>NC_135507.1:86882571-87611738 GCF_052857255.1 Amblyomma americanum
CGGGTTCGTTCAAAGCTTGAATACGCCGCGTGGCTATGGGACCCTCAAGCTAAGTCACTTATATCTGTTTTGGAAGCTGTTCAGAACCGTGCTCCTCGTTTTATCCTCCCTGACTATGACCGCACATCAAGTGTCACACTAAAGAAAAACACTTTGACACTACCATTACTTTCATTGCGCAGAAAAATTTCACGACTCTGTCTTTTTTTAAGATCTACAATCTGAACCCTGTTTGGAAAAACGCTTTGCTCCTTCCACCCACCTATTATCGGTTTCCATTGGGCGAACAGGAGCGAGAGCAGCGAGCAGCTGGAGTAGTGCACGAGAGCAGAGGGTACGCGGGTCCTCGTCTCGCGAATGGAACATGCCCGCTGCCCCGAGAGCAGAGCAGCACGGGAGAGCGCGTGACGTCAAGTGTCATGTGACCAAACTTTTTCCCGCGCTCGCGCTGTCTGCATCCCGTCGCGCGCTCGCGGCAGTCAACAATCCGCGCCAGTTTTGTGTCTGTCGCCGTCTTTAGCTTGTGATGGGTGAAGAAGCGCAGCGGCTGTTCATGGCCATGGTAAATGCTTCCCCGCTAACTGCTACACCAGGTAAGCGTCGTCGATCCTAAAAATTGGCTGCGAAACATAACAGCGCTAATACCAGCGCTTTCTTTGTGTTCACCACAGCTGCCATCGATGCGTTGGCCTCTCGTGAGAACATTGAAGAGAGACCCGACGGTAAGTGACAATAACTACTATGCATGGGGCCATATCTGACGATTGTTTTCGTCCATTTCTTTCATTGCTCACAGTTTCTCGCGCCGAATGGACTATTTCGGATAACGGGGGCGTCGCGGCGTGACGCGACGACGGACGAGAACGGCGCCGCACTTTCTCGCTATACTGTCAAACCTTCTTATGCAGTTTATTGCCCCTTTTGTCTGTCGATGCGCCCAGATTGCTGTGTATGCCTGTTTGACCAAATACGTTATTAACCAAGGTGCGATAGTACTCCGCTTGTTTGCCTTCATCTAATTATGCGGGTGGGCCAACTGACAAATTTTTGTGGTTACGTTGCGGCGCAGAAAGGAGGTGCTTGGCAGAGTTTTCGCAGTCGCAATTGTATGCAAGGGCGTCCGCAGAACTTTTTCCAGGGGGGTGCACCCGATGGCCGGGTATGGGGGAGGCAGTAGGTTAGCACCAAAAAGGAACTATTTGTGGTCTAAACGGCGCACATGAAACAAAAATTAGAAGCAGCAAATTAGTTCTAGGCTTGGAGAACAAACATTAGAATTTAATAATTAACAAAGAATTGAAATTAATAAGCAAAATCTGATAACTTAATATCACCTAAGCTTGCTAATCAAGCTGTGTAGTTGTTTTCTACTAGTGCATGAATGATATCCGTAATTCCCGAGGGGGGGGGGGGCCACCGCCCCCCTTCCGGACGCCCATGATTGTATGTTCACGTGCAGAGAACACCGCTGGGTCCGATGCCGGCGAGAGGGGACTGCAGCCAGCGCCAGGAGTGAAAAGAGGCGGTGGAGGTGAGCTTATGCCAACTGCACTGCTTGAAACATTTTACGCTTTTAGTAAACTGGCCTTCTCTTTATTTCAGCTCCTGAGTGGACACCAGGAGAAACGAAACATAAGTTAGATTACTATTACAAATACTTTCCTCAGGTTGGCCCTTTCAAAAAGTTTAAGAACAAGAAGATGCTTTTTAAACAGGTTTCCCAGGATTTGGCCGCTGTGCTTGGATGCCACAAAACGCCACAGCAATGTGAAAATCGTTACAAAACGGTGATGAGGCAGAAGAAAAAGGCAAGTGATAACAATACCAAATCAGGTGCTTCCCCTTGTCCTGTCCCATTTGACGATGAAATGAGAAACATTCAGAGCATAGATGACAGTCTTGAACCAGAGGTTCAAAGGGACTCTTTTGGAGTGACCTACAAGCCATCGGCATCATCAAGCGCTGACAGTTCAGCTGATCCGCCCTCACCTCTACTTGAGAGCTCCAGTACTGCGACGAACAGTTCAGAAAGTGGGGACAGCACAAAAGGGTCGGCAGAAGTCAAGAAAAGGGAATTCCGCGCTAGCACCAGTCGTATGCTACAGATGCAATTTTTTTGACCAAATGCGGGCTATTAGTGCAGAGCGAATGGCTCGCAGGGAAGAACGGGAAAAAGAAAAGGAGAAGAGGCGTGCTGAGCGGCGAGCTGAGCGCACTCAAGAACGCCAGGAACGTCGCAAGATGCACGAAGACAAACTTCAGCTCATCCGCGAGGCCCTGGGGCTCAGGCAATAAAGACAGTGCACTTCGAATGAACATGTTTTGATGACTGTTTATTTCATACACCCCCTGTGCACGGCCAAAAACAAGGCTTGTTTAAGTATTGCCTCAACTTTTATTTCACGTTTAGCACTGTGCTTGCTTGCATTATGGCAGATTTTGTGGCTGCCTCCTTTTTAGTCCCATCTTGGCCTTGAGTTTTTCTCGTTTGACTTCTGCAGGTGCCCGCAAGAGGCTCTCTTCTCTAGAGGTGCCACTGTGAACTTCAACTGCAGAAGGGGTTTGATCACTTTTATCCTGGGAGCACAGACGCTTGTCCTGAAGTAGGCTATCAGGTGAGTCCCCATTGTCAATGCAGATGATGTGGAGGACACAACACGAGAGTATAAATTTCGACATGTTATCTACTGTCATGAGGTCCAAACGCTGTAGCTGCCTGAACCTACCCTTCAATTCCCCAAAAGCATTTTCAATGAGCACTCGTGTAGACGAAAGTTTGGTGTTGAAGGCCTTGTCAGAGGCATCAAGGCTTCCATATTCTCGGATGGGCGTTATCAAAAACTCTCGAGATGGGTACGCAGCGTCCCCAAGAATTTGATATTTTCCGGCGCAGAGCTGAGGCAGTCTCTTTGAAACATTTGAAAGTCAGAAGATCCTGGAGTCGTGGATTTTGCTAGGTGCACCAGTGCTGTCATCAAGAAACCTCTTGCGGTTATCACATATTCCCTGCAGCGTCAAGGATGGATAATGGTGCCTGTTTACGTAGACTGACCGCACCTTGCCAGCAGGGCACCTAACAGGAATATAGCTCCCGTCGATGCAGCCAATAGTGTCTGGAAACCCTGAAATCTAAAAGTTGAGAATGAATAAATGTAAAAATTTTCACTGAATACCTAACAAAGTAGTAAGTGAAGTCGTGCTCAAACTCTTCAAACCTATCAGAATATAGGCTTGTACATGAAAGTAAGGCCTTAACAACACTTTGAAGTGATCGAACTGAAAACATTGCTTTCGCAAGCTCTTCAACGTCTTCATGCAGCTTACAGCAGAAATGATGAGACGACACTGCCTGTCACAACTTTACAGTTCAAACTAAATTCAAGGGTATCCTGTATATACTATATTTATTATAAGTTATATGTGTTTCGTGAAGAAAAGCACAAAGCTTTCTTCGAAGGGTAATATACATGGCAAGTGAAGTGCTGTTTTGATTAAGGGCGACTCCTATGATCTTGAAAACCAGCCCATACAACACATGAAAGAAAGAAGGCGACAGGACAAAGGCCTTCTTTCCTTCATGTGTTGTAACAGCTGGTTTTTGAGATGACCTCACACTAACAAGCCCAACTGTCTACACTAGTGCAACTCCTACGCACAGTACAAACTGAAAGTAGGACATTTTTTTCATTACCTGCTCAAACTTATCGGCAAGCTTCTCCAAGTCATCTGGGAAGGTCACGATGCGTGGGGCGATGTCGAGAAGAAACGCCATGACGCGGTACATCATCCTGTGATGCGTGCTTTCTCCGAGCTCAAAGCGCCCTGCAACATCCCGTATGCAGGATTTGTTGGCAGCGTACCTGCAAAAAAAATGCTACAATTTTATAAGAACACGAAATCGTGAAACTGGCATCTTATCTAACCATCAAGCATTGCAGCGACGTAAAGAAAAAAATCCACATCTGCCCAGTTGTCTGAACAAGCTTCACGTGTTCATCAGGCACATTTGGTACTGCCATACGATATTTTCCCGCTGAATGTCACAACGGAAGCACAGGCAAGAACAGAAATAATAATAAACTGCGCAAGTCGAATTTGTGATCCCATACATTTAAATTCGCACGTGGAAAGAATGCGACCAGTTGAGCCTGGCGCTTGCGGAAGAGCAGTGACATTTAAAAGCAATTTTCAGGCAGTATAAGCACTTAGCGAGAAATCGATTGCTAAACTCTCCATCACGCGACGTATTACTGCATTCAATTTCAGGCTTCGCACCCGGTTAGATGCGCCGAGACTTTTTTGCTCCTAAATTTCTTCAATCAGTCATCCTAAATAACAGCTCCTTTTTCTTTGCTACTAAAAAATTGCAATATCTTACCACAAAAAGGAGAGCACATGCTCTTGAGGCGACTTTGGGGGCAGACCTCCGCGATCGGTCCTTGAGGGATAGTGTGGCGATTTCGCGAACTCAGCTGCAAGAGCATTTGCAACCGACCGCGACAATCGGAAGTTCCTGCGAAACTGGTGAGTAAAAAAAGAAACAAACGCAGATAACTTATTGATCGCCCGTTTTAAATGGGATACAAGGACTCACCTCTTCGTCAGAATACGCGGCAACTGTCTTTTCCAGATACGACTCGTCCTTAGGTCGCTTCTCCGGCGGGGTAAACAGCTGCTGGAACATCTCCTCGTACAACGCCAAATCGTCGTCATCGCTCCTGCTGCTGCTGTCCGAAGACGAGCTTGTGTCTGAGTCGAGGCTGCAGCTGCTGTCTTCATCAAAAAGTAGCAACAACTCCTCGTCGAGACGGCGGCGCTTAGCTACTGACATTACGTTTGTTGGCACCGGCCGACTGTCACCGCTATTGCTTTCCGCCATTTCTCCTCGGCCTTCCCAAAGATAAAACCAGAAGTGACGTCAAAAAGGTCACGTGACTTCCTCCGTTCCCCTGTTACTCCGCCGCTGACGACGGAGCACCCAGAACTGCTCTCGGCTGCTCTCGGCGCCGCAAAAGCACTCCTCCTCAGCCAAAGGAACACAACGCTCCTGCACCTGCTCAACCACTGGTAGGCGCTGGAACTAGCGAGAGCACTTTGAGCGCAAAGTGCTCCTGTTCGCCCAACGGAAACCACTATATGTTTCATCGCGCATTGACCATCCGCGCAAAGTGGGCGTTCCACCTTGTCACACTACCGCTCGCTTAAATTATTTCATTCCAACTACATCATCCGAGTGGAATCACTTGCCAGCAGATGTGGCACTCACCGACGATCTCGAGCATTTTAAGAAAAAGTTGAGTGCCTGCATTTCTTCTTCATGACATGTGTGCCCATCGGTTCGTGGTCCCACATGAACTCTGTGTTGCTGATTTGTAGTTTGCCTTATAAGTTCTGGTTTTCTTTTCTTATTTTTTCGTTTTCTTTCTTCTAGCTTTCCATGTAGTCGCACAAGTGCTGAAATCTGTTAAACTCAGTGCAGTGAGCCATATGTAGTGCTGTAACCCATAAACGCATTTCCATTTCTTGTTATCTGTGTTATTGTACGTCTCATTCCACTCCCCTCAATAATTCCCACAGGGATGTGGGTATTTGAAATAAATAAATAAATAAATAAATAAATAAATAAATAAATAAATAAAGAGGCAGATAATCGATGACGATACTAGGGATACACGGGGAATCCTCGTCCTAGACTTGTCCAGGGCGTTTGATAACATCTCGCACCGGTTCGTGCTAGACGCCATCTCGGGCCTGGGCCTTAGGCCACGATTCCATGCGTATGTTAGCTCCTTTGTCAGGGATCGCAAGGCCACTGTCAAAACAGTCCAAGTCAAGTCCCAGGAATTTCATTGGGAGTGAGAGGCACCCCGCAAGGGGCGGTCCTCTCTTCCCTACTGTTTAACATCGCCATGAAGGGTCTCTCGGAGAGACTGGCTACAGTAAGAGGAACGAGTCACGCCATTTATGCGGATGATATTAGCGTGTGGTGCATGGGAGGGTCTGACGCTTCAGTTGAGAGTGTGCTCCAAAAGGCGCTCGACGTCACAGAACACTTCCTGCTAGACACAGGCCTGAGTCTGCCACCAACCAAGCCCGAACTACTATTGTATAGGCCCACCTGACGGGGTTTCGGTATTCCACACTCTTAGATCAAATTACCATAGCCCTCTATACGAGGGATGGACAACAAATCCACAGAGTGGATACCATCAAGGTCTTTGGACTCTTGCTCGAATCTCGCGGGGGCAACTCACAGACTATACCCCGCATTACCTCCAAGACGAAGAATATGCTTCGGCTTAACCTCCAGGTCTCGAACCCTAAGGGGGGGGGAGTTAAGTGAGAGCAATCTCCTCAGACTCTACCACGCGTTTCTTATGAGCCACATTAATTATGCAGCCTCCCCTTTGCGCTGGTATAAGCGGGATGAGGCCAAAATCGACGACCTCATGTGCAAAAGCATCAAGCGCGTTCTGGGTTTACCCTTCATTACCAGCACCGCGCGTCTCATGCAACTAGGCATGCACAACACCCTGTCAGAAGTGATCGAGGCCCAACGAGTGGCCCAAATATTACGGGTCCCATCTTCGTGAGCCGGGAGACGCATCCTCGAATCCGTTGGAGGTGGTCACCAGGTAATCATGGAGCGCAATGCGACCCTATCACCCATGGTCTGAGATACGTTCCATGTAGATCCCAGGCCACGTAACGTCCACCCTCAATACAAAGTAGGGCGCCGGGTAGCCCGGGCTCGTTCCCTGTTAAAAAGGGCTGCGACTACCCCGAATCTCGCATGTTTCGTTGATGCCGCCCAGTACTGGCGCTCTAATTACTATTCCATAGTTTCATTTGACTGCAATGGCACTCAACATCCGTGCGGAAGGTTTCTGCAACAGTAGCCGAGCAGGTTGCTATAGCTCTACCAGTGAAGGACCCTCTACGTCCCAATATCTTTACAGACTCCAGGTCTGCAGCCCGAGCGTTCGCCTCTGGCTCGATTTCCAAGGACGCGGCGGCCATCCTCGGCAGCAAGGGGGCTGCTGGTTTTCATATCATCAAATGTTTCCCGGCCCATATGAGAATCAATGTGCACTCTGGAGTTGTAAACGCCAATGAGTTGGGCCATGACTGTGCGCGAGATCTTGCACAACGCGGCGGTTCCGGTAGACTCAGGTGCGGCGGCTTAGGACTGTACAGGGATTTGCTTCTCACGTTCCATGAAATCTTGGCACATTATCAACTTGTTCGACGGGCGTATCCGCTTCCGCATCCTGCACTTACTAGACCACAATCGTCGGCATTTCGCATTCTCCAAACGGAGTCGTTCCCCTCCAGGGGCCGATTCACTCACTTCGGGCCTAATGTAGAACCCCACTGTCTAGACTGTGGGGAGACCTACTGCTCTTTATCTCATATGCTCTGGGCAATGCCCTGCGTTACGCAGCAGATCGCTTACCACTCTATCCGACTGGGAGGCAGCCCTTAAGAGCGGCGACCTCTCAGAGCAACTACGGGCTGTCCAGCGGGCCTGCGACAGGGCGGAGGACCACAGTCTTCCGACCCCGACGTGGGAGCGGCCCGCGACGGCTACGGGGACTGAATGAAAAGGGAGGTTCCCTAACGCGGTTCCTCAGGGCCATCAATAATGTTCTTTGTCTGTCTGTCTCTCTCTACTGCTACGGGAATTGAAAAACTATTACAGGTTTTGAGGAAAGGAAATGCGGCACTGTCTCACGTATCTCGGTGATCACTCGAAACGCGCCGTAAGGAAAGGATAAAGGAGGGAGTGAAAGAAGAAAGCAAGAAAAGTTGTGTAGTGGTGCTCTTAATAACAATTGGTTTGTGGGGAAAGGAAATGGCGCAGTATCTGTCTCATATATAGGCGGACACCTGAACCGCACCGTGAGGAAAGGGATAAAGGAGGGAGTGAAAGAATAAAGGAATAGGTGCCGTAGTGGAGGGCCCCGGAATAATTTCGAGCACCTGGGGACCTGTAACGTGCACTGACATCGCACAGCACATGGGCGTCTTAGCGTTTTCCCTCCATAAAAACGCAGCCGCCGTGGTCGGGTTAGAACCCGGGTACTCCGGCTCAGTAGACGAGCGCCGTAATCACTGAGTCACTGCGGCGGGTAACCTATGTTTCAAAGGCCAATTTTCATTGTACAGTACACGGCTTTTATCTTTATTTTTTGCGGCGCGTCGTCAACAGGGTAAATGAAAATGAAGAGTAGCAATAATATCTCCGCTTCGCTTAAATCTCACATTCTAATGTGACGTTGATTAAAACTTCGATGCGACACCGCAAGTACACAATCAGCGTTTAAAGCCAGCAAGGGTGCCACTTAGACGTTGAATTTGTTGAGCAGAAGCCTCTTCCTGGACCACTGATTTTTTTGTGCGCTGAATGCATTAGCTAGCGGTTCCTAATCAAGTAAGCACCGGTTCTATTTGCGGTACTTGAGCGTTCGGCTTCACGAACACGTTCTGACTTTCAAATACATACTTGGTGCAGGGTCACCGACACAAACTCAGAATACGGGCCCTGCACTCCACTCAAAACAGGAATACGCCCTTAAGGAAGCAAAAAGGAGAGCAGCTAAAATCTAGCGCACTCGATTTCATAAAAGAGAGAGTGATAGAGGACACCTCACTACATTTTTGCACGTTTCTGTTTAGAGAGTTGCAATGCGCAGAAAAACCTGGTTGCGCATTCAAGACGAGTAGCGCACCGACGATTGGCACCACAATCGGCGTCGACGCCCCGCAGAATACAAGCCAGCTACACTGAATCTTTGTTTGGTTGCCCAATCGCCACTGTCGACTGAGTGAAAATGTTTTCGCCGCTGCTTCGGGTCGTACAAGATGATTCACCCACTATGTCAACAGGACTGAAGTTGTTCATGATGGAGTGGCAAGATACAAGCGACGTCGACTCTGAAGAGTGGTGCGTGTCGTGCGTAGAAAGCCATTTTATGAGCGCTACTATAGCCCTGCGTTTCTAGTAATGCACTTTATTCAAAGGCGAAAGCTTTATATGTCGCATTATTTTAAACCTGCAGCGGTGGCTCAGTGGTTAGCGCGCTCGGCTACTGATGTGCAGGTACGGGTTGGAACCCCACCGCGGCGGATGTGTTTTTAAGGAGGCAAAACGGTAACGCGCCCGTGTGTGGTGCGATATCAGTGCACTTTAAAGATCCCCAGGTGGTCGAAATTATTCCGGAGCACTCCATTACGGCACCTCTTTCTTGCTTTCCTATTTCACTCTCTCCTTTACCCCTTCTCTTGCGGCGCGGTTTAGGTCTCCAACGATATATGAAATAGATTCTGCGCCATTTCATTTACCCCCAAACCAATTATTACTATTGTTATTATTACTATTTTTATTACTTTAATGCCCGTAGTGTTCATTGCGGCACAAAAAATGGGAGGGCCATCGAGAAGGCAATAAGGGAAGAAAGACAAAGAAAGATAACTTCAGTTGCCACGTACAGGTGTAAGGAAATAGGGCAAGTGGGTCCTGTGGGGCCCCAGGTAGAGGCGACGTCCAGGGCCCAAGAAATCAAAGCAGGTTGAGTGATCTTGTCGTGCTGGGTGAGGAGTTGGTCCCAGCTTTCCGCAGAGGATGCTGGCAGGTGGACCCGTGGGGGCAGGTATTTTCCCACCCCAAATTATGTGCGCGTGAGCGGCGGGCTATCCGTGGTTGTAATCTGGGCATGTGGGTTCACATTCCTCATCGGTGATTAGTGATAGCCTTGAGTGTCTAAGAATGGAGTGCATCTGGAATCTGTGAAGCGGGATGGTCTGTGCTCGGTCGAGGCGGGAATTGGCGTCTCGTCTCTTTATGAAAATTGGTGACGCTGGCAAAAGGTAGGGGGCTTGAGCGAGGGCGCCTGGATCCGTGGGGCTAGCTGCCCGGATTGTTAAACCCTGGGCAAGTCGCTCGACCCCTTCGTTTCCAGAGTTGCCCGCGCGGGCGGGTACATAGATTGGGTTAATTTAGCGGCCGGGACTGCAGCCGCGCAGGATGCGTGCGACAGGAATCCAGATGCAGCCTGCCGTGTAATTTAGGATTGCTCGTATGAGTCACTGAGAACCCTGCGCGTACGGCGGTAAGCTAGGGCCAGCGCTATCGCCGTCTCTTCCGCTGCGGTCGGGGGTAGGGCACGCACCTGTGGTGGAGATAAGGGTAGACTGCGGCGTGTTTGCACGGACCACGTAGGTTGTTGCATCTTGCCTTACAGCGTCGACGTATGTTGCGTGTTCCTCGGCACGATAGCAATCACACAGTGATCGGGCTTTGTGTTCATTGCGCGCGTCGTGTCGGCCGGGGAGCGCGAACGTTCTTGGGTAGCGGTTTGACAACGAGGCGGCTATGTAGTGCGCCTGTCCAGAAGTGGAGAGGGAAGCGACTCGAGAAGTTTCGCTGCGACGAAAGATTACCGGAGAAGGCGTCGCAGTAGAAAAGGCTCTTGAGCACTACAGGGAAATAGGACTGCAAATGGCGTCGGAAGAGAAATAGCCGAACAGCATGCGTCGTCTGCAAAAGTACCGGAAGGGGCGGAGCGTCGGAGGCAGCAGGCGCCAGGATCAGACCACTCGCCACATGACTTTGTCGCGCCAGCAGCGCTCACGCGATAGGAGTCATAAGTGTATCTGCGAAGGGTTTCGGTGCTGCGCGTGCGTCATTCTCTTCAGACTCCCGTGTTGATGGTGTGTGTGTGTGATGCAGAGTGATGGAACGACGACGACGTCAACGTCTGTGACCTGCGAGGCGACCGTGTCTACGTCAACACGAAGACTAGATTGCCCACAAAGGTAGGCTACTGCTCCAAGGCACGGGAGCCGATAAATGCTGTACGACGGCGGCAGAGGCAGGCAGCAACATCGGCGATCACTGCTACGGTAAGAGCGCGGAAAGCTGGTCTGTAAAGGTTGAAGCGGCATGGAGACGTTGAACTGCGCAAGCGAGAATTGTACATGAGGCGATAGAAGAGTGCGGCCAACGTTCAGTTGCGGAAAGGTGAAGTGGAAGCAATGCTGCAGAGGAACGAACAGGAGGCTGATGCATAGGCGCACTCGCGAGCAGTGCATCCTTTCTTAAACATTTCCCCCGCGGGGCTGCAATGCTTTGTAATGCATACACGTAACCAGTCTCAAGTGTCTCTGGTGATTTTTTTTCGACACCTCTTTCTTTGCTGTTAGGCATCTGATCGATTCTTCTTCGAAAGAGGGCAATCCCACAAACGTTCTCAATGTTTCGTTTTTCTTGCTCAGATCCGACGGTACGCGACTTTAACATTTCCTGACGTGACAGGTGGATAGTTCTATCTAGATTGACCGCAGCACGTCCAACGACTTCTACATTGCTCGAGATTGCGTAGTTACCTTTGAGGGTCAATCGGAGTTTTTTTGACCCCTTTATGTTCACCGCGGCCGTTGGAAGCAGAAATCCTGCCTTTCGTGGTCCCTTCAACCCAGGTTTTGCTATCTACGCCGCCTAGTTGTTCAGGTATCTGTGACCAAAAATCAGCCTAATAAAGAGTCCTTTTAATAATCACTTCAGCAAACGCCAACTAGACAGACAAATCCTGGACATTTTGTTGTATTTCTTATAAGGGTGGTCGCCGTCTCCGGAGCGGCTCTAGCGGGAATCGAACTCAAAAACTATTGGACAGCTTTAGCATACCGTGTTGATGTTCGGGAGCCCGCCCGTCACCAGTGTGGCCGCGCTGTTTGGTGCCGATGCGGCGGGCGCGTGCGCATCTGCCGGGTACGTGGCGCAAGATGGCGCCCTCCAAGCGTTCTGCGCATGCACACTGACGACGTGCTGACACGGTGCTCCGATAATGGTATCACGGTACACCGTATGGTAAAGTTGTCTAATATCTGCGTGGGCGGTTATCGTGTCTCAGATGGCTAAATAACATGAACAGCTTGTTTTATCCTGACATGCGAAAGAAAGCACGTCATTGCTCTCTTGGACAAAATGGAGCAATACGCATTTTTCCGAGACATTGGAACAAGGAAGAAGTCGGTTGTTGGTTGAGGCGTCAGTGACGCTGCCCAAGAGCGCAAATGCGAAAGCCATTCCCTATCCTCATTCTACCTTAATTTTTAATTTTGTGTTTCTTCTGTAATATTCTTGTTTTCTTGTTTTTTTGTTTATTAATTCCTTATTTCTGTTTTTATTTATATTTCATTTATTTTTATTTTTTGTTTTTATTTTTTGATTTCTGGTTTATTTCATTACATATACGTTGCTTAAGAACTGCTGCTTAATCAACTTGCACTTTTTAACGCGACAGCGTTAAGGAGCCCGTGTCGCAGAAAAGCCGGCGTCGTCGACGTCTTTTGCCGTGAGCGAAAAATGGCACATCTCGTTAGACACCTAAACAGCGTCGTAAGGGAAGGAATTTTAACGCGATAGCATTAAAGATTGATTGATTGGTCGATCAATCGATCGACTTCTGCTTCCCTTAAGGCGCGATCCGGGTGCCCAGTGAGTAATGAAACAGGCGTCATTTCCTTTCCTTAAAAGCAATTGTTCATTTCATTTTCCTTCCTTTAGGGCCCGGTTCGGGTGTCCGCCGAGATATATGAGAAAGACGTCCATTCCTTAAATTGTCCAATGGGCCACGCGTCGCGCAGAACGGGCGATGGCGTTCCGTGTACTCCTCGACAACGCTGCGACACGCTGTCGCGTCTCACTCTTAATGACGAAGCGTAAGCGTCCTCCAATTTATTGTTTTATTTACCACTCAACTTATGATTGACAGTCCGTGCCGACGACTTCCGTCTAGGACTTCCGTCTACAGCTTCCGTGTGCAACTTCCGTCCACTCAGCTCATGAGCCAGGGAAGGTTTTCGCCTTAAAATGTTCTCTCGGACATTATGCCACGCGACATTCCACGCCTCGCAACTATCGAATCACGTGACGTTGCGAAGCCGACGCCGCTCTCGCAACTGCCGGAAATCGCGTGACGCGCGATTCGCTATATAAAAACGTGTGGCGTGTACTTACCTTCGTGTGATTACCTTAAGAGATCCTTCGCTCGTCTTACTGTGATCAGCCGGGTTGAAGCACAGCTAAATGTTTGGAGAAAAATGCTTCACTTTTCGAATGCACACCTGAAGGTCAAATGACGCATGAATTTCACCTCTAGCGTGCCGGACGTGAGGCTGAGACGCCATAACAAGTAACTTGTAGCTCGAGCCGCCGCGGTAGCTGAGTGGTTATGGCGCTCGGCTGCTGGCCCGAAAGACGCGGGTTCGATCCCGGCCGCGGCGCTCGAATTTTGATGGAGGCTTAATTCTAGAGGCCCGTGTGCTGTGCGATGTCAGTGTACGGTAAAGAACAACAGGTGGTCGAAATTTCCAGAGCCCTTCGCTACGGCGTCTCTGATAGCCTGAGTCGCTTTGGGACGTTAAACCCCCGTAAGCCTAAACAAAACCTAAAAGTAAGACTTGTAGCACTTCCGCTCGTTCCGCTGCTGCGCTGACCGCCGTTCTGGCCGCTCGCTTTCGCAAGTTGAGACATGTGACCAATCACGTGATTCGCTCTTGCTGAGTAAAGGCCAGCGCTCACCGCCTAGACACCGCCCCTACCACATGTATGAGAGCCCCTAGATCCTAGCCACGTAAGGCCAGCACATTTATTTATACTTTTGCTTCAGTCGCAACAACAGCAGACGAGTTGATGGAACCGATGAAGAACGGGAGGTACGTGTGGAGAAGCAGAGGCACAGAAACAAAAGTATCTGAAACGAAAAAATTACAGGGGTGCAGGTAAGTGTGCTTAGGTGCAGTAATGCGAAAGCATTTCTCTCACTTCACGGCCTTCCTCCACATGTGCGTCTGCCATATCGCCTCCATCATGTCACGTACCTACGCGCCTAAGCGCATGCCATCTGCTGGACTAGCGCCGTATATTGCGTAGAGGGCGGGCTGGGGGGGGGGGGGGGGGTCTTTCAGTGGGTGTCGCATGACGGCGGTGCGACTGCACTCCAAGTACGGAGGAAATTTACCGGAAATGTACATCTGTAATTTAGATGCTCATTACTACTTATGCACGTTCCAGTACATATCTCGAAGATACGTTTCTGAGACATCTGCGCTTTGAATAGACCAGTATTTTTATTCAGTTCGTGCGGACACGCTTTGTCCACAGCTTCCGGTGACGCCATTATTGTGGCCAGAAGGCACCCTTCTAGCCACCATAACGCCATTTATGATCCCAGAGATGCTTTCGCACATAAAGGGCAGCGGATGCTGCCAACGTCGCGTCGTCATCGGTCACTGGTTCGGTTGCCTTTCGCTCCGTATAACGTGGTTCAGCCGAGTTAGGGCCCCAGCCGTTTTGTAGCGGGAGCTACACTGGCTAATAATAATAATAATTGGTTTTTGGTGGAAAGGAAATGGCGCAGTATCTGTCTCATATATCGTTGGACACCTGAACCGCGCCGTAAGGGAAGGGATAAAGGAGGGAGTGAAAGAAGAGAGGAACAAATAGGTGCCGTAGTGGAGGGCTCCGGAATAATTTCGACCACCTGGGGATCTTTAACGTGCACTGACATCGCACAGCACACGGGCGCCTTAGCGTTTTTCCTCCATAAAAACGCAGCCGCCGCGGTCGGGTTCGAACCCGGGAACTCCGGATCAGTAGTCGAGCGCCCTAACCACTGAGCCACCGCGGCGGGGCACACTGGCTACCAGAAGAGCATTTCGCGGTACGCGCGAGAGGCAAGTTGTGCGAATGCGCCGTTACCATGGTGCATGGGGAAGCCAGTTGTGCGCATGCGCCGTTACCATGGCAACCGGGGAGGAGGAGTGGGTGCGCCGCGCGCTTCGTCACCTCTTTCTTCCGGAGTCCCTCCTTTATCCCTTCCCTTATGGCGCGGTTCAGGTGTCCGCCGATATTCGAGACAGACATTGCGCCTTTTCTGTTCCCCAAATACCAATTATTATTATTATTATTATTATTATTATTATTATTATTATTATTAAGCGCTAAACCCCCGACTCGATGGACACATCATTACACCTATCATTTCGCTGAACGCATCAAAGTGCACCGGCGTGATAAAGGAGGGACTGAGAGAAGAAAAGGAATAAAGAGATGCCGTAGTGGAGGACACCTGAATAATTTCGACCACCTGGAGATCTTTAACGTGCAATGACATTGCACAGTGCAAGGGCATGCCTTAGCGTTTCATCTCCATCGAAACCAAGCCGCCGCAGTCTGGTTCGAACCCGGTACTCCTGATCCTGGAACGCAAGGATTGACCATGTGTATCTGAGAGAAAGCAACCAGTCTAAATACTGTGTAGAAAGCAATGAGACAACTGCGTGTTACTTTACCGAACATTGGTCATTGTTTTGCTCTGTCAAAACAATTGAATAAATAAACAATTTGTCTCAGCGATTGCTCCTTCCATGCTTGACATTTTAGTCGCAACAAACTGGGCAACATGCGTAACCAGCGGGGAACTACGGCTCTCGCTACGTATATCCTGGCATAGCTGAGCGAAGCGACTGCCAGCTTTTTATTCAATTTGTGGTGTTGATTATTTTGGTATCAACAGTGGAATTAGTTTATGGTATAAAGGTAGCTGATTGGAAACCAGAATGAAAAACAACCACATTCCGCGAGTGGGGTTCGAACCCCCAACCTGCGAATTTCGCGTGCTGTGCTCTCTCAATCAATAACCTTTCAGCCACAAAATAATATTCTACAATTGATGAACATCAGAGATTAAAAAAAGACAGAAAAATTCCGTTTCACAATTGGTAGCGAGGTGCTGGAAGTGATACGGGAATACGTCTCCTTAGTCTAGGTAATGTCCGTTGATCCTGAATATGAGATAGAAATAACAAGAGTGAGAATAGAGTGGGCCTTGAGTGGAAGTTTACAAATATACCAAAAGATAAAAAGTATACACCAACTCTATCTTATCGGAACTCATCTAGTTGGCAGAAACCTCGTTGCTAACAAAAAGTGTTCAGCTTAATTTAAGGAGAGCGCAGCGAGCCTTGGAAAGAAAATTTATAGCTTAACATTAATATCGTTAAGAGACCGGAATCTGGCGGAGTGGGTGAAAGAAAAAACGCGGGTTAATGACATTCCAGTCGAAATCAAGAGGAAGAAGTGGGCTTGGGCAGGGCATCTAATGCGAAACGAAGATAACTGTTGGCCGTTAATGGCAACGGAGTGGACTCCAAGAGAAGGAAAATATAGCGAGGAAGACAGGAAGTTAGGAGGGCGGATGAATTAAGAGGTTTGCTGGGATAAGGTGGCCGCCGCTGGCAAAGAACAGGGTTCATTGGAGGGACATGGGAGAGGCCTTTCCCATACAGTGGGTGTTGTCAGGCTGATGATAATGATGATGCTGCTTGTTGTCGGTGGTTGTTGGCGTCCATCATACGTATGTCTTAATGAGATGCTTAGTGCCCTTCCCCTGTCTGCTCAACATCGCGAAGTCAGGCAGTTAGGGTCTGTTTCCTTTCCTCAGAAATAATTTAGATTTATTTTCCTTCGGTAACGGAGATGTCATATTTAAAGCTGCTCGTTAACAACACATTACGCTTAATGATGAAAGTTTCAGGCTCATTGACAGAGTAATGCATTCCTTAAGATGAGTGCAGACGGCTTACGTCGAGCGTATTGCACGATCCTTTTCTATCTGCACAGTGAGTTTCACAGCTTACTGAAGAAAGCTTTGTACGCTATTCTTGAAGGCTTGCAGTAGCGGAGGTATGCGTCGATGGCTGCAGAAGCGCTTGCTTTACATTCGTGGCCGCTACTTGCAGTGTGTTTTTCTGTTTTGTTTCATTCTATTACATATGGAACGCGTAGACAGGAAAGAAAACCAACCGAAATAATACAGCTATCACCTTCAGGGCCCAGAGTTCAGCTGCCCTGTGGTCACTCCCTCGTGTTTGGGCAGTTAAAAGAATCGTAAGCTAGTCTGCAGGCTGTTTAACCAGAAGAACATACGAAGCGCCAGTAACTACCATGCTTCTCGAAGAACACCTCAACAACTCTGTAAGGGAAAAGTGTACGAGTGACGGATAAAGAGCTCCGGTACACTATACTGTCAAATATTAGCTGCGGTTCAACTATTGCTGAATCTAGTAAGAGAGCGAAAGCTGCAGTGTGTCGGGAAGTAGACGCGGCTTGGCCTGTAACGTTGAGTGCGTTCTACACACTGCTTAGGCAACGCGCCTACCCTGGCAGGTGGCCGATAAATTAATGGTTGATCGCGAAAGGTTGGTCACCCAATAAACGCTGCGGCTTAGTGGCTTAGCTCGGCTATGCCAGGATATAAGTAGCGAAAGCTAAGGCTTAGCATGGTTAGCCTTGGTTAAGCTGATTGCAAGTCCAGGTTAGTCTGGTTGTCTAGCTATGGTGTTGTCGCATTAAAGACGACACAGCTGTGCTTGCGGCACTCGCGAACTCTCCTTTTCAATACTCCGACATGTTATCAGGCATGCGACGCAGCTGGCGAAGCGAGCGGAGGCGAGCGCAACGACGAGGAACGCGGTGTGACGTCATACTAAACAGCGTTGGCGGCTAGTCGCGCGGTGTGACGTCATGCCTGATGGCGCGGTGAGCGCGCAAAGCACAGTAACCGTCTCACATATCTCGGTGGGCCCCTGAACCGGCCGTAAAGGAAGGGATAAAGGAGGGAGGGTAAGAAGAAAAACTGAAAATTGAAAGTTGAATTTTCAGGAAAGGCTCGGCGCTTCGCAACGGCGGAACACCTGTGGCTCGGTGCTACTAGTGGCACATGCGCAGTTGTGACTAGGGAGCGAGAGAGAGAAATGCGCGTGTGTAGTCACTGCTCCTCGCGCATGCGCAGCATGGCTCACCAGGAATCACGCGAAACTGCCCAACATGTACCCAGTAACGCTTTCGCTTTAAAAATTGGCAGTGGCTTAGCTCGGCAATGCCAGGATATACCTAGCGAGAGGTCCGTTTCCGTGGCTCAGCTTGTTTTGTTCTCTCTATGTTTAGCAATGAGAGACGTTGGGCTCAATCTCGGCGGCTATGCGACGTCTGTTACTCTCGGCAGTCTGGCATTTCGGTTTGGCAAGCCGTTCCTCTCTCTGTTCGGGCGTCTCCGCTCCTCTCTTGGCTTTCTTACACTCAATCTCTCTTCGCCGATCGCCCAAGTGCCAAGCGACAACCTCAGGATCGGAAGAGTTAATCTTCTCTTGTCTATACTGCCGTCTAGCAGCCGCTGGAATCGCCTTCTCTGCATCCATATCAAACGTTGTGATACAGCCGCGCACTACTTCCCTGCCTTTAATACACAATGCTGCCCATGCGATGCGCAGTTCGGGTGATAGAGCGGCGTGCAGCAAGGCGGCGACGACGCACGCGCTGCACCTGTGTGATATCTCTTCTTACCATGGTATCGACACATGGGCACAAGTGCTCATCCGCGTGACGTAACGTGCGGCTCCGACGGTGGAGTGGCCGCGCGGCCGCGGCGACGGGGAAGCGCACGCTGCACCTGCTGCTCCTCTCCGGTTGCCATGGCAACAAAGCATGCGCACAACTATCTCCCCTGGTTCACAGCGAAATGATTGGCTGGTAGCCCAAGGTTGCTTTCGCTACAAAAAATTGTGGGCTCACATCCACGCTGTGAAGGTGGTTGGACAGTGAAGCCGTAAAACGACTCCCAAAGACCCATTGCGACATCACTTGAAAATGCGAAAACGTGGCTCTACAAGTGAAACCAGAGACAAACCCACCGTGGCGGCAGCGCTTCGATGGAGGCAAACGCCCAGGCGCCCGTGTGCTGTGTGATGTCAGTACAAGTTAAAAGATCCCCAGGTGGTCGAAATTATTCCGGACCCCTCCACTTGAGCACCTCTTTCTTTCTTCTTTCACTCCCTACTTTGTCTTCCCTGACTGCGCCGTTAAGGTGTCCGCCGATAATGCCTCGCCAATCAATCCCCAATTGGGTTTCTGTATCGATTTACTATGGGCTGTGGATTTACTCTAGGGAGATGGGAGCAGACCGCAAGAAATCGAGAAACGTGATGAGTAAGAGCTCACGATCTTAAAAGTGGGAATATAACGGGCTCGTATGACAAACAACTTGAGGAAGCCAAATGTCATATAAACTAAGGTAAGGTGCATAGGTGAATGTTTCCATTTTTTTATAATGCGTAGCGTTGATTGGTGGGAGGAGAATACGTCCTTGAATCTGTCGCTTAAAGGGAATTAATTATAAATCAGCAGAAAATGGACCCGTGCCGCCGGTACGATCCGAACCAAAGACCTCCGAATTACGTACCCTCACAACCACTCACACACACACGCACGCACGCACGTGCACACGCACGCGCGCGCACACGCACGCACGCACGCACACACACACACACACACACGCACACGCACACGCATGCGCGCGCACACGCACACACGCACACACAGGCTCACGCTAATGTCCCTT
Source organism: Amblyomma americanum (assembly GCF_052857255.1). NCBI lineage: Eukaryota > Metazoa > Arthropoda > Arachnida > Ixodida > Ixodidae > Amblyomma > Amblyomma americanum. The sequence goes on from NC_135507.1 coordinate 86,902,038, forward strand.
TGTTTAAATAATGGTTATGTCAAACCAATCGGCAAGACATTTCAAAACTATTTCCTAACTTCGCAGCTCACCTATTGAGATGGCCACTCGTCATTCGCTGCACAGGGCTTTGTTGAGAAAGCGTAAAAGTGTGACCGACGTGATTTTGAAGCTGTAGTCTATTTTTAAAACGACATCATTATTGCATGTTTTGACACCGATTGTGTTCCTATAAGCCTTCTAACCTCTGATGTTTTAGTGATCAATGACACAAGCTTCTTTTGGTGTCCCATATGAGGCTGCGTGCTCTATAATATCTCTCTAATCATCTCCCTCTAGTATATCAGCCTGAGTAATCCCAGTTAAGGACAACGGCTTTTCCCATATCCCTCAAACTAATCATGTCCTTTACAGGTTCAGCCACGTTATCCCCGGAATCTACTTAATATCATCAGCCCATCTGATTTTATGCCTCCTGTTTCGCTTGGTTCCTCCTACGATCAATTGCTACCACTTATTACCAGCGGTTATAAGCGTTCACATCACATCTGCTTGCAATTGCGTTTGTCCTAGATTTCAAATACGCTGTCATCTAGCCGAGTTTGTCCTCTGGCCAATTATCCTTTCTTCCTGTGTTTTAACGTTGCATCCATCATGTTATTTCTATCGCCCGCCGTGCTGTCCGCAACCTAATTCCAAGGCTTTTCGGAAGCATAGGCAAGCTTTCCTCTTCACAGGTAAGTACGGGCATGATAAAAGTTTTTAATATTTTCGTATTGAAGGGCACGCGAAATTTTTCATTCATGAGCGGAGTAAGTCTTCTTAGTGCCGTTTATTCTCCTGTTATCTCGATGCCGTGGTCATTATCAAGGACTATCTGCCCAAAGTAGAGGCATTCATGTTTCATTTACAAAAGTAAAATTCTCAGCTCTTCGTGGCTATTGAATAAACTTCATACTTTGAAATATTTTGATTTACCACCTTCCACCTTGCCGCCGCGCTTATGGCGCTCGGCTGCTGATCCGAAAGACGCGTATTAGATCCCGGCAGTGGCGGTTACATTTTAATGGAGACAGGAGCCCGTCTACTGTGCGATGTCAGTGCACGTTAAAGAACCCCATGTGGTCGAAATTCCCGGACCCCTTCACTACGGCGTCCCTAGAAGCCTGACTCGCTTTGGCACGTTAAACCTTCATTAACCATAAACCGAAAACCGTAACATGCGTACTCTACGAAAAAGGGCGTTTGCGATTTTTGTTCACTTGGATGAAAAATAAATTCCCTATATTATCGCAGACTTACGCTAATGTCCCTTAAGGTTTAATTCATGGTTGTGCCAAACCAATCGGTAATATATTCCAAAACTATTTCTGCACTTTGCAGTTCGAACATGAAGATAGCCACTTGTTCGCTGGATAGGGATTTCATGAGAAGAACATGGAAATGTTGCTGACGCCATTTTGTTGCCGACGGCGTTCGAACTTATGCAGTTTTCTTGAATTTCAATAGCTTCGCTGTTATTAAGGCCAGCCGCCTTCTTTGGTTGACGAAAGTGTAAGATTCCTCAAACTTTTCAACGATTATCTTAGTGAATACCTTGCATAATCATGGTAAGTTTGCTGATGCAAGCTGTGCTACTCTGGTATCGAGAAATGCTTTTCTTCAGCTTATCCAGAAATCTGTGGTATAGGAAATCGATCTTGAAATATTTTATTACCTGTAGTGTATTTTCAGCGCTCAGGGCTAATTTCGCGCTCCCTAATGCACAAGAGGCGTTGCAGTGAATTTTTGAACAAGAAAACTGATGATGATGACTGCCAGCGCCAAAACCCTTAGCATTATAACGAATGGAATGGTATTCGTACCCTCGTGGTAGTCTGCATTGTTTTACGATTCGGCAGGGTTTAAACCTTGAACTGAGTAGAACCACAATTATGGCCAAGGAAGAATTCGAATCAAATGTGGAATAAGTTGAACTCACATACTGCAACGCTCGGCTAACGATGGGACACTATCGGCAGCTCCTCGAAAGCTGCCCGCGCTTAAGCTCAAGATTACTTCACTCACGTAGCGCTTGAGAATTTTCGCTTTAAGTATATTGCTGCTTATTTCAAAGGGTATCACGCAGCAATTCACATGTCTAAACAACTGGAGGTTAATGTGAGGATTTCAGAGGCAGACACCAGGTTTTAAAATGTGAATATGTGACGAGGGTGACGAAGAGTTTTGCAGTCCATCAAGTCCACGAACCTTCGGCCCCTCGTTGATAAGGGCACTCGACTGCTACTCCAGAGTACCCGGGATCAATCTAGTCGACTGACGGAGCGCTTCGATGGAACCGAAACTCGAAGGGCGCTCGTGTAATGTGCGATGTAAGTTTATGTTAAAGATCCACAGGTTGTTTAAAGTATTCCGGAGCTCTTCACTATGGCAACTCTTTATTTCTTCTTTCAGTACCACTTTCCTCCTCTCTCTTAAGTTGAGGTTGGGGCGTCCAGAGAAATGAGACAATTACTGCACCCTATAATTTCCTCAAACAGCCTATTTTTCATAGTAATAATAAAAATTGGCTTCTGGGGAAAGAAAATGGCGCAGTATCTGTCTCATATTTTGTTAGGCACCGGAACCGCGCCGTAAGGGAAGGGATAAAGGAGGGAGTGAAAGAAGAAAGGAAGAAAGAGGTGCCGTAGTGGAAGGCTGTCGAATAATTTCGACCATCCAGGGATCTTTAACATGTTCTGACATCGCACAGCACACGGGCGCCTTACCGTTGTGCCTGTGTAAAAACGCAAGCGCCGCGGTTGGGTTCGAACCCGGGGACTCCGGATCAGTAGCCGAGCGCTCTAAACACTGAGCCGCCGCAGCGGGTGATGTTTATGAAGGCGTCTCGTCTATCCCACGCCACTAGTCGCCTGACATGCTAGGAAGGCCAATTTTTATTGTACAACACACGGCTGTTTTTAATGCGATAGCATTAAGGAGATCGTGTCGCCGAAATGCCGGTGTCCGCGTCAGCGGCGTCGGCCGTCCGCGAAAAATCCTCCTCCTCGCACTTCTCAGCCTCCTCCTTTTCCTTCCCTTAAGGCACGGTACGGGTGTCCACCGAGAATTGTAAGACAGGTCATTTGCTTTCCTTAAAACCAAATTTCATTTAATTTTCCTGCCCTGAAGGCCCGGTTCGGGTGTCCACCGAGATATGTGATACAGGCGTCCTTTCCTTAAACTTTCCAACGGGCCACGAGTCGCACCGAACGGGCGATGGCGTTCCGTGCACACCTTGGCAACGCCTCAACCCGCTGTCGCGTCTCACTCTTAAGCCCCAACTCGATGAACACTTCCGAGGCGTACACGCGAAGCGCCTACGCGCCTAGCGGCGCGCCGCGACGGACTTCGAAAGCGGTGCGAATCTCCATGGCCAGTTGCTGGCGCGCGCTTGTGCTCGCGTATCGCTCGCGCTGCCGTATCGTTGCTAGACTGCATAGGCTAAAATCGGCCTAAACTTTTCGACTGCCACTTGAAGCGTTTAGCTTTTTAAAGCGGCAGGAGAAGTAAATCTTTTTATAAACTGAATTGTAGTTTACACAATAGGTTTTTATGCAAACGCGCACACATCGCTTCGCAGTTTTCTTCGGTGTTTAGCGTAATCTGCATCACCATCGACATAGCATCGCTTGGATCCCAGTTCAGCTTTTCGGTATTGCGCTCCCCTCCAAGCATCATTATTTGCAATAATGCCAGCGATGTGTGCACGAAGACGAGTTTTACTGCTTGTGATAAGAACAGCACTTCAGCTCATTGTGAGGAGAAGGCAGGAGCGTCGCCAGCGGAGGAGGCACCGCTGGTGGGTTCGGCCCGTGTTCGTGGCGCGCAGGCAAGAAGGCCGATATCACCCTACGGTAAGTATCTTCGTTTCCTCTGTAAGTGTAAAAGGTCCGTGTAGAGTATTGAAAAGACATTTAGCGCAACAGTTCGGCGGCTTAGTGGTTAAAACATCCGACCCCTATGCCGTAGGCGCGCAGTTCGGTCGCCAGTGCCGCCGGGTACCCACTATGATACACTGGGTACAGAGATCCTTTCCCCGTGGTCTGGTGTGTAGGCTTCTCTGCATTAATCTGCTTGGAAAATGTGCCTTTGACTGCACCTTGTGCAAAGAAGAATGCTTTGTCCCGTGGGGCTATATAATCAATGGTTTGATTGCGTCTACACTGTGCAGTCACTTATTGGTCCCGTAACGACAGCGGACGTGATCTAGCTAACAGGTTAAAGCCACGCAACAGCAAATATTGCTACATTTTGTGGTACTGTGCAGTGGTACGTGCGGACGGAATTCCAGCAGCGGGTACATTGTCGGCTGTGCACTGTGAGAAAGAAAAGTTCGCCGCTGTTGTAGCTGTGTCCAAAATGAACAGCAACTGCCACTCTGTGACAACGAACCCAAACTGAAACAAACATAACTGCTTGGATTTGAGGTGTAATGGTTAAGAAAAAAAAGCCAGCTACCAATACGCCATCATACATGTTTTAATGTTCTGTAGTGGTGTCCACAAATACCGTTAACATAAGAAGTGACATTCAACAGCGGGAGTGGGTGGGAGGGGTTAGTACCAAAAAGGAATGGAGGCTTTGGTACAGGTGGAACTGCAGTGCCGGTAGTTGCTGTTTGATGGGACTAAAATAGCAGTCATGTTCCATCTGAACTGAATGCTAGGCACTTAGTGCATATTATATATATATATATATATATATATATATATATATATATATATATATATATATATATATATATATATATATATATATATATATATATATATACTCTTGAAAGCGTTGGATGATAGTTTGCCTCCAAGTGAAGCGTTGGGAGTATATATATATATATATATATATATATATATATATATATATACTCCCTGTCTTTCCCTCCTCCTCTTTATCTATCTATCTGAAAGCATTGAGTTCCACTTGGAGGCCAACTATCATCCACCGTTGGAGATGTGAAGCAACTCGGATGAAGTACGCTCCAAAGTTCTTCGCTGCCAACAGAGATACATAAAAAAGGCAAAGGAGTTTAACGTCAGCGTATTCGAACATTGGCAACTGACGAATAAGCGCGGTCTTCGAAAGTTGCGGCTCCTCTCGGTGGTCTCTGGGGCACATCGCTATTGCAAAACAGTGTCAGGAGAACCAAGGGGCATGAAAAATTGGCTGCTTCTGCACTGCTCGTGCAGAAGTGTAGTGCCTGCATCGCAGAGATGCAACTTTGAAATAATAAAGCTAGTGAGGCAGAAGGGCAGCACTGACATTGACAAGATGCAGTTTTGAAAAAACTTCAATAACTCAGCTGGCATAAATAGTATGCACACGCTGTCAGGTCGTCAGGCCACAACTTTCACTTGTGCAATCAATGTCCCTTGAATGCTTCTTCTAGTGAAGAATTCAAGAAGTAAGCTTCTCTCCAATCAGAAGAAACCTAGCATTTCAAGGTCCTTTGGACTTTAATAGCATCGTGATATCTCCACTCTGCGGCTGAAATGAAAATCTTTGACCCTGAAGACTTTTCACAGACACTGTACACAACAAGGCTGCTTCATTCAGTCACAGAAACCACCCACAATAGTTCTGCTGTAATAGCGCATCACAGTGTATAGCAGTCATGCTGTCTGGTTTTTACTTGTTCGCATAACAAACCGCTTATTTTCCATCTACAGATGCGTCGCATGCGTGAAGGTGACCATGAATTTTTCCGAAAGTTTTTCCGGATGACTCCAGTGCTGTTTGACGAAGTGCTGGGATTTCTTTTGCCAGACATCACACGGCAGCATGTTGTGAGAGAGCCCCTGGAGCCAGGTGAGTGACTGGCAATAGCATTGAGGTTTGTAAAGCTTGAGTTCTACATTCTGAGAAGAAGCATTTCGACACATAGTTGTGTGATAGTTTGTCGAAATGCACATGCTACCCTTTAAGCCTTGTAATGGTCCTCTCAAAAAATAAAAAATGAAAGGGCGAGAGAGACCGGAGCAGCTGTTGCTTACAGAGCTGAAACCAATTAAAGCAAACGAAACAGTGCTAAATGCTCAAAAACATACACTGAAAAATGCGAAGAAAAAAAAAGAAGTCAGATAAAAGTAATAAGTCACAACTGGAGAAACCAGAACAAAAACAAAATGGTTAAGACGTGGCCAAAAGAGTAGGGAACCCCTAGCAATGCAGGTGCACAGCACAGGAAGGCCGGGTTGTAGCACACGAGGACTTAAAAAAAAAGAAAGCAAGCAAATGCAGCCAAGGACAGTCCGAATTTGATGAAAGTGTATAAAGCTAAGGCTTGCGCAACAGATTGACGCCTCTTTACGCATAATGTGTTTAGGCAATCAAAAGCACGGCCTCTGTTCTTTCTTTGGGGTAAAGGAATTGTCTATACTCGTGAATCCCATAGCCTGTGTCAGGCACATAATCAAGCATATGTTCCTGACCAAAATCTCTCGCGCGTCGTAATTTCGCACTGTGGCATAAATGTTACTATTTTGGTGTCACATTTTAAGCATATTCTAGAGCCAAAAGAAAGATGCCAAACAGCGCAACTTCATTCAAAAGTAAATTCATTAAAAACTTGTAGCAGCTTGACGCGCAGGTCAATCTGCTGATTCTTGTTCACGCGCTTCATCATTTTGGCCATTGAAAGACAAAATTGGTCGTACTCGTCATGTCCGTCACAGGTCTGCAGTGCATCTGCGAGTTTTCCGACGTGTTCAACCAGAGCATCATCAGCACATTCTCTTCTACTCTTTCGCTTGTTCTGTCCAGGCGCTGCTGACTGCGGCACTGATGCCTCTTGTTCCAGCAAGCCAACAGGTGCCTGGAGGGATGGCACCGACTGGCTCGACGCAGGTGACTCGTGGCCTGACGGCAGCGACTCGTGGCGTGATGGCAGTGGCTCGTCAGTAACCACCTCGTGCACGAGTGACGCCTGCGATGCGCAGTCCAGGCGCCACTCCTCCAACTCAATGATGGTCTCTGATGGCTCTGGGGCACTGTTGTGCTGGTACGCCGGCGTACTGCTTGCCCCTGGCACGACATTTGGACCTGGCTCCCTTAATTGCTGCCTGTAGTTTCCTGACGCCCTGTATATGAGAGTGTACATGTATATGCACCATGAAGTTGCGTGTTTCAAGTCACTTTTTGCAAGAATGTTTCGATATACGTTTAACGAGTGTTTTTACATTCATTCATCATTTTCAAGTCATGCAATGATATTTGCAGAACGGACTGACCCTATTCTGGCTCATGACAGCTGTACATGCTGTGACATCCTCATGTGCTGTTCCCTCGTGTGTCTTGCATACCATTTTTTGAGCATACTGTCTTGTATATCCTAGCTTTTTTGCATTTTTATCTTGTAAAGTCCTGTATACATTATTGTAAAATTTTTAAACTGCTCTAAGCCACTTGCCTACTTATGTGCCCAAATTTTTTGTTTCGTGCACTGCACCGCTTCATCTTTTGGCTGCTTTTGCTACGCATTACTACTACTGACCTCTTCATGAAGACTACCATAATTGTAGTATAAAGGTGACACAGTGTTTGTGCTACCCTCTGAGGTTTTGGTGAGCAGTTAATGCAACAAAAGTGCTGCAATTTTTCAACTGCTTGGTTGCAGGAAGACGTTCTTGCCAACTAGAAGTTATATGAAACAAAATCTGATACATGTGAGCTACATATGCATAGTGGTGACCCAAAGAACTATATGTGTGAAGTTGGTGCACATTGTATGGAAAATAAAATATGCAGGTTCATTGATTGCACTTAGTAGTTGTCTTACACATTAAGCATATTATGCAGCTCCTTGGCTTGTCTATACAGTATCTGTATAGCTGCAGGAAATCTGCACTTTAACGTGGCACTCCTGTCTGATTGATTAAGCAGTGAGTGTTTGAGTGAATAATGATGAACCACTGGTAACATTGCCTATGATCCTTAGCTTAGAAGTGTGAGGGTTCAGGCTAGTGGGTAATTCACGTGCCGTTCCATAGCGCGAAACAAGGAAGTAAAGAGCACTTGTGCCTTGGTCTCTTTCTTGTTTGGTGCCACGGAATCTCGCGTAGGTCTTAGCTGTGACAGTGCACATGATAAAAAAACACATTTTATCTGCAATGCACAAAGCACATTGCAAACGGTGGTGTTCCTTTTGTACACATATAGCGTCCAATTTTCCTACATGAATATGCATAAACATGGAACCTTCATGAGGCCTTTTGGGTGCACACGGTATGTTGAGCATTTGTGTTGGAGTCGCATAATAGATGTGTTAAATGCTTCCAGTCAGTGCAAAGCAGTGTTTTTCTTTCAATGTGCAATATATTTTGTATGTTACAGTGCCATTTGCTGTGTTTCTTGGTCTTAACTCATATGCTGGTTCTTCATTTTAACAGTATTTCACTGTGAGGGCTTTGTATTTGAAGTGTACAGGCAAGTAAGGCTGAAGGTGTTGATCTTATTTCTGGTCATGCTGCTTTGTGATATTTTGAACATGATCTACACTTACTGCTTAAGCAGCCAAGAGTCAAGCTGTGATAATTGCATCATAAAAGTGTTGTTGTGGATTCCCAATTGTCACATTTTCTTCATTAATAATGGAGCTGATATGCCCTCAAACATATTTCCAGCACTTCTGTTTGGCTTAACGTATCCACACGGCCTGCCACGTGCATTTCATGGCGAGGGAACAGTTTCAATACAATTGGTTGGCATGTTAATTCGCACAACCACATAATAGCTACAAATAAAAAATGAAATCTGCGCATTTATTTCCGCCACCTGGCATTCCAGATCATGAACTGGAACCTGAGCAACAGGGTATCCTTTCAAATAGAATAGCATGAGCTGCAGGTATGTCTTTACAAGCATCTACAAGTGTGAGATAGGACTGCGGTGAAAATGTCCAAATGGGATTCTTTATTGTCCCCGTTCAAATGGTCTATTGGTCCATTCCCTGTAGCTGCTGGAACCAGTAACTGCAGATAGCGCGAACATTTACTTGGATAAACCATCCGTGTATTATGTCCTTAGATTTCATCCCTTTCTGACAAGTTACAAAATGTTTTAAAGAGTTGCTCAATGACAATAAACACACACCAAAAATTCAGGACAACAGAAGCAACCTACACTAAAATGTGTTGCCCTGCAGGACCACGCACATCTGCCTATAGTGAGAACACGCAGCTTTAATCATAACAATTGAGTGCCAACAAGGCCAACAACAAAGCGTGGCAATACACATAACTTACAGTCACATTGGTTGAAACTTACTATGTGCTCATGCTTATATACACCCTCATTAAGGGCATCCCACATGTGTTAGCGGGGAACAGCTAGTTAATAAACATAGTTTTCTCATTAAACTTCAGCACTATTTATGCAATGTATAGCAGAAAACCTCGAAGAGATTTTGATGAAAAATTTTGTGCGTTGAGGAACACCATTACAACATATACAACAGAAAAAAGTTGTAAATCCGACAACAAAAAGTTCAGTAGTAGCCAGTAGATCTCACTACAGAACCAGAAGCTCCCAGCAGGGACCATTTCAACCAGCAGCAAGCCAGAGGCTTCCTTTTGGGACCAGTAGATTAAAGCCAAAAAATAGTTTGTGCCCTACAGGGGCTATTTCAACCAGCAGCAAACCAGAAGGCTTCCTTCGGGGACCAGATGAAATCATTAGAAAACAATCAAATTAACAGATTTTCAACCTGGGGATGAAAATAATACCTCATATATAAGTTATAAAAAAAACACGGAAAGGAAGAATTCAATAACAGTAGCAAAAATTCCACCTGTTATGTTGTAAACTTACAACACTCTCGTGGCTGAAATAAATGCCGAGATTTCATTTTTAATGTGTGGACGTCAGTGGCATTCAAGTTGCATGAAAAGCCCAGTAAGCAACACAAGATGCTTGTTTAAAATGCCTGTTTAAGAATACACAATACTGAGCAATTAAGACAGCATATGAAGACTGCGTACTTTTAAAGTGCCTGATTTTCATACACCTATCGTTAGCTCCCGCCAGTGTGACGGCGGCTTGGCGTACTGCTTGCTCAGCGGCGCAAGCAGCAACGGGGTGGTTGTGTCGGGTGCATTTGCACACTTTGCGTTGGATTTATGACCTGGAGCAATTGCCAACACTACGCGCAGCTGCAGCTTTGCCACAGAATTTGCCGCATTTTCTTGCAACAAGTCCTGCATCAAAAAACACGTTTGCTTCGGATGTAATCGCATCACGTCAAATAGCGCTTGCTTCACGCATGCAACGTTCCCACCACGGCAAACGACGGCACTGCTTGTGTTCCTTAAAGCGAACAGCTCGTTATGGGAATAAAAATATTGATGAACTTACGGCCTGGTGACCATCGTGTCCCTGAGGAACAAGATCTGTTCGTAATGTGCCCACACGAACTCCGTGGGCTCGATGTCGTCCGCGCCAGCGCCGCTCTTCCGCCCCAACTCACGTGCCGTGTACAGGCGGCGGAATTTGTCGCGCAGAGATTTCCAGCGCTTTTGTACAAGGTCCACGCTTTCTGCACAATTGTAGCGCGAAAAGTTTCAAGCACATTTCAACCATGAAGTGCTCATCATGAGCGAAGTATATGCCTACCTGGTGCTCCCGGTAGTACATCCTCCGCCACTTCTCTCCAAAGTGCTGCTTTCACGTTCTTATTTTTATGCAGCCTGTCGCTTGCCAGCCAAAGTGAGCGCCGCCTCTCTACAGCAGCAATGAGTAGTTCGTTACCTATAACCTCAGACATCGCCGCAGCCATAGGTGAACCAAGCGAAACCGAGGAAACGGCGCGAAAAAGTCCGTACCGGATGTTGGGAGAGTTGCGCTCTCTGGTGCACGTTGGTCAGAAACCAGCAAACCCCTTCCGGCGCACGCGCGCGCGGGCGCGCGCCGAGGCGCAAATATCTGACATTGCCAGATATCTGCGCCCTCCTCGCGCCCAACTCGCGCCTCGCGCTTCGCGCATGCGCAGACCGGTTTTGCAGACGGTCGTGTGCGTAGGCGCTTCGCGTGTACGCCTCGGAATTATCCATCGAGTTTGGGCTTTACAGACAAAACTTAAGCGTCCTCCAAGTGCTATTCGTCGTCTACAGCGTGGAAAATGAAGAGAAAAATAATATCTCCGCTACGCCTAAATATCATATTCTAATTTGACATTGATTAAACTACTTCGATGCAACGCCGCCCGTACACAGTCATCGTTGAAAATAAGCAAGGGTTTTTCTTAATTGTTGAATTTGTTGAGCAGAAGGCTCAAACTGGACCACTAATTTTTTGCGCGCAGAAAGGATTAGCTAGCGTTACCTAATCAAGGAAGCACCGGTTAAAATAACGGTGAAATCTGCGTGTATGCGTGATGTTCGCCAACATTTGGTTTTGTAACTGATTGTCGCAGCCAGATATATTATGTCCTTCCATGTACCCTTTTCTGCACACATTGATTGCTGGCTTGGAGGTCATATAACCTTCCCTTTTTATATTTAATAAGCGCATGTAGATATGGCTAGCCAGCCTGTCTTCATAAACTTCTTTATGTTTACGAACTCTTTAGAAACATGGTATCACTTAAGTTTACATTGAAAATTTGTCGCGATAGTTCCAATGTGTCCATGCGGTCGGTTGGGGATTCGTTGGCGCACGATTACGCAGATGTCGGCATGCTTTTCACGTGACATCACGTCCTGCTGTATTACACGTCATCGCACATAATAATCTGCGACGCTAATTATTCGCCCTAACAATTATGTTTTCCGTTAATGTCATTTGCGCACACTGCTGTGCGACGTTGTTGTACAAATCCTCTGTTTATCCTCCTGAACGAACATCCTCAATGGTGAAGAACTAGAGTGCCCGGCTCCGACCGATGGAACTTCGGTTCACTTCCGCTTTACAACCTTTGCAAGCAAAGGCTACACTAGCCTAATAATTACAATAATTGGATTTTGGGGAAAGCAAATTGCGCATTATCTGTCTCATATATCGTTGGATACCTGAACCGCGCCGTAAGGGAAGGGATAAAGGAGAGAGAGTAAGAGGAAAGGAAGAAAGAGATGCCGTAGTGGAGGGCCCCGGAATGCTAGCCTAGCGGCGCCTATTTCGCTGCGTCTGCACGAATGACCTTGAACAGGAGGAGCGGAGCTGCGTCAGTAACTACGTGACGGACCACGTGACTCGCAGCAGCTGCAGCCGCCATAAGTATTGAGTCACCGCGGCGGCTGAGAGTGAACTTCTGAACATCTGCGAAATAAACCACTAGGATATTGTGTAATGCCCTTGAGGCGGAGCTTAATTCTCCCCCCCCCCATTTTTTTATCAGTTATAGGATCATTTTCAGTACACCCCGCAGGGGGCCCTCTGCAGCGTGCAGACGTTGGTGAGTGGCGACACCACGTGTTCCCGAGCATCCGCAGGGACACCTTTGCAGGGGGATGATGGTGAAGAGTGCATCACCATGGACTCGACCACCCGCGCCTATTCGTGCGCGGCATCGCCATGTCCGGGGAAAATGGGATCCTGGTGGTTGAGCCGATGCCGAGCGTTTGGACCTTAAAGGCTCCTTGGTGGAGGCAACAAAATACTTTCGCCAAAGCTTCCTGTATACAGCAGCTCTGGCCTGACCCGTCCGGGGGAAATCGGCAGTCGCCTCTTCCTATCCACCCCTCCATCTTTCACTTTCCTATCTCCGTCTCACAACTCTCCTATATCCTACTCTCATGTTGGATTTTCCTTTCTTTCCTGGCGGCGAGGGTTAACGTTTTGTGACCAACTACCCGGAGTTGCGTAATCTTTGGTTATATTTGAGGTGTACAGCTGTCGTGGGCAGGACTTGCTTTCAAGTTCCTGTCCCGTCCCCTTGTTGGACTCCGTAGTGGGTGGCTGGCACCATGACCGAATGACTACATTCTTTTATGGCGCCTCCCCTTTCAAAACCAGATCGTTCTCTCAAGAGAGGGCGAAACGAAGCAGCAGACTTTTTTGTCAAAAAGAATCCGACTTTCACCAAAATTCACGCAATCCACAGTCAAAGCAAAGAAAAACAAGCAACAATAGTTTCTCCATTCCTTTTGTCTAAATGTTTCACCGATACCTTGGGCCCTGGCTACATGGTCTCAAAAATGGCCAGCGGCGACCTTCTCCTTGCACTGCACGAGTGCATCCAGCGCTCGAAACTCTCAAACATTGCTTCTATAGAGGACATACCGGTCTCATAGCAGCACATCGACCACTTAACAAGGCTCTGTGGCGTCATCTCTGAAGATGACTTCATACACTTAACTGAAAAAGAAATGCTGGAAGGCTCGTTCGACCAAAATATCACTGATGTATACAGAATCAATATCCGGAAAGACAACAAAGAAATAGATACAAAACACTTGGTTCTAACATTGAACTCAAGTACACTACCAGAAACCATAGAAGAAGGATGTCTAAAAGTAAATGTCAGGCATTATATTCCGAACCCTCGTAGATGCCTCAATTGTGAATGGTTTGGCCACGGCTCTCAGAGCTTCCGCGGCCGCAAAACTTGCGCAAAATGCGCTTCAAAGGATCATGTTCCTGGGGAATGTGACGCAGCCCTACGCTGCACAAACTCTGAAGGAGACCATGCTGCATACTCCAAGGCATGCCCGTCCTGCAAGTAGGGAAAGGAGGTAATCACCACAAAGACCAAAGAAAACATTTCATTTAGAACAACGAGAAGGCGATTTGCCCTCGCCAACCAATTCTCCTTTAAAGCGAAATCCAGCTTCGCTGATGTGGTGCGCAGGGGCGTAACATCACACAGCGCTCTGGCCCCTGCCGAGGCGGCTTCTACCGAGCTAATGGAAGGACCATCCACGCCCCAGGCAGGGACAGCGAAGGCTGCTCTGTCCCCCCGAAAGCAGGGAGCGTCGGTCCATGGGCCGGCATCCCGCACGGCTTCCCTCCTTCGGGGGAGGTCTGAAACGCAAACGCCCGCGCCGAAGCCGCGGTCCTCACGCACCTCTCGTGAGGTAATGGACACAACTCGTCGGCAGCGGCGGCAAAGCCCTCATGAGCGAAAAAGAGGGATAAAGTCCCTATAACAGATCAAAAAGACCGACAAACCTAGTTTCTAAAATTTACCCTTAACTGGTCTACAATCATTGCATTTCTAGTTCACTGGAACAATCGTGGACTTTTAAAAAATCACACTTACGTAACAGATATTTTAAATTCATTCTGCCCGGTAGCGCTGTGTCTCCAGGAGACTAACCAAGGGCCACAGAAAAAAAAAAACATTCTTAAAAAGTATCAAGTCTTTCGATGTGACCGAGAGACCTCAAGCAGGCTTCTGGAAACGCTGCTATAGCTGTACGGGGTAGTGTTGCTACTCAAAACATTTACCTAAAAACCTCATATGAGGCAGTTGCTGTCACTGTCCTCGATTTTAAGACAATAACAATATGTTCCATATACACTGAACCTCACCTAACAGTCACACTTCACGATTTAGAAAATCTTTTAATACAGCTTCGGGAACCATATCTTTTAGTTGGGGATTTTAATGCTCACTCCACTTTTTGGGGAAGTGAACAAACGGATGTCAGAGGCCGGATTTTATATTTTATCCTCTGCAACAATGTATGCCTCCTGAACACATGCAAACAGACTTACTGTTTTCCAAGCAGTGGGAAAATGAGCTGCCTAGATTTATCTTTTTATTCACTAAGTGTTTTTACCTATTTTAAACAGGATGTTCTTGACAACTAGTATGGGAGGGATCACCTTCCTCTCATAATAAGCCTGTCATCCTCACCAACAGTCATCCCGACAAAACCACGCCGTTGGAAGTTACATATAGCTAACTGGGAATGGTTTAGAGAACAGGCCATTTTAGAGAATATTTCTTTAGAAAATCTCGACATAGACGAAACAAAAAGACGCATTCATATCATGCATCCTTACTGCCGCACACTTATCAATCCTAAAATCATCAGGAGTTGTCCGTAAGAACCACAAAGTGTGGTACACCCGTGAATGCAAGGAAGCAAAAAAAAACGGCAAAATAAAGCATGGGGAGTCTTTCGCAGATACCCAACACACGAGAACCTCATCCATTTCAAAAAGGCCAGAGCACAAGCCCGGTATATTCGAAGCAATGCTGAAAAACATCCTGGAGAGTTTATGTGTCTTCGATAAATAGTTCAACCCCATCGAAGAAAATGTGGGAGCAAGTTCAGAAAGTAAATGGTAGCTACTCAACCTTCACATTTTTTTTACAACACCCGGTACACAGACAAATATAGGAGAACAAGCAGACATATCGGGGGAGCACTTTGCTGCAGTTTCAAGTTCATCACATTATAGCCAGTCATTTTTGAAATACAAAAGCACGGCCGAAAAACACAGGCACTCAACAAGTGTAGGGGTAAATGAAAAATACAATTGTCTAATAAACCTCCAAGAATTAAATGTTACTTTATTTCGACAAAACAAACTACTCCAGGACACGACCAGATACACTACGAATTGTTTGCCCATCTTTCCCAGCCCACAATAGAGGCACTCTTGAATTTTTTTAACATAATATTCACAGAACGAAAAATACCTAAGGAGTGGAAGAAAGCCGCATAGTGCCACTCCTGAAACCTGGGAAACCACAAACTTCCCCAAATAGCTAAAGGCCGATAGCCCTCTAAAGTTGTCTCGCGAAATCTTTTGAAAGTGTCCGTAATATAACATTAGCATTTGTCATTGAATCCCGTGAACTTCTTGATGTTTATCAGTGCAGTTATATAAAAAGATGCTAAACGAGAGGCTATTTAGTTCGCCTCGAAAACACAATAAGAGAGCTTGAATACAAAAACAGTATTGTCTTGCCGTTTTTTTCGATACGGAGAAAGCGTATAATACAACCTGGAGGTTTGTGATCCTCCGCGACCTAGCGGACCTAGGTATCTCCGGCAGGATGTTGAACTGCCTAAATGACTCCTTTCCGATCGCTCATTTCAAGTACGCCTGGGATCAACCCTTTCCAGGAACTTCGTTCAAGAGAACGGATCTCCTCAGGGGTTTATTTTAAGCACAGCACTGTTTATTGTAAAGATGAATTCCATAAGAAAAATAATCGCATTGCATGATGTACTCAGTCTATGTCGACGACCTTCAAATAGCAGCTTGTACATCATCCAATGTAGCGACATGCGAGAGACTAACACAGTTTACAATAAACAAACTAGAGACATGAGCAGACAAAAATAGATTCTGGTTCTCCACACAAAAAACAGTGGGCGTGCTGTTCTCACTAAAACGAGGTGAACAATCGAACCCCGCTTAGATCTAAACAAAATCGAACTGCCTATAAAAAATGAAGTAAAGATTCTGCGACACGAGCTCCTTAACCCTGTCGCGTTAAAACTATTCTAGCCGACTCTAAGAAGCCATTCAAAATTTCGCCAAGAAATTGGTAAACGCGCTCGTAATGTGAATTCTGCGCAACCGAACTCTCCATCTCAACATCAACCCGACCCAGCACCACCCCGACCTACACATCGCAGGAGGTGAGCGCATCGACAGTATTACCGGCTGTCGCGTACTTACATCGTCACAACGTGTAATGATCCTCCGCGCGCTCATTGGCTGCGTGTGGCCCGGGGAACGACGGGTGCGTCACGGAATCGCGACGAGTGATGTGTGTGACGGATGCGATGCGGTGGAAACACTAGAACACCTTCTCCTTCACTGTGCCGCGTTCGCCGATGCTCGTCGCGATATGCTTCCGGCCTATAGGGCGCAGGGCATACTACCAGACTCCATCAAGACTCTATGGTGGCCGCAGGGCAGTGCGCGCACCTGTGAGCGAACCTTGCTGAGCCTCTGTGCATTCCTCGAACACACGGGCTTGACGTCCCGTCTGTTCTCCGTCAGGTAGTTGCGCGCAGTGACCGAACGCTCCGCGAGTTCTACCTTGAACGATTAATAACTGGACGCCCCATTCCAGTTGTAGCCAACGCAGTGCGGTGGGCGTGTGTGAATCACGCGCACAACCTGAACAAATTTCTTATTGCGTAAATAGTTTGTACATATTACTTCTCCCCCTATCCTCTCTTCCTGTCCTCTCACCTTTTTCATTTCATTTCTCCATTCTGCCTGCTATCCTTTCTTTCCGCTGCCACAGCTCAGGTGCTTCAGTATCAATGGCAGATGCCGGGGCTAGAAAAAATCTTTTCCTTCCTTTTTAGTATTATTTTAATAAAAAACACTACCACCACCATCTCAACATCAATCTCGCATGGGTTCTGGAGTGAGCGGTTAACTCAGGAAAAGTGGGGGTCGACCACCTAGCCCGATTTTTAACCGACCGGGGGAGAGGAGACCTCTATAGGAGACCCCGTGCCGAGGCGCTTCGCTCGTGCGCGGAGATTACAAACTTTTGAAGCGAAAAGCTTCACTAAGTCAACACCGCGTTTCGCGCGAGCAGGCGTATGTCGGAGCACGAGTGACGTCACGCACGGCGCAGGGGCTACCGCGCACACTTTTTCTCTCTTTCTCGCTTCGTAGTGACTACTACGCATGCGCCACTTGTAGCACTGAGCCTCAGGTGTTGCCCCGCTCTCTTTTTCCCTCCCTTCTTTATCTCTTCCTTTACAGCGCGGACCGGGCGTCCACCGAGATATGTGAGACGGTTACTGTTCCGTATCCTTCCCTCAAAAATCAAACAAAACAAGTGAGCCGACGGCGTTCATAGAGTTCTTTGGCGTCGACAACTTGCAAGGGACGTTCAGTTTCACGGAAGGAAAGGCACAAACCGGCTAAGTGGCTCAGTGGAAACCTTAATCTCGCCTCCATATATACGTGGCTTGGTGTTCAACTGAGAAAGCTTGCTTTGATTGCGTTCCGCACACTGGATTGGCAGCATGCCCTCCCTATCGCCCTGGGAGGTGGCATGCAGGGCTAATGCATTCTGGCCACATCTAGTTCTCTCACTACCGCCACATGTACCAAAACACGAATGAGGCGTCCGCATATACGGGGAGTCCGTTATGCGCCTTTCCAATCCTCGAATCCATCGCCGTCTAGAACATTGTCAACACCAACGCCAATGAACACAGTGAACGCCGACATCTTTCGCTTTGTATATCCTGGATTAGCTGAGCTAATCCACATTAATTTTTATTGCGAGCTAAGATGCACGCATCCCGCCCCTAACTTTTACCTGGACAGGGTGCAAGCCACGACACTCACACACTAACAAACAATGGTCATTCTTAGCCCGTACCGACGACAAAATAGAGAATATGACCCTGCATGCCCACACTACGGTAACGGAACACACGCACCCCAAGACCATATATTATAGGAATTCGCTAGCAAATCCCCTGCGGCGACCCTGTTACCAGCTTCCTCAGCAGAAGAATGGGACAAGGTCTTAAACAGTTCAAGAGAAACAACACAGTAGGCCCTCATCACGCGAGCTCAACAGGTAGCCCCCGACTGCGGCCACCCTCGACTTGACCCAGCCCCGACTGATCACTTTCGTTATGTGGCAACAAAGTTTTAACGACCACAACCGCCATCCTCGCCGCAGTGTCTAGGCTGTTGCGGCTGCTGGGTGAATGAAAAGTGCACGAGCCTGCCCCGTGCCTCAAGCTGATCCACAAAACCCTGCCACGTACAGAAAGTAGGAGAGATAAAGGGATGTGAGCGCTTAGAAGAACCAGCGCAAAAAGGACAGCGGACAAAAAAGGAGGCCGCCTGATTTGCGCTGGTTCTCCTCAGATCATGGCTTAGCATCTAGCCCAAGAACAAGTTTTGCTGAGATGTGAGGGAAGATTGAAAGAAGCGACGCGCGTCGCATCAACCGTGTGATCTGAAGCGACGACGACGGTATAGCAACAGATACCCCCGCCTTTTCAAGGAGCCCTTGCGATGAGGAGCCCTTGCCACATTGCTTTAAGGGGCTGTGGCTATGAGCTCTCGCGGAGCCCTGTTATTTTATTGCGACAGAAGGAAGTATGGAAAGGAAAGTGCACGGGACTGCCCACTGGCTCAAGCTGAGCCACAATCGCTGCCACGTTCAGACAGTAGGAGTGTTGAAAGACAGGATAGGAAAGAAAAAGCCAAGCACATTGCAACAACCGCGTCAGCCAAAACGACGACGATGTTTTAGCAACAAATACATCCAGTGACAAGGAGCCCTCGCAAGATTGTTGAGAGCTCCTAGATCCCATTCCCGTAGGGACAGGAAGCCACCTCGCCTTCTGCGGTCTCTTGTTGCGACTGAAGGAAGATTGTAAATGAAAGTGCTGGCCTTATGGCTCTGGAATCTGGAGGCTCTCACACGTGTGGTCTGGGTGGTGCCTAGGCGGTGAGCGCTGGCCTTTACTCAGCAGGGGCGAATCACGTGGTTAGTCACATGACGCAACTTGCTACAGCGAGCGGTCGGAACGGCGGTCACCGCAGCGGCGGAACGAGCGGTAGCGGTGCGTCGAGTCACGTGTTATGAGGTCTCAGTCGCACGTGCGGCGAGCCAGAGGTCAAATCCATGCGTGATTTCACCTTCAGCTTTGCATTCCAGAAGTGGAGCTTTTCGGTGGAAAGGTAGCTGTGATTCAAGCCGGTTGACCCCCGTAAGACGAGCGAAAGAGCTGTTAAGTTAATCACACGAAGGTAAGCACATGCCACACGTTTTATATAGCGGATTACGCGTCACGCGATTTCCAGCAGTTGCGCAAGTGGCGTCGGCTCCACAACGCAGCGTTACGTGACTCGATAGTTGCGTGGGGGGAGAGCGAGCGACGTCGGCTCACGCCCGCAGCTGCGACGAAGCGTGGATAGTCGCGTGGCGTAACGTCCGAGAGAACATTTTAAGGCGATTCTTTCATGGCTCATGAGTGGCGTGGACGTAAGTTGTAGACGGAAGTTCTAGACGCTAGTTCTCCGCACGGACTGTCAAGCATAAGTTGTGTGGTAAATAAAACAAAAATGCAAAAGTTGATTAAGCAGCAGTTCTTAAGCAACGTATATGTAATGTAATAAACCTGAAATTGAAAAATGAAAAAGGTAATGTAAAGACGAAGTAGTGACAACAAGGTAGCGGCAGTGCTATCGCTGAGCGCGTGCTGCTGCCGGGCTCTAGAATAACCACGGACGCCTAGAAGGCCTCGTTCTGCGCCTGGTTCTGCCTTCCTGGTTCTGGTGGTGCCTAAGCTATTAAACCCCCTTTCAAGTGGTGGAGGTTGCTCCTGATTTAGTCCTGGAGCTTCGCAGCGGCGCTGTAACGTCAGCAATGCCGAATAACGCCCCCCTGGCTCCCCAGTCACCGGCTGCTTCGCTTGTCTGCTCCGGCACACCTCGACAACGGGACCCGGCTGTCTTCAGTGGGCTCGGCGACTCTGACGTCGAGGACTGGCTGTCTTCCTACGAGCGGGTCAGCACGCACAACCGCTGGGACGACGCCATGAAACTAAACAACGTCACCTTTTACCTGGATGATTTCGCCAACCTCTGGTTCCGTAACCACGAAGCCGATATCGCCACATGGTCCACGTTCAAGACGAGCTTCACTGAGATATTTGGCCGTCCTGGCGTGAGCAAACTTCGCGCCGAACAGCGCTTACGCGAACGGGCTCAGCAGCCTGGCGAGACATTTACTAGTTATATTGAGGACGTGGTGGATCTTTGCAAGCACGTGAACAGCGATATGACCGAGGCTGATGAGATCAAAAATATCATGAAGGGTATCGATGAAGAAGCGTTCCAAATGCTTCTAGCCAAGTAGCCGGCCACCGTCGCCTCCGTCATCAGCTTGTGCCAGAGCTACGAGGAGCTCCGCAAGCAACGCGTCCTCACTCGTCGCACCGTACAGCCTGCCGACGTCCTGTCCGCTGATGTCGAGACCGCAGGAGGGCAGCAGCTCAGGCATGACATTCAGAAGTTCATTCGAGAGGAGATCGCACGCCAACTAGCGCTCATCTCTGGAGTTCGGAACCCCCCGCCAGCGCTGTCTCCCACCCTTCGGCAGACGATCCGAGCCCAAGTCGCGGAGGCCCTGCCACCCCTACCCCAGCAACCTGTGGCTGCCCCTCTTACGTACGCCGCCGTTCTTGCCAGACCACCATCCCACCCATTGAGCCCTTCTCAAGACGCCACTCAAGTGCCGCCACCTTCGACGCCCCCGCCTGATTTCTCGTATCGGGCTCAGGTGGCACAACCGTCGCCTCGCTTCACGCCGGCAGTCTCGCACTATGGTCGTTTGTGGCGTACTCGCGACAATAGGATTATTTGCTTTGCCTGTAGCTTCGCCGGCCATGTAGCCCGCTACTGCTGCAGACGTCCTTCTTCGCCTGCTGAAGTCCTGCCACCATCTGCGTATGGGTCTTACATACAGCCGCCCCGCGTGCAAGCGGACCCATTGCCTTCTGCCTTCTCCACCAACCGCCAGGCTGCCACCTCTCATCGTTCCTCTTCTCCGCGGCGCCGTTCCCTATCTCCTATGCGCCGTCGAGCCAGCCCTTCCGCTGCGGAAAACTAATGAGCGCAGTTCCCGAGGCAAGAGCTGCGTCCCCTGGGAACTCTACAAGGCCTCTGCTCTCACCAACAAACGTCATTGATGTTTTTGTCGAAGGTGTTGCAACCTGTGCTCTCGTGGACACCGGAGCTGCTGTCTCAATTATGGACGTTAAATTTTGTCGAAAACTGGAAAAAGTCATGACGCCATTTTCGGGTGTTTCTCTTCGCACTGCTACCGCCGAACAGGTCGAGCCGCTCGCAACCTGCACCGCGCAAGTCGTTATTCAAGACGTCTTGTACATCATTCAATTCCTGATCCTCTCCTCTTGCTCCCATGACGTAATTCTAGGATGGGACTTTCTTTCTGAGCACTCCACCGTCGTCGATTGTGCCCGCGCCGAAGTTATTTTCTCTGCCCTGCCCAACGCCTACCCGGCCGCACCGTCTCCTGAATATCCGCCCAAAGTACACCTGTCTCAAGATGTCGAGCTCCCGGCAAATTCCTCTGTCCTTGTGTCCCTCTCGTGCGCTTCACCACGCAACCAACCTGCTGTAACGGTACTCTTTACCCCCTCGGAGTTATTTCTTCGCCGCAAGAACATGCCGCTACCCTTCGCTGTCCTCACGGTGACCTCCGGAACTACAGCCATGCTGGTCAGCAGCCCTCTCTCATCTCCAGTGACTCTGATTCATGGTGAATGCCTTGGGTGCGTCGAACCAGCTGAACTTCTGCAACTTGACGACGACCGAGAAACTGCTCTCCCGCCATCGCTGGACTCTTACTCCTGTTCCCCTCTCACCCCCACCGCCCTCTGACATTCTGTATAGCGCCATCGATCAAGATCTCACTTCTCCCTACCGTGTCCAGCTGTTCCACCTGTTACGCCAATTTCGTTCATCGTTTGACGCGTGCCAGTCTCCCCTCGGGCGTTCTTCACATGTCCACCATACCATCGATACCGGCTCCCATCCACCTTTGCGACAGCGCCCATATCGCGTGTCAGCGACAGAGCGTCGAGTCCTCAACGAGCAAGTGGATGACATGCTCGAGCGTGGGATTATACAGCCGTCGCACAGCCCTTGGTCATCCCCAGTCGTGCTGGTTCGAAAGAAACATGGCTCCATAAGATTCTGTGTGGATTATGGCCGCCTAAACACAATAACTAGGAAAGACGTTGATCCTCTACCACGCATCGATGACGCCCTCGATTGTCTGCAAGGTGCGGAATTCTTTTCGTCCCTGGATCTGCGTTCTGGATACTGGCAAATCCCCATGTCCAAATGCGATCGTGAAAAAACTGCTTTCGTCACGCCCGACGGACTATACGAATTTCACGTCATGCCATTTAGTCTTTGCAATGCCCCCGCAACATTCGAACGCATGATGGATAACGTCTTGCGCGGCTTGCGCTGGAAGACGTGTCTTTGCTACCTCGACGACATCATTGTTTTCTCGGCCGACTTCTCCACACATCTGACTCGTCTGCGCCAAGTGTCGACCTGCCTCACCGCCGCCGGCCTGCAACTAAATTTGAAGAAATGCCACTTCGGCGCTCGCCAACTGACCGTACTCGGCCATGTCGTATCCAAAGCGGGTATCCTTCCGGATCCGGCAAAGCTTCGCGCTGTTGCCGACTTTCCAAAGCCCTCTACTCTCAAAGAACTGCGGAGTTTCATTGGCCTCTGTTCCTACTTTCGGCGCTTCATCCGAAATTTCGCTACAATCATTTCGCCTTTGACGCAGCTTCAAGCCCAGAACTCCTTGTCGTCATGGTCCTCTTAGTGCGATGAAGCTTTTGTTACCCTACGTCGACTCCTTACTTCACCTCCCATCCTTCGCCATTACGACCCTAAGGTCCCGACAGGAGTACACACGGATGCTAGCGGCGTGAGCATTGGTGCTGTGCTCGCCCAGCGAATGCCTGGATTTCCAGAAAACGTTGTCGCCTATGCGAGCCGCACGCTGTCCAATGCCGAGATCAATTACTCCGTCACAGAAAAAGAATGCTTGGCCATTTTGTGGGCGACAACCAAATTCCGACCATACCTCTACGGCCACCCCTTCGAGGTAGTCACCGATCATCACGCATTGTGCTGGCTGTCATCGTTGAAGGATCCTTCGAGTCGCCTTGGCCGCTGGGCTCTGCGCCTCCAGGAGTACGGCATTCGAGTCGTCTATCGCTCTGGCCGTAAGCACTCTGACGCTGACGCCCTCTCCCGGTCTCCGATGCCTTCCGACACTGCGACCATCTCGAGCATTGACTCCGAGCTGTCCTCGTTGCGCCCGGTAAACATGCTTGTGGAACAGCGCAAGGACCCCTGGATTACATCTCTCGTGCACCATCTGTCTGGGCCCCCTACGGCAGCTGCCTCTCGCTCACTTCGGCGACAAGCCCCCCACTTCACTCTGCCTGACGGTCTCCTCTATCGTCGCAATTACATGCCCGACGGTCGAAAATGGCTCCTCGTCATCCCTCGCCAACTACGAGCTGAAGTCTGCGCCTCTGTCCATGCCGACCCCCAGACTGCTCATGCTGGTGTTTTGAAAACCTACACTCGACTTCGGCACCGGTACTACTGGCGTGGAATGTAGAGCTTTTTACGCAAGTACATTCACTCATGCATTGCGTGCCAACGCCGCAAGTCTCCGTCACAGCGCCTTTCTGGCCCATTGCATCCATTAACTTGCCCTGCCCGTCCATTTGATCGCGTCGGTATCGACCTTTAAGGGCCCCTGCCCTCTACCCCTTCAGGTCACCGTTGGGTTATAGTCGCCATAGACCATATCACGCGCTATGCTGAAACGGCGGCTCTTCCGGCGGCTACAGCGCGAGACGTGGCCTTCTTCATTCTCCGCCAGCTCATTCTCCGCCACGGCGCCCCTCGTGAGCTTCTGAGCGACCGCGGCCGTGTTTTTATCCGAGGTTGTCCAGGCGCTTCTGCAAGAGTGCCGCATCGTTCACAGAAGCTGTACAGCGTACCAACCTCAGACCAACGGCCTCAACGAACGGTTTAACCGGACACTCGGTGACATGCTCACCATGTATATCAGTCCCGACCATTCCAACTGGGACCTTGTTCTTCCGTTCGTCACCTACATATATAATACCGCCGTCCAGTCCACCACAGGCTATTCTCCGTTCTTTCTTCTTTACGGCCGCGAACCTACAAGCATGCTTGACACCGTTCTTCAATACCATCTTGATGCCTCTGACTGCGCGACTGCTTCTGAAATATTCAAGTATGCCGAGGAATGCCGCCAGCTCACCCGTTCCCTCACGTCCGCTGACCAGAATCGACAAAAAGAGCGTCGGGATTCCGGTAGTCAAACTCGCGTACCCCTTTCCCCCGGCTCACTTGCCTGGCTCTGGATCCCTGCTCGCTCTCCTGGCCTGTCGTCCAAATTCCAAGCCAAATATCAAGGCCTTTACCGTGTTCTTTCTCAACCTTCCCCTGTGAACTATGTCGTCGAACCACTGACACCCTCCTCTGACCTTCGCCGTCGTGGCCGTGAAACGGTGCATCTCAGTCGCCTCAAGGCTTACCATGACCACTTGATCTGCACTAGGCTTTGAGTCGCCAGGATGGCTCCTTTCATCCCCGGGGCCCATTGTAAAGACAAAGATGTGACGAGGTAGCGGCAGTGCTATCGCTGAGCGCGTGCTGCTGCCGGGCTCTAGAATAACCACGGACGCCTAGAAGGCCTCGTTCTGCGCCTGGTTCTGCCTTCCTGGTTCTGGTGGTGCCTGAGCTATTAAACCCCCTTTCAGTAAAAATAAATAAAAATGAGATAATTGAAATTATCGAAATGAGAAGTAAATAAAACAAAATAAGAAACACAGAAAGATAACAGAAATAAGATAAAATGAAAATTTAAGGCAGAATGAGGACAGGCAAAGGCTTTCGCATTTGCGCTCTTAGGCTGATTTATTTTTCTCGCTGGAGAGTCACGGACGCTTGAACCAACCAGCGACTGCATCCTTGTGGCGCATCTCACGGGAAAATAAGCATTGCTCCATTTTGTTTGGGGAAGCATCCGAGAGCAATGGCCTGCTTTCTTTACCATGTCAGGATGAAACAAGCTGTTCTTGTTATTTAGCCGTCTGAGAAACGATGACCATCCGCGAAGGTGTTAGACACCTTTACCATACCGCGTACCGTGCTACCATTATCGGAGTACCCCGAGTACGCTCGCAGGCAGTGCACAAGCACAAATCGCCTTGACGGCGCCACATGATCAC
Organism: Amblyomma americanum; assembly: GCF_052857255.1. Lineage (NCBI taxonomy): Eukaryota > Metazoa > Arthropoda > Arachnida > Ixodida > Ixodidae > Amblyomma > Amblyomma americanum. The sequence goes on from NC_135507.1 coordinate 86,927,783, forward strand.
ATGTAACGGGCAGCTGTGTGCGCGCCTGCCGCCGCATCGGGATCACTCAGCGTGGGCGCACTGCCGATGTTCGGTCTCCCGAACACGGTGTGCTAAATGTGTCCAATAATTTGCGAGTTCGACTGTCGCTCGAGCCTTTGCATAAGCGCCAATCACCATTATTACGCCGAGAGTGCAGTGAGGACAAAGTGTCCAGGATCTGTCACTCTAGTTGGCGTTTCCTGAATTGGTCCTTAAAAAGACTCTTTATTGGGCTGACTTTCGGCCACAGATACCTGAACAACCAGGCGGCGAAAATAATAATAATAATAATTGGTTTTTGGGGAAAGGAAATGGCGCAGTATCTGTCTCATATATCGTTGGACACCTGAACCGCGACGTAAGGGAAGGGATAAAGGAGGGAGTGAAAGAAGAAAGGAAGAATAGGTACCGTAGTGGAGGGCTCCGGAATAATTTCGACCACCTGGGGATCTTTAACGTGCACTGACATCGCACAGCACACGGGCGCCTAAGCGTTTTTCCTCCATAAAAACGCAGCCGCCGCGGTCGGGTTCGAACCCGGGAACTCCGGATCAGTAGTCGAGCGCCCTAACCACTGAGCCACCGCGGAGGGGCGCGGCGAAAATAGCAAGCAATGTTTTCGTCAGTCCACGTAAGGCAGGATTGCTGCTTCTCTCGGCGGCGGTGAATTTAAAGCTTGCAATGAACCGTCGATTGAGTCCCAAAGGTAATTACGCAACCTCGAGAAATGTAGAAGTCTTTGAACGTGACTGCAGTCATTCTAGATAAAACTAGCCGCCTTTAGCGTCAGCAAATGTTGCAGCCGCGTACCACCGGCTTTGTGCATGAACGAACAAACATCAGCAACCTTCGCGGGACGCCGTCCTATTAAAGAAGAGTCGATCACATACTTAAAAACGAATAAAGCGGTGAGCCAAAAAGCTCGGCAAATACAACTAAAGACTGATTTCGTGTAAAATTTAGAAAGCTCTATAGTCCCGCGGGCGAAATGTTTTACCTGATCCCACTGTTCCACCTCTGCCTCATTGCTTCCGCTTCACGTTGTCGCAACTCCGGATCGTTTTCACGACGTTGCCGAATTTCCTTCGCTTCACGTTTCCGCAGCTCGACGTTGGCCGCACTCGTCTGTCGCTTCATGTCCGCTTCCTGCTTTCGTGGTTCAACGTCTCAACCGTCTGAAACTAGCTTTCCGTGCTCGTACCGTGGCGGGGATCGTCTGTGGTGCAGCCCGTCTCTGCAGCAGTCGCGCAGCACTTCTCGGCTACCGTGCCTTGGAGCCGGTTACGTACCTTCGTGGGCGCCCTAGTCTTCCCGTAGACGCAGACGCGGTCACCTTGCAGGTCGCATACGTTGATGTCGTGGCCGTTCCATCACACTGCATTGCACACACACCATGGACAAGGGAGTCTGAAGAGAGAGCGATGTTCGCGCGGCCGCAAAACCTTCGCTGGCGCGACTAAGTCATGCAGCAAGTGGTCTAATGCTGGCACCTGCTGGGCGGCCGGCCCGACGAATCCAGACTCACTCGCTGAAGCCCCGCGGACTTTTGCCGGCATCAAGAATTTTCATAAAGAAACAAGACGCTGTTTTCCGCTTCCCCACCCCGACCCCGAACAAGCGCAAGCCACCCAGCTCCGCAGATTGCAGACGCACTCAATTCTCAGCCACTCCAGGCTATCACTAATCATAGACGGGGAATACGACCGAACGTGCCAAAGTTGCAACAACGGAGAACGCACCACCCAGCTAGGCGCACATCCTCGAAGTGATGCGAAAATAACCGGGCTCTGTGGGCCCTCATGCCAGCCAGCCCCCTTTGTGGAAAGCTGGGACACACTCCTCACCAAGCCAGACGAAACCGCTCAACCTGCACTCATTCTGTGGGCCCAGGACGTTTCCCCCCTCCCCCCCCCCCCCGGGTGGCCACACAAAACCCGCCTTGCCCTAATTATCGGTACCTGTGGTAAATAAAATTTACTCTTTCAACTTCCTGCCATCTCCATGGGTCTGCGATTCTTGTGCCCCGATTCCAACTGCAAGCTTTGAAGTAATGGGACTTATAAAGCTTCCCCCTTGAAATAAAGTGCATGAATAGAAACGCATGGCTATATTAGTGCCCATAAAATGGCTTTCTACCCACGATATCCAACACTTCTCTTCGAGGTCGACGTCGCTCGTTTCTTGTTAATCCATCATCAACAAATTCACAGTCCTGTCGACATAGTCCGTGAAATTATCTTGTACGACCGGAAGTAGCGGCGAAACCATTTCAGTCTGTCCACCGATGCCGAATGGGTGCCCAAACACAGACTCGGTGTAGCTGGCTTGTATTCTGCGTGGCGTCGACGTCGATTGTGGTGTCAATCGTCGGTGCGCTACTCGTCTTGAATGCGCAGCCGGGCATGGCGTCGATATTCTTCTGCGCAATGCGGACTCTAAACAGGAGGGTGTAAGAATGAAATAAAGTGTCATCTAGTACATAAAACGGAGTAAACTAGAGGACAGATTACTCCCTTTCTTCTCTTATGTAGTAGTATTCGTTGTTTAGACTGCAGGTATGCGACGATGTCAAGTTTGTCCTCATCGGTCACATGCTGCAACACTGCGTTGAGCGTTGTCATGGCCTACCTGCCATATACGTGGCGAAAGGGTTTCACGGGTTTTCCCTTTTAACGGCGATATGTAGTCGAAGGCAAAATACAGCAAGATCACTTCCGATGGTCTGTGTTCGGTGTCAACGTAAATGGGGTGTATGACTTACATGCAGTTCTTTTCCTCTTTACCATCTTCACGGTGCCATTGCAATGCCTACGCCAAGTGAGAGGTACAGTGCGATGTAAGTGCACGTTAAAGATCTCCAGGTGGTCGAAATTAGTCCGAAGCCCTCCACTTATGCTCCTCTTTCTTCCCTTCTTTCACTCCCTCTTTTATCCCTTATCTTACGGCGCTGTTCAGGTCTCCACCGATATGTGAGAGAGATATGTGAGAGAGAGGGCAGGGCGAACTCGGAGACACTCAGGCCAACATACAGGAGACGGCGACCATAGCGCACCGTTATGCTTGGCACCGTGGCCTCCAATGTTCTCCCCAAAGTCTGAATTTGTGCACATATGCCCCTAATCAAAGTGTCCATCCAAATTTGCATTGTCTTTTGAGACAGGTCCTATCCGTGAAAATATCGAACATGGGGTACTGGGCTCTTTATAGATCAACAAAGACAATCAGAAACGACATTGGCCAAACTTCATAATGCGGGGACCAAGCAGGACGCATGGTCCGTCGGGTTTCTTACAAGCGCGGGGGTTACGATGCAAGGATGCCTTGCGACTGAGCCATGCATTTGTAACCAGTCCAATACAATATCTGACTCCGTACCTCCGCTCGAAGTGATTCTTTGAAAAATTATTAAGCGGGCTCTGGACCTCCCCGCGAACACCTCCAACTAGCGCCTCCAGGGGCTGGGCATGAACACATTTCGGGAGCTCCGGGAAGTCCACTTGACCAGCCAATATACACGTCTCTCGAAGACATCGTCGGGTCGCCGCCTCCTTGCCCGACTCCACATCCAACACACCACTATCAAGGAAGAGAGCGCGTACGTATCCCATCCCAGTAAAGATGCGCCATCACGTGTGCCCTCTTCTCGCGAACATGAACTGTGAGGACCATAATGGCCGGCGCATGGCGCAGGCGGAAACCCGGGCCTGCCACTATGGATCGAAACCAGGCGTATTCTACGTGGATGCCTGGAGAGCGGGTGGGGCCAGTGCGAAAAAGATTCGTCGTCTGAAGAAGGCATTCGTAAACGCGCTTGAATAGAGCCAAGCTTTTTTTTACCGTTACTCAGAGCTTTTTCCCCGTAAGATTTATCCGCTGTTATTCGAAAGCTAACGTAAAGTTGTATACTTGTTCAATTCGAAAACTACAACAAGGACATTTTTATACAGTGGAAAAATTGTTGCAGCCTTCATTGCCTTCTATCGCTCTCACGTGCTTCGGCCTTTGCTTCTTTAAAATATAATCATTGTGCTGTTTTCTTTCTTTTTCGCAACCTTGGACGCTTGGCCTCTTCGGCGACGCTCGGCCAGCATCATTGGTTTTCGGCGTCATGCGATAAGAGCCGTATGCCGATACCTACATCGGGCATAGCGCCCTGTCGGTGGCAACAGTCACGCTGCAGCCGACCCTGTTCATCCATCGCACGCTTGAAAGTAGCACAGTAACTAAACGCAAGCGCCCTGTCACGTGGTATTTTTCAAATTGGTGCTTTCCTTGGAAGGCGGAAAAAAGCAGCACGTGAGACATATCATGTGTGAAACAATTTTTTTATGTTTCTGAAGGTTCTCTGCAACTTTGCGTTTCACACTTGGGGTATGCAGCGAATACTTAAAAAAGTTGAATTAAGCAAAGCAAATGAATTAGTTAAGGGAAAAATAGAAAATAGCCTGAGTAACTCTGGGCTAGTGCATATATTATGCACTTCACTCCATTCGCGTCTCACGTAGATTTCATTTTTAAAACCTTGCCCCAGCTTATGTGGGACAACTTGTATATTCGATATTGCGAGAGATGGCGATTTATAGTTCGTCATTTTTTCGATGCATGGCAAGAGTGAACGTTGTTCCGTACAGTTATGGGAAACTTACGCTGATGTCCCTTTGGTTTATTTCATGATTGTGCATAACCAATCGGTAAGATAATCCAAGACTATTTAGTTACTTCGCAGTTCATATATGCATAAAATCAGTTGCTGGGCGAGTTGGTACTTCTTGCTTACATTCACAACGCAAAGACAAACACGGAGAAACACGGAATTGAGGGGAGACACCACAAAGTGCCGACTTCAACAAAGTTTATTGCTGCGCGCTGCGACTACATATAGCATACAGCGGGCATGTGCAGCAACGAAAAGGAAAGTCATGTGAGACTGGTAGCAGCGCCAACCCGCAAAGGAAACACATCATTACAGGTACAAGGAAGACAACAAAAAGCTAAAACCTAAAAGTCAGGACACAAACAAGAACAAAAACCATGATACCCTAGTTAGAAATTCCTAAGACTCGACGTTCTTTATCACTTAACAGCACCGAAGGGGTGCTGACACAATAATCTTCTTTTTCTGCAATCTCACCAGCCTCTGCTATCTGCCTGGCAGTTTTGCTGACATACTTATGAAGAACTGTTGTTTCTCCCAAAAAAGGACCACGTTCTTTACACTGTTGGCAATCACGGCAGTGTATGCCTAGATGACGGGATGCCCCGATGACACAATTGTTGTGTTCCATGAGCCTCTCGTTAAGACATCTGCCAGTTTGGCCAACGTAGGCTCGGCCACAGGGCAAAGGTATAGAGTACACTACTTTTTTTGCGCACTTACAAAAGTTTGCCTGTGCCTAACAGTGCAGGAATCGCTGCCAATAATGGTGGAATTTACCCTCTTGCACAGTTTCGACAGCTTCTCTGGTGCGGACAACACCACATGCACACCTGCTCTTTTCCCTATTTTTTGAGCTGGTGGGCGACGGTGTGCATGTACGGTAGTACCGCCACATTTTTCTTCCAATTTGTGTCAGTATATGCAGACGACTACTCGTCGTTCGCAGGAGATGGACTTGTTAAGAACAGCGTGGAAGTGTTGCCGACGTCATTTTGACGCGGCTGTCTTTTTGAAATGTCGCAATTGTTGCGCGTTTTGACACAGAATGCATTCAAACAGGCCTTCTGGCCTCTTCAGTTTGCTGTATGGCACAAGCTTCTCTTGAAGTCCCGTATGAGGCCGCGTGCTCTGTAATATCTCACTAATCATAACCCTCTTGTAAATCAGCCTGGCTAATCCCAGTTCAGGACAACGGCTTCTCCTATATCCCTCAAACTAATCGCGCCCTTTGGCATGTTCAGTCACCTTACCCCCGGAAAATACTTAATCTCATCTGTCCATCTGATTTTCTGCCCCCGTCTGTTTCGCTTGCTTCCTCATACGATCCATTGCTACCACTTATGACCATCCATCGGTCATCTGCCTTCACATCACATGTACTTGCAATTAAGTTTCTTCTTGATTTCAAATACGCTATCATTTCGCCGAGTTCGTTCTCTGGAAAATTCTCCTTTCTTCCTATATCTTAACAGTGCATCTATCAAGTTGATTTACATGGCCCGCTGTGCTGTCCGCAGCCTAATTACAAGGCTTTCCTTAAGTATAGGCAATCTTTCCGCTTCTTATGTAAGTGCGCGAAAGATAAAAATGTTTAATGCTTTCGCTGTGCAAGATACTGAAAATGAGCTATTCCAGACCAGAGAGGTGCTGCTAAATACACGAGACAAACTTAAAATTTTTATTTTCCTGGTTATTTCAATCGCGTGGCCATAATGAGCGGCTATCCGCCCTTAGTAGATGCATTCATGTTTCGCATACAAAAATAATTTACTATGCCCTTCTGAGACCTGTGAAAAAACCTTTTTACATCTCTGAAATGTTTTGAAGGGCCACCGTTCTACTTTGTCTGTGTGGGTACTCGATCTTGCTTTGCTCTCAGACCCCAAAGCTACTTATCAATGCAGTGTGATCAGCCAATCGTGAATTGCCCGGCTATTACCGATCAGCTTCTACCGCTAACAGTTCTCAGTCCACTGTCTTGAATACATAATTTTAACGCGCGATGAATAGTACTGAATAAACACTGTTGCCCTGGACTAACGTTCTTTGTGGCTTGAATTTATCACTTCCCTTACGGGCTGAGTGGTTACGGCGCTCGGCTGCTGGCCCGAAAGACGCGGGTTCGATCCCGGCCGCGGCGGTCGAATTTCGATGGGGGCGAAATTCTAGAGGCCCGTGTACTGTGTGATGTCAGTGCACGTTAAAGAACCCCAGGTGGTCGAAATTTCCGGAGCCCTTCACTACGGCGTCCCTCATAGCCTGAGTCGCATTGGGACGTTAAACCCCCATAAACCAAACCAAACTTCCCTTACGGATGTATATTGTACCTATAAGGTCGCTATACTTGAATTTTTCAGCAGCTTTGCATACTAATCTTTTAAACACTGGAAAGCCAATGACCACGGGACTGCTATGGATACAAATAAGTGAAACGTTTTCTCCTACTACACGCAGGACAATATCGCGGTTGCTTATATTCTGCGTACATATTTATCAGCTTGTTCAAGGTGTGAACATGTTCCACAGCCAGTCGCCTTTAGGAAGGCCAGCCACCTTCTTTGGTCAAAGAAATCCTAAGATTCCTCAAACTTTTCAACGATTACCTTAGTGAATACCTTGCATGGTCATGTTGTGGTTGCTTATGCAAGCTGTGCTACTCTGGTATCAAGAAATTCTCTTGTTCAACTTATCCCGCTCTCTGTGGCATAGGAAAATCAATTTTATCTCTTTTATTATCTGTAGAGTATTTTCAACGCTCAGCACTAATTTCTTGCTTATTAATGAACGGGAGGCGTTGCAGTGAATTTTTGAACAAAAAAAAATGATAACTGCCAGCGCTAAACCCAGGGAATTATTACGGACGGAATGGTGTTCGTACCCTCGTGGTAGTCGGAATTGTTTTACGACTCGGCGTGGTTTAATCCTTCAGTCGAGTAGAACCACAACACCGTTAAAAATTAATTTGATTCACATGTGGAATACTTTGAACATTAGCCCATACTTAAACGCGAAATTTCATTTCGTGTGCCGTATGCATCTTTATTTCCTTTGCCTGTCCTTTGTTCAGTGCTTTCAGTCGGATAAAAATCCGGCAAAAAAGCACATTTTTTCTTATAGAATTCCTATCGTGATCAGACTGATTTCTGAAGCATGTAGAGCGAAAGAGGTGCATTGTATTCACTGTAATTTCTCGAATCGCTTACTGCCAGCCTCAGCTGAGTAAGACTTCAAACAGCTGAATACAGACGCTAAACCATTGATTATGCCATTCTTAAAGAAAATAAGTTTCGAGCTATTTTTGTTGCATGAACACCAACCACGCAGGCGCAGATGACATCTCGCGTCTTGTGCTCGGCAGCAAAAATTTCCATTAAAAAAAATTCCTTTTCATTCGTGGTGAACCACCTAGCTTCGCTACATGCATTGTAGATGTTTAGGTTCACCGATCCGCAAGAATACAGGTTTGAATGAATGAATGCAACCTTCGCATGATAAGCTCAGGATTATTTCACTCACGTGCAGTTCCGGATTTACGCTATGTCTATTGGTCCTTAATTAAAACTGTTCAAAGCAGCAATCCACAAGTCTAAACAACTGAAATTTAATGTGAGGATATCAGAGGCAGACACAATGTTTTACAATGTGAATATGAGACGAGTGTGGCGAAGAATTCTGCAGTCCATCATGTCCACGATGCTTCGGCCCCTAAGTGAAGAGGGCACTCGACCGCTGCGCCGGAATACTCAAATTCAGACCACTTCCACTCCTCCCCCCCTACCTCCGCAAGCACAAACCCCATTTTCTGAACACATAGCAATTGACACCCGTCTCACTCCCCTCCTCAACCCCCGACTCTCCAATATGGCGGGGCGAAACACCAATTCTCTCCCTATTTTAACTTGGAACTGCCGCGGTTTCCGGGCCAAGCGCGCACCTCTGCAACTTCTCATTCCCAACCTCACGCCCACTCCCCATATACTTCTTCTCCAGGAGACTGCACACCGGGCAACCCTCCCCAGCTACACATCTACACATTCAGACACCACTAGCAAACCCAGGGCGTCCACACTCATCCACCGCAGCCTCACCTATAAAACTCATCAGATCACGTCTGAGACACCCTGCGTGATCACTGAACTTATACATAACACACATACACTTCCTTCAATCTTTATAGCAAATATATACCACCCCCCGTACCAGCCGATGGCCTCGTTAGAATCACTTCTGCGAGAGCTACACAACCTAGCAGGGAAACATCCTCTATTAATTGGTGGGGACTTCAACAGTCAGCATACTGACTGGGGATACACAACCACGACACATCGAGGTCGCAGGCTGTGGCTGCTCCTGCAGAACCTCCAGCTCACTGTTCACAACACGTTTAAGATGCCCACGCGGATCGGCAACAGTGTCAGCAGGGACACCAGTCCGGACCTGACGCTGAGCCGCTACATCCGCGGCGTTACCTGGAACAGAACTCAAAATACATTGGGCAGTGATCATTACATTATACAAATCACTGTCCCGTACAAACCACTCCGTCACTCCTATACAACACATAAACTGGTTAACTGGGACGCACTTCGCGCTGCACGCACCGCCCACCCAGACACTCCTATCACAGAGATCGACGCCTGGGTGCAATCACTCAAGCATGGCGTTCACCACAACACGCAACACATTGAAACGACCACTGAAGCCCCTACCCTGGACACACACCTAGCCCACCTCTGGGAGGCTTATCACAGCCTCCTGGAACGCTAGAAAGGCAATAAATATAACAAGATACTTAAAAGCGGCTGGCCGCGCTGCAGACAAAAATCCAACAACACTCGGAGGAGCTCTGCCAATCCAACTGGGGACAGATATGTGACGGCCTCGCCGGAAACATTACCAGCAAACGAGCATGGAAACTCTTCCGACACCTCATAGACCCCACAAACACCAAATCATCAACACAACACCACGTGACACGCCTCACACACCAATATATTGACGATCCCGAGACCCTCATAAACACACTTCAGAACACATACACCTCTCCGGGTGCCCCGACACCTCTACCCACCTACACAGGACCAGCCAATCCAACACTCGACACAGACATCACTGAGACGGAAGTCAGAGCGGCCCACCTGACTCTCCGAACCAACTCCGCACCTGGTGCAGACCAAATCACAAACTCCATGATCCGTAATCTGGACGACCAATCGATCACCCAAATTACGCAATACTTCAACCAGTGCTGGAGGTAGGGTATCCTCCCGCAGTCCTGGCTCCACGCGAAGGCAATATTCATACCCAAACCCAACAAAACACTTACACTTCAAAACCTTCGCCCGATTTCGCTAACCTCATGCCTCGGAAAGCTCTTCGAGCATGTTGTGTTAGCAAGACACAACGCACATGGCGGACAACAATCTATACCCGCATAGCATGGTGGGATTCCGCCCCCATCTATCCGCGCAGGACGCCATGCTGCGACTCACACATGACATTTTCGAGCCGCTTCTGAATGGTCACACAAAGGTAGTCTTAGCTTTGGATCTCTCCAAAGCTTTTGATCGCATCGAACATAAGGCGATCATGACTGCCCTATCTCCATTGAATGTGGGTGCGCGTACGTACGCCTACATGCAAGCATTCCTCACTGACCGCACGGCTGAGATACATTTTGGACCTCTCTCTTCCCCCTCCTACACGCTTCAGATTATCGGAACCCCTCAAGGGTCCATCCTCTCCCCCTTCCTCTTTAACATCACCCTCATCCCCCTCGCCCGAAAATTGGCAATATCCCCCACCTTAAGCACACTCTTTATGCCGACGACATCACACTGTGGACCACCCACGGCAGTGACGGCGACATAGAGAACACCTTACAGGAAGCAGCCACCCTCACCCAAACTTATGCACAGAACATCGGACTGTCTTGTTCCCCAGAGAAGTCCGAACTGCTCCTCATCCGGCCAAAGAACCAATGCTCCCCCCACTCCCCTATTGCCATCGAACTGAATGGGGACCCGGTACCGGAGGTTGACACCCTCCGCGTAGTGGGCCTGCATATCCAGAACGATGGTAAAAACACCACCCTCAAGAAACTCAAGCAGGTAGCAGGCGCGATATCGCGTATCATCCGCAGAGTTTCGGGCCATCATAGAGGCATGAAGGAGCGCGACGTCTGTCGCCTCATTCATGCCTTTGTCCTCAGCCGTGTGCTCTACACTACCCCATACCTAGAACTATCCAAACACGACATAAATTCTTTGGATGCCTTGATCCGCAAGGCATTCAAAGTTGCACTTCATCTTCCCCTCAACACCCCCACAGACATATTACTAGGCCTGGGCCTTCACAACACGATCGGGGAACTCGTGGAGACCCATCGTCAGGCCCACTACATAAAGCTTACGCAAACCTCCACAGGCCGGTATATCCTGGACTCCCTCGGAATCAGAATACCGGACAACGACCCAACCCTCCTCCCCATTCCTCGATCCCTTCACCGAGAGCTGGTCATCAAGCAACTGCCAAAAAATATGCACCCCTCCCACCATGAGCAGCACCGCAGAGCCCGTGCGAAGGCACTCCACCGAGTGTACGGCTCCGAGCCGGACGCCGTATGGGTGGACGCCGCCTGCACGGGTGACGAAGCAGCCGCAGCCGTGGTGGACTGCTCTTCATCCGCCCTCCTCACACTACTTCTCCCCCCTGACACCACCACAGAAGCTGCAGAGGAAGACGCCATCGCAATTGCCATCACCCGCACGGAAGCTCAGTACATTTTCATCATCATCATCATCATCATCAGCCCTACTACACCCACTGCAGGGCAAAGGCCTCTCCCATGTCTCTCCAATTAACCCTATCCTTTGCCAGCTGCATCCACCCTTTGCCTGCAAACTTCTTAATCTCATCCGCCCATCTAACCTTCTGCCGCCCCCTGCTACGCTTACTTTCTCTTGAAACCCACTCCGTTACCCTTAAAGACCAGCGGTTATCTTGCCTTCGCATTACATGCCCTGCCCAAGCCCATTTCTTTCTCTTGATTTCGACTAGGATGTCATTAACCCGTGTTTGTTCCCTCACCCACTCTGCCCGCTTCCGATCTCTTAACGTTACACCTATCATTTTTCTTTCCATGGCTCGCTGCGTTGTCCTTAACTTAAGCTGAACTCTTTTCGTTAGCCTCCACGTTTCTGCCCCGTAGGTGAGTACCGGTAAGATTATGCTGTTGTACACTTTCCTCTTGAGGGAAATTGGTAAACTGCCACTCATGATCTGCGAGAATTTGCCATATGCGCTCCACCCCATTCTTATCCTTCTAGTTATCTCCCTCTCATGATCCGGATCAGCTGTCACTACCTGCCCCAAGTAGACGTATTCCGGCACAATTTCTAGGCTCTCGCTGCCAATTGTGAACTGTTGTTCCCTTGCTAGGCTGTTGAACATTACCTTGGTTTTCTGCATGTTAATTTTTAGACCCATCGATCTGCTCTGCCTGTCTAACTCGTTGATCATGATTTGCAGTTCACCTCCTGAGTGACTCAGCAAGGCAATGTCATCAGCAAATCTCAGATTATTTAGGTATTCTCCATTTATTCTTATTCCCAACTGTTCCCAATTCAGGCCTCGAAATACCTCCTGCAAACATGCGGTGAACAGCATTGGCGAGATCGTGTCTCCTTGCCTGACGCCCTTCCTTATTGGAATTTTATTGCTGACTCTATGGAGGACTATAGTAGCTGTGCAGTTGCTATATATATCTTCCAGTATTTTGACATAAGGCTCTTCTACCCCCTGATTACGCAATGCCTGTATGACTGCTGAGGTTTCCACTGAGTCGAATGCTTTCTCGTAATCAATGAAAGCTATATATAGAGGTTGGTTATATTCTGCGCATTTCTCTATCACCTGATTGATGGTGTGAATATGATCTATTGTAGAATATCCTTTACGAAAGCCTGCCTGATCATTTGGTTGATTAAAGTCTAACGTTGCCCTGACTATTAGCGATTACCTTAGTAAATACTTTGTAGGCAACGGATAGTAAGCTGATCGGCCTGTAATTTTTCAAGTCCTTGGCGTCTCCCTTCTTATGAATTAAGATAATGTTTGCAATCTTCCAAGGTTCTGGTACAGTCGAGGTCATAAGGCATTGCGTATACAGGGTGGCTAGTTTTTCTAGCACGATGTCCCCTCCATCCTTCACCAGATCTGCTGTTACCTGATCCTCCCCAGCTGCTTTTCCCCTTTTCATTGCTTCCAAGGCTTTCTTTACTTCATCTTTCGTTACTGGCGGGATGACGCATTGCTGTGCACTGCTGTCTTTCTCATTAGCGTTCTGATTACACAGGCTACTGTACAGGTCTGTGTAGAACTTTTCGGCTACGTTAACTATCTTATCCATATTGCTAATGACATTGCCCTGCTTGTCTCTTAATGCATACATCTGGTATTTACCTATGCCTAGTTTCCTCTTCACTGTTTTTAGGCTACCTCCGTTCTTTAGAGCATGCTCGATTCTCTCCATATTAAACTTTCTTATGTCGGCTACCTTGCGCTTATTTATTAACTTTGATAGCTCCGTTAGTTCTATTCTATTGGTAGTGTTAGATGCCTTCATGTTTTGGCGCTTCTTAATCAGATCTTTCGTCACCTGAGATAGCTTCCCGGTATCTTTTCGAACTGTCCTACCGCCTACTTCTACTGCGCACTCCGTAATTATTGATGTCAGGTTATCGTGCATTGAATGAACATCAAGATCATCTTCCTCAGTTAAAGCCGAGTATCTGTTTTGCAGCGCTATCCTAAACACCTGTGCTTTCCCTCTTAAGGCTGACTCGTTAATGGTCTTCTTCTTCGCTAGCTTCTTCCGTTCCCTCTTCAAGTCTAGGCTAATTCTAGACCTTACCATTCTATGGTCGCTGCAACGCACCCTTCCGAGGACGGCCACATCCTGAATGATGCCAGGTTTAGCGCATAGTATGAAGTCTATTTCATTTTTAATCTCACCATTGGGGCTCTTCCAGGTCCACTTCCTGTTTTCTCGTTTGCGGAAGAAGGTATTCATGATCCGTAAATTATTTCTATCCGCGAATTCGACTAATAACTCTCCCCTGCTATTTCTAGAGCCTATCCCATAGTCACCTATCGCGTGGTCGTCAGCCTGCTTCTTGCCCACCTTCGCATTGAAGTCGCCCATCAGTACAGTGTACTGCGATTTTACTCTATTCATTGCTGATTCTACGTCCTCATAGAAGCTTTCAACGGTCTGGTCATCATGGCTGGATGTGGGTGCGTAGGCCTGCACCACTTTCAGCTTGTACCTCCTATTCAGCCTAATTACTATAGCTGCTACCCTCTCGTTAATACTGTAGAACTCCTCTACGTTGCCAGCTATATCCTTATTAATGAGGAAACCCACACCTAGTTCTCGTCTACCCTCTAACCCGCGATAGCACAGTATGTGTCCGTCCTTTAGTACTGTATACGCCTCACCTGCCCTCCTAACTTCGCTAAGCCCTATCACATCCCATCTAATTCCCGCTAGTTCCTCGAACAGCACTGCTAGGCTAGCCTCACTAGCTAAAGTTCTAGCGTTAAACGTTGCCAGGTTCAGATTCCAATGCCGGCCTGTCCGGAGCCAGAGATTCTTAGCACCCTCCGCTGCGTCACAGGTCTGACCGCCGCCGTGGTCAGTTGCTCTGCAGCCGCTGGGGACTGAGGGCCGAGGGTTAATTGGTTTGATCATAGAAGGTTGTGGCCAAGTACTACACCAGGGTGGCCAAATCCTGCTCTGGTGAGAGAGTGCGTTGTCGGTTCTGGTCACCGAGATAAGGCCGCACTCCAGGCCTGGTTATGCAATTCCATCGACACGCGGATTTTCTTTTCTTTTTTTTAAACCCGGTGGAGAATTGCGCGGCACCAGGATTTGAACCCCGGTCCTCTTGCACGCGAGGCGGATGTTCTACCTCTACGCCATCGCTGCATATCCAGAGTCTGTTAAAATGTACTGACAACTGGGGGTCCACCAGTTGTCAGTACATTTTAACAGACTCTAAAACTGCAATTCCAAATTTTGCGCGAGGCCGAGTCCACGTCCCTGCTTTTGGCATACTGGGCTCGCCCGATGCACCCCGACCCCGTCATGTAGAGCTTATATGGGTGCCTGCGCACCCCGGGAATCTCGGAAACGAGGCCGCCAACCTTTTAGCCCGAGGTTCTTTAATCCGGGTTCAGGTGGCCTCTGATCGGGGATTCGCGAGGGAGCGAATGCACTCGTTCAGCGAGATGACGCAGGCCTTGAGAGCCTCGCGCCAGCTCTACCCCCCGCCCCACCCCTCCCTAGCTAACAAACACGCAACACTCTGTCGCAAACTACAGACACACACACTCCCCTCACCCGTGACCCTAGCCCACTATCACCCCTCCTTCCCCACTCTTGCCTGCACCTTGTGCCCAGAACCATTCGCCTCTTCCCTCCACATCCTCTCCCTGTGCCCGGCGGACCCTCCCCCGCGCGGCCTAGAGGACCTCAAAACCTGGGAGGAATGGGAGACCCTGCTGCGCGCGGAGGACCCGGCCGTGCAGACAATCGCCACTGGCCGGGCTGCCAGTGTAATGGACCATAGGGACATAAACACTTGAGTGCAGTGGGGTCGTGCGGAGACCCAGGGGCGTGCCCCGACTTCCTCTCCAACAATAAAGTTTTTTCTCTGTCTCTCCGTAGTACCCGGGATCAATCCAGTCGGCTCAGGCAGCGTTTCTATGGAGCCAAAACTCGAAAGGCGCTCGTGTGCTGTGTGATGTCAGTGCAGTTTAGATATCCACAGGTGGGCTAAATTATCCTGGAGCCCTCCACTACGGAAACTCTTTATTTCTTTCACTACGTCGTTCCTCCTATCTCTTACGGTGCGGTTGGGGTGTCCACCGAGATGAGACAATTCCTGCACCGTTTCCTTTCCTCAAACAGCCCACTTTAATAATAATAATAATTGGTTTTTGAGGAAAGGAAATGGCGCAGTTTCTGTCTCATATATCGTTGGACACCTGAACCGAGTGTAAGGAAAGGGATAAAGGAGGGAGTGAAAGAAGAAAGGAAGAAGAGGTGCCGTAGTGGAGGGCTCCGGAATAATTTCGACCACCTGGGGATCAAAGGCCAATTTTCATTGTACAGCCCACGGGAGTTTTTTTTTTGCTGTTGGTGGTGGTGGTAGTGGTTTTATTAAAAATAATAGTAAAAAGGAAGGAAAAGATTTTTGCTAGCCCCGGCATCTGCCATCGATACTCAATCACCTGAGCTGGGGCAGCGCAAATAAGGGATAGCAGGGAGAATGGAGAAATGAAATGAAAGAGGTGAGGGGACCGGAAGAAAGGATAGGGGGAGAAGTAATATGTACAAACTACTTACACAATAAGAAATGTGTCCAGGTTGTGCGCGTGATTAGTTCGTTTTAGAGGAATTAAATCACACACGCGCACAGCACTGTGATGGTTACAACTGGAGAGAACGTCCAGTTATTAATCGTTCAAGGTAGAACTCGCGGAGCGTTCGGTGACTGCGTGTAACTACCTGACGAAGAACAGACGGGACGTCAAGCCCGTGTGTCTAAGGAATGCACAGAGGCTCACCAAAGTTCGCTATCGAGTGCGCGCACTGCCCTGCGGCCACAACAGCGTCTTGATGGAGTCTGGTAGTATGCCTTGCACCCTATAGGCCGCGAGCATATCGCGACGAGCATCGGCGAACGCGGCACAGCGAAGGAGCAGGTGCTCTAGTGTCTGCACCGCATCCGTCACACACATCAGTCGTCGCCATTCCGTGACGCACCCGTCGTTCCACGGGCCACACGCAGCCAATGCGCGCGCGGAGGATCATTGCACGTTGTGACCTTGTAAGTGCGCGACAGCCGGTGACACTGTCGATGCGCTCACCTCCCGCGATGCGTGGGTCGGGGTGCTGCTTTCGGAGATGGTCGTGGATGGCCGCACGCACGTCCTCCAGAGCAAGGGGCAGATCGCTGGCAGGTAGTTGGTGTGCAGCGGTCGCTAGGTCGTCAGCTTCTTCGTCGTCGACAAGGTAAAGCAAAATGAAGAGTAACAATAATATCTCCGCTTCGCCTAAATA
The DNA here is from genome assembly GCF_052857255.1 of Amblyomma americanum. NCBI lineage: Eukaryota > Metazoa > Arthropoda > Arachnida > Ixodida > Ixodidae > Amblyomma > Amblyomma americanum. The sequence continues at coordinate 86,944,591 of NC_135507.1, forward strand.
TCAGATTCTAATTTGAAATTGATTAAAACTTCGATTCAATACCGCCAGTACACAATCAGCGTTGAAAGCAAGCAAGGTTTCCACTTAAACGTTGAATTTGTTGAGCAGAAACCTCTTACTGGACCACAAACTTTTTGTGTGCATAATGCATTAGCTAGCGGTACCTGATGAAGTAAGCACCGGTTCTATTCTTGGTGAAAGCTTCCTCAAGGTGTAACTCTTACCTGGTGCTGGGTCACCGACGATCAGTGCCGTTACTTTGCCCGTTTGTGCCGCGATCTTCAGCTTCAAGGCGGACCCTTGACTCCCCGCGCCAGGAACAGCGAGAGGATGCCCTTAAGGTCATCCTCCGCAAAATCATAAAACGATCGCTGGACCTCCCGGTCTCTACCTCTACCAGCAACATCATGGCACTGGGGATGGTGAACACTTTCTGGGAGCTTCGGGAGGTCCACCTCAACAACCAGTAGACTCGTCTCACAAAGACAGGGTCGGGTAGCCGCCTTCTAGCCCGTCTTCACATCCAGCACATACAATTCACAGAGAAGAGATGCCGCCTTCCCGTACACTGGAGACGCACCCTCCACGTGCGGCCGCTCCCCACCAACATGCCCAAAGAGGACCATAATGGCAGGCGCCTGGCGCTTGCGGAAGCCTTGCACCACCATTTTGGTTGCAAACCAGGTGTATTCTATGTGGACGACCCCGGCCCGGACCCTAGGGGATGGTACACGGCCGCGGTCGTCCACGGGGGCAAAACAGCAGACGGCCTTACTTTCAAGGCCTAGTGAGCAATTCACGCAGAAGGGGTTGTCATTGCCCTGGCAGGTTCCGACTCTTGCTCAAAACACATAATCACTGACTCGCGAGGCGCTTTTCGAAGCGTCGAGCAAGGGTGGGCTACTCCCCTGGCTAATCGCATCTACCAAAACCGACGAATATTATTGTGCGGAAAAAATAGAAATACCTTCAGCTAAAAATTAGGGATGATGTTAATGTTCCTGTGAGGTTAAGGGTCTCCCCCGTTTCCCCACTTCCCTCCAGGTGGCAACGGTAAGGATTTCGAAATCGTGGATGGTTATGATGATAACTTTAATATTCCACCAGATAAGGAGGCCCCTACTCCACTACCCCGGCCCGCAGGCCTAGAGGACGGGGGCGGGGACCTCCGCGATCACAAGCAGGCAAAGAGGTCTTGACTCTTCACGGCTTCTGTCGCCAGGCGGATGGCTTGTTGCTGTTGAGCAGAGACCTCGCTCCGCAGTAGGGCTTCCCAGGCTTCTGGGAATTCTCCGATGACTCGGTGAACGTCCGGCATTTTGAAAGGGCTTGATTACGTCTTTGAGCACTGTGCGAACTATTAAAATCACACGGGTCAAAACAAATGGCCTAGTGTGGTTAGCGTGAACCGCTCTCTCTGTCAAGAGCACCATGGCTCTCCGCTCAAGTTTACCTGCAGCGAAATCTTTTCTCACACCGCGTTTTTTCACACCGTTTTCACACCGCGTACGACGTCACACCGCATCCATCACCTGAACCGCGCGTTGTTGCATGCACAGCATTGCGTGTAAAAAGTGGAGATGTAATCGAGGGCTGTATCGCAACGCTTGATATGGATGCAGAGAAGGAGAGTCCAGCCGCTGCTAAACGTCGGTATACAGAAGAGAACATTGACCATTCCGATCCTGAGGTTGTCCCCTGGCAGTTGGCTACTCAACAAACAGAGAATGAGCGTCAGAAGAGAGCAGCTGAGAGGCCCTCACAGAGAGAGGAGCGCCTTGCCAAACGCAGACGCCAGACTGCCGAGCGTAATAGGCACCGCATAGCCGCCGAGATGGAGCCTATGGAAGGCGTCAGTCAACGGCAACCAACCGAAGAGGATGTGAAGGCCCGTCGTGTGACTGATCCCACCATTCGAGTTTCCGAAAGTACATCTGCGACACGGATATTGCAAGCGGACATGCCTCTCATTTCTTAACATACAGTGCCAACAACAAGCCCGGCGAGGGAAACGTACCTACCGCTACGTATATCCTAGCATAGCGGCGCTAATAATAATAATTGGTTCTTGGGGAAAGGAAATGGCGCAATATTTGTCTCATATATCGTTGGACACCTGAACCGCGCCGTAAGGGGAGGTATAAAGGAGAGAGTTAAAGAAGAAAGGAAGATAGAGGTGCCGTAGTGAAGGGCTCCGGAATAATTTCAACCACCTGGGGATCTGACGTGCACTGACATCGCACAGTACCCGGGCGCCTTAGCGTTTTGCCTCCATAGAACCGCAGCCGCCGCGGTCGGGTTCAAACCCGCGAACTCCGTATCAGTTGCTGAGCCCACTAACCACTGAGTCACCGGGGCGGGTGCGGAACTAAGCCACTGCCAAGATTTGCATTCCCTTACGGTGCGGTCCGGTTGTCCAGAAAGAAATGTAAGGCAGGCGTCACTTCCCGGGTTCTAACACGACCGCGGCAGCTGCGTGGGCTGCGCGATGTCAGTGCACGTTAACGATCCCCAGGTGGTCGAAATTATTCCGGAGCCCTCCAATACAGCACCTCTTCCTTCCTTTTTTTCTTTCACTCCCTCTTTTATCTCTTCCCTTACGGCGCGGTTCAGGTGTCCAACAATATATATGAGACAGATAGTGCGCCATTTCTTTTGCCCAAGAACCAATAAAAAAGATTTCCTTTCCTCAAAACCAATTTTCATTTCATCTTCCTTCCCTAACGGCCTGCTTCGCGTGGTAATGGGGGTAGTGTTTTATTAAAATAATAGTAAAAACGAAGGAAAAGATTTTTGCTACCCCGGCATCTGCCATCGCTCCTGAAGCACCTGAGCTGGGGCAGAGGAAATAAAGGATAGCAGGCAGAATGGAGAATGGAAATGAAAGAGGTGAGGGGACAGGAAGAGAGGATAGGGGGAGAAGTAATATGTACAAACTATTTACGCAATAAGAAATGTGTCCATGTTGTGCGCGTGATTAGTTCATTTAAGAGGAATTAAATCACACACGCGCACAGCACTGTGTTGGCTACACTGGAGTGGGGCGTCCAGTCATTAATAGTTCAAGGTAGATCTCGCGAAGCGTTCGGTCACTGCGTGTAACTGCCTGACGGAGAACAGACGGGACATCAAGCCCGTGTGTTCGAGGAATGCACAGAGGCTCACCAAAGATCGCTCACGAGTGCGGACACTGCCTTGCGGCCACAATAGCTGCGCCCTATAGGCCGCAAGCATATCGCGAAGGAGCATCGGCGAACGCGGCACAGTGAAAGAGCAGGTGTTATAGTGTTTCCACTGCACCGCATCCGTCACACATCACTCGTCGCGATTCCGTGATGCTCCCGTCGTTCCCCGAGCCACACACAGCCAATGCGCGCGCGGAGGATGATTACACGTTGTGACCGTGTAAGTGCGCGACCGCCAGTGATACTGTCGATGCGCTCACCTCCTGCAGCAAAACTTTCATTTGAGCTAGTTGGTTGTAGCTTGACATGGTTTACGCAACCAGCGTACAGGCGCTAAAAGACGAAGGTTGGCGCCTGTCCTGTCTTGAGTGTGCTTGTCTTCGTCTTTTAGCGCCTGTACGCTTGTTGCACCTCCTGCGATGCGTGTGTCGGGGTGCTGCTTTCGGAGATGGTCGTGGATGGCCGCACGCACATTCTCCGGCGCAAGGGGCAGATCGCAGGCAGGAAGTTGGTGTGCAGCGGTCGCAAGGTCGTCAGCTTCTTCGTTGCCGGCGATGGTGGTAGTGGTTTTTTTAAGGTCGCAAGGTCGTCAGCTTCTTCGTTGCCGGCGATGGTGGTAGTGGTTTTTTTAAAAAAACCACTACCACCATCGCCGGCAACGAAGAAGCTGACGACCTTGCGACCGCTGCACACCAACTACCTGCCTGCGATCTGCCCCTTGCGCCGGAGAATGTGCGTGCGGATTAAAAAACCACTACCACCATCGCCGGCAACGAAGAAGCTGACGACCTTGCGACCGCTGCACACCAACTACCTGCCTGCGATCTGCCCCTTGCGCCGGAGAATGTGCGTGCGGCCATCCACGACCATCTCCGAAAGCAGCACCCCGACACACGCATCGCAGGAGGTGCAACAAGCGTACAGGCGCTAAAAGACGAAGACAAGCACACTCAGTGACCGGGCTCCCACTGTGCACGCAAGGCACATCCTCTATGCGCGAGGCTCTCGGTACGCGAGCGAATTTCCCGCACTAGTGGGAAACCGTGGCCGTTAGATTGCAGGCGGATGAGAGCGGCGCGGGAGTCGCACAGCAGAGCACTCCTGGGCGGCGGAGGGCCGAGGGTGAGCAGCATGTCCAGCCCGAGCCGGATAATAATTGGTTTTGGGAGGAAAGGAAATGGCGCAGTATCTGTCTCATATATCGTTGGACACCTGAACCGCGCCGCAAGGGAAGGGTAAAGGAGGGAGTGAAAGAAGAAAGGAAGAGAGAGGTGGTGTAGTGAAGGGCTCCGGAATAATTTCGACCACCTGGGGATCTTTATGGTGCACTGACATCGCACAGCACACGGGCGCCTTAGCGTTTTTCCTCCATAAAAACGCAGCCGCCGCGGTCGGGTTCGAACCCGGGAACTCCGGATCAGTAGTCGAGCGCCCTAACCACTGAGTCACCGCGGCGGGGCTACCGAGCCGGATCCCCATCAACTCCTCCGTGGTGGAGGAGCCCAGGAAGGGTGCGTGTTGCATGCTGCGCAGTCGCAGGGCGGGGATGGTAGCCGCCGCTGCAAGGGAGCAGCTGTCGCGGACCACTGAGCCGTCGGTGCACCCGAGGAGTCCACCGAGATATATCAGACAGGCGTCCTTTCCTTAAGTTGTCCAACGGTAGTAGTAGTGGTAGAAAACATTTATTCCAAAAAGGTAGATAGAGAGGCGAAAATACAGGTTTTGGGTGGAATGCCCACCGCAGTTGCTCTTGCTTGGCATATCAGCTTTCGCTGCCTCGCCAAGTCAGAGCTGAGCAGGGCAGACTCCCACTCTTCCTCGGAGTGATGTTGGTCTAGCTCGGGGCGCTTGGGACCGGAGCAGCCCCATGTTACATGCTATGTTGTTGGAATTCCGCCACACCAGGGGCAGATTCTGTCATATCTATCGGGGAAGATGATGTGGTACTTGTGTAGGTTAGGAAAGGTGTTCGTCTGTAGTTGTCGCCATTCCTTCGCCTCTGCCACCGTTCGCTTACGGTGTTGTGGGGGATAGACTTGTCTTTGTGTTCGGAGAAGGAGGAGACGCTCGCCGTACGTAGAGGGGAGAGGGGTGAGGTCGGGGAGGTTAGTCGCTCGGTTAGTATATCCTCGAGCTAGACTGTCCGCGGCCTCGTTTCCCTCGAGCGTCTCGTGCCCAGGAGCACAAGTGATTTGGTGCTTGAATGTGGAATTTTGAACTTGTGAGGTAGTCAGGATGGGAGCGACGGAGTGTGGAAGTCTGCCAGAGAGGAAGAGGCGGCACGCGAACTGGGAGTCGGTAATAATTTGTAACTCATTTCCCGTAGCATCGCCTTGCTGGATTGCGAGGGCAATTGCAGCAGTTTCTCCTACTGTGGGAGAGCAGTTTCGTAGGGAGGCGCTGGCGATTTCCTTGAAGTTGGTGTCCAAAACGACCGCCACCACGTTGGTTGAATCGGGGCACATGGCTGCGTCGACGTATACAGCATTTTGTGCCTGCCGATGTGTGCGACGCAGATAGTCCACTCGCGCCTTTCGTCGTCCCTTTTGTGAGTCCGAGTGCATGTTCTTCGGGAGTGGAGCTACATACACGCTAGTTCGCGGAGTTGAGGGTAGGTCTCGGTTGTCCTGGACGGCACGTATGTCAGCCGGGGAACCCACTCTTTCCAAGATTGCGCGTCCAGCTTTGGTGGTGAGGAGGCGTTCCTTTTGCGATGCTAGGGCGGCTTCTCGAATTTCTTCTATTGTGTTGGTCAGTCCCAGGTCCTCGAGGTGGCAGTTGGCCGTGTACATCGGGAGGCCTAACGCATGTTTGTAGGCGGTACGGATGATGGCATCTGCTTTGTCTCGCTCATTCCCCAGAAGTGGTAGGAATGGGAGACCGTATGAAAGGCGGCTCATAACTAGAGCCTGTATCAGTCGAATTGTATCCTTCTCTCTCATGCCTTTTCGGTTGAGGGTGATGCGCCGGATCATGCGGGAGATCTGGAGGGCAGTTGTCCGGAGACGCTGTGACGTGTGGTTGGCTTTCCTGTCGCTCTGAAGCCAAAGGCCAAGGATGCGGATAAGAGGGGCTTCCTTTATTTTCGTGCCTTCGAGTTAAACCTCGATGTCGCCGGGAGATCTGTAGGCATAGCCCTGAATGCGGATAATTTCGGATTTGTCGGGTGCGCAGCAGAGGCCGCAATTTGCTGCTTGTCTTTCTACGCAATTGACTGCCTCTTGTAGGGTGTTTTCTTTGTCGGCAAGGGAACCCCAGGTGGACCAGATGGTAATATCATCAGCGTAGATAGTATAGCCGATGCCTTCAATAGCCTCGAGTGCTTTTGCCATGCCGATCATAGCTATACTGAAGAGGAGAGGAGAGATGATAGAGCCTTGGGGAGAGCCTTTGTTGGGTGTCTGCTCTGTGCCAGAGCGGACATCACCCATGCCAATCGTGGCCGTGCGGTTGCTGAGAAAGTTTTTGATGTAGTTGAAGGTCTTGGGTCCGCAATCGAGGGCGTTGACCTCTTTCAAGAGGGCGTCGTGAGAAACGTTTTCAAAAGCGCCTTTCAGATCAAGTGCCATAATTAGGTGCTCGCAGCTTCTCGGGATGTTACTGAGTACTTCTTCCTTGAGAAGGAGGAAAGCGTCTTGCGTAGAAAGACCTTTCCTAAAGCCGATCGTAGTGGGCGGAAAGAGGTTGTTGTCCTCTATGTAGTTTTGGAGGCGGGTCTGGGTAACGCGCTCGTATAGTTTGCCCAGGCAAGAGGTGAGGGAGATGGGTCGTAATGCTTCCAGGCTTGGTGGTTTGCCTGGTTTTGGGATAGTCACGATTTCGGAGTGTTTCCACTCTGCAGGGAGTTCTGCCGCCTCCCATAGGGTGTCATTTATGTAGGTAGTGAGGACCTCGATCTGAGACTTGATTAGGTTTCGAATCATCCCATTTGTGATCTTGTCCGCGCCAGCTCCCGTGTTCCGTGTGGCAGATCGAGCCGCGGCGTAAACCTCGACAGTGGTCATGGGGGCGTCCAGCCTTTCATTTGGGCCTCCCGTGTACGATATTGTGCTGGGAGGATGGGGGGTGCCGATGTATTAGGTTTTGAGGGCGGTGAAAAGGGCCGCGTCGTCTTCGGGGTACAGATGGCCACGCGTCGCATCGAAAGGGCGATGGCGGTCCGTGGATCCCTTGGCAGCCGGGCAACATGATGCCGCGTCTCACTCATCAAGACGAAGCTAAAGCCACCTCCATTTTTTTAGTTCTTTCACTCCTTCCTTTACCCCTTCCCCTAAGGCGTTGCTCGGGAGTCCACCGAGATATGAGAGACAGTTACTGCGTCGCTTCCTTTGCTGAAAACCAAGTTTCATTTTTTTTTCAAATACGAGACGAAATAAATGTGCATGCTCTGACATCGCACTGAAAACCCTTTTTCTGCTTCTTTCACTACCTCCTTTATCCCTTCCCTTACGGCGCGGTTCAGGTGTCCAAAGATATATGAGACAGATACTGCGCCATTTCCTTTCCCCAAAAAAAACCAATTATTATTATGCTTACGTGCAGGGCATACTACCAGTCTCCATCAAGACGCTATTTTGGCCGCAGGGCAGTGCCCGCACTCGTGAGCGAACTTTGGTGAACCTCTGTGCATTCCTCAAACACACGTGCTTGACGTCCCATCTGTTCTCCGTCAGGTAGTTACACGCAGTGACTGAACGCTCCGCGAGTTCTACCTTGAACGATTAATAACTGGACTCTCCACTCCAGTTGTAGCCAACACAGTGCTGTGCGCGTGTGTGATTTAATTCCTCTAAAATTAACCAACCACGCGCACAACCTGGACACATTTCCTATTGTGTAAATAGTTTATAAATATTACTTCTCCCCCAATCCCCTCTGCCTGTCCCCTCACCTCTTTCATTTCATATGTCCATTCTGCCTGCTATCCTTTATTTCCGCTGCCCCAGCTCAGGTGAAATTATTCCGGAGCCCTCCACTACGGCACCTCTTCCTTCCTTTCCTCTTTCACTGCCTCCTTTATCCCTTCCCTTACGACGCGTTACAGGTGTCCAACGATATATGAGACAGATACTGCGCCATTTCCTTCCCCCCCAAAAAATTATTATTATTATTAGCTCAGGTGCTTCAGTATCGATGGCAGATGCCGGGGCTAACAAAAATCTTTTCCTTTTTACTGTTATTTTAATTAAAAAAACACTACCACCACCACTGCTTACGCGCGCTATACAATACATTACACAACAACAAGAGTAATCATTATTCTTCTCAAAAATAAATTTCTTTCTACAGCTTGATAAACATTTCGCTGCAACGACTGTAGCACAGTGTCATCGAGGCTGCGGGCATGCTTTAAAGAAAAAAGTCTTTGAGCTAACTTACTAAAAATGTCTGCTAAACGATTACTTTTTTGGCCGCTGAATACATTAACATGGCGTGTCTAGGCAGTTGTTGATCGGCTCTGTTTGCTGTGTGTGCATTTTCGAAGAGTGTGTCATAATGGACACACCCACCTACCTACTTACCTGCTTACCACACCTTCTTACCTGGTGATGGGTCACCGGCGATCAGTGCCGTTACTCTGCCCGTTTGTGCCGCGATCTTCGGCTTCAAGGCGAACTCCGGATGACGCCTGCCGGGTCGTCTAGGAGTTCGGCCCAGTTTCCAACCGCCCAGGCACCACAGCCTCGTTCCGTGCGTGGGAGCCAGGGCTCCGCCCTGCTACGCGATGGCGTTCGCTTAACCGCTGCCCAAGGCGCACTGCTTCTTCCCGAGTGTGCCTGAAGGCAGCACTGTCGACTTAAGGCAGCACTGTCGACGACATCATCGATGCCTTAGAAATTGTCACCGACCCAGCAGGGGTCAAGTCGCTCCAACAAATGGGAGGAGAAAAGTTTGGCGTTGCGGCCGCTTCGGACAATAATAATAGTAATAATAATACAATAATAATAATAATAATAATAATAATTGGCTTTTGGAGAAAGGAAATGGCGCAGTATCTCTCTCATATATCGTTGGACACCTGAACCGCGCCGTAAGGGAAGGGATAAAGGAGGAAGTGAAAGAAGAAAGGAAGAGAGAAGTGCCGTAGTGGAGGGCTCCGGAATAATTTCAACCACCTGGGTGGTGGTGGTGTATATTTTATTACATAAGGGAAGTTTAGGACGCAAAGGTCCTTGGGCCCCCGCACGGCCTCAATGCACTCAAACGTTCGAGTCCCGGAGGCTCATGACGCTGGCAATCCGGCCTGTGGCAATGGCTTGCTTGGCCGGGTCCTCGGAGCGCAGTATGGTTTAGGTTTATGGGGGTTTAACGTCCCAAAATGACTCAAGCTAAGAGAGACGCCGTAGTGAAGGGCTCCGGAAATTTCGACCACCTGGGGTTCTTTAACGTGCACTGACATCGCACAGTACCCGGGCCTCTAGAATTTCGCCTCCATCGAAATTCAACCACCGCGGCCGGGGTCGAACCCGCGTCTTTCGGGCCAGCAGCTGAGCGCTGTAACCACTCAGCCACCGCGGCGGCTAGGAGCGCAGTAGGATCTCCCAAGCCTCCCAAGTGGTAAGGTGCTCCAGGCCCCGCGGGGGAGGATCCGCCGGGCAGAGGAAAATGATATGATCGAGCGTGGCTTTGGGGTAGTGGCAGAGGGTACAGGAGGGGTCTGTGTGGACTTGGTAATAGCGCGAGCGTATACAAGGGGAGGGTAAGGTGAGTCTTTGGAGCCGCCTGCAAAGTGTCTGATGATAATTGTCGATGGAGGGATGGTGTGGCGGGTACAGCCGACGCTCAGCTTTGCAGGCCTGCGTCAGTTCACTGAAGGAATGCATGCGCTCCCGTGAGAACCCCAGATCGGTGGCCGCCGGTGCCCGGTTGAGAGAACCTGGGGCTAAAGTGTTGGCAGCCTCGTTTCCAGGATTCACGGACTGGGCAGGAACCGATATGAACTCCATGTGGCGGGGCGGGTGTGCGGCGAGGGGGTTCAGTATGCGAAATGCATGGACGTGGACTCACCCGAAAGCAAAATTTAGTATGGCAGTTTTAGTGTCCGATAGTATATACTGGGCCTCCGTGCGCGTGATGGCTCGGGCAATTGAGGCCTCTTCAGCCTCCTTCGAAGTGGCAGTGGGGGATATGTGAGGGGTTGCAATCGGTTGTAGGGAGGGGTTCGTGATGGCTGCATCCACGTCCTCGCCTGTGCATGCGGCATCCACCCGCACGGCATCCGGTTCCATGCCATAGTTTCTGTGGAGCGCCCGTGCTCGAGCTCTGCGGCGGGATTTGTGGTAGGTGGGGTGCATGCTTTTAGGGAGAGGTTTAATAAGTAGTTCGCGGTGAATGTGTTGGGGCACCCGGAGCTGTGTGGGATCTGTGGCCGGTATCCTGATGCCGAGGGTGTGGAGGTTGTGTCTGCCGGTGGTGGTTCTCGCGAGACGTATGTATTGTGTCTGTCGATGGGCCTCGATAATCTCACCTATCATGTTCTGGAGGCTTAGCTGGAAGAGTTTTTGGGTTGCGGTATTTAGGGGTAGGTTTAGTGCTGTCATAAATGCTGTTCGGAACATGGCATCCAGGGTGGAGATTGCTGTGGCCTGGAGTTTCAGGTAGGGGAGCGTGAAGAGAAAGCGGCTGAGGACGAAGACATGAATGAGGTGGTGTCCAGAAAACGGCGGATTAGGTGGGATATCGACACCGCCGTCTGCTTGAGTTTCTGGACGGTGAGAGTGCTTTTTCCGTTATTCTGGAAGTGGACGCCCAGTACCCGGAGAGTGTGTACCTCCGGGATGTACCGGTTTTCCAGTTTCACGGTTATGGGGGCTGTGGGGCAGTTTCGAGTTGTGGGGCGGAGTATGAGGATCTCCGACTTCTCCGGAGAGCATGAGTGTCCGATACTCCGCGCAAGTGTTTGGGTGAGGGTAGTTGCCGACTGCGGAGTATTCTCTATGTCTCCATCACTGCCATCGGTGGTTCATAGAGTGATATCATCGGCATAGAGTGTATGCCGAAGGTGAGGTATAATAATTATAATAATTGGTTTTAGGGGAAAAGGAAATGGCGCAGTATCTGTCTCATATATCGTTGAACACCTGAACTTCGCCGTAAGAGAAGGGTAAAGGAGGGGGTAAAAAAGAAAGGAAGAGAGGTGCCGTAGTTGAGGGCTCCGGAAAAATTTCGACCACCTGGGGATTTTTAACGTGCACTGACATCGCCCAGCACATGGGCGCCTTAGCGTTTTTCCTCCATAAAAACGCAGCCGCCGTGGTCGGATGCGAACCCGGGATCTCCGGATCAGTAGTCGAGCGCCCTACCCACTGAGCCACCGCGGCGGGGCCGAAGGTGAGGGATAGTTTGCAGTTTGCGGGCAAGGGGGATGAGTGTGACATTGAAAAGGAAAGGGGAGAGTACAGATCCTTGGGGGGTGCCAACCCCACTAAGGGTGTATGGATGGGATGTGTGGGGACCGAAGTGAATTTCGGCCGTGCGGGTAGTAAGGAATATTTGAATATAGGTGAACATACGTTCACCTATGTTCAAGGCGGAGAGCGCCGCAATGATCGCTTTGTGGTCTAGGCGATCAAAGGCCTTGGAGAGATCCAAGACGAGGACAGCTTTTGTGTGGCCTGGTATGAGGGGTCAAAAATATCCTGTGTGAGCTGGAGCATGGCATCCGGAAGCCCACCATGCTGTGCGGATAGAAGTCTTGCTCCGTCATGTGTTGGGTGAGTCGGGCGAATGCGAAATTCTTCAAAACGCTTGCCCAGACATGATGTTAGTGAGATGGACGAAGATTTTCAGGTGTAAGGGGTTTGTGGGGTTTGGGTATGAATAAGATTTTGGCGTGACGCCAGGATTGCGGAACCTGGGGATCTTTAATGTGCACTGACATCGCACAGCACACAGGCGCTTTAACGTTTTTCCTCCATAAAAACTCAGTCGCCGCGGTCGGGTTCGCTTTTATGGAGGAAAAACGCTAAGGGGCCCGTGTGATGTGCGCTGTCAGTGCACGTTAAACCGCAGCATCAATGATAAAGAACAAGAGAGCCATTCTGCTCAATGGAGTACCTGTAGTAAGTGTTGGACCCGAGATTGTTCACCTCTCAGTCTTTAGACTACCTTTATGGGTGGTTCACGCTTCAGTCGCGGCAGCATTATCAGCGTACGGTAACGTACAGCAAGTCCATCAGCCTGTTTTCAAGGATCGCCCTGGAATCGGCACAGGCATAAGAGCGGCGAGGATAGAATTGAAAACCCCGATCCCACAGTTTATCTCGGTCCAAGGTCACACTGTTTTGTGTGACTACCGCGGTGTGCAAAAGTTGTGTTCAAGATTCCGCCTTGCCGGCCACATCGGACGAGATTGCCACACACCCCGCTGTTGGAGGTGCGGCGTTTTCGGGCACACCACCGAGGGGTGTGAAGAGCTACACCGAAGGTGCACCGGGGCACATGCCACTGTCGACTGTGTACGACTATGATCTTTCGCTGCAGCCGCGGCTGCTGAAGTGCAGGTCGTATCCACCCCTGCTACAGATGCACCAGATGACACCAGTGGGAGCGATTCAGATCAAGCTTCCGGCCCAGAATATTTGGTTATCGATAAGAAGATAGGCCAAGAATATGCACAAGCAACCAAGGACACCGATGAACCACATAAATTCCCTGCACTCCAGCCAGCCACATCAGACGAGTCTAGCGGAGAGAGCACAGGCAGGATCACTCTGCAACTGGCCGCTAGAACTTCGCCGACAAGCGAGGCCAGTACCAGCTCCAGCGTTCACAGCAATCAGGACTTCACCGAGCCACGTCGCCAGTCGGCTGGACGTGGGACCCGTGCCACAGGACGCGACACCCCGACCGGCAGGCATGACATGCCGGCTAGTGTCATACAGATCCTGCGCATGAGCAGACTTTTAACCGACTCTTGGAAAATGGACTCGAAACATCCACTCGGCCCTCTCGTTGGTTCACCTGCGAGTGACGATGCCATGGACTGCGACCGTAAAACCATGAAACGGGCACACCTCGAGACGACCGAAAGCGACAGCTCGCCTACCACCAGTTAGCCCCACAAGATCCCTAGTGTCCCGACGCAGTCTGGGCACACATCTTAGAATAGTGTCTAATGTTTTGTTTTACCTTTTTTTCCTTGTTTCGAGAATATTCGCATATTCTCTTCTTACAATGCAGGCGGTTCGCTTTCTCTCTGAATACTCGGGGCTTTAGAAACCTAGTAGATAAGCAGAGGGAGATAGTGGGCTTTGTGAGAGCACACGGCGCGGATGTTCTTTTCCTACAAGAATGCAACTTTAGTTCACCGTATGATGTTCAGTCCTTTAGTTGACGCTTTTGTGGTGATGCCTTTTTTACACTTACGGATTCTTTTATGTCTGGCGTTGGAGTTGCCTTTCTCAAGCCACATTTCTGCCGCGGTGCCCTCTGCACGTACGGCTTTGATGGTCGCACCCTAGCCGTAGATTTTAACCTTCATGGAAGGCGATTAAGAGCGCTTGTATTATATGCTCCAGCCCAACGTTCTTTTGCATCTGAGTTTTTTATTCTCTCGATTCTTTCGTGCTAGATGGTTATCCAACCTTTATAGTAGGGTATTTTAACTGCGTCGAGGATTCCTACAGGAATGTAAGCGGTCGGAGACATTCCAGACGTATACTGGTGTGCGAGCCTTAAAACAGTCCATCCATAACTTTAACCTTATAAACCCATGGGTCGAACTACATAGTAACGAGTTTGCTGCCACATTGCAAGGGGGCTCGAACATGAGCAGGTTCGATCGTTTCTACTTTCCGCCAATTCCCGTTTCCCATGTGACTACTTGCGATGTCCTGGCTTTTCCGGCAGATGTTCCGCGCATAACCGACCATTTCTCAGTATCTGTGAGGCTGCACTTTCGTCAGCCCGCCCCATAGAGGAATTTTTGGAAAATGGACATGACACTAGTGCATGACCCCGAAAGTGTGGCCACCCTACGCGAAGCTCTCGCAGAAACGTGAAGTCATCTCGCACAACCACGCAGCTGGGACGAGTTAAACGCTAGTTCGCCTGACAAGGTGACCAAAGCTGGCAGAGATAGAAGGTTACGTTTAACTGCAGAAATTAACAAGACCCTTCGAAGGGCACGCATTGTGCAGCGTGGTGCGCTCCTCAGTTTTAGACTCCAGGATTACTCCATTCAGCTACAAGCACGCTATGAACTCCTGCTCCGCCTCAGCTCCCGAACTGCAGCATACACTTATATTAGTGGTAGACCAGTCGCGGACACCGCAGTACTTCGCAGCGTTCGCTACGGTTTCGTGGAGGGTCGAGCAACCATCCCGTTTGTCGAACTTCCGAATGGTGAACAGTCAGATAGCGCTGAGGACATCAATGCTGTATTTACTAAACATTTGACACGCCTCTTTACAACTGAGCGCACATGCATAAACGATCTAAATGTAGCGGCTCGTGAATTTTGCTCAGGCATAGATTGCATACCTGAAGAGCGCCGCGACAGCCTATGTAATCCAGTCACGCTGGAAGTGCTTCGCCTGGTTTTCCAGGGGATGAACGCCTCCACAGCAGCCGGTCCAGAGGGGCTACCACTTGCTTTTTGCCAAACATTCTTCACAGAGTTACTTTTTCATATTTTGTCCATGCTCAATGGCCTTCTTGTCGACAGGTTTCGGCCGCAATATTTTCGCGAGAGTCGAATAGCGCTCCTTCTAAAGAGTGGTGGTGTGCCGTCCGATCAAAAGCTTGGGGGCCTATCTCCTTCCTCAACTACGATTATAAAACACTAGCTGGAATATTAACACATCGCATAACCTAAGCTCTTCCTGACATAATAAGCAATGCTCAGACATGTGTGTCAGGACGCACAATTTTTTCGTCACTAGCTTTAACCCGCAATTTGTTCACTTTTGCTACTTGCACACAGGTTTTGGGAGATTGTGTTTCCCTACATCAAGAAAAAGCCTTTGACCGCGTTGAGCGTGACTACCTTTTCATAGCACTAGACTGCTTTTGCTTCCCAAGGCGTCGGATATACGTCTTGAGATTGTTGTACATCGACTTAGTAGCAAGCCTCGCAGTCAACGATCAGATAACCGACCCCATTCCAGTGAGCCGTGGAATACGCCAGGGCTGCCCACATTCATCAGTTCTTTTCGTCCTTTGCATAGAACCGCTGTTTCAATAAATTTAAAGTTGCAAGTCTATACGGGGCTTTCCTCTCCCAGGCATGGGCGAGGTTAAAGTAGCAGCTTATACTGATGATATTTCTCAGTTTATTAGAAACATTGACAGCTATAAGAGCCTTTCTGAGACTCTTTCACACTTACAGTTGCCTGTCAGGTGCACGTCTCAATCAAGCTAAAAGCCAGGCGTTACGCTTTGGATCTTTCAATGACCAAATTGCCGATGATATTAAAAGGGTAGGTGGCGTAAAAGTCCTTGGCGTCACGTTGCTCGCCTCCGGTGAAGTAGCCTGAGCCACCTGGAATGAAATAAAACGCAAGGCTGATCAGCGTATCGAAGTTGCAAAATCATTCGACCTACCCTTCTCTGAACAAGCTTACCTTATCAGAACAAGCATAATAGCTTCTTTATTCCACGTCGCAGCAAAGCGCGCCCTCCTCGGCGCATCCTCCCGAGGCTTGCCACAGCGTATGGATATTTCTTTTGGGATGCACACGCAGAGAGCGTTGCAAGAGTTTTTGTTCGCCTGCCCACCGACAAGGGTGGCTTCAGCATCCCGGATCTTGAAGTTATGTGTTGTGTATTGGCTTTAAGGGCTATGTGGGATCTTATCTCAGACACAGCGTACCGAGGAAGAGCACTCACCGCCAATTTGATGGAAACATCGCGTCGCTTCTTTGAATTATCAAGTTGGAAAGGCCCTGCGGCTCAAAAGTCACCAGCTTTCTATACATATGTAGTGAGATCCTTACATTTTCTTGAAGCTACACTTCTTGATTGTGATTTGAAGGAATTGTCCGCGAGTGAAATTTGCGCATATGTTCGTTTCTCACCCTGAACGTTGACCAGCGCAGGAAAGTGCGCAAAAGGCGGAAACAAAGATAATTTGCATCTCTCCTCGCTGATGTATCCAATTTTACCTGGCTTCGCGAATGGGAACTGTCACCACACCTGACTTCTTTGCGGCGTGGGGCGCTGCACCCTCCGCCTCATGTCCGCAATGCGGTCGAACTGAAACTATGAACTATGCTGTTTTTGAATGCCCAAGCAATTTCTGGCGCTTGGTAGCGCGCATGTTCCAGGTGCGCATGCGGTGGCAGAGTCGCAATTTCTTTTTGTTGAATCAATAATGTTTGTGCGCGCTTATGTCCTCTGGAAAAGAAGGGGACTTGCTGTCTTGCGTGGACGCCTGCAGAAAGCAATGTTCCATTTACTGTACCACTTTAGAACTTTGACGCTGAAATAGTTGAATGAAGAACACGTCGCGTTGGGTGAGGAGGCCTTCCTCCTCCGCTGGTCAACAAGGTTCATTGTTGTTAGCGATAGAGGTGTGTCCACGCCCATCCTTCCGTATTCGGAAGTTTGGCGAGCGTTGCTCATTTTTTCTTTCCTTGTATTCCATTTAAGCGCATAATGAAGCTGCTTTAAGCCAGCTCGTGTAGAAACCACGAATTGTTCACTGAAATGACGTTTGCATATATGTGATACCTGTACAATGATGGCTCCTTGTGATGTCCTTGGAAACCAGACCACATGTGTAACGATCGAGTCTTTAGAAATGTAGAAATTTTCGGAAAATTAAAATTTTCTTAAACTGACTCAGAAACGTCTCCTTCGCAATGCCCGATTACTGAAATAAGCTGTGAGTTAGATATGACACCCTAGTGCGGCAGTCATCGCGAGCCGCGAGCCTCGCGCATACCAGGGGCAGGCCGGTGTACGACCCCTCGGTGCTCCGGCATGTACGTGTGTTACTATGCCGGACGAGTCCGCGGCACGCGTACCATTTGTGACCTTGGAGGAAGGCTCAGAGACCGCCGATCCGGGTCTAATCGAGGCAACCTTTACAGCATACTTTGAATCACTTTCCGCGACCGACGGAGTACAGCGCAGGGACGATAGTTTCTAAAGCGAGCTGCGCACCTTTTGTGCCGGCTCCCATCAGTGAAGCCTGAGGCACACAGCATGTTGTGCGCGCTCGCGACCGCGGATGAGATGAGAAGCTTGTTACTGCGGCTGAAGACAAATTCGGCTCCAGGCCCGATGGCATTCCTGCCTCCTTTTATCAAAAATTTTTCCGTCAAGTTAAATATGCCCTATTCGAGATGATTAATGATTTTTTAGAGTCGGGTAGACACCCCGGTCATTTTCAGACGGGCGGGTTGTCCTCCTCCTAAAAGCAAACGGGCAGGGCTCCGACTGCGGGGCTTGGCGCCCAGTAACACTATTAAACGCCGACTATAAACTAGTCGCCGCCCTGCTGGCCAAACGGCTCAGCGCGGTACTTCCCGACATAATAGGGCAGTCGCAGTTTAGCAGCATAACTGTTAGGTCCATTTTCTCTGCAGTCTTTCTTACGAGAGATGTTTTATTATATACTCAGCGAACCAGCATTGCCGGCTGCCTTTTGTGTATAGACCAAGCAAAGGCGTTTGACCGTGTAGAACATGAGTACCTCTTCGCGGTGCCCACGCAATTGGCCTTCCAGGAGCCCTTCGTACGCTTGCTGCGCGCCCTGTACAGAGACCTTGAAGTCAGGGTGACGATCAAGGGAGCCCTTAGGGGCCACATAAATGTAACACGAGGTATCCGGCAGGGGTGCCCACTTTCACTGGCCCTTCCATACCCTCGTCCACCATTAGGGGATTACCTCTGTTTTTCCAGGGGCAGCTCGGGGTGTCGGCATACGCGGACGACATGTCGCTCTTTCTGCGCGATACGTACAGGTGCGTCGCCTTCCTTCGGCTGTTCAGGGCCTACAGTGATCTTTCCGGCGTGCGTTTGAACCCCGGCAAGTGCAGCGCAATGCGGTTGCGCCCGTTCCCGGATGCAGTGCCGAGCGGCCTGCAGTAGGTTGAAAGGCTGAAGGTCCTCGGCGTAACCTTTCTCCCCACAGGAGAAGTGTCGCCACGAACTTTGGTAGAACTTCGCTGCACAGCGGCGCACCGCATTACCGTTGCCTTAAAGTTCAGGCTTTCCCTGTCTGAGCGAGTTTTTATAATAAAAACAAGTGTGTGATCTGCACTGTTTTATGTAGGGCACAACGCAAGCACCCCCCCCCACCCCCCGGGCCGTTTTCGGTGTAGATTTGCCTCAGTGTGCGGCGCGAGTCTGTGGGAAGGCAGGACGGAGGCCTTGGCCCGTCAGCTGACTCGTTTACCGCGAAGCATGGGCGGCTTGGGCCTTCCTACCCGACCACTGTATTTGAGGTATTTGCAGTACGTGAAATATTACCATTGTCAGAAAACCAGGCGTGTGCAGAACACCACTTGGGGCAGTGTTTCTTGGAAATCTCCCTCCGTCATTTTCAACCGGACCCCCAGTACTCAGACCCGAGAGCCGTGAACCCGCCGGCACCCTATACCTATGTCTCAGGCGCTTTCAAGCAGCTCACGGCCGCACTACCGGATGAAGACATCTGGCGTAGGTCCCTGTCCGCATTAGAGAAACGCTGGCTGTGAGTCGCCTGACGGTCGAGAACCTCAGGCGAAGCCAAGCGGCTAGGTGGAGGCAAATAACTTCCTCTCACCTGCCCGCTCATGTACGGGACTGCGGGTGGCCCCGGGGTTGGCGACTTTGGCCAATCGCGGATCGCCTGTCAGTGTGGGGAGTTACACCGTCGAACACTTGCCCCCAGTGCCGGAGCGTTGAGACACTCGACCACGCCCTCTTCGAGTGCGTGGTGGCGCGTGTTTTTATGGCGATTGCTGTCGAGTATGTTTAACGTCCGGTTGCGAGCTCGCTCGCGCAGGTGAGACGCGTTCAGGGACTTCCTTATGTGCCTAGGCACATATGTGATTTGGCAGCTGAGTGAAATAGCTGCTTCGCGCAGGCGCCCGCAGCGAGCCATGCATCCCATCCTATTGCGCTTCCGCCGTCAGATGGGCGAACACTTGAACAGTGAACTAGTTGTGCTGGGAGAGGCCGCCTTCCTTCGCAGGTTGCACACACGCTTCATTAAAATCGAAAGAGGCCGATTGTACCTAGTCGCGACAGCCTACTGACAACTGCAGGGTTTTTGTGCACATACGGGCACCAAATTACATCCACATAACTTTGTGGGTTGTCACTCCTCCCCTTATTTATCTACACCCCCCCCACACACCTTTCTAGAGAGTGGCTTGTGGGTTAGCATAGTATTTGTGTGTTTGTGTTAGCGATATTTGTGCGATGTATAGCAGTTCAGCGGGTGGTTTGTCATGCCATTTTATTATTTGCTTCTTCGACCCAACTAGCCGATGCAGCATGGTTGTCATTGTATATGTGTGTGTGATACATCTGTATGCATATGAGTATATATACAGAAAGCTACAGTGAGTGCTTTTCGACATCGCCGAAGGTGCGACAGACGCCAATTGCCAAGCATCGCATTATAACGGATCAACACGTCCGACCTCTCCGTCAAAGCCCCTACCGTGTGTCTCTGCGAGAACGACAAGCCATCCGGGACCAAGTCGAAGAAATGCTTCGCGACGACGTCATCCAGCCTTCAAACAGCCCATGGGAATCGCCGGTTGTTCTAGTGAGAAAGAAAGACGGCGCACTTCGATTCTGCGTGGATTACTGCCGCTTGAACAACATAACAAAGAAGGACGTCTA
This sequence comes from Amblyomma americanum, assembly GCF_052857255.1. Classification (NCBI taxonomy): domain Eukaryota; kingdom Metazoa; phylum Arthropoda; class Arachnida; order Ixodida; family Ixodidae; genus Amblyomma; species Amblyomma americanum. Next base: position 86,964,561 of record NC_135507.1, read on the forward strand.
CCCCCTCCCCTGCATCGACGACACACTGGACCGCCTCTGCAACGCCAAATATTTCTCATCGATGGACCTCAAGAGCGGCTACTGGCAAATTGAGGTCGACAAAAGAGATCGCGAGAAGACAGCCTTCATAACTCCAGATGGGCTGTTTGAGTTCAAGGTGATGCCACTTGGTCTCTGTTCTGCACCGGTGACGTTTCAGCGAGTAATGGATACAGTGCTGGCAGGCCTGAAGTGGCAAATTTGTCTGGTATATTTAGATGACGTCGTTGTCTTTGCATCGAACTTTAAAGAGCACCTCAAAAGACTTCGAACTGTACTAGACGCCATCAAGTCGTCTGGCCTAACCTTGAAGGCAGAGAAGTGCCACTTCGCCTACGAAAAGCTACTGTTTCTAGGCCACATCGTTAGCAAGGAGGGAGTACGCCCGGACCCGCAGAAAACAGCTGCTATTGAACAGTTTCCACCGCCGGCCGATAAGAAAGCAGTGCGCAGATTTCTCGGACTTGCGCATATTACCGACGATTTGTGAAAAACTTTTCGCGCATCGCCGGGCCCCTGACACAACTGACTAAAACAGACGTGCCATTTAAATGGGAAGAGCCGAAAGCAGAAGCCTTCATGGAACTTCAGCGTCGTTTACAGTCCCCACCGATCCTCGCGCATTTTGATGAAAACGCCGACACTGAAGTTCATACCGACGCAAGCAGCGTGGGCCTAGGTGCCGTTCTCGTTCAAAAAACTGACGGGCTGGAGAAGGTCATCGCATACGCTAGCCGTTCTCTTTCCAAGGCCCAGGTTAACTATTCGACCACTGAGAAGGAGTGTCTTGCCATCATCTGGGCTACGTCGAAATTCCGCCCCTACCTCTACGGACGGCCGTTCAAGGTGGTCAGCGGCCACCACGCGCTCTGCTGGCTTGCCAATTTGCAGGATCCCTCTGGCCGACTCGCTCGATGGAGTCTGCGTCTCCAGGAGTTTGACGTCACCGTCGTTTACAAGTCCGGATGCAAGCACACTGACGCCGATTGCCTCTCACGAGCCCCTGTAGATGCTCCGCCGCCGGACGACGATGAGGACGCCTTCCTGGGACCCATCAGCGCAAGCTCTTTTGCTCAGCAGCAACGCTCGGACCCCAACCTAAAAGGCCTCATCGAGTACCTGGAAGGCAAGGTTTCTTCACCCCCCGCTTCATTCAAGCGACGACTGTCTTCCTTCTGTGTGCAGAATGAGGTCCTTGTGAAGAAGAACTTTACAGCGAACAAAACAGCCTACCTCCTTGTTGTACCTACTTGTCTCCGCGAAGAAGTTCTACAGGCTTCACACGACGAGCCGACAGCTGGACATCTCGGGTTTACTCGCTCTCTCCGCCGCATTCAAGACAAGTATTACTGGCCCCGACTGTCTGCCGATGTCGCACACTATGTGAAAACATGCCGAGATTGTAAGCGATAAAAGACTCCTCCCACACAACCAGCAGGATTTCTGAACCCCATTGAACCTCCCTCAAGGCCCTTTCAGCAGGTTGGCATGGACTTGCTTGGCCCTTTTCCAATGTCAACATCTGGAAATAAGTGGATCATCATTGCGACCGACTACCTGACCCGCTACGCCGAGGCGAAAGCCCTACCGAACGGAACAGCAGCAGAAGTGGCCAAATTTTTCGTGGAGTGCATTCTTCTTCGACACGGCGCCCCCGATGTGCTCCTCACGGACAGAGGAACAGCATTTACGGCGGAACTCACGCAAGCCATCCTGCGCTACAGCCACACCAGCCACCGGAGGACAACTGCATACCATCCGCAGACCAACGGACTGACCGAGCGCCTGAACAAAACCATCGCCGATATGCTCGCTATGTATGTGGATGCCGAACATAAAACCTGGGATGTCATCCTGCCTTACGTCGTCTTCTCCTACCACACCGCAGTGCAGGAGACCACCCAGATGACGCCTTTTAGGCTCGTCCATGGCAGGGAGGCCACGACCACGCTAGACGCCATGCTGCCCGACGTTACAGAAGAAGAGAACGTCGACGTTGCCGCCTACCTTAAACGCGCAGAAGCTTGAAGGCTTGCCCGATTACGGATCAAAGATCAGCAGCTGTCCGACGCGAGACGCTACAACCTACGAAGACGCAACGCGGAATACAAGCCAGGAGACCAAGTCTGGGTGTGGACGCCCATTCGCCGCCGTGGATTGAGTGAAAAGTTTTTGCGCCGCTATTTCGGCCCGTACAAGGTTCTTCGTCGGCTGGGTGAACTGGATTATGAAGTCATCCCTGACGCAATGACGGCATCCTAGCGACGCCGCGTACGACCAGAAGTTGTCCATGTTGTCCGTCTGAAGCCGTATTATGCGCGCTAAAGTCCGCTGCATTTCCATGCTCTATTTTTGCAAGATCCGTTTTTTCCCTTACTAGTCGCATTATTTGTTTTAATGCATCGGGTCGATGCTTCTTTGAGAGGGGAGTAATGCCGCGAATATTTGCAGTGTTTGTTCGTTTTTCAAATCTGCCGCGACACCACTTTATCGCTTTGTTTGGGACGCAAGACGCGACTAGATTTATCTCGATTGATAGCAGCCAGGCAGAGCAGATTCTGCGTTGTTCCGGAATGTTCTAGTAACTTTGCGCTCTTTATCTCGAAAGTTCGCTATCAGCTTTAAATTGAGCACGGCCGACAGCGGCGGGCATTCTGTTCGACGACCGCCGAGCACGCTTGTCGCTTCGCCGCCGCTGAGTGATTCAGTCCATTTTGGGTGCAAGTCAGCCTAATGAACAGTTTTCTTTTAGAAGACCCTTTCGTCCGTCTTCATCGCTGCTTCGACTGCCGTCACCACTACGTGACAATATATATGTATGTACAGTACATGTATACAAATGTGCATGACCTCTTTGTCCCCTCTGGGTTGCCTGTCAATTCTGTAATAATTGTTTCACTGCACAATTAACTTCTCTTGATTCGGCTTTTGTTCAACGCGGGTTAAAAGCTCGTGTTGATGTTCGTCACCAGTTGGTTTTGTAACCAATTGTCTCGGCCAGATATATTATGTGCTTCCATTTACCCTTTTTTGTTCACATTGAGTTCTCGTCTGCGGTCAAATAAACTTCGCTTTTTGTATTCAATAAGCGTGTGTAGCTATGGCTAACCAGCCTCTCTTCATAAACTTCATTTTCATGACCTCTTCCGGAACTTGGGATCACTTAAGTTCACCATGCAAGCACGGCGCGACAGTTTTAAAGTGTCCGTGCGGTCGGTTGGGGATTCCTTGGCGCACCATTACGCTGACATCGGCACGCTTTTCACGAGACATCACATGCAGCTGTATTACACGTCATCGCACATAATTATACGGGACGCTGACTTGTGGCACGTAATAGTAAGTTCTCTTTTAATGTCTTTTGCACGCACTGCTGTGCGACATTCTTGTACAAATCCTCTGTTTATCCTCGTAACATCCTCATGTGTGAAGAAGCAGAGGGCCCGGCTCCCGACCGAAGAGACTCCAGGGGCGCGATTACGGATCAGTCTCAATCGAAATTGTCTCAAAAAGTATATCATTTGGCTCTCTCCTATTGGTCGGCGGCCATTTTGATTTTTTTCGTCACTGACTGACGTCGTAAATGGCGCAGAAGTGGTGACGTTGGCCATCTAATTATGCGAGCAGATTGAGACGATTTTTTGAGACTGGAAAAAGTAGTATCAACACGTTTGAGACAGAAAATGGCGGCTGTTTACACCGTCGTATACGCGGGTGACCGCGCGAGCAACGGTGTCGGAGGGTGCATGAAGACGACTTTGACGCGCGGGAGAGTTATTTCGAGGAGACTGCGCAGTGTCTGTGCGACGAACTCGCCGTTGAACTGGGAGGTGCGCGGGTGAGTGCGCTGTCAGTGGAGCGGCAGTGCTGTGCGCGCTGCGCTTCTTCGCCTCCGGTGGGTTTCAAGGCGCCGTTGGAAATGAAGAAAACGTCGACGCAGCCCAACCGACTGTGAACAAGCCTTTGCGGCGGGCAGCGGAGACCAATGTCAACGTTGGGTAACAGAAGGGGGGGTGTTCGCTTTCCGAGGAGACCCGAGGGGAAGGCGGCGGCGAAAGAGGGCGTCCTTTGCCTAAACGTTCGCCGCGGCAGCATCTCCGGCGTCGTCGGGTGTGTCGATTGGGCACTCATCACTATCAAGGAGTCTGGGGGCAGTGCTGCGAACGAGCCGCAAGCGGTTCTACGCTGCGGACGTAATAGTGAGTATACCTCGGCCACTGTTTTTGACCGCATGAGTTCAAGTGCTACAAGTGCATGAGCTACAAGTGCGGGCCTCGGCAGCGAGAGTGAGTACGGGCTGTGCTTGTTTTTTCTCAGATCTGTGGCGCGAACACGTGCATCCTGGCCGTGGACTGGCGCTGACCCGGATGCTTCCGCGACGCGTTTGTCTGGCGGCATTCCGAGGCGGAGGAAGGCCTGCTGGACGACGGTGATTTTTTTTCTGGGTAAGCAGTAAAATAGCCGTGTCACCCGTCGGGCGAACTCAGTCACATCTATTGAGCTCCAGCACTATCCATTTGGCCGGATCTGCTAAAGCTACAAGAATCAGTCTGGACAGTTACACAAATGCAGACACTTTACAGTATGATACAGTGTATTGCCACCCTTTCCTTTTGTTAAATATAATTGCAGCAGAAACACAGGACACATATTACATTGTTGAAATGCATAGCCTTTCCTGTTGAAGAAACCAAAGCAAAATGCACCTGACAGCGCTTGTGTTTTGTAGGCAATCATAGCGCATCATTTATATGAATATGGTGGCAAAAGACTGACCTTACAGTAGTGCTCACTTATACATCTAAATCCTGCATGTATGTATGCTCTTGAATGTCATATTCAGCAAAGCCTGGATGTGGGCTACTTGGCGTGAGTTTTCTACTGTATAGCAGAGTGTCCTGTAATGCTGTTGAGATCACTGAGAAAGGACATGCTTAGCTGCATCATTTTTTGTTATGCAGGAAACTATGTCTACCCACTGGAGCCATGGCTGCCTGCACCAGTTGCATGACATTACAGACCTGACTCAGCAGAAGGCCTGTACAACACGCCACATGCTTTCACACAATTTGTGGCTGAGCGCTGTATTGGTGTGCCGAAGAGCTGCTTCCGTTGCTTTCAAGGACACCGGATCCCCAGACAGGATCCCTCCTCACCTGCCTCCTGAGAAGAGCATACGGTGCTGTACTTTTGGCCTCTCTAGGACGACCCGTCTCCAGAGGAAGGCGTACCGAGGGATGGTGCAGGGGCAGTTGCGATGGAAAATCTAGCGTCCAGAGACGACTCACCATGCTGGCATAGAGAGTCATATCAGGCACTCTTCCCCTGTTGCCACTGTCATTTCCTTGTGTCATTGCACAACACACATCTGCAAGTGTGTGAGCAATTGTGTGATGTGGTTGTGACCTTGGCCAACCTGTGTGCAGCGAGAAGCCAGCAGTGACAAACAAGTGCCCCCCACCGGCTGCCACTTCATTTTCAGTGTGTTTGCTAGTATATCTCCCAGTCCCTCAGCAGCGTGTTGCACAGTCTCTTCCTGAAGACGGAAAAGGTGTTGAAGCAGCTCGCCCAATTTCTGAAAAGCACCATTTTGAACTCTCTTTTGTCAATGCTTATGTCAGCCCACCTGCCCCTTCTCTGCTGTCTCCTTCCAGCTTGGTGGAGTGCCTGTGGTCATTACCAGTGTGACGAACATGCATGAACCAAACGTGTAGTGCTGGAATAAGGCATGAAATATTTGTGATGCTTGTTGGAATCAAAAAGCTGTTTTTTATTGCATCATACATTCAGTAAGCGCGTTTATTTTTTTAGGCACAGCATTTGACACGAGTGTTTCTATTGCAGAAAAGGCAGTGTACATACAAGCATACTTTACCTTGATGTACAATTACCGTATGGCATTTCTGAGTGCAGTTAAGAAAAAAAAATCTGAAAAATTGAGTTCAAAGTGCATGTTTTCTTTCATACAGAGGCTACCTGTACAATAAATATGGCATAGTACAGTGTACATGATGCATTTTCCGGACTACAAAACATTTTGGCACATATAAGTAGTGTAAATACCAAAGCTAAGCTTTTAGCGTAATGGTGTGTGGCTAGGGGTTTCGCTCTGTGCTAAAAGCTGTACCTACTGCAAGGAAACCGCTGTACAACAATGCATAATAAAGATTGTAAGGTGCAGTGGCTATAATGACTGCTGAATGACTAGAACATCTTCACTGATAGACAAAGATGTGTAAACATCACAGACACATCATCAAGGAGATGGTGTGTGATTAGAGGTTAGTTTACAATCACAAATCATGCAACACCGTTACTGGAAATGCTCTACAGCTCTAAGAATATACAGGCAGCTCCATTGTGGGAAATTTTGAGCACTCGGTTATTGCCCCATAACTGACACCTAGCTTGGTTTGCGTGACAATGCCGAATGGCCGGACAAGCTCCTTGTGCTATCATATAATATGTGTCATAAGTGCAACTGCTGTAGAGCTACTTTTCGCCTAGGTATTTAATGTCCTAGTCATTTTCAACTGGCTGCTCCCTTTCAAACTGGAGTGGCTTGTATACAGGGTGTCTCAGATATGATGGACCATAATTAAAAAAAAAAAACAAGTGGTCTTCCGACCTGAAAGGAAGTGCATGTTAGAAGCTATGCAAAGTATTTAAAGCCCTTCAAACACTGCCCTCACCAAACCCAGTTATACCAACATCACTCCGCCTGCTGAGCAAAATACAATATTACACATCACTGCCCTGTCCTACCAACCTCACTGCCCTGGATCATATGCAATTCAAGCGCTGTGTACCAGCAAACATGAACAAACTTGCTCAACTTTCTGCCCAGTTGCAATTAGCCTCTATACAAGCAAACTACTTCTTTCCAGGTTGACCCTGGATCTACTACATGATCAGTAAATAACGTTAATGAAACAAGCTCGTTCTCTCCTCGGTGACAATAGCAAAGTTATCAAGTCAAGTGCTTCCTTTCTCTCTAAACAAAGTGGAGCATAAGCATCACAATTTCTGCATCTTGCACAGGAAAAAAAAGAAACTACGGCAACAACTGAACATAAACCGAACGGAGCTACAAAAATACAAACGAAACATCAAGTGCTTAGCCCGATGTGGGCGGCAACACTTGGTTACGAGGCAGAAGAGTGCTGCCACAGAGGCAGGCCGTGTCGGCTCTCATTTCCCGCACCGAGATTGCAAGCTATCAGCAGCTGCACCTGTCTGTCGGCAGTTGCTTCTATGTGATGATTCATGGTTTTCTGGTATTTTCTAAAGAAAATAAACAGAACCACACGTCACTCGGCGATCGATAGGCGCCGACCGAGAACACAGACTAAAGTTGTCTTCGTCGATTTTCGAGCCGAGCGCTGCTTGTAAGTTGATCTCGGCAGGCCCGTAGCATTCACTGCCTTCAATCAGATTTTTCTGCGCACTTAAGACATCCGCAAAGTACCTTGATTTTAGACGACACGCGAAAAAACAGGAACTAGCCATGGAATCAGCTGTTTTCTTGCAGGCCGCCATGTTCACGTTATGCCACTGCCAGCGCGCCCTCATGGCAAGAGAAGTTAACCTGCAGCAAATTTAATTGCAAAACTGAAAATGCTTCTAATTTTCCCTCATGTTGTTGAGATTGGAACACAGTTTACTACCAAAATAAAACATTGCTTGTTTTCTTCATTGCGTTTTTGTTCATTTTTAGACTAACATGTTCACGCTATACCGCTGACAGCACACCTTCGCGGCAAAAAAAGTGACTGAACAGCAAACTTAATTGCAAAAATGAAAACACTGGTTCTTTTGCTTGGTGCTGTTGGGTTTGGAATACAGTTACTTAGCAAAATAAAACATTACTCGTTTTTATTCACTGCGTTTTTACTGCAAAGCATTAGTCTACGGTCCCTTGTCGTGCGATTAGTGGTTTCGGGGCGGAGCCCACCGCCTCCTTGCTCCGCATTGGCCGATTCGGCGGTCGGCATTTCTCGGTGTCGTCATTTTGACGTCGCTGTCTCAATATTGAGACAGTTTTTTGAGACTGATCCGTAATCGCGCCCCAGTTCACTTCCGCTTGACAACATTTTGAAGCAAAAGCTTTACTAGCCTAGCGGCGCCGATTTCGCTGCGTCCGCACGAGTGACGTTGAACAGGAGAAGCGGAGATGCGTAAGTAACCACTTGACACATCACGTGAATCGCAGCAGCTGCAGTCACGCGCTCCGCCGTCGTCGCGGCGGCTGTGCGCTGCCTATCCACCGTCTTGCTAGGGAAGAAGCAAGTCAGCCGGAGCCGACGTCCTCGAGAGTGGGTACTCGCAGACGTCGGGCGGAGTCTGATCAAGTGGTCCACATTGCCAACTGTGAGAGGGATTTAGCAATCGATAGGGAGCGTAAACGCGCTAAACGGCCAGCCGAAAGCAACGAAGGGCGGGAGCTTCGCCTGGCTCGACGGCGAGCGAAAGATGCCGAATGACGACAGCGAAGAGCCTTGTTAACAGCCGAGGCAGAGACTGGCGAGCTGCTGGAAGTGAGTTCTCGCAATGCGGAACTCACAACGACCCACGTGGTCCGTCTGTTTGTGAGACTGTGCTTCGGCCACGAAAACCTTAGGAAGGTACTTCACGAGTAATCCTTGGTTTAACATGCATTACTATGGTTATCTGAGCTAAGGCGCAGCCATTTTTTTTCTTTGCAGCGAACCTGCTTTTCAACGTCACTGCACTTATTCCACGAATCTGTGTTTCCCAGTCGCGCCGATGCGGGGTCTTCCTCCGAAAGGGACCAATTAGCTATTTTGATTTATAGGTGGTGGTGAGAAACTATTTAGCGAAGGCAAAAAAAAGAGAATAAAATTATGATGCTGCTGCTCCGTGGGTGGTCTTCCGGATGCTGGTCGTGGCCTCCATGTCATGCCTGGCGGCGACTTCCGCTGTCCAGGTCGTAAGCCGTAGTTGAATATACGGCTCCGAGCTTGCCAAAGCAGCCTTCCACAAGCTACGGACTGTTTAGGTGCCTGGAGGCGGGGGCCGAAAGTGCCGGACATGAATAAAGAATATGAGCATAATCTGTTCGGGGGTGACTGCAGAGCGTGCATTCCAGTGAGAAGGCACCGGGGTGAATAAGGGCAAGGCGGGCAGTAGAGAGGAAAGTGTGGGCGCCTGTAAATGGCGCCACGTGCTCTGTTGGAGCTTAGAGAGGGACTTGTGAAGAGGGGGAGGGGGATAAGCGGGAGTTTAGGTGATGAAGGGTGATGTCATGGAATGTGATGAATAAGCAATGCGATGTTAGGCAGCGCCTTCATGTCTTCTAAAATCAAGGAATGGCATCGGTCATATTTCATGGTAGGCGGCAGTCGTAAATGTATTTAGTTTATTTTCTTATTGCTGCTTACCAGTAGTAACAAGTAGCTCAGTTTACAACCCACTCTTGTGAGATAACTTACGCTGACTCTATAAAACCCAATTAGACGGCTGTGCCTCCCACTTGCCGTAGACATCGCAATGGCACCCTGGCGGGGTTAAATGGAAAAGAACTTCGTGTAAGTATACTCCATCTACGTTGACACCGAACACAAATCATCGGACGCGATATTGCCCTACTTTGCCTTCGTCTACCAACCACAGTTAAGGAGGCAACCCTGTTAAACCCTATCACCTCGTACACAGCAGGGAGGCCATGATGACAACACTCGACGCAATGTTGCAGGCCGTCACCGACGGAGACAACCTCGACGGCGTCGCCTACCTGGGGCCGTATTACAAGTTTGTGCGGCAATAAAAAGCCCCATAATCTGCCACAGCGGCCGCACCTTATTGGTCGAAACGCCGGAAGCAGATGTCGGATCGGTTCCGACTGTGGGCGGCAGCAGGATGTCACTGCGTTGCGGTTGCCGCAGCGAAACGTTCAGCGTCGCTATTGCTCTTTACCGACAAATGGAACGAGACTAATGCCAGAGAAGAAACATTCACCCAAAAGTTTAATCGAGCATCGGATTCCACTCTAAAGGGATAATATCAAAGGTGCTTTATTTCCCCAGTGGACTTCAACAAATACAAACAGTAGTTCAGATACTCTTTTCTGTACTGTAAAGGCCGGAGGTGTACTTAAAGAAGAAAGTATTGTACTCAACACGAATGGCTTTTAAGTCACAGAAATGGCCCGCTAAAGCCGTTGATCACCGATGGTAAATAAAAAGCAGCTAGCTTGTTCGTATAAAACTACGTTTTATATTTATCGTGACGGTAAAAGCTAACGCAAAGGAAAATTTTTGTGCACTCACTCGCTGCACAACGCGTGGTCCGAGCCGTGCTCAACCAAGACGCCATGACGAATTGTCGTCTGCAACATCGCTGTACGTAAGTTGGCGCTGTTATCGGACGGTTGTGCAGACAGTAATTTATTTTTGTCATTCCTTTTATGGTGGCACTGCAAGAACCTCGAGATGCCGCTGATATGTTTTTAATTTTTCTGGCGCCAATAAATAAAGCGTATGAGCTGAAAAAATCGTCTTGCTGTGTTTCTCTTTAAAGATGCGTTGGGAAACATCGCAGACGAAGTTTTCGTAAGTTCGCCATGGTACGAAGCGCAGGCATGCCCTCACTGACGCCTGAAAACTAACCTGCATGCTAACTCGCGAGCTCAATGCAGAGCCACTCCACCGCGGCTATCGAGAACCGTAAAAGAGGCCAAAAACCACCTCTGGCATGTCAAACTTGTCGGTGCAGCAGCGCGCTGCTGTCGACTGACCATCCGTGCACATGAGCGGTTTCACGTTGATAGGTATTAAACACGATCTTGACACAGGACGCTTCAACAACTAATAGAGAGCTCTAGACAGAAATGCACAACTGCGCGCAGTAGACGCAAGTATATTGTGGGTCATCACACTTTATGTTACATCATTCAACATACGCAGACGAGATAACTCCGGTGATAGTGGCGCCATCCAGTGTGAATGAAGATATCAATTTCTACAACAAACCGGTGCTCGTTAGACCTAGCAGCTACCGAATTGTCCAGCGAACTAAAAAGAGCCCAAATTTATCGTCCATGCAATTTTTATACGCAAGATAAGGCGAAGCAAAAGACCAGTACCCACTTTATAGCCAGTTCAACGCAGTAACACCGACGAATTGACTTAGAAGCGACAGGCTCCGATTCCGAGCGAGCCGCCATGTCGGCTGTCCTTGGGCATCTCCTGCAAGAGGCGCGTACAGAGTCGATCACACGTGTTTAAAGTGCTCGAGAGGTGCCATCCGGGGGAAATAAAGCGGCATTCTAAAGCAGGTATTGATTTTAACTGATAATGCTCGCGCAGAAGTGCACCAGAATAGACACGTGAACACACAGGCACCAGGGCCTTACCGCTAGCAAAGCAGCTACAAAAAAATTTCACTTCATTTGCTCCGCAGCGCACCGCCCGTGCGCTCTAGATTAGTATGATCTACTCTGTACGCTCTGTGTCGTACGTCTCCATCCGATTTCTTCTACCCGTTTCGCTGCATCCGAACCACCACATCCGCTTCCGGTGTTCATCGACCAACCAGGTGTATCCGCTGCAGTAGAGTACGGTGCCTTTTAATATGACACAGACTCGGAATACGGGCCTGTACTCCTCTCTAAACACGAATACGCCCATATGAAAGTAAAAAGGAAGTCAGCTGTAATCTAGCGCACTCAATTTCATAAAAGGGAGTGTGATAGAGGACACCTCACTACATTTCTGCACCTTTCTGTTTGGAGTGTGCAGTGCGCAGATAAACCTCGATGCGCGGTTGCGCATTCAAGACGAGTAGCGCACCGACGACTGACACCATAATCGACGTCGACGCACGCAGAATGCAAGCCAGCTACACCAAGTCTGTGTTTGGACACCCATTCGCCACCGTGGACTGAGTGAAAAATTTTTCGCTGCTACTTCGCGTCCTACAAGGTCATTCGCCTATTGTGTCAGCAAGACTCTGAGGTTGTTCTTGATGGAGTGACAACATACGAGCGACGTCGACCCCGAAGAGAAGTGGCGCATGTCGTGGGTAGAAAGTCATTTTGTGAGCGGTAATTTAGCCATGCGTTTTTATTAATGTACTTTATTCCAAGGCGAAAGCTTTTTATGTCGCCTTATTTTAAACCTGCAGCGGTGGCCCAGTGGTTAGCGCGCTCGGCTACTGATCCGGAGTTCCCTGGTTTGAACCCGGCCGCGGCGGCTGCGTTTTTAAGGAGGCAAAACGCTAACGCGCCCGTATGCGGTGCGATGTCAGTGCGCGTTAAAGATCCCCAGGTGGTCGAAATTATTCCGGAGCACTTCACAACGGCACCTCTTTCTTCCTTTCTTCTTTCGCTCCCTCCTTTATCCCTTCTCTTACGGCGCGGTTCAGGTGTCCAACGATATATGAAACAGATACTGCACCATTTCCTTTCCCCCAAAACCAATTATTATTATTAATATTATTATTATTATTATTATTATTATTATTATTATTATTATTATTATTATTATTATTATTATTATTATTATTATTATTATTATTATTATTATTATTATTATTACTTTAGTGCCCGTAGTGTTCATTGGACACAAAATATCGAAGGGCCATGGAGATGGTATTAAGTGAAGAAAGAGAGAGACAACTTTAGTTGCCACAGGTGTCGGGAATTAGGGCAAGTGGGTCCTGTGTGTGTGGGCCCCAAGTGGAGGCGATCCTGAGCCCACGAAATCAGTGCAAGTTGAGTGATCTTGTCGGGCTCGGTGTGGAGTTGGTCCAAGCTTTCCGCAGAGGACGCTGGCACGTGGGCCCGTGGGGGCAGGATATTTTCCCACCCCAAAAGACGTGCGCTTGAGCGGCGGGCTATCCGTGGTTGTAATTTGGGCATGTGGGTTCATACTCCCCATCGGTGATTAGTGATAGCCTTGAGTGTCTAAGAATGGAGTGCATCTGGAATCTGTGAAGCAGGATGGTCTGTGCTCGGCCGAGGCGGGAATCGGCGTCTCGTCTCTTTATGAAAATTGGAGATGCCGGCAAAAGTTGGGGGGCTGGAGCGAGGGCGCCTGGATCCGTAGGGCTAGCTGCCCGGATTGTTAATCCCTGGGCAAGTCGCTCTCCCCTTTGTTTCCAGCGTTGCCCGTGCGGGCGGGTACATAGATTGGGTTAATGGGTTAATTCAGCAGCAGGAAGAGCAGCCGCGCAGGATGCGTGCGACAGTAATCCAGATGCAGTCTGCCGTGTAGTTTAGGATTGCTCGTATTGAGTCACTCAGGGCTGTGCGCGTACGGCGGTCAGCTAGGGCCAGCGCTATCGCTGTCTCTTCCTCTGCGGTGGGGGACAGGGCACGCACCGCTGCGGTGGAGATAAGGGTAGATTGCGGCGTGGTTGCACGGACCGCGTAGGTTGTTGCATCTTGCCTTGCCGCGTCGACGTATAGTGGGTGTTCGTCGGCACAATAGAAATCAATCAGTGATCGGGCTTTGTGTTCGCTGCGCGCGTCGTGTCGGCCAGGGAGCGCGAACGTTCTTGGGTAGCCGTTTGACAGCGAGGCGTCTAAGTTGTACACCTGCACAGAAGTGGAGTGAGGTGACTCGAGCAGCTTCGCAGCGAGGAAACATTACCGGAGAGGGTATCGCAGTAGAATAGGCTCTTGAGCACTACAGGGAAATGGGTCTGCAGATGGCGTCGGAAGAGAAATAGTTAGCCGAACAGCATGCGTCAAGTGCAAAAGTGCCGGAAGGGGCGGAGCATCGGAGGCAGCAGACGCCAGTATCAGACCACTCGCCACATGACTTTGTCGCGCCAGCAGCGGTCATGCGATAGGAGTCATAAGTGTCTCTGCGACGGGTTTCGCTGCTGCGCGTGCGTCACTCTCTTCAGACTCCCGTGTTGATGGTGCGTGTGTGTGTGTGTGTGTGTGTGTGTGTGTGTGTGTGTGTGTGTGTGTGTGTGTGTGTGTGTGTGTGTGTGTGTGTGTGTGTGTGTGTGTGTGTGTGTGTGTGTGTGTGTGTGTGTGTGTGTGTGTGTGTGTGTGTGTGTGTGTGTGTGTGTGTGTGTGTGTGTGTGTGTGTGTGTGTGTGTGTGTGTGTGTGTGTGTGAGAGAGAGAGAGAGAGAGATGGAACGATGACGTCAACGTCTGCGACCTGCGAGGCGACCGCGTCTACGTCAACAGGAAGACTAGGGTTCCCACTAAGGTAGGCTACTGCTCCAAGGCACGGGAGCCAATAAATGCTGTACGACGGCTGCAGAGGCCGGCAGCAACATCGACGATCACTGCTACGGTTAAGAGCGCGGAAAGCTAGTCTGTAACGGTTGAAGCCGCATGGAGACGGTAACTACGCAAGCGAGAATTGTACATGAGGTGAAAGAAGCGTGCCGCCGACGTCGAGTTGCGGCAACGTGAAGTGGAAGCAATGCTGCAGAGGCACGAACAGGGGGCTGAGGCATGGGCACACTCGCGAGTAGTGCATCCTTTCTTAAACATTTCCCCCGCGGGAATGTAATGCTTTGTAATGCATACACGCAACCCTGCAATCTTAAGTGTCTCTGGCGATTTTTTTCGACACCTCTTTCTTTGTTGTTAGGCATCTGATCGATTCTTCTTCGAAACAGGGCAATCCCGCAAAGGTTCTCAATGTTTGTTTTGTTTTGCTCAGAACCGCCGGTACGCGGCTTTAACATTTTATGACGCGACAGGTTGATAGTTTTATCTAGATTGACCGCAGCCACGTCCAAAGACCTCTACATTGCTCGAGAATGCGTAGTTACGTTTGAGGCTCAATCAGGGTTTTTCTGCCACCTTTAAGTTCACCGCGGCCGTTGAAAGCGGAAATCCTGTTTTTCCAGGTCCCTTCAACACTTTTTTTGCTATCAACGCCGCCTAGTTCAGGTATCTGTGACCAAAAATCAGCCCAATAAAGAGTCCTTTTAATAACCATTTCAGGAAACGCCAACTGAACAGACAAATCCTGGACATTTTGCCGCCTCTCTAATAAGGGTCGTCGCCGTCTCCGAAGCGGCTCTAGCGAGAATCGAACTCACAAACTATTGGACACCTTTAGCATACCGTGTTGATGTTCGGGATCCCACCCGTCACCAGTGTGGGCGCGCTGATTGGTGCCGATGCGGCAGGCTCGCGCGCAGCTGCCAGGTACGTGGCGCAGCGCCCTCCAAGCGATGTGCGCATGCGCACTGACGACGCGCTGACTCACGGTACTCCGATAATGGTAGCACGGTACGCGGTATGGTAAAGGTGTCTATTATCTGCGCGGATGGTTATTGTGTCTCAGATGGCTAAATAACATGAACAGCTTGTCTTATCCTGACATGCGAAAGAAAGCACGTCATTGCTCTCTTGGACAATATGGAGCAATGGGTATTTTTCCGTGACATGGGAACAAGGACGAAGTCGGTGGTTGGTTGAGGTGTCAGTGACGCTGCCTAAGAGCGCAAATCCGTAAGGCTTTCCCTGTCGTCATTCTACCTTAATTTTTCATTTTGTGTTTCTTCTGTAATATTTTTGTTTTCTTGTTTTATGTTTATTTATTGCTTAATTCGATGTTCCTTTTTTGATTTTCATGTGATTCATTTTTAGTTTTTGTTTTTAATTTTCGATTTCTAGTTTATTTAATTACATATACATTGCTTAAGAACTGCTACTTAACCAACTTAACGAGCTCCTTAACGCGACTGTGTTAAGGAGCTCGTGTCCCAGAAAAGCCGGTGTCGTCGACGTCTTTACCGTGATCGAAAAATGGCGCATCTCGGTGGAGACCTGAACCGCGCCGTAAGGGAAGGGATTTTAACGCGATAGCGTTAGGGTGTGATTTATTGATTTATTGATTGATTGATGGACTGATTGATTGAAGAATTGATTGAATGATTAAATGATTGGTTGATCAATTGATTGATTGATCGATCAATCGACCGAATTTTCCTTCCCTTACGGCGCGATCCGGGTGACAGGCGAGAAATGAGGCAGGTGTCATTTCGTTTCCTTAAAAGCAATTCTTCATTCCATTTTCCTTCCCTTACGGCCCAGTTCGGGTGCCCGCCGAGATATGTAAGACAGGCGTCCTTTCCTTAAATTGTCCCACGGGCAATAGGCGCCGAACGGCCGATGGCGTTCCGTGTACTCCTCGACAACGCTGCTACACGCTGTCGCGTCTTATTCTTAAATACGAAGCGCAAGCGTCCTCCAATTTATTGTTTTATTTACCACACAGCTTATGATTGGTAGTTCGTGCGGACGACTTTCGTCTAGAACTTCCGTCTGCAGCTTCCGTGTGCAACTTCCGTCCACTCAGCTCATGAGCCAGGGAAGGGTTAAAATGTTCTCTCGGACGTTACGTCACGCGACATTCCACGCCTCGTCGCAGCTGCGCGCGCTGAGCCGACGTCGCTCGCTCGCCTCGCAACTATCGCGTCACGTAACGCTGCGTTGCGGAGCCGACGCCGCTCTCCCAACTGCCGGAAATCGCTTGACGCGCGATTCGCAATATAAAAACGTGTAGCATGTGCTTACCTTCGTGTGATTACCTTAACAGATCCTTCGCTGGTCTTACTGTGGGCAGCCGGGTTGAACCACAGCTGACTTTTTGGAGCGAAAAATTCCACTTCTCGAATGCAAATCCGCCTTGTGCAAACCTGAAGGTAAAATTACGCATGAATTTCACCTCTAGCGCGCCGGACGTGTGGCTGAGACGTCATAACACGTGACTTGCAGCACTATTTCCGCTCGTTCCACCGCTGCGCTGACCACCGTTCTGACCGCTCACTCTCGCAATTTGAGACATGTACCCAATCACGTGATTCGCTCTTGCTGAGTAAAGGCCAGCGCTCACCTTCTAGAGACCGCCCCAACCACATGTGTGAGAGCCCCTAGATTCTAGCCCCGTAAGGCCAGCACTTTTATTTATAATCTCCCTTCAGTCGCAACAACAGACACCGCAGAAGGCGAGGTTGCTTCATGGCCCTACGGGAGTAGGATCTATACTGGCTCTCACCAATCTGGCGAGTGCTCCTTATAACCGGATGTTATCTGATGCTTCAGATGACGTGGTTGTCAAAACGCTGTCGCCCGTGTGCTGTGCGATGTCAGTGCACGTCAAAGATCCCCAGGGGCGCGATTACGGATCAGTCTCAAAAAACTGTCTCAATATTGAGACAGTGACGTCAAAATGACGACACCGAGAAATGCCGACCGCCGAATCGGCCAATGCGGAGCAAGGAGGCGGTGGGCTCCGCCCCGAAACCACTATTCGCACGACAAGGGACCGTAGACTAATGTTTTGCAGTAAAGACGCAGTGAATAAAAACGACTAATGTTTTATTTTGCTAAGTAACTGTATTTCAAACCCAACAGCACCAAGCAAAAGAACCAGTGTTTTCATTTTCGCAATTAGGTTTGCTGTTCAGTCACTTTTTTTGCCGCGAAGGTGTGCTGTCAGCGGTATAGCGTGAACATGTTAGTCTGAAAATGAACAAAAACGCAATGAAGAAAACAAGTAATGTTTTATTTTGGTAGTAAACTGTGTTGCAATCTCAACAACACGAGGAAAAATTAGAAGCATTCTCAGTTTTGCAATTAAATTTGCTGCAGGTTAACTTCTCTTGCCATGAGGGCGCGCTGGCAGTAGCATAACGTGAACATGGCGGCCTGCAAGAAAACAGCTGATTCCATGGGTAGTTCCTGTTTTTTCGCGTGTCGTCTAAAATCAAGGTACTTTGCGGATGTCTTAAGTGCGCAGAAAAATCTGATTGAAGGCAGTGAATGCTACGGGCCTGCCGAGATCAACTTACAAGCAGCGCTCGGCTCGAAAATCGACGAAGACAACTTTAGTCTGTGTTCTCGGTCGGCGCCTATCGATCGCCGAGTGACGTGTGGTTCTGTTTATTTTCTTTAGAAAATACCAGAAAACCATGAATCATCACATAGAAGCAACTGCCGACAGACAGGTGCAGCTGCTGATAGCTTGCAATCTCGGTGCGGGAAATGAGAGCCGACACGGCCTGCCTCTGTGGCAGCACTCTTCTGCCTCGTAACCAAGTGTTGCCGCCCACATCGGGCTAAGCACTTGATGTTCCGTTTGTATTTTTGTAGCTCCGTTCGGTTTATGTTCAGTTGTTGCCGTAGTTTCTTTTTTTTCCTGTGCAAGATGCAGAAATTGTGATGTTTATGCTCCACTTTGTTTAGAGAGAAAGGAAGCACTTGACTTGATAACTTTGCTATTGTCACCGAGGAGAGAACGAGCTTGTTCCATTAACCTTATTTACTGATCATGTAGTAGATCCAGGGTCAACCTGGAAAGAAGTAGTTTGCTTGTATAGAGGCTAATTGCAACTGGGCAGAAAGTTGAGCAAGTTTGTTCATGTTTGCTGGTACACAGCGCTTGAATTGCATATGATCCAGGGCAGTGAGGTAGGTAGGACAGGGCAGTGATGTGTAATATTGTATTTTGCTCAGCAGGCGGAGTGATGTTGGTATAACTGGGTTTGGTGAGGGCAGTGTTTGAAGGGCTTTAAATACTTTCCATAGCTTCTAACATGCACTTCCTTTCAGGTCGGAAGACCACTTGTTTTTTTTAAATTATTGTTCATCATATCTGAGACACCCTGTATACAGGCAACTCCAGTTTGAAAGGGAAGATCCAGTTGAAAATGACTAGAACATTAAATACCTAGGCGAAAAGTAGCTTGACAGAAGTTGCACTTATCACACATATGATAGCACAAGGAGCTTGTCCGGCCATTCGGCATTGTCACCGTCTCGTGTCATCATGGACAAGACTTCATAGCCCTGTGTTACGCAAACCAAGCTAGGTGTCAGTTATGGGGCAATAACCGAGTGCTCAAAATTTCTCACAATGGAGCTGCCTGTATATTCTTAGAGCTGTAGAGCATTTCCAGTAACGGTGTTGCATGATTTGTGATTGTAAACTAACCTCTAATCACACACCATCTCCTTGATGATGTGTCTGTGATGTTTACACATCTTTGTCTATCAGTGAAGATGTTCTAGTCATTCAGCAGTCATTGTAGCCACTGCACCTTACAATCTTTATTATGCATTGTTGTACAGCGGTTTCCTTGCAGTAGATACAGCTTTTAACACAGAGCGAAACCCCCAGCCACACACCATTACGCTAAAAGCTTAGCTTTGGTATTTACACTTCTTATATGTGCCAAAATGTTTTGTAGTCCGGAAAATGCATCATGTACACTGTACTATGCCATATTTATTGTACAGGTAGCCTCTGCATGAAAGAAAACATGCACTTTGAACTCAATTTTTCAGATTTTTTTTCTTAACTGCACTCAGAAATGCCTTACGGTAATTGTACATCAAGGTAAAGTATGCTTGTATGTACACTGCCTTTTCTGCAATAGAAACACTCGTGTCAAATGCTGTGCCTAAAAAAATAAACGCGCTTACTGAATGTATGATGCAATAAAAAACAGCTTTTTGATTCCAACAAGCATCACAAATATTTCATGCCTTATTCCAGCACTACACGTTTGGTTCATGCATGTTCGTCACACTGGTAATGACCACAGGCACTCCACCAAGCTGGAAGGAGACAGCAGAGAAGGGGCAGGTGGGCTGACATAAGCATTGACAAAAGAGAGTTCAAAATGGTGCTTTTCAGAAATTGGGCGAGCTGCTTCAACACCTTTTCCGTCTTCAGGAAGAGACTGTGCAACACGCTGCTGAGGGACTGGAAGATATACTAGCAAACACACTGAAAATGAAGTGGCAGCCGGTGGGGGGCACTTGTTTGTCACTGCTGGCTTCTCGCTGCACACAGGTTGGCCAAGGGCACAACCACATCACACAATTGCTCACACACTTGCAGATGTGTGTTGTGCAATGACACAAGGAAATGACAGTGGCAACAGGGGAAGAGTGCCTGATATGACTCTCTATGCCAGCATGGTGAGTCGTCTCTGGACGCTAGATTTTCCATCGCAACTGCCGCTGCACCATCCCTCGGTACGCCTTCCTCTGGAGACGGGTCGTCCTAGAGAGGCCAAAAGTACAGCACCGCATGCTCTTCTCAGGAGGCAGGTGAGGAGGGATCCTGTCTGTACGAGGCAGCCACCATTTAGAGGTGGCCCGTTGTTATCTGGGTCAGAGGTAGTGTCGCCTGCACCCTCTGCTGATATGGGCACATCCAAACAGAGGCTGTGAAGTGCAGCACGTGCGGTGATGATGCGCACTGTCCACTTCCACTGGCACTGGTGCATCCGGTGTCCTTGAAAGCAACGGAAGCAGCTCTTCGGCTCACCAATACAGCTCTCAGCCACAAATTGTGTGAAAGCATGTGGCGTGTTGTACAGGCCTTCTGCTGAGTCAGGTCTGTAATGTCATGCAACTGGTGCAGGCAGCCATGGCTCCAGTGGGTACACATAGTCTCCTGCATAACAAAAAATGATGCAGCTAAGCATGTCCTTTCTCAGTGATCTCAACAGCATTACAGGACACTCTGCTATACAGTAGAAAACTCACGCCAAGTAGCCCACATCCAGGCTTTGCTGAATATGACATTCAAGAGCATACATACATGCAGGATTTAGATGTATAAGTGAGCACTACTGTAAGGTCAGTCTTTTACCACCATATGCATATAAATGATGCGCTATGATTGCCTACAAAACACAAGCGCTGTCAGGTGCATTTTGCTTTGGTTTCTTCAACAGGAAAGGCTATGCATTTCAACAATGTAATATGTGTCCTGTGTTTCTGCTGCAATTATATTTAACAAAAGGAAAGGGTGGCAATACACTGTATCATACTGTAAAGTGTCTGCATTTGTGTAACTGTCCAGACTGATTCTTGTAGCTTTAGCAGATCCGGCCAAATGCATAGTGCTGGAGCTCAATAGATGTGACTGAGTTCGCCCGACGGGTGACACGGCTATTTTACTGCTTACCCAGAAAAAAAATCACCGTCGTCCAGCAGGCCTTCCTCCGCCTCGGAATGCCGCCAGACAAACGCGTCGCGGAAGCATCCGGGTCAGCGCGAGTCCACGGCCAGGATGCACGTGTTCGCGCCACAGATCTGAGAAAAAACAAGCACAGCCCGTACTCACTCTCGCTGCCGAGGCCCGCACTTGTAGCTCATGCACTTGTAGCACTTGAACTCATGCGGTCAAAAACAGTGGCCGAGGTATACTCACTATTACGTCCGCAGCGTAGAACCGCTTGCGGCTCGTTCGCAGCACTGCCCCCAGACTCCTTGATAGTGATGAGTGCCCAATCGACACACCCGACGACGCCGGAGATGCTGCCGCGGCGAACGTTTAGGCAAAGGACGCCCTCCTTCGCCGCCGCCTTCTCCTCGGATCTCCCCGGAAAGCGAACACCCCCCTTCTGTGACCCAACGTTGACACTGGTCTCCGCTTCCCGCCGCAAAGGCTTGTTCACAGTCGGTTGGGCTGCGCCGACGTTTTCTTCATATCCAACGGCGCCTTGAAACCCACCGGAGGCGAAGAAGCGCAGCGCGCACAGCACCTGCCGCTCCACTGACAGCGCACTCACCCGCGCACTTCCCAGTTCAACGGCTAGTTCGTCGCACAGACACTGCGCAGTCTCCTCGAAATAACTCTCCCGCGCGTCAAAGTCGTCTTCATGCACCCTCCGACACCGTTGCTCGCGCGGTCACCCGCGTATACGACGATGTAAACAGCCGCCATTTTCTGTCTCAAACGTGTTGATACTACTTTTTCCAGTCTCAAAAAATCGTCTCAATCTGCCCGCATAATTAGATGGCCAACGTCAACACTTCTGGGCCATCTACGACGTCAGTCAGTGACGAAAACAATCAAAATGGCCGCCGCCCACGGCCGACCAATAGGAGAGAGGCAAATGATACACTTTTTGAGACAGTTTCGATTGAGACTGATCCGTAATCGCGCCCCAGGTGTTCAAAATTATTCAGGAGCCCTCCACTACGGCACCTCTCTTCCTTTCTTCTTTCACTCCCTCTTTTATCCCTTCCCTTACAGTGCGGTTCAGGTGTCCAGCGATATATGAGACAGATACAGTGCCATTTCTTTCCCCCAAAACCAATTATTATTATTATTATGACGTGGTTGTTGCGACGCGCGTCTTGTTCAATCTTTCCTCTCACTGTCTGCACGTGGCAGCAATTTTAGCTCAGCTGGAGCCAGTGCGCAGGCCCTGAACTTTTTTTTTCATCCTTGCCTCAGTCGCAAAAACAGCCTAGACACCGCGGCGGGGATGGGGGGTGGTGGTGGTTACAACATTGTTGCCACAAAATGAAAGAGAAAAGTTGGGGCTGTGGCGTTTCCAAGGTGGCCTTCCCTCGGGGGCACCTCTTGAGCTCGCGTGATGAGGGCCAACTGCGTTGTTTTTCTTGAACTGGCGAAGAGCTTGTCCGATTCCCATTCCTCTGGCGAGGTTACCGGCAAAAGTGTCACCGCAGGGGATATGCTAGCGCATTCCCATAATATATGGCCATGGGGGGGGGGGGGGCTTGCGTCCCGTCACCGTAGAGCAGCATGCAGGGTCGTATCCACCGTTTGTCATTTAACAATAGGTAGCGGCTAAGAGTGGCCCTTGTTTGTAGGCGTCTGGGTGTCGTGGCTTGCCCCCTGTACAGGTTGGGTGAGGGGCGAGATACGTGCATCTTAGCTCGCAATAAAAGTTTGTAATTTCCGCGTACGAGCGAGGCGCCTCGGTGGGGGCTCCCGTTCCCTAGAGGTCTCCTGTCCTCCGGTTGGTTAAAAATCGGGCTAGACGGTTGACCCCAGCGTTTCCGGAGCGCGCGAGCAGGAACCCATACGAGATTGATGTTGTGATCGAGAGTTCGGTTGAGCACATTTCTCATTGCGAGCGCGTTTTCCGAGTTATTCGCGAATTTTGAATGGCGCTCTTAGGGTCTGTCAGAATAGTTTTTATGCCGGGATTCACGATGAAAAAAGAGGGATAACTACTTCCTCTGCCTCGGGTATAGAGCTGGCGTTGTTACGTTTCGCCTACGACGCGCGGTATAGCCGGCGCGGATGCAACGGACGCCGGGGCTTCGTTCAAATTGGCGGTCATTTTGGGCCCGTTCAGTGCTGCCGTAACGCCTCCCGCCAAGCGCGTCCAGGCAGGTTTCAATGCCACGTGTCGTCGTGTGTGCGTGTGTGTGTGTGCATGTTGGTGCCCACGCTTGTCAAAGCGCGGCAGCCGGGGAGAGGAGCTCCCCAACTGGAAGGCGAGGAGGTCTGACCGGCGCCGGCCTGGCGGACGCGCACGTCACGTCTGAACATGTCCGAGCGTCGCCGTATCGGGCGCCTCATCCAGAGCCGTTCCTTCTTGCCCTCGACTCCGAGGGTATAAAAGCCGCTGCCCCGGACGCAAATGAGAGACTTCGATTTATTCCTTCGAGTAACGTGGTCGCCCTGACCGGCTGCTCTTTTGCGATGCCAGAATAAACAAGTTGTTCTGTTGCCAGTCGACTCATCCTTTGCCGGGACCTTCGGATGTTTCCAGCTGTGCCCCAGGCCGCCAGGCCAACGCTACCCTTGGGGCTTGCAACCCATTTGCAACAACTGGTTGCCAGCGGTGAGATCGCGACAACGGAGGCCAGCAGCGAAGATATGCGGTCAACTGTATGCTGAGCAGCACAACGACCATCCGGGAGCAGTGCAACGAGCCCTGTGTGATGACTGGTTGCCTGCAGCGGAACGACAGCACTGAATTCTTGGCTGCGAGGTTTGGTGAGTGCGGGACTTTCTTCTTCTGAGTTTTGCCAGGCTTTTGTTAGTGTCAGAAACAGAGCTGGTAATTGTGTTGTCGTTGCTGCCGGGTTAGTTTGCGGCAAGACAATAGTAGGCAGTAGAGAAAGCAGCATTCGGAGCAGCCATGGATTTGAAGTCGTTGCGCAAACCGAAATTGCTGGAGCTTGCAAGAGAGTTGGGTCTGGATGTCTCAGACAAACTCAGAAAACCAGAACTGCTAAGGGCTATTCTTGATTTGGAGGCTGAGGATGACGAGCTGTCGGAATGCCTTGAGACAAATGAGGAGAGGGAGCAAGAAGAGAAAGACGAGCGCGAACGTAAAGAGCAAAAAGAGGAGCGCGAACGTAAAGAGCAAAAAGAGAAAGACGAGCGCGAACGTAAAGAACAAAAAGATAAAGAGAAAGAAGAGCGCGCTTTGGAAATGAAGCGTCTCGAGGTAGAGATGGAACGCGCTCGTAATGGGAGTCAGGCACACGGTGCAGGAGAGCGGGTATCGTTCAAAATGACTGACCTGATGCGGCCGTTTAAGCTTGGAGAGGACATTGGTTTGTTTCTGGTTAACTTTGAGCGAACGTGCGAGAAGCAGGGGTTCTCTCGGGAAACGTGGCCACAGCGCTTGCTCACTTTGTTACCCGGCGAGGCGGCCGACGTAGTCGCTCGCTTGAAGAGAGAGGAGGCAGAGGATTTCGACCAAGTGAAATCGAGTCTGCTAAAAAAGTACAGGCTGTCAGCGGAGGCGTTCCGTCGGAAGTTTCGGGAAAATGAAAAAGGCAGAAGTGAGTCATATACAGAGTTTGCCTAAAGGCTTATGTCAAACATGCAGGAGTGGCTCAAAGAAGAGAAAGCGTTTGGTGACCACGAGAAAATTCTGCAGTGTTTCGGGCTGGAACAGTTTTATAGTCGGTTACCTGAGAACGTGCGGTACTGGGTCTTGGATAGGCCAGACGTTAGTACAGTGGCTAAAGCCGCCGAGCTAGCCGAGGAATTTGTGACGCGTCGGGCTCGCGGAGCTAAGGACGGTCAAAAGGGTGAATTTGGCTCCAAGTCTGAGAGGCCGAAGTTCACACCCATGAGAGCAAGGGGGGACACACGTAGTGCGGATGCGAGTGAAAGCAGTCCGACCGAACGTAAGGAGACGGCGGCAGCCGAAGCCTAACGCAGAAAGCGGTTCGAGACGAGGCAAGCGCGCGTGTGTTATACGTGCCAGAAGCCGGGTCACTTTTCGGCGCAGTGTCCAGAAACAAAAAGAGAAGTCGTGTGTTTGTGATTATGTAGCACTGACGAGAACATGAAGCTTCTCGAGCCTTACATGCGAGACTTCCTCGTGAACTGGAAAGAGTGCCGAGTGCTTCGTGATTCCGCAGCTACAATAGATGTAGTTCACCCCTCTTACGTAGAACCCGATATGTTCACGGGCGAGTGCGCATGGATCAAGCAAGCCGTGGAAGCTCATAGCGTGTGTCTGCCCGTAGCAAAAGTGCTTATTGAAGGACCTTTCGGAGCACTTGAGACGGAGGCCGTAGTGTCATCTATGCTGCCCCCCCAGTACCTGTACCTATTTTCGAACAGGTCCGATCACCTTCTGCGCGAGAAGGGCTTTTGTTTGGTGAGGCTAGCGTTCAGGCCTTAACCAGATCGAGAGTTCGGGAGCTCGCTGCAAAGGCGGTAGTTGCGGGGCCGACGTTGTCGAACAATGAAAAAGGGTCGGAGGCGCAGCAAGCTGATATTCCGAGCACGTCAGAACTGGATAAAATTGAGCCTGTAGCGTTGAAGGCACCAGGTACTGGAGAGGAAATGCCCGACACGGGAAAGTTAGAAGAGCTTCCGGGACTAGGCTCAGTGACGAACAGGGAAGACATTGATCAGGCCATTAGTGACTTAATCATTAAAGCACCGCTGTCGGCTGAGCAGAAAACCGAACTACACCAACTCTTACAAGAGTTTCAAGGTCAGTTCTCTGAGAGGCCTGGTAGGACTTCTGTCCTTACTCATGATATAGAACTTACCTCCCCAGAGCCAGTACGATCCAAGGCGTACCGGGTGTCACCCCGCCAGCGCGATATTATGGAGGCTGAGGTAAAGAAAATGCTACAGCTCGGTGTTATTGAGGCGGGTGAGAGTGATTATACCTCCCCTTTGATTTTAGTTGAGGTACCGGACAAGGAACCTCGTCCTTGCGTCGACTACCGCAGGCTTAATTCTATCCCTAAGGATCAAATTTATCCGATCCCTAACATCGAAGAGCGCCTTGAGAAAGTTAGTAGCGCTCAGTTTATTTCCACCCTGGATTTTGTCAGGGGTTATTGGCAGGTTCCACTTACAGAAGAGGCTAGTAGGTATGCGGCGTTCATTTCACCAATGGGAACATTCCGTCCTAAAGTTTTGAGTTTTGGTTTGAAGAACGCGCCATACTGCTTTTTAAGCCTCATGGACAAAGTGTTGCGGGGACAGGAAGAATTCGCTTTACCGTATTTAGACGACGTAGCGATATTCTCCGCGTCCTGGTCTGAGCATATGGCACACTTGCGGGCAGTGCTAACCCGCCTGCGCGAAGCGGGCTTGACAGTCAAGGCTCCCAAGTGCCAATTAGCACAGGCGGAGGTTGTCTACCTCGGTCACGTGATTGGACAGGGTCGTCGCCGCCCCTCTGAAATAAAGGTGGCCGCTGTGCGAGACTTCCCGCAACCGCGCACGAAGACCGATATTCGGTCGTTCCTAGGTGTCACCGGCTACTATCAGAGGTACATCCCCAGGTACTCCGATATCGCGGCTCCCCTGACGGATGCTCTAAGAAAAACAGAGCCCCAAACAGTCGTCTGGAGCGAGACAAAGGAAAGAGCTTTTAGCGCCTTAAAGAGCGCCCTAACAAGCCAGCCTGTGCTACGATCGCCAGACTACACAAAAGGGTTCGTTGTTCAGTGCGATGCTAGTAAGCGAGGCATGGGCGTTGTACTGTGCCAACGGGAAAATGGAGAAGTGGAACACCCCGTCCTTTATGCTAGTCGTAAGCTGACCTGTCGTGAGCAGGCGTACAGCGCCACCGAGAAAGAGTGTGCGTGTCTCGTGTGGGCCGTTCAGAAATTGTCATGCTACCTAGCCGGCTCGAGGTTTATCATTGAGACGGATCACTGCCCTCTCCAATGGCTGCAAACCATCTCTCCCAAAAATGGCCGCCTCCTGCGCTGGAGCCTCGCTTTGCAACAATATTCCTTTGAGGTGCGTTACAAAAAGGGGAGTCTCAACGGTAACGCCGATGGCTTAAGTCGAAGCCCCTAACGTAGGAATCCGCCTCAAAGTTGTTTGTTACTGATGTTTTCTTCCTGAGGCAGGATTTTTAACTTATTGCTTTTGTTTAGTGTTTCAAAGTGATTATGTGCTTTCTAGTGCAATTTTCCAATTTGTGGACGCGTTCTGAGTGCTGCTTGACTACTGTAAGGAACTAGGCAGTAGTATAAAAGGGGAAAGAGCCTGGCAGAGCTTAGTGAGGGTTGTCTCGTACTTGCTAACTGAGCGGTTGCGTTTCGGCGTAGTTCTAACGCTTGCTGGGAACGAGCACAAAAATGGCAACTCTCCCGAAGTGACTTTGCAGTGTCCTGTGTGATCCTGAACCTGAGAACGAGGCCTTCTCTGTGCGCTGCGCTCAAGCAACGTCGAGGGACGACCGGTTTCCATTACGAGCATCATCGAGCGACATCCCTCCGGACAGCGGATGCAGTCCCCTGACCATCGGGATCTCCTTCTCCCGGCGGGGCGGTCTGTTACGTTTCGCCTACGACGCGCGGTATAGCCGGCGCGGATGCAACGGACGCCGGGGCTTCGTTCAAAGTGGTGGTCATTTTGGGCCCGTTCAGTGCTGCCGTAACGCCTCCCGCCAAGCGCGTCTAGGCAGGTTTCAATGCCACGTGTCGTCGTGTGTGCGTGTGTGTGTGTGCATGTTGGTGGCCACGCTTGTCAAAGCGCGGCAGCCGGGGAGAGGAGCTCCCCAACTGGGAGGCGAGGAGGTCTGACCGGCGCCGGCCTGGCGGACGCGCACGTCACGTCTGAACATGTCCGAGCGTCGCCGTATCGGGCGCCTCATCCAGAGCCGTTCCTTCTTGCCCTCGACTCCGAGGGTATAAAAGCCGCTGCCCCGGACGCCAAAGAGAGACTTCATTCATTCATTCATTTTTTATTTGTTCTTCACAACATGACGTACACATTGTGAAAGGGGCCAAGAAGAAAAGCCGTTCCTTTACGGCGTTTCCTTTACGGTTTCCTTCGAGTAACGTGGTCGCCCTGACCGGCTGCTCTTTTGCGATGCCAGAATACACAAGTTGTTCTGTTGCCAGTTGACTCATCCTTTGCCGGGACCTTCGGATGTTTCCAGCTGTGCCCCAGGCCGCCAGGCCAACGCTACCCTTGGGGCTTGCAACCCTTTTGCAACAGCGTCAAAGGTTGTGGCGTTAACGACGGCCGGCTTTGGAGTGACCATAAATGCCACGTATGTTCCGCCTTTGATGTGTTGAGGTTCGTCCACCGTACGCTGCTCGTGGTTCGCTGTCGTACTGTTTCTCAAGTGCCAGCGCCCTTGCTTTCCTGCGGATGGCCTGTCTGGCTGGCAGCATGCTCTTGGCTACTTATTTAGCAACTAGTTTACTACTAATTTCGACTGATAAATGTGATGTTGCACATACCTCCGCAGCTGGGAGGATGTGGAGTTTGTCAATTATTACGCTTTCCTAAACAGTGCGTGACAAGCGGGTCACTTGTGCCGTCTTGTGGGCTTCGATTAGCTCAGCGAGCGTGTTAAAAATTCCCAACTGCAGGAGTCGATTTTATTTGGCGTACGTCGGCAGGCCAAGGGCCGTCTTTATGCTGATCTAATGATGCTATATAATGCCTCGTATTCAATCCCTTGCGACGGATGGCAATGCGCTTCACCAGCCCGCCTACCCGGTGCGCCGTGACGCGTAGCCGGCGGATCCCGTCCGTGTTTTGAGTATTAGTCTGAATCAACATGTCAAGAACCCTGAACGTGGCTACCGAGGTATTGGGTGGTTGTGAGTGCAACTCAATGGGTTTGCGAGGGTCGCGTGCTGCCTTTAAGGCTTGCTTATTCCTGATAACTGAGAGTTCTGAATTAGTCGGTGAACACGAGAGGCCATTCCCCAGCACGAAAGAGAGTACCGTGTTGATAGCTCGTTGTAATGATTCTGCAAACTCTCCATCGGATCCAGAGTTGTTCCATTTGGTAACGTATTCGGCGTATATAGAATGATATATATGTGGGATAGCATCTAACAGACGCCGGAGGTTACTCACAGTAATGTTAAAGAGAATGGATGGATGGATGGATGGATGGATGGATGGATGGATGGATGGATGGATGGATGGATGGATGGATGGATGGACGGACGGACGGACGGACGGACGGACGGACGGACGGACGGACGGACGGACGGACGGACGGACGGACGGACGGACGGACGGATGGATGGATGGATGGATGGATGGATGGATGGATGGATGGATGGATGGATGGATGGATGGATGGATGGATGGATGGATGGATGGATGGATGGATGGATGGATGGATGGATGGATGGATGGATGCGGCTGAACTCTTTAAATAGGGCGGTGGCTCAAGCACCCTAGCCATGACTTATGAAATTTTACTCTTCTCTTGATTTTAGCCACCGATCAGATAATTTTCGCTTGGTTATTTCTACCCGCTTAAAATCTACTTTCCCTTCACTGTCCTTAAACCCCAATGCCTTGGACAAATCAGCCCCGCTGCTTTCCACTGTAGGGTGAAGACGTTTACAGAAAAGTATCAAGATAAAAATTCAGCGCCTTGCCGTGGTGGTGGTGGTGGAAACATTTATTGCCAAATACAGAGGGGGGCAAACTCCTTAACATGGCATGAGGCAACATTTAGGAGGCTGCACTTACAGGGCAAACGACAGACCTTGGAGCGCTATCCGCTTCAGGGCGTATGGTAATTATCCGGCGCTGGTCAGCGGCCGCGGAGCTGGCCAGGAGCGTCTCCCAGTATGACTCCGCCGTGGTTGGCGATGGAGGGTGTGCGCAGAAAGGACATGTAAAGAGGACGTGAAGGAAGTCTTCCGGTTTACCGCAGAGCTTACAAGAAGAAAGGAATTGATTTGGGTAGCGAGCATGAATCAAAATAGGGTAGGGAGCAGTTCGGGTCTGGAGGCGGCACCAGTGGGAGGCCTGGGATAAGGTTAAGGAAGACCGCGGTGTGTAAACGCGTCTGGTATCTAGGTAGTAGTTAAGAATAACTCTGAACGTAAGCAGACGCTCCTCGGTTGGTGGAAAAAGGTCCAACTCCGGCGGGGTTCCTCTGGTGCCTAGTGTACTTTTGTCGCTACTTTTGTCCCCGAAATGCAACGTAGCCGTGCGCTGGTTCGGAAAGGTGTTGATGTAGTCGTATGTCCGTTTGCCTATGTTCATCAGTGACAGGCAAGAGAGGATGGCAGCGTATGACACACTGTCAAAGGCCTTACTCACATTCCGTCCCAGGATGGTACGCGTGGCTTCTTTTAAGCGCTTTGGATCTAGATTGTCTTGCTGTATCCACCACATGATGTCCAAACTCGAGAGAGCTGCTCGAAACACAGTCATAGACGGTGCAAATGTGTTTACCGCGTCGCCATGCCTTTGGAGCCTGTTTAAGACAACATGCTCCATTACCATTCCTAGACATGACGTTAGTGAAATTGGGCAGAGGTTCCCAATCTCGAGTCTTTTCCCCTGTTTAGGAATCGTATCTGTTACAGAAATTTTGAAATTGGAATTTTGTTTTCACCCACCGTGGTGGAGCAATTGTTAGCGCGCTCGGCTTCTGATCCGGAGTTCCCGGGTTAGAACCCGCCCGCGCCGGCGGCATTTCGATGGAGGCGACAAGCTAAGGCGCCCGTGTTCAGTGCGATGCCAGTGCACGTTCAAGATCCCCAGGTGGTTGAAATTATTCCGGAGACGATTATCAACTGGGCCCTCCACTCCAGTTGTAGTCGAAAGAGTGTTGCGCGCGTGTTTTTATTGCTCCATTATTCACTAATCACGCGCACAATCTGGAGACATTTCTTATTGTGTAAATAGTTTGTGTATATTACCTCTCCTCTTATCCTCTCTTCCTGTCCCCTCACCTCTTTCGTTTCATTTCTCCATTCTGCCTATTATCCTTTATTTACGCTGCCCCCCCTCCCCCTCAGGTGCTTCAGTATTTATGTTAGATGCCGAGGCTAACAACAATCTTTTCCTTCCTTTTTCTTATCCTAACAAGAACCACTTCCTACTACTACCTCCACTACGGCACCTCTTTCTTCTTTCACTCCCTCCTTTATCCCTTCCCTTACGGCGCAGTTGAGGTGTCTACCGATATAGGAGAGATACTGTGCCATTTCGTTTCCTCAAAAACCAATTTTCATTTTCAAATAGGTTTTGGCGCTGGTTCTCTGCTAGTTGGAGAATTCTGTTGGCTGCCCTCGTCCCATTTGCGCTTCACATGGGGGCGTTCTGCCCCTTAGTAATAATAATAATAATAATAATAATTGGTTCTGGGGGAAAGGAAATGGCGCAGTATCTGTCTCATATATCGTTGGACACCTGAACAGCGCCGTAAGGGAAGGGATAAAGGAGGGAGTGAAAGAAGAAAGGAAGAAGAGGTGCCGTAGTGGAGGGCTCCGGAATAATTTCGACCACCTGGGGATCTTTAACGTGCACTGACATCGCACAGCACACGGGCGCCTTAGCGTTTTTCCTCCATAAAAACGCAGCCGCCGCGGTCGGGTTCGAACCCGGGAACTCCGGATCAGTAGTCGAGCGCCCTAACCACTGAGCCACCGCGGCGGGGCCCCCTTAGTAACGCAAGAGCGTTAAAGGCCCCGTTCCTCACAAATTCCGCTGTTGGCGTTGTCGGCATCGCTGTTGTCAGCGAGTGGCTTGAATGGCTAAGGCAGGTGGTCCTCAGAGAGCAATCTAGGAGGCAGGTGGGCCACCCATTACACAGGACCTTGCGGCGTCATCGCAAACTGCCCACCAGCAAATGAGCAAGCTGATCACCTCGGGCGGTGGTAGTTAAATTACTGATTGGTCGCTCGGAAAGAGGAACCTGGGTCACGCAAGGATCACCGCTGGGAGCATCTGCCATCGCAGGGCAGTGACGCATCGCTTAACCGCTGCACCACTGCGGCAGCAGTGGTGTGAGGACTTCCACGGATTTATGATTGTGATGTAGAATGACCTTCTGGTTTGGTTTACGGGGTCGTCTGGTCGAAACCTTTACCGCTGTCCCATAAATAAGCAAATATCATACGGCTCTTTATCGGAATGAAATATAACCTTTATTAAAACGGTGTGAATCTGTAACACAAAGTTTCGTGCGGCCACCTGCAATGTCTTGCGTCTATTATATAATGAAACACTACCCGAAAACCCACACACCGCAAACAGAGCCGATGCACAACTGCCAAGGCACCGCACGTTATTGTATTCAGTGGCCAAAATGTAATCGTTTAGCAGAAATTTTTAGTAAGTTAGCTTAAAGAATTCTTTTTTTATAACATGCCTGCAGCTTCGATGACACTGTGCTACAGTCGTTGGAGCGAAATGTTCATCAGGTTGTAGAAAGCAAGTAAAATTTGAGAAGAATGATGATTACTTTGGTTGTTTATTTAATATATTGTAGTGTAATAATTGATTTTCGGGAATTGAAATGGCGCAGTATCTGTTTCATTTAACTTTGGACACTTGAACCGCGCCGTAAGGGAAGGAATAAAGGAGGGAGTGAAAGAAGAAAGGAAGAAGAGGTGCCATAGTGGAGGCCTCCGGAATAATTAAGACCACCTGGGGATCTTTACCGTGCACTGACATCGCACAGCACACGAGTGCCTTAGCGTTCTTACTCCATAAAAAACGCAGCCGCCGCGGTCGGATTCGAACGCGGGAACTCCGACTACTGATCCGGAGTTCCCGGGTTCGAACCCAACCGCGGCGGCTGCGTTTTTATGGAGGAAAAACGCTAAGGCGCCCGTGTGCTGTGCGATGTCAGTGCACGTTAAAGATCCCCAGGTGGTCGAAATTATTCCGGAGCCCTCCACTACGGCACCTATTCTTCCTTTCTTCTTTCACTCCCTCCTTATCCCTTCCCTTACGGCGCGGTTCAGGTGTCCAAAGATATATGAGACAGATACTGCGCCATTTCCTTTCCCCAAAAACCAATTATTATTATTATTAGGTGGTGGTCGTAGTGGTTTTATTAAAATAATAGTAAAAAGGAAGAAAAAGATTTTTGGTGGCCGCGGCATCTGCCATCGATACTGAAGCACCTGACCTGCGGCAGCGGAAATAAAGGATAGCAGGCAGAATGGAGCAATGAAATGAAAGAGGTTAGGGGACCGGAGGAGAGAATAGGGGGAGAAGTAATATGTCCAAATTAAAAACACCGTATTCACTAGACATGCTTCTGTTCTGTCCAAACCATCGAGCTGGCGTGATGAAAAGCATGTTAGAGTGCTCGTCTCACACTCCGGAGTCCATGGTTTCCTACACGGTTTTATTTATTACTCCGTCACGCAATTTCCGCTCACGGCCAAGACCAGCGACTCCGGCGACACCAGCTTTTCGGCGACTTAAAAAAAAAAGATGCCGTAGTGGAGGTCTCGGGAATAATTTCGACCAGCTGGGGATATTTAACGTGCACTGACGTCGCACATTACACGGGTCCCCTAGCGTTCGAACCCGGGTACTCTGAATCAAAAGCCGAGCGCTCTATCCACTGAGCCATCACGGCTTTTTTTGTCATCATTGCCTGTTTCGAAAGTTTACAACAGATCAAAAACATGTCCTGCGCTACATTCTCAAACATAAAGAGAGGACATGCGTTTCACTCACGTGAGAAAATCAAAACTGATTCAAAGAAAACAACTCTCCCATTAACTCGATAACTTCATGTCCAGAACTTAGCCCCTTGTACTCTTCACGTAGCTTACATATGTTTTCTTTGAAGTAATCTCGGTCAAACCGCACATCTTCATCGCAGTGTCGTACAGCAATCCTGCTTCTCCAAATGCTGTGCAGGCCAAGGAAAATTACATCGTACGTATAAAGATCCGGCTCAACGTTCAGGAATCGTATCCCATACGGCGCCTGGGGCAAGTCTTTCTTTATTGTACGCAGGAACACGTCCCAAAAGAGCAGCGCCTTTCAGCAATCAATAAAGACGTGTTCTATTGACTCTGGTTTGTAACATAAAAAGCAGACAGCACCCTATGGTAAAAACAATCGGTTGTCCTCCATCCATGTTTTAACCGACAACGTACCAGTGTGCAGCTTGAAGAAAAACGTCTTCACACCCGATGACACCACCATTTTTCTTACTATTTTTAAAACATATCCTCCTTGGGCTCCACTATACAGAGATCGATATATTGGCTCAGGGGAGACACGGTCAAGCAAATCTTGTAGCAATTTCTAACGCGTGACATTTTAAAGATATCGCAAACTGGACCGAGCACTTAGAAACCGGAAACAATGAGCACTTCTTTCAAAAATCTACTTGCACTGTATCGCATCCCGTCTACAGTGGAAACAACACAGTTTGGAAAGCCGAAGAAAGCCTCACTTGATTCAAATTCCGCAGGAAAGGGTCGCGTTGATCTCGAAGAAAGAAATCTTGACACCACCTGCCTCAGGTACAACTGTGGCAAAGAAAGACCCCCTTTTATCAAACACAGAAACAAATTATCACGCTCAGTCCTCTCTCATGAGGACTGCCACACAAAATTGAGCCACCACGGCAGCTAACGTGTTCGGCATTGAAATTTGTTTTCAGCAAGGGTAAGGGAGCATCCAGTACATGGTTTATGATTTATGGGCGTTTAACGTCCCAAAGCGACTCAGGCTATGAGGGACGTCTTAGTGGAGGGCTCCGGAAATATCGACCACATGGGGTTCTTTAACGTGCACTGACTTCGCACAACACACGGGCCTCTAGAATTTCGCCTCCATCGAAATTCAACCGCCACGGCCAGGATCGAACCCGCGTCTTTCGGGTCAGCAGCCGAGCGCCATAACCTCTGAGCCACCACGGCGGCTGGAGTATCGAGTAGAAGTAAGCCACACATATTGCGTTCTTTCGTGTCCTAAAAAGACAGCGCAGCCATTTGGAAAGAAAATGGCGTAGTATCTGTATCACATCTCGGCAGGAACCTGAACCGCGCCCTAAAAGAGGCGATAAAGAGAAGGGACTGAGATGATAAAGGAAGAAAGGAGTACTGTAGTGGAGAGCTCCGGAATAATTTCGATCACCTGACATCGCACAGCTCACGGCCACCTTTGTGACGTTTGTGACGAGATGGGCATCTCGGAGTTCCCGATAGGTGTTGACCACCCTCAGACCCCACAGACGCTGGTTAGATGTAGTAATAGGAAGGTCAAGAGCCCGTTTGATTACTTTGCGTTGCATTACTTCGAGTTGATCCTCGTGGTGTTTGCACATGTGAAGGTAGCAGGTTGACTAGAGAATTCTACTCGTTACAAAGCCATTTGCCAGCCGCAAAGCATCTTTGCTTCGTAAACCACCACGCTTGTTGGAGACTCGCCAGACAATACGGCCCACCTGATCACCATACATGCGGAGTTTTGCGAGTGTTATGTCCGGTCTTGCTTTGCTGGTGAATAAAGAGACCGAGGCTGCAGACCTCTTTGGCCTCTCTAATCGGACCCGTAGGGAGTGTGAGGTGAATTAAAGTGCCGTCCCGAGGAAAGGTTCTAATGTGGACAAATTCTGATTTGGTGGGAACACACTGGAGATGTCTGCAGCGTAAGTGTCAACTGCCTCCACTGCCTCTTGTAGGCAGGTCTCCGTGTGTCCGATTGCCTTCTGTTGCCCAGATAGAGATATAATCCGCATATAGGGCATCTCAGATGCCGGGCATGGAGCTTAATTTTGCGGGAAGGTCTTTCATTGCGAGGTTGAAGAGGAGGGGAGATAAAACCGCACGCTGTGATGTACCCCGGAATCCGATGGTGTAGGGTCATGTTCCTTGTCTTGAATTCGAAAGTAGGCCTGTCGACCCGTGACAAATTGCTAGATGTATCGGTATGTATGCTGATCACAGTTGGTATCTTGGCGGTGGTTGATTATTACTTCATGTTTCACATTATCAAAGGCTCCTTTAAAACCCAAGGCCACGAATACCTTGTAATTGTGAGGGAGTTCTTTTGGCTCCAATATGTTATGATGGAGTTGTAGAAGGATGTCTTGTGCGGATTTCTGTGGTCAGAAACCAAACATAGTGTCTGCAAAAGTGTGATGTGTTTCGAGGTAAGTGGACAACCTGTCTCGCACCATAGTCTCCATCACTTTGCCGACACAATATGTGAGGGCGATAGGGCGCGGGTGCTCCCTATCAATTGGATTGCCTGCCTTAGGAATAAACGTCACTAATACTGTTTTCTATGCCGGGGGGAGAATGATCTATCCAAGCCAGATAGGGTTGAATCCAAGGAGGGTACGACTGGCTGCATCCGGAAGGTTCGTCAGCGAAACTTAAAGATCCCCGGGTGGTCGAAATTATTCCGGAGCTCTCACTACGGCACCTTTTTCTTGCTTTCTTCTCTCTGTCCCTCCTTTTTCCTTACTCTTACGGAACGATTCAGGTGTCGGCCTAGATGTGGACCGATACTGCGCCATTTCCTTCCCCCCAAACCAATTTGAAAAATTATTTGGAGAGCGGAAATGATGCAGTATCTGTCTCACATATCGGCGGACACCTGAACCGCGCCGTAAGAGAAGATATAAAGGAAGGAGCGAAAGAAGAAAGAAGTGTCATAGTGGAGGTGGCGGGATAATTTTGACCACATGGGGATCTTTAACGTGCACTGATATAGTATAGCATGCGGGCGCCTTTGCGTTTCGCCTCCATCGAAACTCGGCCGCAACGGGCTGGTTCGAACCGGCGAATTCCGGATCAGTAGCCGAGCGCGCTAACCATTGCGCCACTGCGGTGCGTAAAAAAAATCAATTTCAATTTTTCTGTAACAGATACCATTCCTAAACGGGTAAAAAGACTCGAGATTCTGAACCTCTGCCAAATTCCGCAAACGTCATGTAATAGAGCACGTTGTCTTAAATGGGCTCCAAGCGCACGCCAATGGAGAAGACAGATTTCCCCCGTCCATGATTTGCTTTCGAGCAGCTCTCTCGACTCAGGATATCACGTGGCAGGTACATCAAGACATTCGAGATCCAAATCGCATTATAGCCACGCGTACCATCCTGAAACTCGATGTGAGTAAAGTGGCAACTCCATGGACACTTCCTCGCGATTGTGCGCAACGATTGCGCACCCAGCGCCGCGCCGCGACGGGCGTCGAAAAAGGCATCCACCTCCATGCTCGCTGTACTGGCTCGTTCCCCCTCTCGAGCCGACGGAAAAATTTCAAGAGTGAAGAAAGGCGATTTGGGCGGCGCTGAAGGGACAAGAAGAATCGTTCCAGGAACCTGAAAGTGCTTCAAGTCATGAAGAGTCCCCGAGAGCCCCGCGGTTCTTCTATTGTTGCAAACCGTTCCCCGCTTCGGACGCGCGCGTAAGCGCCCGAGCGCAGGCGCGAATATCTGACATGTACAGATATGTTCCATGTACTGGATACTACCTTACCCTTCCTGAAAACAAATTTTCATGCCGAACACGTAACCTGCCGTGGTGGCTCAGTTTTGTGTGGCAGCCCTCATGAGAGAGGACTGAACGTGATAATTTTTCTGCGTTTGAGAAAAGGGAGTCTTTCTTTGCCACAGTTGTACATGAGGCAGGTGGTGTCAAGATTTCTTTCTTCGTGATCAACGCGACCCTTTCTTGCGGAATTTTATTCAAGTGAGGCTTTCTTCAGGTTTCCAAACTGTGTTACTTCCACTGTAGACGGGATGCGATACAGTGCAAGTAGATTTTTGAAAGAACTGGTCTTTGTTTCCGGTTTCTAAATGCTCGGTTCAGTTTGCGATACCTTTAAAATGTCACGCGTTAGAAATTGCTAAAAGATTTGCTTGACTGTGTCGCCCCTGAACCAATATATCGATCTCTGTATAGTGGAGACCAAGGAGGACATGCTTTAAAAAGTATAAGGAAAATGGTGTTGCCAGCGGGTGGGAAGACGTCTTTCATCAAGTTGCACACCGGTACGTTGCCGGTTAAAACATGGATGGAGGACAAGGGATTGTTTTTCCATAGGGTGCTGACTGCTTTTTATTTTACAAACCAGAGTCAATAGAACACGCCTTTATTGATTGCTGAAAGGCGCTGCTCTTTTGGGACGTGCTCCAGCGTACAATAAAGAAAGACTTGCTCTTGACGCCGTATGGGATACGATTCCTGGACGTTGTGCCGGATCTTTATCAATACGATGCAAATATCCTTCTTGGCCTGCACAGCATTTGGCGACACAGGATGGCTGTACGACACTGCGATGAAGATGTGCGGTTTGACCGAGATTACATGAAAGAAAACATATGTAAGCTACGTTAGGTGTACAATGATCTATGTTCTGGACATGAAGTTATCGAGTTAATGGGAGAGTTGTTTTCTTTGAATCAGTTTTGATTTTCTCACGTGAGTGAAACCCATGTGCTCTCTTGGTGTTTGAGAATATAGTGCAGAACATGTTTTTTATCTGTTGTAAACTTTCGAAACAGGCAACGATGACAAAAAAAGCAGTGGTGGCTCTGTGGATAGAGCGCTCGGCTTTTGATTCAGAGTACCTGGGTTCGAACGCTAGGGGACCCGTGTTCTGTGCGACGTCAGTGCACGTTAAAGATCCCCAGCTGGTCGAAATTATTCCCGAGACCTCCACTGCGGCATCTTTTTTTTTTAAGTCGCCGAAAAGCCGGTGTCGCCGGAGTCACTGCTCTTGGCCGTGAGCGGAACTTGCGTGACGGATTAATAAATAAATCCGTGTAGGAAATAGGACGGGTTGGGGAATCGAATAAGGGCCTCCGGAGTGTGAGACGAGCACGCTAACTTCGGCAGTCTACGTAAGAAAGGATTCCTGCTTCTCTCGGCCGCGGTGAATTTAAGGCAGGCAAAGAACCGTCTGTCGAGTCCCAAAGGTAACTACGCAATCTCGAGCAATGTAGAATTCTTTGAACGCGGCTCCAGTCATTCTAGATAAAACTAGCTGCCTTTCGCGAAAGCAAATGTTGTAGCCGCGTACCACCGGCTTTGTGCAAGAACGAACAAACATCGGGAAATTTCGCGGGACGCCCTCCTATTAAAGAAGAGTCGATCCCATACTTATGAACGAAAGAAGAGGTGGGCCAAAAAACTCGGCAGAGACAAATAAAGACTGATTTCGTGTATGATTTAGAAAGCTCTATAGTCCCGCGGGTGAAATGTTTTGCCTGAGCCTTCTGTTCCGCCTCTGCCGCATTGCTTCGACTTCATGTTGTCGCAACTCCGGATAGTTTTCACGACGTTGCCGAATTGCCTTCGCTTCACGTTTCCGCAGCTCGACGTTGGCCGCACTCGTCTGTCGCTTCATGTCCACTTCCAGCTTTCGTGGTTCAAAGTCTCAACCGTCTGAAGCTAGCTTTCCGTGCTCGTACCGTGGCGGGGATCGTCTGTGGTGCAGCCCGCCTCTGCAGCAGTCGCGCAGCACTTCTCGGCTACCGTGCCTTGGAGCCGGTTACGTACATACCTTCGTGGGCGCCTTAGTCTTCCTTTTGTCGTAGACGCGGTCACCTTGCAGGTCGCATACGTTGATGTCGTCGCCGTTCCATCACACTGCATTGCATAAACACCATCGACAAGGGATTCTGAAGAGAGAGTGATGCGCGCGCGGCCGCGACACCCTGGCTGAAGCGACTAAGTCATGCAGCAAGTGGTTTAATGCTGGCCCCTGCTGGGCGGCCGGCCCGACGGATGCAGACTCCCTCGCTGAAGCCCCGCAGACTTTTGCCGGCATCAAGCATTTTAATAAAGAAACAAGACGCTGTTACCCACTTCCCCGCCCACACCTCGGCCAGGCCCAAGCCACCCTGCTCCGCAGATTGCAGACGCACTCAATACTTAGCCACTCCAGGCTATCACTAATCACCAACGGGGAATACGACCGCACATGCCAAAATTACAAAAACGGAGAACTCACTACCCAGCTGAGCGCACATCCTCTAAGTGATGCGAAAATAACCGGGCACTGTGAGCCCTCCTTCCAGCCCCCTTAGCGGAAAGCTGGCACTAACTCCTCACACAGCCAGACGAATCCACTCAACCTGCACTCATTCCGTAGGCCCAGGACGTTGCCCCCCCCCCCCCCTGGGGGCCACACAGTTCCCGTCACTCCCTAATTACCGGTACCTGTGGTAATTAAAGTTTACTCTTTCAACTTCCAGCCATCTCCATGTAGTATGCTCGTTGAATTCGAAAACTACTAAAAGGTAATTTGTATACAAAGGAAAAATTGTAGCAGCCTTTATCGCCTTCTATCGTTCTCACGTGCTTCGACATTTGCTTCTTTGAAACAGAATCAATATGCTGTTTTATCTCTTTTACGCAGCCTTGGACGCTTGGCCGCTTCGGCGACGCTCGGCCAGCATCATGCATTTCCGGTGTCATGCGATAAGAGCCGTATGCCCAGATACCTCCATCAGGTATAGCACCCTGTCGCGGGCAACCGTCGCGCTGCAGCCGACCTTGTTCATCCATCGCACGCTTGAGAGCAGCACATTAACTAAACACAAGCGCCCTGTCACGTGGTATTTTTCAAATTGGCGGGCTTTCTTTGAGACGCGGAAAAAAGGAGCACGTGAGACATATCGTGTATGAAACAATTTTTTTAGGTTTCGTAAGGTTCTCTGCAAATTTGCGTATCACGCTTGGGGTATGCAGCGAATGCTGGAAAAGTTTTATGAAATTAATAAAGCAAAAGAACTAGTTAAGGGGAAAATAAAAAAAAGCCTCAGTAACTCTTGGCTAGTGCCAAAATTATGCACTCGAATCCATTCGCGTTCGAAGTTCCTTTCATTTTTAAAACCTTGGCTCAAATTATGTGGGACCACCTGTATATTGGATATTGCCGAGACATGGCATTTTATAATTCTTCATTTTTTTATGCATGGCTAGTGTGAACGTTGTTCTGTACAGTTATCGGGGGCTTACGCTAATGGCCCTTTGGTTCAATTCATGGTTGTGTTCAACCAATCGGTAAGGTATTCCAAAACTATTTCGTTACTTCGCAGTTAACATATGCAGATGACTACTCGTCGTTTGCCGGAGACGGATTTGTTGAGAACAGCGTGGAAGTGTTGCCGACGTCATTTTGACGCTGTTGTCTTGCTACAATGTCGCAATTATTGCGTGTTGTGACACCGAATGCATTCCAACAGGCCTTCTAACCATTGCAGTTTGCTGAATGGCACAAGATTCTCTTGGAGTCTCATATGAGGCCGCGTGCTCTATAATATCTCACTAATTATAACACTCTTGTAAATCAGCCTGGCTAATCCCAGTTCAGGACAATGGCTTCTCCCATATCCCTCAAACTAATCGTGTCCTTTGACATGTTAGGCCACCTAACCCCAGGAAACTACTTAATCTCATCTCTCCATCTGATTTTCTGCGACCGACTGTTTCGCTTGCTTCCTCCTACGATACATTTCTACCACTTATGACCATGCATCGGTTATCTGCCTTCACATCACTACTACTTGCAATTACGTTTCTTCTTGATTTCAAATACGCTATCATTTAGCCGAGTTTGTTCTCTGGACAAATCTTCTTTCTTCCTATGTCTTAACGGTGCGTCTATCATGTTGATTCACATGACCCGCTGTGCTTTCCGCAGCCTAATTACAAGGCTTTCCGTAAGCATAGGCAATGTTTACGCTTCTTATGTAAGTGCGGGAAAGATAAAAATGTTTAATGTTTTCGTCGTGAAAGTTGCTGGAAATTGGCTATTCCAGACCAGAGAGTTGCTGCTAAATACAGGAGGCAAAATTAAACATGTTTATTTTCCAGCTTATTTCACTCGCGTGGCCATAATGAGCGGCTATATGCCCTTAGTAGTTGCATTCATGTTTCGCATTCAAAAATAAAATACTCTGGCCTTCCGAGACTAGCGAAGAAAGCTTTGCACGTCTCTGCAAGATTTTGAAGGGCCACCTTTCTACTTTGCCTGTCTGGGTACTCAATCTTGCTTTGCTACCAGACCCCAAAGCTACTTATCAATGCAGCGTGATCAGCCAATCGGGAATTGCCCGGCTATTACCGATCAGCTAGTCTAACTCTTCTCAGTCCATGGTCCTGAAAACATAATATTAACGCGCGATGAATAGTACTGAATAGACACTGTCGCCCAGGACGGACGCCCTTTCTGACTTGAATTCAATCACTTTCCTTACGGATTTATATTGTACCTATAAGGACGCTATAGTTGTATTTTTCAGCAGCTTTGCATACTAATCTTTTAAACACTGGAAAGCCAATGACCACAGGACTGCTGTGGATTCAAATAAGTGAAAGGTTTACTCCTACTACGCGCAGCACTATATCGCGATTGCTTATATTTTGCGTACATCTTTATCACCTTGTTCAAGGTGTGAACATGGGCCACAGCTACTCGCCGTTAGGAAGGCCAGACACCTTCTTTGGTCAACGAAATTCTAAGATTCCTCCAATTTTTCAACGATTACCTTAGTGAATACCTTGAATGGTCATGGTATGTTTGCTGATGCAAGCTGTGCTACTCTGGTACCGAGAAATTTTTTGTTCAGCTTATCCCGCTGTCTGTGGCATAGGAAATCCATCTTGAACTCTTTTATTACCTGTAGAGTATTTTCAACGCTCAGCGCTAATTTCTTGCTTATTAATGAACGGGAGGCGTTGCAGTAAATTTTTGAAAAAAAAAAACATGATGATGACTGCCAGCGCCAAAACCCTGGGAATTATTACGGACGGAATGGTGTTCGTACCCTCGTGGTAGTCGGAATTGTTTTACGATTCGGCATGGTTTAATCCTTCAGTCGAGTAGAACCACAACCCGGTTAAAAATTATTTCATTCACATGTGGAATACTTTGAACATTAGCCCATGCTTAAACACGAAATTTCATTTGGTGTGTCTTGTGCTTTGTCTGTCCCTTGTTCAGTGCTTTTGCTCGGCTAAGAATCCGGCAAAAAAGCGCATTTCTTCCTTATCGAATTCCTATCGTTATCAGACTGATTTCG
Source organism: Amblyomma americanum (assembly GCF_052857255.1). Classification (NCBI taxonomy): domain Eukaryota; kingdom Metazoa; phylum Arthropoda; class Arachnida; order Ixodida; family Ixodidae; genus Amblyomma; species Amblyomma americanum. Next base: position 87,007,561 of record NC_135507.1, read on the forward strand.
GAGGCATAAAGAGTGAATGAGGTGCATTGTCTTCACTGTAATTTCTAGAATCGCCTACTGCCAGCCTCAGCTGAGTAACATTCTAAACAGCTGAATACAGACACTAAACCATTGAATTTGCCATGCTTAAAGAAAGTAAGTTTCGAGCTATTTTTGTTGGATTAACACAAACCATGCAGGGGCAGATGGCATCTTGCGTCTTGTGCTCGGCAGCAAAATTTTCCATTAAAGAAATTTTATTTTCATTGAACCACCCAGCTTCGCTACATACATTGTAGATGTTCAGGTTCACCGATCTGCAAGAATACAGGTTCCAATGAATGAATGCAACCTTCGCATGATAACTTCAGGATTATATTACTTACGTAGCAGTTACAGATTTGCGCTATAAGTCTACTGGTCCTTAATTCAAATCGTCTAAAGCAGCAATCCACATGTCTGAACAACTGAATGTTAATGTGAGGATGTCAGAGGCGGACACAATGTTTTACAATGTGAATATGAGACGAGTGTGACGAAGAATTATGCAGTATATCAAGTCGACGATGCCTCGGCCCCTCCAGAAAAAGGGCACTAGACGGCTGCGCAAGACTACCCGGGATCAATCCTGTCGGCTGAGCCAGCGTTTCAATGGAGCCAAAACTCGAAAGGCGCTTGTGTGCTGTGCGATGTCAATGCAATTCAGAAATCTATAGGTTGTCTAAATTATTCTGGCGCCCTCCACTATGGACACACTTTATTTTTTATTTCACTACGACTTTCCTCCTTTCTCTTACGGTGCGGTTGGAGTGTCCACCGAGATTAGACAATTATTGCACCATTTCCTTTCCTCAAACAGCTCACTTTTTAAAGGCCAATTTTCATTGCCCGGCACACGGTAGATTTTTTTTTTTTTGCTGTTCGTCGTCGACAGGGTAGAGCAAAATAAAGAGTAAAAATATCGTCTCCGCTTCGCCTAAATCTCAGATTCTAATTTGACATTGATTAAAACTTCGAGGCTACGCCGCCAGTACGCAATCAGCGTCGAACGCAAGCTGGGGTTCCACTTAGACGTTGAATTTGTTGAGCAGAACCGTCTTACTGAACAACTAACTTTTTGTGCGCTGAATGCATTAGATAGCGGCGCCTAACCAAGTAAGCATTGCCTCCATTTGCGGTGAGCAAGTGTTCGGTGTCACTGACACGTTCATTTCTGACATTTAAATGATTACCAGGTGCTGGGTCACCAGCGATCAGTGCCGATACTTCAGCTTCAAGGCGGACCCTTGATTCCGCCCGCCGGAAAAAGGAAGAGGATGCCCTTAAGGTCGTCTCCGCAAAATCATGGAACGAGCTCTGTAATGGAGGGGACATCGTGCTAGAAAAACTAGCCCCCCTGTATACGCAATGCCTTATGACCTCGACTGTACCAGAAGCTTGGAAGAATGCAAACATTATCTTAATTCATAAGAAGGGAGACGCCAAGGACTTGAAAAAATGCAGGCCGATCAGCTTACTATCCGTTGCCTACATAGTATTTACTAAGGTAATCCCTAATAGAGTCAGGGCAACGTTAGACTTTAATCAACCAAATGATCAGGCAGGCTTTCGTAAAGGATATTCCACAATAGATCATATTCACACTATCAATCAGGTGATAGAGAAATGCGCAAAATATAACCAACCTCTCTATATAGCTTTCATTGATTACGAGAAAGCATTCGACTCAGTGGAAACCTCAGCAGTCATACAGGCATTGCGTAATCAGGGGGTAGAAGAGCCTTATGTCAAAATACTGGAAGATATATATAGCAACTGCACAGCTACTATAGTCCTCCATAAAGTCAGCAATAAAATTCCAATAAGGAAGGGTGTCAGGCAAGCAGACACGATCTCGCCAATGCTGTTCACCGCATGTTTGCAGGAGGTTTTTCGAGGCCTGAATTGGGAACAGTTGGGAATAAGAATAAATGGAGAATACCTAAATAATCTGCGATTTGCTGATGACATTGCCTTGCTGAGTCACTCAGGAGGTGAACTGCAAATCATGATCAACGAGTTAGACAGGCAGAGCAGATCGATGGGTCTAAAAATTAACATGCAGAAAACCAAGGTAATGTTCAACAGCCTAGCAAGGGAACAACAGTTCACAGTTGGCAGGGAGAGCCTAGAAATTGTGCCGGAATACGTCTACTTAGGGCAGGTAGTGACAGCTGATCCGGATCATGAGAGGGAGATAACTAGAAGGATAAGAATGGGGTGGAGCGCATATGGCAAATTCTCGCAGATCATGAGTGGCAGTTTACCAATTTCCCTCAAGAGGAAAGTGTACAACAGCATAATCTTACCGGTACTCACCTACGGGGCAGAAACGTGGAGGCTAACAAAAAGAGTACAGCTTAAGTTAAGGACAACGCAGCGAGCCATGGAAAGAAAAATGATAGGTGTAACGTTAAGAGATCGGAAGCGGGCAGAGTGGGTGAGGGAACAAACACGGGTTAATGACATCCTAGTCGAAATCAAGAGAAAGAAATGGGCTTGGGCAGGGCATGTAATGCGAAGACAAGATAACCGCTGGTCTTTAAGGGTAACGGAGTGGGTTCCAAGAGAAAGTAAGCGTAGCAGGGGGCGGCAGAAGGTTAGGTGGGCGGATGAGATTAAGAAGTTTGCAGGCAAAGGGTGGATGCAGCTGGCAAAGGATAGGGTTAATTGGAGAGACATGGGAGAGGCCTTTGCCCTGCAGTGGGTGTAGTAAGGCTGATGATGATGATGATGATGATGATGATGATGATGAGCTCTGGACCTCCCGGTCTCTAGCCCCACCAGCCACCTACTGGCACTGGGGTGGTGAACACTTTCAGGGAGCTTCAGGAGGCCCACCTCAAAAACCAATACACTCGTCTCACAAAGACAGGGTCGGGTCGTCGCTTTCTAGCCCGCCTTCACATCCAGCACATACAATTCACAGAAAAAAGATGCCGCCTTCCCGTACACTGGAGACGCACCCTCCACGTGCGGCCGCTCCCCACCAACATGCCCAAAGAGGACCATAATGGCAGGCGCCTGGCGCGAGCGGAAGCCTTGCACCGCCATTTTCGGAGCAAACCAGGAGTCATCTACGTGGACGCCTCCGGCCCGGACCCCAGGGGATGGTACACGGCCGCGGTCGTCCACGGGGGCAAAACAGTAGACGGCCTTACTTTCAAGGCCCAGTGACCAATTCACGCAGAAGAGGTTGTCATCGCCCTAGCACCTTCCGACTCCTGCTCCAAATATATAATCACCGACTCGCGAGGCGCTTGTCGAAGCGTCGAGCAAGGGTGGGCTACTGCCCTGGCTTATCGCATGCACCAAAACCGACGACAATTAATGTGCGTAAAAAATAGAAATACCTGCAGCTAAAAATTAGGGATGATGCTGATGTTCCTGGGAGGTTAAGACCCTCCCCCGTTTCCCCCACTTCCCTCCAGGTGGCGATGGTAAGGATTTCGAAATCCTGGCAATTCTCCGATGACTCAGTGAACGCGCGGCATATTGAAAGGGCTAGATTACGTCTTCGAGCACTGTGTCAACTATTAAAATCACACGGGTCAAAACAACTGGCCTAGTGTGGTTAGCGTGAACCGCTCTCTGTCAAGAGCACCATGGCTCTCCACTAAAATTTACCAGCAGCGAAATCTTTTTCACACCGTTTTCACACCGCGTATGACGTCACACCGCGTCCATCACCTGAACCGCGCGTTTTCGCATGCGCAGCATTGCTTGTAAAAAGGGAGATGTAATCAGCGGCTGTATCGCAACGCTTGAAATGGATGCACAGAAGAGTCCAGCCGCTGCTCAACGGCGGTATAGAGAAGAGAACATTACCCATTCCGATCCTGAGGTTGTCGCCTGGCAGTTGGCTACTCATCAAAGAGAGAATGAGCGTCAGAAGGTGAAGACAGCAGCGGAGACGCCCGCACAGAGATAGGAACGCCTTGCAAAACGGCGACGTCAGACTGCCGAGCGTAATAGACGCCGCATAGCCGGCGAGATGGAGCCTATGGAAGGCGTCAGTCAACGGCAACCAACCGAAGAGGATGTGAAGGCCCGTCATGTGACTGATCACACTGTTCGAGTTTCCGAAAGTGCATCTGCGACCCCGATATTTCAAGCGGACATGTCTCTCATTTCTAAACATACAGTGCCAACAACAAGCCCGGCAAGGGAAACTTACCTCCCGCAACTTATATCCTGGCATGGCGGAGCTAACAATAATAATTGGTTCTCATCATCATCAAAACGTTTTTTTTCCACCGAAATGAAACTCCTTTTACTCCTTTTTGGACCCCCCGGCACGCAGGCCTAAGGTAGCCCTACTTAGGAGCCTCGCAAACTAAGGTCTGGTGAAGACACATTGTCGCTTCACGGCCTCAGCCGCCAGGCGGATGGCTTGTCGCTGCTTAGCGGGGTCCTCGCTCCGCAGCAAGGTCTCCCAGGCTTCTCTATCTTCTATCTTTTGCTCGGTTCTTGGGGAAAGGAAATGGCGCAGTATTTGTCTCATATATTGTTGGACACCTGAACCGCGCCGTAAGTGGAGGAATAAAGGAGAGAGTGAAAGAAGAAAGGAAGAAAGAGGTGCCGTATTAGAGGGCTCCGGAATAATTTCGACCACCTGGGGATCTGACGTGCACTGACATCGTACAGTACCCGGGCGCCTTAGCGTTTCGCCTCCATAAAACCGCAGCCGCCGCGGTCGGGTTCGAACCCGCGAACTTCTTACCAGTAGCTGAGCCCACTAACCACTGAGTCACCGGGGCGGGTGCGGAGCTAAACCACTGCCATGTTTTGCGTTCCCTTACGGCGCGGTCCGTTTGTCCAGAGAGATATGTGAGACAGGCGTCAATTCCTGGGTTCTAACTCAACCGCGGCGGCTGCGTGGGCTGTGCGATGTCAGTGCACGTTAACGATCCCCAGGTGGTCGAAATTATTCCGGAGCCCTCCACTAGAGCGCCCCTTGCTTCCTTTCTTCTTTAACTCCCTCCTTAATCTCTTCCCTTACGGCGCGGTTCAGGTGTCCAACGATATATATGAGACAGATACTACGCCATTTCTTTTCTCCAAGAACCATTAAAAAAGATTTCCTTTCCTCAAAACCAATTTTAATTTCATCTTCCTTCCCTTACGGCCTGCTTCGGGTGGTGGTGGTGGTAGTGTTTTATTGAAAAAATAGTAAAAAGGAAGGAAAAGATTTTTGCTAGCCCCGGCATCTGCCAGCGATACTGAAGCACCTGAGCTGGGTCAGAGGAAATAAAGAATAGCTGGCAGAATGGAGAAATTAAATGAAAGAGGTGAGGGGACAGGAAGAGAGGATAGGGGGAAGCAATATGTACAAACTATTTACACAATAAGAAATGTGTCCAGGTTGTGCGCGTGATTAGTTCATTTTAGAGGAATTAAAACAGACGCGCAAAGCACTGTGTAGGCTACAACTAGAGTGGGGTGTCCAGTTGCTAATCGTTCAAGGTAGAACTCGCGGAGCGTTCGGTCACTGCGTATAACTAACTGACGGAGAACAGACGGGACGTCAAGCCCGTGTGTTCGAGGAATGCAAAGAGGCTCACCAAAGATCGCTCACGAGTGCACGCACTGCCTTGCGCCCACAATAGCGTCTTGATGGAGTAGGGTAGTGTGCCCTGCGCCCTATCGTCCGCAAACATATCGCGACGAGCATCGGCGAACGCGGCACAGTGAAGGAGCAGGTGTTCCAGTGTTTCCACTGCACCGCATCCGTCACACATCCCTCGTCGCGGTTCCGTGACGCTCCCGTCGTTCCCCGGGCCACACGCAGCCAAAGCGCGCGGAGGTTCATTACACGTTGTGACCATGTAAGTGCGCGACAGCCGGTGATACTGTCGATGCGCTCACCTCCTGGATGCGTGTGTCGGGGTAAACTTTCAGAGATAGCCGTGGATGGCCGCACGCACATCCTCCAGCGCAAGGGGCAGATTGAAGGCAGGTAGTTGGTGTGCAGCGGTCGCGAGGTCGTCAGCTTCATTGTTGCCGGCGATGCGCAGTGACCGGGCACCCACTGTGCACGCACGGCACATCCTCTCTGCGCCAGGCTCTCGATGCGCGAGCGAATTTCCCGCACGATTGGGGTACCGCGGCCGTTAGATTGCAGGCGGCTGAGGGCGGCGCGGTAGTCGCAAAGCAGAGCACTGCTGGGTGGCGGAGGGCCGAGGGTGAGCAGCAGGTCCAGCCAGAGTCGGATCCCCATCAACTCCGCCGTGGTAGAGGAGCCAAGGAAGGTTGCGTGTTGCTGGCTGTGCAGTCGCAGGGCGGGGATGGTAGCCGCCGCTGCAAGGGAGAAGCTGTCGCGGACAACTGAGCCGTCGGTGCACACGAGGAGTCCACTGAGATATCTGAGACAGGCGTCCTTTCCTCAAATTGTCCAACGGCCCACGCGTCGCGTCGAACGGCCGATGAGGTTCCGTGCATCCCTTGGCAGCCGTGCAACATGATGTCGCGTCTCACTCTTCAAGACGATGCTAAAGCCACCTCTATTTTTTTAATTCTTTCACTCCTTCCTTTACCCCTTCCCCTAAGACGTTGGGGTGTCCACCGAGATATGAGAGACAGTTAATGGGCCACTTCCTCTCCTGAAAACCAAGCTTCATTTTTTTTCAAATGCCAGAGGAAATGTGCATGTTCTGACATAGCACAGAAAACCGTTTTTCTGCTTACGCGCGCAATACAACGAGAATACTTTAAATAACAACAAAAGTAATCATTATTCTTCTCAAAAATTAATTTCTTTCTACAGCTCCATAAACATTTCGCTGCAATGACTGTAGCACAGCATCATCGAGGCTTCAAGCATGCTTTAACAAAAGGTCTTTAAGCTAACTTACTAAACATTTCTGCTAAGCGATTACTTTTTTGGCCGCTGAATACAATAACATGGCGTGCCTAGGTAGTTGTGGATCGGCTCTGTTTGCGGTGTGTGCATTTTCGAAGAGTGTCATAATAGACACACCTACTTACCTGGCGCTGTGTCACCGGCGATCAGTGCCGTTACTCTGCCCGCTTGTGCCGCGATCTTCCGCTTCAAGGTGGACCCTGGATTCCACCTGCCGGATCGTCTAGGAGTTCGGCCCAGTTTCCAACCGCCCAGGCACCACAGCCTCGTTCCGTGCGTGGGAGCCAGGGCTCCGCACTGCCACGCGATGGCGTTCGCTGAACCGCCGCCCAAGGCGCACTGCTTCTTCTCTAGTGTGCCTGAAGGCAGCACTGTTGACGACATCATCGATGCCTTAGAAATTGTCACCGGCCCAGCAGGTGTCAAGTCGCTCCAACACATGAGAGGAGTAAAGTTTGGCGTTGCGGACGCTTCGGACAATAATATAATATTAATCGGCTTTTGCGGAAAGGAAATGGCGCAGTATCTGTCTCATATCGTTGGACACCTGAACCGCGCCGTAAGGGAAGGAATAAAAGAGGGAGTGAAAGAAGAAAGGAAGACAGAAGTGTTGTAATGGAGGTCTCCGGAATAATTTCGACCACCTGGGTGGTGGTGGTGTAAATTTTATTACATACAGGGAAGTTTAGGACGCAAAGGTCCTTGGGCCCGCGCACGGCCCCACTGCACTCAAACGTTCATGTCGCGGAGGCTCATGACGCTGGCAGCCCGGCCTGTGGCGATGGCTTGCTTGGCCGGGTCCTCGGAGCGCAGTAGGGTCACCCAAGCCTCCCAAGTGGTAAGGTGCTCCAGGCCCCGCGGGGGAGGATCCGCCGGGCAGAGGAAAAGCATATGGTCGGGCGTGACTTTAGGGTGGTGGCAGAGGGCACAGGAGGGGTTTGTGGGGACATGGTGATAGCGCGAGCGTATATAATGGGAGGGTAAGGTGCGTGTTTGGAGCCGCCTCCAAAGTGTCTGATGATAATTGTCGAGGGAGGTGGGGAGTGGGGGGTGCAGCCGACGCTCGGCTTTGCAGGCCTGCGTCAGTTCACTGAAGGAATGCATGCGCTCCCGTGAAAAGCCCAGATCAGAGGCCGCCGGTGCCCGGTTGAGAGAACCTCGGGCTAAAGCGTTGGCAGCCTAGCTTCCCGGATTCCCGGAGTGGGCAGGCACCCATGTCAGCTCCATGTGGCGGGGCTGGTGTGCGGCGAGGGAGTTCAATATGCGAAATGCAGGGACGTGAACTCTCCCTTGGGCGAAATTTAGTATGGCAGTTTTAGAGTCCGATAGTTTATACCGGGCCTCCGTGCATGTGATGGCTTGGGCAATAGCGGCCTCTTCAGCCTCCTCCGAAGTGGCAGTGGGGGACACGTGAAGGGTAGCAATCGGTTGTAGGGAGGGGTTCGTGATGACTACAACCGCGTCCTCGCCTGTGCATGCAGCATCCACCCAAAGGGCATCCGGTTCCATGGCATAGTTTTTTGTGCAGCGCCCGTGCGCGAGCTCTACGGCAGGGTTCGTGTTAGCTGCGGTGCATGTTTTTAGGAAGAGGTTGAATAAAGTAGTTCGCGGTGAATGTGGTGGGGGACCTGGAGCTGCGTGGGATCCGTGGCTGGTATCTTGATGCCGAGGGTGCGTAAGATGTGTCTGCCGGTGGTAGGTCTCGCGAGATATATGTACTGTGTCTGTCGGTGGGCCTCGATAAGCTCACCTATCGTGTTGTGTAGGCTTAGCTGGAGGAGTTATTCGGTTAAAGCATTTAGTGGTAGGTGTAGTGCTGTCATAAATGCTGTTCGAATCATGGCATCAAGGGTGGAGATTTCTGTGGCCTGGAGTTTCAGGTAGGGCAGCGTGAAGAGAAACCGGCTGAGAACACAGGCATGAATGAGACGACATAGGTCATACTCCTTTGTGCCCCGGTGGTGCCCAGAAACTCGGCGGATTAGGTGGGATATCAAAACCGCCATCTGATTGAATTTCTGGATGGTGAGAGTGCTTTTCTCGTTGTTCTGGATGTGGAGGCCCAGTACCCGGAGAGTATGTACCTCCGGGATGTACCGGTTTTCCAGTTTCACGGTTATGGGGGCGGTGGGGCAGTTTCGAGTTGTGGGGCGGAGTATGAGGAGCTCCGACTTCTCCAGAGAGCATGAGTGTCCGATACTCCGCGCATATGTTTGGGTGAGGATAGCTGCCGACTGCAGAGTATTCTCTATGTCTCCATAACTGCCATGGGTGGTCCATAGAGTGACATCATCAGCATAGAGTGTATGCCGAAGGTGAGGGATAGTTTGTAGTTTGTGGGCAAGGGGGATGAGGAAAGGAGAGAGGACAGATCCTTGAGGGGTGCCAACCCCACTAAGGGTGTATGGATGGGATGTATAGGGAACGAAGTGAATTTCGGCCATGCGGTTAGTAAGGAATGCTTGAATATACATGTACATACGTGCACCTATGTTCAAGGGGGAGAGCGCCGCCATGATCGCTTTATTGTATAGGCGATCAAAGGCCTTGGAGAGATCCAAGGCGAGGACAGCTTTTGTGTGGCCTGGTTTGAGGTCAGCACACTTCGGGCAGCAGAGGCAGCGGCAGGCACAATCGTGCAGCGCCTGACCATCGTCATTGCTTTGCGCAGAACAAGCATTGTGCCGACTATCTACCGTCTACCATCGACTATCTACACTGCTGCATCTCTCACCCCGCTGGTAATCTGGACGGACAGCAGACAACGCCCCCTTCAAGCCCAGCCTGCCGACGGATGCTTCACACTTCGGGAAGCAGAGGCAGCGGCAGGAACAATCGTGCAGCGCCTGACCATCGTCTTTGCTTTGCGCAGGTTGGTTGATTTTCACTGTATTTAAAAAGTAACCGCTTGTCCCGCTGCCGCTGCTACCTTAGGTTGTGTTCAATATGAGTACTGTGCCGACAGAAACTTGTCTTACATGCTTTGAGGATTTTTCTGATGGTCAAGATTTCATGACATGTGCAGAATGTCGTCAGCCCTACCACCTTGGTTAATGCTGTGCCATTAGCGAGTGAGTATGCAAAGCAAAAAATGAAGCAGATAAGAAAACATTAAAATTCCCATCATGCCGCTTACCTTCATCTCGTAGTGCGCAAACGTTCGTGCTCCCACCTGCTTTGGGTAAAGAACTTTCAGAAATCAAGAAGAATTTGACTATACTTACTATCAAGCTGGATGGCCTGACACCATTAGGAGATACCGTGACAAGCATTGAAAAATCTGTTACGTATATTTCTGAGACTTACGACACACTACTAACGACTTCTGAGAGGCATGATGGAGAGATTGAAAGGATACGCACTAAACTTGAAAGCACTGAAAAAGATAAAAACGAGCTAAATAAAGAGCTAAACCATCTGCATTAACACAGCAGAAGACAGAACATGGAAATCCATGGCTTGCCCTTTGAAGAAAAAGGAGACTTGCTATCTAAGGTAAATAATCTTGCGGTGACGCTCGAACTACCCTGCCTATCAGACTCCGATATTGAAGGCCTGCATCGTCTCCTATCACGCCAAAAGAAGGTGCCTGTGGCACTGCTAAGGTTTTCTAGGCGGGCTCTTAAAGATACATGGCTTGCAAAACACACAGCCCTCAATGAACAGGATGACAAGATACAATTTTTTGACAATTTGACTGCCACTAACAAGAAACTTCGATGGCTCGCTAAAACAAAAGCTCGCGAGCAGAACTACTCTTTTGTGGGGTCGACAGAGAGAAAGATTTCTGTGAGGAAGGAGAGCGGCCCTCCAGCAACAAGGATAGCTTCTGAGGAGGACCTAAGCAAGATTGTATAGGCATCGTAAACTTGGAACCTTGCTAAATCTCTGTTTGGAAAGATGGCTTACTATAACCCTGACCTTTTTAATCAATTGTTCAATGCCAACACTTATGCTCCTCAAAAGGTTCTCTCCTTGTATCACCTAAACGTACGCAGTTTGAAGAATAAGGTCGAAGAAATTGAAGCTTAATTAGAGGAACTAAAGCGTGGTTTTGATGTCATTGGTTTCACGGAAACTTGGTATAGCTCTGATGCGGAAGTTGTGCAGATTCCATGCTACAATCACATTTCTATGTACCGACACGGCAAGCGCGGAGGTGGTGTATCTCTATATGTACACGAACGTTTCCCCTATGACGTTCTTACAGAATCATGTGTTGTAAATGAAAACTTTGAAGTTGTTAGCTTACTGCATCGCGACATTGCTTTACTTTTAGTATACCGCCCCCCTCATGGTAACCTTGATGTATTCCTTGACTTCTCTGATAGTTTCCTTAATTTAGCGAATCAAAACAGATGGCGTGTCAATATATTTGGTGATATGAACGTTGATTTGCTTAAGAAAAATCCGATGCAGACTAAACTACTTGAATTGATGTTCTTACATAGTTGCCAAAATGTTATCGACCTACCTACCAGAATAAGCCAGGAAACAGAAACACTCATTGATCACTGTTTTACAAATTTTTCCCCACATACAGTTACCGCAGGTGTCGTTTCATCAGCCATAAGCGATCATATGCCATTTTTTGGCTTGTTTTCAAATAAGCAACACTCTGCTAAACCTAAGTACAAGCGACGAACAGTGAATGAAGATACAGTTGCCTGTTTTTGTTCACTTATGGCTGAAACTTGTTGGGCAGAAGTATATCTAGAAAATGATCCGTCCGTAGCGTACGATATATTTTTAGAAAAGGTACAATTACAACATTGTATTTCCTATGGCTGCCGTCCATAAGCACAAAAAAAGCTAAGAAAGACTGGATTACCCCCGTTCTTCTCAAGCGCATTCGATATAAAAACTCGTTATTTGCTCATTTCTTAGAAACAAGAGACCCAACCGATTTTGAAGAATTTAAGAAATTTAGAAACAAATTAAATCTGGATCTAAAAAAGGCCAGAACGGCCTATTATGAAAAAAATTTTCTTCAATAGTGGACAAACTCAAACAGGTCTGGAAAGTTGTAAATGGCATGATATCCAATGGGAAACCTCGTCTGCCTTCCGAGCTACTGATTAATGGAACTTCCTGCTCTGGTGTAACACTTGCTAATACTTTAATGAACATTTTCTTAATGCAGGCGCTTGTAATATCACAGCGGGCACGTGTCGCTCGTCACCCATAGACCTTTATATGAAAACTAGTTGTGAGTCTCTATATCTGACCCCCGCGTCTGAAGAAGTCGTGGCTATCGTTAATTCCCTTAAAAATAACTGTTCACCAGGTGATGACGATATAAGTACGGTGGCAGTAAAAGCCGCTATTAGAAGCATTAGTCCACCTTTAACACATATATGCAACAGAATGCTCCTGACTGGTATCCTCCCTGATAAGATGAAATCAGCTCGAGTTACAGTAATTGACAAGGGAGGTGACAAAAATGATATGAACAATTATCGTCCTATCTCAATATTGCCACTGTTTTCTAAAATCGCAGAACGTGTTGTATATAAAAGGTTACAAAACTTCCTAGATAAAAAAAAACATATTATGCAAAGAACAGTGTGGATTCCAGGCTGGTAAATCCACGCAGACTGCTCTACTGGCAATAAAAGATCACCTTCTTTCTTACTTCGAACCAAAGCTTTTCACCATCGGAATATTTTTAGACTTTCGCGAAGCCTTTGATTCAATTAAACACGATATCTTATTACTAAAGCTAGAAAAATATGGAATTCGCGGTATTGGACAAAAATTGTTGGAAAACTGTCTTACAGAACGGAGGTAGTCTACATGGCTACAGGAGCTTAAATCCGACACAGGTTTAATAAAATTCGGTGTACCACAAGGCTCTATCCTCGGCCCTCTACTCTTCATTTTATATTTTAATGATATAGTAAATATACACTCCACTTCAAATATAGTCCTCTACGCTGATGACACCAATGTCTTCTTTTCCGGTCCCAACCTTAGCTTGCTTGAATATCGATCCAATACCTGGCTCAATGAACTGCGAATATGGCTTGATGCCAATATTCTTGAACTAAACATAAAAAAACTAAATATGTGCTTTTTCGCGCCAAAAATAAGCCCCTTGATCATAATATCCGACTATATTTTAATAACACGCAAATTGAGCAAGTGAATTCTCATAAGTTTCTAGGAGTCCATTTTTGCAGTGACTTGTGATGGACCGATCACGTCAATAGTCTGCGGATACGAATATCAAGATCAATTGAGTTAATTCAACGACTTCGTTATCTTCTTCCAATCCATGTAAAAAAAGTTATATTTTTCTCTTATTCATTCTCATATTGTGTATAGTCTCTTAGTGTGGGGAATATGTAATAAAACTTACTCGGATAGGTTGTTCTCTCTACAAAAAAGAGCCTTGCGCACTTTGGGTAGATATACTGTTAGTACTAATGACATATTTACCTCTTGTAAGGTGTTACCGGTTTTTCTATGCTACAATTACTCCTTAGCACTCCTAATCTACCAAAAAATAAAACATGACTTTGAATCTTTTTCCCGTTTTTATTTGAATAGAGCAATTACACATAACTTGCGCACAATTTCTTTGATTGGTTCTAGGCCTCGTACTAATTACGGCACCCAGACCACATATCACCAAATAACAGTTTTATGCAACACATATCCATAAAAAGTTATATCCATAAAAAACCAATTATTATATAACACATATCCAACATTAATTGCTTGTGCCCAAGACAGTGTCAACATTCATCAATTGAAGAAGAAAATAAGGCTTCTTTTGAACAACCCCGTGTGAAATTTTATTATGCATACCTGCTGCATTTCTTTGTTATTCCTACTGTACTGTGTGTATGTGCTTTTCTTTTGTACGCCACTTACTATTGCCCATTGTTGATAACCTCTTCAGTATTATTTTCTACCTGACCAGTGCTTGTGTCATTGCTTATTTTGAATTCCTGTCTTTCCGTGTTTGGTGTACCACTGTTCTCATATGTTACTCCGCACCATCTGCACCGACGTGTAATGCGGGTGTTAGGCCTTGTCAGGAGACATCCTGGTCTCCTTTATCCTCTCCCCGCGGACACCATGTATTGTTGTCCGAAATAAATGGATTTACATTTACATCTTTCAGGCCGGCAGCCAAGCGCCATAACCTCTCAGCCACCACGGCGGCGGTTTAATGTATGCGGACGGTATTGTACTGTTAGAAGATAGCCGGGAAGATTTCCAAACTTTGGTTAATTGCTTTGGAGACGCAGGAGACAGTCTAGGTTTCAGTTTTAGCGCAACTAAGTCAGGTGTGATGGTTTTCAACGGCACAACTGATCGGAAGCTTACAATACAAGGCCATGAAATACCCCGGGTGGCCGAATACAAATATCTTGGGGTATGGGTAAACAACGGGCATATGTACACGGAAAAGCACGAACAGTCGCTCATAGCAAAAGGGCGCAGAGATGCCGGGATAATGAAACATAGGGCATTGTGGGGTACAACAGGTATGAAGTTCTCAGAGGTATTTGGAAAGGAATAATGGTGCCGAGGCTTACTTTCGGGAATGCGGTTCTATGCTTAAGGGCTGAAGTTCAGTCGCGATTAGAAGTAAATCAGAGAACTGTCGGAAGATTAGCACTAGGTGCCCACGGGAAAACCACAAACGAGGCAGTACAGGGAGATATGGTCTGGGCAACGTTCGAAGCACGGGAAGCTCAGAGTAAAGTACTATACGAAGAACGCCTGAAGAAATTGGATGATAACAGGTGGGCAGCTAATGTATTTAAATGCCTGTACAGAAAGAGCGTTGACACACAGTGGCGGAAACGAACTAGAAAGCTGGCCAGTATGTTTGCCAGAGGCGAGGAAGGAGAAAGAAAGAGCATTAAACGATAGGTAATTACGTCGAGGGTAAAAATTGGATAGACTCAATGGAAAAGAAGCATAGTGTAGAACTATATCGATGCTGGAAAAGGCAGATCAGGAAGGAAACGTTTTATGATAGCTCAAGAGGCAGTGCCCTCCTGTTTGAAGCTAGGTTAGGGTGTCTTATAACGCGCAGCTACAGAAAAAAAATTTAACGAAGATGAAACATGTGCTGTGTGTGGTAAATCTGTAGAAACAATAGAACACCTCATCCTAAAATGCGATGGTATCCATCCCGATGTCGATGCAGGCACAGACACTCTTCCTGAGGCCTTAGGGTTTAGAGGTAACAGTAGTCATGTAAATATATCTGCGGTGGAAATTAGAAAAAAGTGATTGGAGGATTGGTGGCACAAAAGCAGAGAGGTGACATAAGTTTTAAAGTGTAGGAAGACGTTTTTTTTAAAGGAAATGGCGAATTGTATTAACAACTTACAGCAGAGTAAACAAAAATAAAGAAAAAACTGAACATAGTGGCGACAACCACTGCCCGTTTCAAAGGGGATGCTCCTACCTTCCATACATCCATCCAGCAGCGGGGCTGATTTATCTAAGGCATTAGGGTTTAAGGACAGTGACGGGAAAGTAGATTTTAAGCGGGTAGAAGTAACCAAGCGAAGGTTATCTGATTGGTGGCTAAAATCAAGAGAACAGTAAAATTTCATAAGTCATGGCTAGGTGGCTTGAGCCACCGCCCGATTTAAAGGGTTCAGCCGTATCCATCAATCCATCCATCCATGCAGTTTAGCGGTTCTGGCGCCTTGAGATTCCGCTGCCCAAGCTCGATTTTCGCTTTGGTGGCGTGAATTGAATTCAAAACGGTAAGGAAATTCGTTGCTTGAAATTAAAATTAGTAGTGTGGCAGCCCTAAAATTTTGTGTGCCAGAATTTATCTTGTGCAAAGCAGTTTATGATATGGACTCGGCCGAGTAGCACTCGAAGCTATTTCACCTTTCGCTTCTTCGCTCAATTCATGTTTCATTCGATCTAATCATATATCTAAGCATAATAAATATAAGTGGGGTCTTCGTGCCCATTTCCGCTCAGAAGGGAAGAAAATTATTGCACCGGAAAGTTTTTTGCTTCAAGCTTATCGTTCCTTCTTCACTCTACATGAAGACCGTTCAAACATTGTTGCGGGCTAATTTTCAAGATGCAGCGCACTAGTAAAGCGTGGCTATTTACGACATAGGTTTTAGGCAAAGTCTTTCTCACGCCAGGAATGTATCAGACGGAATGAAAGTGTGCGTCGGATCATGGACAATAACCCAACACGAAAGCTTTAGAAAACGGCATTTTTATTCCGTTGCGAATGATCATAGAACGGGCACAATTTTCAATAAGATCCTTTCCACTGGAGGCTAAAGGGTGAGGCGGTGTATTTGTTGAAGCACCATCAAGTGCCAGACATGACATCGGAGAGGCAGAGTCAGAGTCAAGATGCTGTCGCTTAACCGCTGGCTCCAAGCCTGTTTCCGGATCTGCAGGCATCACAGCAGGCAAGGAAGCTTGGAGAGGCTGCATCGCACCGTTGTTGTTGACTTTCGGCCGACGTCGCTTGGATGCTTGCGCAGAAGGTTTCCTCTCCCGAGGTGGCTTTCCATGTCTCCGTGGCCGCGTGAGATACCTGGGACCGTTCGGAAATAATCTAGGAACTGCATCTCTGGAAAGCACGGGCCTCTTTTCCTCTTCAATTAGCACTCTTCTACCGATCTCCGCGTAATATGCCCGGGATATCGCGTCCCCGGCAAAGTTCTTGGCGCAGACATGGTCAGTGGGCCTTAAGGTGCGCTCTGCCCTAGGAATCGCACAGCGCCACTTCTTCAAGCGAACATTGTCGGAAGGGGCTTGGAATAAAGGCCCGAATTGCAGTTCGGCACGAAGCACTTTCTTACCATTGCGCAGCACTCACCAGCTGTGGGCTACTCTGCCGACGATAGCCAAACACAAGGTCTTGGTGCAAAATAAAAGAACGCGTTTAAAACAGTTCAGAAGTGCATCTGCACACTCAGAAATGTGTCAAAAACACGTGCCCAGTGCCGCTTAGTGTGGGCCAGCCTTTCGCAGCGCCCTCTAAGTTGGCGACCGCTTTACATGGCAACCCCCCCCCCCCCCCCGAACTTATTGTGGCCGCGAGCGGGCGGCTCTCTCGCGCGCGGCGTTGAGAAAGTGTCAACACCTTAGTATGTTATTTTTACACCGTGCCCTTGACTCATTCTCACCCTCTCTCCGCTGACCGGTCACATTAGAATGGCTAGGGTTAAATCGCAGGGGGTGGCAATAGAATAAGGAAGAACTATGACTTAATCGGATTAATGATGGCGTCATAGAAATCGGTCACAATGAGAGAAATTTACAGCAGCCGGAAGCATTCTGGCCACCGAAACGTTGGCAAGAGTGGGCTGGTTGCCAGACCTACCGGGCACACCTTGGCGGCACGCCGCTGAATCCCGCTGGGACAAGGCCACTTGACATTTCTCGCTTACTGGTACGCTGTAGGGAGCGTTTATGTACCGCCTTGCTTAGTGTGGGGACATCCTTTGATGTACCTCTTGCTGATGCCCCCTAAACTTCAGTGTGGCTATTTCTGCTGCTTTCGTAGAAACCGTGCCATGTTGGCCCCCAACTAGAATAGCACAGTGAGCTGCTTTTGTATAGTGAGCCTACAGGTACTTCCACTTTTGTGTGCCCTAGGGATAAGGCGCAGGAAAAAGAGGGACTGATCGCTGGTCAGCTGCCAGCAGCTTTTAACAGCGCTGTGCTGTGCTACTCTTAGAAAAGGCGCAATGCCGCCTTGCAGGCTCCCCTAACTGCAGCATCCTTTTCTTCCAAATTCGCACCCGTCTAACAAAAGCGCGGGGGGGGGGAGGGATGGAGGGGGCGGACAGGGGAGATATGGCAGCACCCCCTAAAGAACTTAAGGTCTGCAGGCTCTTTCTTCCTTCCCTGAGCTATGCCACGCAAAAGAGGCCTACATAGATGTTCTGTGCGGCACGTTTCAAAGCTATGAGCGATGTGAGGGTGTTCCAGATGAGGCCAGGAAGGTAAACAATGGCGAACCCCACCTATTCCTAAAAGTCGGAGTGGGCGACGACAGCGACAACAATGCGATCGGTTCGGCAAACACGTGACACTGTTTTGATTGCCTCGGGGAAAGCAAAATCGTGGCACGTCGCGACATGCTTCCGAACGCACTTTTTTTCTGTACGCTGACAGTGCATGCAGAGTCTACACCTTGTGCTGCGCTTGCGGTTGCGTGTCCGTCGAGGTGATGTGCTAGTGCATTAAATGGAGCGAAATGTGGATTACCCTCCTGCCAGGATATGTCTAACAAGTGCTGCCTGCCCAATTGCCGGATTAATTGCAAATCGGGACCCAAAAACCATGTTTTGAAGTCTCCCCGGGGTGAAGAACAGAACGTTTGGATTAGGGCTATACCATGAGCAAATTTCGTTGTGTCACCGCAAGGGTGATGTTTGAAACGTCTCCAAATAATACTATGTTCTGAAAAATAGGATAGACAGCGCTGCATTGTATAAATATCGGTAAACCAGGATGATTTTGTTTTCAGTTATATGCAGCGAATCCAGCATTTCAAGGGATAGCTCTCTTGCTAAGTTACCGCTGCTTTTTAAAACGAATTGAACTTCCCTCTAGGTTTGCGAACTTCACTCGTTCGAGAAGGCCACAACATCGACGAGCTTACAGAGAGCACCACAACTGCGCCGATTTCGCACAGCCACAATCCCAACAAAGCTTCCAGAATGCCCGCCTGATCTTTCTAAGCCATGCGCCTCAAGGGATGTCCTCGACTTCTAGCGAACGCGTCGTGAGGCGGCTGCTTTGAAAAAAGCGCTTGAAGAGTCTGCCGAAGTATTCTGCAAACAGCAGGAAGTATATAAGATTATAAACTTGACAGAATATTTAACCAGCAAGAAACATTCTTGAAACATTATTGAAGGCCAAGCTCCAGGCATCAAAGATGCAGTTGCAGGAAAAGCTGATTTTATCATGACAGTTTACGTTGTAAAGACGCCGATAATGATAATGGGGACCGATTTCTCCATTACATCTGTAGCAAAACAGCAAGAAATCGGCGGGGGAGCTACTTATGAGTACTGAGAACAGCTGTGTCGACCCCAATCGAAATCCCAATTCCGCAAACGAAGACATCTGCTTGCTATGTTGTAATTAGGTGGACGGCGGAAGTGTATATATTTGTCTTGAGAGCAAAATTATAATACATACATGTGTCCCCCAATAAAACTACATACGCAGCTTTGAAGCGAATCGAGTGTGCTTCATTTCTCAGTATAGCTGCGCTTCATTATATTGTAGGCATAGAAATAAGGAAGGTAAAGGTTTTAAAACAGAGGTAAATTTATTTAAAGGAATGTGCAAAGATAAACGTTTACTGATAAAGACGAGAACGCGACAGAGTTGCTGAGATTAGTTTATATAAACAACCTTTACAAAGCTGATTAATGGCTATTGCCTCTAAGTGTATGTCTCGTAAAGTGCCAGGTCTTTATTATAGCGTTTAGTAGAAGAAAAATTGTGGATTGATTATTGGATGCTTATTTATGCTAGGTGATCCCGGCCGCGATTCCACAAACTCCACCACAAGCGGCGGCGACTGCGGGCCTCTTTTCGTGAGGTCACGGAAGGAGTACTCAGGCCTTTTCAAATTCTCTAGAGGGTGTTGGATATGGGCGTGGGTGTTTAGACAATTCCCCACTCAGCGCTGCACTCCGGTTTTACTTTTTTTCTTCTGGAAACAGGGTCCTCTACAGAATTCTCCCAAGCCCATCTACCCAATCCCCTTTGTGCTCTTTTTTGTTATTGTCCTCCAGCCTGGTCCACAGAAAACGTCGCGGAGGGACTTTACTCCAGCCTCGGCTGCCCTGCCAATACATAGCAGGTGTTAGGGAACAAAATGGCGGCCAGAAATCGCCGCCCATTGTGTCTGATGGCCGTTTTAGGCTGTTTTAAGCAAGGGGGTACATGTAGGCTCCTGCTTTTGCCTTGGGTGGATGGTTGGATGAAGAGATTAACGTAGAAGCGTCCCCTTTGAAACGGGGTGATGGCAGTTGCCACCATGCTCAGCTTTTTTTCCCTTAATTTTTCTTTAACCCTGTTGTAAGTTAAAATTCGCCATTTTCTTTAAATACGTCGTCCCACACATTTAATCTTATGTCACCTCTCTGCTTTTGAACCACCAATCTTCCAATCACTTTTTGCTAATTTCCACCGCAGACTTACTTCCATGACTATAGATATCTTTATACCCTAGGGCCTCAGGAAGAGTGACTTTGGCAGCATCGACAGGAAGATGAATACCATCACATTTTAGTATGGAGTGTCCGATTGTTACTACAGATTTACCGCACACAGCGAATGTGTCATCTTCTTCGTTAAATTTGTTTTTATATCTGCGCATTCTAATTAAGACATCCTGACTTAGCTGTAAAGAATAGGGCACTGCCTCTTGAGTTGTCATGAAACGCTTCTTTCATGATGTGCTGTTTCTAGTATAAATATAACTCTACGCTATGCTTCTTTCCCATTGAATTTATCCAATATTTACCTTCCGCGTTTTTAACCTGTCGTTTAATGCTCTCTCTTTCTCCGGCTTCGTCGCGTTGCTGTGCTACTGTCTCTATCAATAACGTTCTGACTACATTGGCTACTGTATAGATTTGTGTAGAACTCTTCGGCCACATTAACGATCCTATCCATATTGCTAATGGCATTGCCCTCCTTGTCTCTTAGCGTACACATCCGGATTTTACCTATGCCTAGATTCCAACGAAGCATACTCCTTTCCCTACTCTCATACAGGAGTACCCGCGCTTAGAGTGGAGTGCAGGTAGGCGGCGACTTCGATGTTGTCCTCATCGGTGACGTCCTGCAATACTGCGTCGAGCGTTGTCATGTGGCGTCACTGCTATTTAAAAGGTAAGGGTTCCACGGGGCTGCCTCCTTAACTGCGGGTTGTAGGCAAAGGGAAGGTAGAGCAAGATCGCGTTCGATGGTCTGTGCTCGATGTCAACGTAGACGGAGTGTACTTACATGTAGTTCCTTTCCACTTTACCCCCTTCACGGTGCTATTGAGATGTCCACGCCAAGCGAGAGGTACAGCCGTCTAATTGGGTTTTATAGAGCCAGCGTAAGTTATCTCACAATAGTGGATTGCAAACGTTGTTAGTTCTAGTAAGTAGCATTAAGAAAATAAACGATATAAATTCACGCATGTCAACTCCCATCAAATACAACCGATATCAACCCTTCTTGATTTTACAAGACATCAAGGCGCTGACTAACAACGCATTACCCATTAAAGCAAAAAACTTTAATGGTCCCGTTCTGCAAAAAATCCGGCATCGGCGCGACTGATGTTGCGGATGTTGCCATCGAACTCAGTATTCGCGGAGTCCCCATTCCTCGAGTGCCCAAAATTAAAATCTTGGGCCTAATTCTACAAGAACACGGCTTCAATGGTGACGTAATTCGGAAGCTTCAGGGAACCTCGCAGCAAATTATGCGACTCATTCGCCGCATTAGTAACCGCCACTCGGGCTTGAAGGAAAGCAATACTCTCCGTTTAGTACAAGCCTTTGTGATAAGCCGCATAGCTTACGTATGCCCTTACCTACATCTCAAGTCAGCTGAAAAAGAAAAAGTGGAGGCCATAATCAGAAAATGCGTCAAACAGGCAGTTGGGCTACCCATGCACACAGCGACTGAGAAAGTGTTAGGTCTCGGTCTTCATAACACCCTAAGCGAGATTATTGAAGCGGTAACCGTCTAGCAGTACGAACGACTATCGGCCACACCAACTGGCAGACACATTCTGTCCACACTAGGCATAACATACGAACGACAAGGCGGACCCACAACTGACCTTCCCAAACATATACGCCAGCTTCTGGTCATTCCTCCACTACCTCGAAACATGCACCCAGATTTCCACGCTGAACGTCGTACAGAGAGAGCCAAATCATTAGGCAAACGCTTTCTTAATGATACCTCTGTGGTATATGTAGATGCGGCAGATTCTTCGCCTGACAAGACGGTAGCTGTGGTCACCACGGAACGTGGTACACTCATAACTGGGGGCACTATACGCACTCAGCACACACATGTTGGAGAAGAAACAGCCATTGCTCTAGCCATTGTGGGATCTTCGGCAGAAACCATTGTCAGCGACTCAAAATTGGCTATACGTAACTACACGTTTGGAAGAATATCCCCACAAGCAGCACGGATTCTGCTAAATTATCAGCCCACGCGGCGCATTCGCCTAATCTGGACGCCTGCTCATGCTTCCCTTGCTGGTAATGAGGCGGCTCATAACCTAGCTCGAGAACTGTCCCGCCGAGCTGGGTCGTGCAGCCCGCCCGCCCTATACTCTGGCAAGGACAGGTTGTTTTCTTACAGAGAAATCCTGCAGCACTACAGGCTTGCAAGACTCAGATTCCCCCAAGCAGATAAAACGCTCTCCAAGCAACAGGCCAAAGCCTGGCGTAAACTTCAAACTAACACCTATCCAAATCCCCAATTGTGTAGCTTCTATTCGGAAGGACTCTACTCAAACAAATGCAAAAATTGTGATGCGAAAGCCGATCTAAATCATATGATCTGGAACTGCCCGCAGTCCCTACCAGCGAGTCACTTCATTACCGACTCTGCTCATTGGGAGGCTCTATTGCTCAGCCCCTACCCGGGGATACAGATCAAGCTCCTCCAGCTGGCTGAAGACGCCGCCGCTGCCCAAGGGATAGCGGCCGCCGTTTAAGCGGGGGGCGACTTCGTGTCGCTCCTCTATATGCGCTGGAAATAAAGTTTCACAATCGGCGCGACTGGGAAGTTACGATCCATGAAATGGCTGTAGTGATGTAGAAAAACACGTTCTCTACAAACAAAATAAATGGCTGCGGCTTAGCTCAGCTAACCCTGGTATGCATGCGAAAGCACGGATTACATGTGATGTTACTTTCTAAGGTTCTTCGGGCCGAAGCACAGTCTGACAGATAGACGGACCACGTGGGTCGCTGCGGGTTCCCCGCTGCGAAAACTCACTACCAGCGGCTCGCCAGTCTTCGCTCGGCTGCTAACAAGGCTCGCCGCTGTCGTCATTCGGCATTTTTCGCTCGCCGTCGAGCCAGGCTAAGCTCCCGCCCTTCGTTGCTTTCGGCTGGGCGTTCAGCGCGTTTACGCTCCCAATCGATTGCTAAATCCCTCGCACGGTTGGCAATGTCGACCGGGTGATCAGACGTGGTCCGACGTGTGCGAACTTGGCCCGACGTATGCGACGTATCAAGGACGTCGACTCCGGCTGACATGCTTCGTCCATAGCGAGACACAGGATAGGCAGCGCGCAGTCGCTGCGACGACGGCGGAGCGCGTGACTGCAGCTGCTGCGAGTCACGTGGTGCGTCACGTGGTTAACTACGCAGGTCCGCTCCTACTGTTCAAGGTCTTTCGTACAGACGCAGCGAAATCAGAGCCGCTGGGATAGTAAAGTTTTGGCTTTCAAAGGCTGTCAAGCGGAAGTGAACCGGATCCCTTCGATCGGGAGCCGGCCACTACTTCTTCACCAATGAGGATGTTTGTTGAGGAGGATAAACAGAGGATTTGTACAAGCACGTCGCGCAGCCCTGTGCGCAAATGACATTAAAGGAACACCTAGTTTTAAGGGTCACTAATTAGCGGCACGGATTTTGTGCGATGACGTGTAATACAGCAGCATGTGATGTCGCGTGAAAGGCTACCGATATCTGCGTAATAGTATGCCAAGGAATCCCCAAGCGACCGCATGGACGCTTTAAAACTATCGCGCCTTATTTGCAAGGTGAACATAAATAATGAAGTTTATGGAGGCAAATTTCACCGCCATACCAGCTATCAATGTGCACAAACAAGGGCACATGGGAGCACATAATATATCTGGCCGGGACAATTACAACACCAAGTCGTGCCGAACATCTACACCAGCTTTTAAGCTCGTGTCCGTGACAACACGAACGACAGCACCGCAAATGGAGCCGGTGCTTACTTGATTAGGTACCGCTAGCTAACGCATTCTGCGCGCAAAAAAATCAGTGGTCCAGTAAGAGGCTTCTGCTCAACAAATTCAACGTCGAAGTTTAACCCTTCCTTGCATTCAAAGCTGATTGTGTACTGGCGGTGTTGCATCGAAGTTTTAATCAATTTCACTTAGAATGTGAGATTTAGGTGAAGCTGAGATATTATTGTTACTCTTCATTTTGCTACACCCTGTTGACGACGCACAGCGAAAAAAAATACACAGCCGTGTGCTGTACAATGAAAACTGGCCTTCGAAAAATAGGTTGTTTGAGGAAAGGAAACGGTGAAAGATTTGTCCAATGTCGGTGGACACCCCAACCGCACCGTAAGAGAAAGAAGGAAAGCGGTATTGAAAGAAGAAATAGAGTGCTGCCGTAGTGGAGACTTCCGGAAAATTTTAGACCACCTGTGGATTTTTCATAGCACAGAACACGGGCGCCTTTTCTTTCCTATAAACTATTATTTTCATTATAATACAAGAACACGGCAAAACAGAAAACAAAAATTGGTCAGTGCACGCTAAAGATCCCCGGGTGCTGGAAATTATTCCGGAGGCCACCACTATGACACCTCTTTCTTCCTTCCTTCTTTCAGTTCCTCCTTTATCCGTTCCATTACTGCGCGGTTTAGGTGTCCGAATAGATGTGAGATACTGCACCATTTCCCTTCCTCAACAACCAATTTACAATTTGCATATTTGAAGAAAGGAAACGACGAGTCACTGTCTCACATATCTGGGTGGACACCCAAACTGCGCTGCAAGGGATGGATAAAGGCGGAACTAAGAAAAGAAAAAAAACGGTGCCGTAGTGGAGGGCTCAGGAATAATTTCGACTATCTGGGGGTCTTTAACATCCACTGACATCGCACAGCACAATGGCGCCTTCGCGGTTCGGCAATATCGAAACGCTGCCTCAGCCGACTGTATTGATCGCGTGCTCTCTCGTCAAGTGATCGCGTCAAGTGCCCTTATCACTGAAGGGCTGAAGCTTCGTGGACTTGGCGGACTGCAAAATTCTCCGTGACCGTCGCCTCATATATTCCCATTGTAAAAAAAATTGTACGGCACTTAAGCTTCGCCTTGAAGAGTGGAACGCGACAGCATGTTGTAGCACTGCCAGGGAGTCCACGGAACGCCATCGCCCGTTCGGCGCGACGCCTTTCCCGTAAGACAAATCGCGCCGCTATGTACGGTGAAACGGACGCGCGGAACAGGAAACCACGTAAAAGCGATGCGAGGCGCCTCCCTGAAACGCGCCGGACTAAAGTTGCAGTCTCAGTTAGTCGGCACATAGTTCTCGACAAACCCTGTGCCACGAACGCGAGCATAGCTTCCTCGCCGAACGAACGGGCAACAAGCCGCAAGCTTCGTGGTGAACGTGTTTTGGATGTGCGCTGCGTTGTTCGCCGCTCACCGCGTGATTCCTGCGTGCCCTCACGGCCCCACTGCGCCCAAACTAGAGATACGTCAGACGCGTCATTTCCTTTCCTTAAAAATAAATTTTCATTTCATTTTCCTTTCCTTACGGCGCGGCTCATGTGTCCACAGAGATATGCGATACAGGTCTCACTTCCTTTCCTTAAAACAAATCATTTCATTATCCTGCCCTCGCGGCGCGATCCGGGTAGACCACCGAAATATGCGACAGGCGTACCTTGCTTTCCTTGCGCTGCCGTCGTGCGTTATTTGCTGGGGCAATGGCGTACATTGCGAGGAGAAGGAGGGATTTCTCACCACGGCCGACGCCGACATCGGCTTTTCTGCGACACGAGCCCCTGAACGTTGCCGCGTTAACATTGTGTCGGCTTCTGACATTCTCACATTAACTTTCAGTTGTTTAGACATGTGGATTGCTGCTTACTACCAGTTCAATTAAGGAGCAACAAAGATATATCGAAAATCGTCAACCGCTACGTGAGCAAAATAATCCTCAGCTTATCATATGAAGGTTCCAGTTATTGATTGAAATCTGCATTCTTACAAATCGGTGAGCCTGAACGTCTACAACGCATGTAGCGAAGCTAGGTGGTTCACCACGAGTGAAAAGAAAATTTTTCTTGCAAATTATGCTGCCTAGCACAAGATGCGAGATACCATCTGCCCCTGCATGGCTTGTGTTCATCCAACAAATATGGCTCGAAACTTAATTTCTTTAAGCATGGCAAATTCAATGGTTCAGTGTCTGTATTCAGCTGTTTGGATTGTTACTCCTCCGAGGCTGCCAGTTAGGCGATTCTAGAAATTACAGTGAAGACAATTCACCTGTTTCACTCTTCATGCTTCAGAAATCAGTCTTATCTTGCCACGATAGGAATGCGATGAGAAAAAAAAATGCGTATTTGATGCCGGACTTTCAGCCGAGCAAAAGCAATTAACAAAGTGAAGACAGAGGACATAAAGATGCACACGGCACACGAAAGGAAATTTTCTTGAGCATACCGAGCGATGACTTCTCATGGACGTCCGGAGTGAGTGGAGCAGGCAGCTTTCGAGGAGCTGCCGAAGGTGTCCCATCATTACTTGAGCGTTTATTACGAGAAAATGTTCAAATTATTCCACAAGTGAGTCAAATTATTTTTAACCGGGTTGTGGTTTTACTCGACTGAAGGATTAAACCATGCCAAATCGTAAAACAGTTCAGACTACCTCGAGGTTGCAAACACCATTCGTCCGTAATAATGCTCTGGGTTTGGCGCTGGCAGTCATCATCACCAGTTTTTCTTGTTCAAAAATTCACTGAAACGCCTCCCGTGCATTAAAGAGCGCGAAATTAGCTTTGAGTGCTGAAAATACTCTACAGGTAATAGAAGAGTTCAACAAGAATTTCCTATAACACAGACAGCGGGATGAGCAGAACCAAAGAATTTATAGGTGCAAGAGTAGCACAGCTTGCATCAGCACACATACCATGATTATGAAGGTATTCCCTAAGGTAATCGTTGAAACGTTTGTGGAATGTTAGCCTTTCGTTGGCCAATAAAGGTGCCTGGCCTTCCTAAGGGCGGGTGGCTGGGCCCCTATTTTTGCCTTGAACCAAGTGATAAAGACACACGCAGAATGTAAGCAACCCCGTTATTGTCCTGCGTATAGTAGGGGAAAACGTTTCACTTAACTGAATCCAAAGCAGTTTCGTGGGCATCGCTTTTCTAGTGTTTAGACGATAAATATGCAAAGCTGCTGAAGAATAAAACTATAGCGACCTTATAGGTACGGTAAAAGAACTATCGCCTATGCCACTGCTAAAATTTGGAACCAACTGCCTGCTAACTTAAATGTAGGCCAATTCTCAATCGCCGATATAAAAAAAAATTTTCCGGAGCCAGCAATATTCGACTCCACTATAAGTCTGTGTTTTTCTTCGATGCCTTCTTCCTTTTATTTTTTTTGTCCTCCGAACTATTTTATAATTTCTTGAGCATTTCGCCTTTCTTTGTGTATAACTGTCGCATAACTGCTGTTACATGAATTCTGTGAAAAATACCGAGTTGTCTGGCTATAATTATTTTTCGCACTTCCTGCATGGGCCCAAGTCTAGCCGAGAAGGCTAAGGGCCCACATGATTCACATGTACTTCCTACTAGTCGTTTGAATAAAACTGATTTTGATTTGATTTGATACCGAATAGCGCCAGTAAGAAATAGTGATTCACTTCGCGTGTGTGAGTGGTTTTCGTGTGTTATCCTGTACTGAGATTTCCATGTGAATTTTAGTCTTGTAATTTTAATATATTTGGCATCGTATATGTATTAAAGTGGGAAATTTTGGGGACAAGTAGGGCAGCGCGCGAAGATCCTGTAATTTGTTTGCCTGAAAAAAAAAAAGAACCGTGGAACTCTTTTTCGTATATCACAAATTCAGAGCAAATGAACGCTCCGCGATGCAGCAGCTTGACGTATTTCCTGCCTCCTTGGCTGCAAACTGCCACAACAAGCATAAAAATGATTAGCCGCATGCTTCATTCCATTCGTTGCACCGAGGATTCAAACAGAACATACACACACGCAAAAAATGAACACTTCGGACTTGCGAGCCTATGTAGTAGCTTCGGTTTTGAATTTACTAGTCCGAACTTAAGACAGTAACATATTTCAAGGTCAATTCTTAAAAAAAATATACCGGGCATAATGACAACGACTCACTCTTGATCCAGCGTCGCTGCTTCGAGGCACGCTAACTAACGTGGTTAAAATGCGAATCTGTGTTTAGAAACGACAAGCAACATATTTTCAACAGCGCTTCTCTCGAAAACAAAAAAAAACGCAAGAAACCGTCAAAACCTAAATAAGTTAAGCAGAAATGTGAAAATTTTTCTTTGGAATGCAGGACATGTTGTGTTAAATGAGCACAATTCTGTTTTCTTTATCGTACTAGTGGGTGCGCATAACGCTTTTGAAATTAAGTTGGCCAGTAAAAAATCTTTCCGT
Source organism: Amblyomma americanum (assembly GCF_052857255.1). Taxonomy (NCBI): domain Eukaryota; kingdom Metazoa; phylum Arthropoda; class Arachnida; order Ixodida; family Ixodidae; genus Amblyomma; species Amblyomma americanum. The sequence continues at coordinate 87,035,876 of NC_135507.1, forward strand.
TCTCGTTAACACTACAATGACGAATCTACTTCGCAGTCCTAGGTTGTTGACAGGAATACAAGATTAGCTCGAAGCGCTATGAAATAGCTGCCGAAGAAAAGGTCCGTTTTACGCAGAACATGGAAACGCCGCGCCTCACGTAAGAAAGTTTTGCGAGCCATGACTAAGCCTAATGACATCGCGAGACTCAAAGAGTCTCTGGTAACAGACGCCTCTTCGTCGCTGTTCCCATCGCAGGGACGTTGGACGCAGCAGTATACGCATTCGCACCAGGTCAGACAGACACTGCCGAATGGAACGCAGTAGTTCTCGAAAAAGGTCGTAGCTGTCCGTGCTTAGGTGACGCAGCGCGGGCAGGGACGTCAGCAAGTTGTGCAGGTCCTCCGGCTCTCGTTGCAGCGCGTCCATCGTGAACGCAATGCCCAGGGTCAGTTCCTCAAGGCATGGAAATGAAATCGGTTCATCGTGCAGGCACCCGCGGCAACTGGCATCACCCACGAGGCGCAGGTTCCTCAGTGTCCCGCTGGTGGCGTAGAAGAACGCGTCGAAAACGACCTTGAGCAGCCTGATGCACAGCTCGACCGTTTAGGAAAAGCGTCGTAGTGCAGCGGAGTGTCATCGCTTGATATCTCGCAAGACACCAGGCGCAGTGTCTTGAGCTCTGGACAGAGCTTGGCCAGCGATGCGAGCCTTAAGCCTCCGCAGCACCAGAGGGAAAGACTCTCCAGCCGCGGCCGCGTCTTCAGGAGGCTCTGTAGCTCGGCGCCAACGTCGGCGAAGCGGATGACAGCAGCCAGGGACACTGACAGACTGCGAAGGTAATGGAACGCCGACATAACGGCGAACGCTGGCAATGACTCCACGATTACCTGCAAAAAGCGCCACATCACCCAACTCATTAGAATGAGAGGACTACAACTTCTTCGAAGAGATCCCGAGGAACTCGCGTCATCTTCATATACCCAGACGCGGCGCGGTGGCCGATTTCCAGCAGAGTCTTTTACACCCGACAAACCTTTTCAAATGCAAAGTCTGGCTCCTAGCTGATGTACGTACAGCAGCTTTCATGCAGCAGGAAACTTTAGAATGATGTGAAGGTTTTGTGTACAAGGACCAAATTTCAGAGGCGAAATTTCTTTCGCATATTTATAAAGGTGAAATTCTAAGGTCCTAGTGAAGCTCTGGGATCAAAGCTCTGTTAGGAAAACGCATTTTCTTGTAACCAGGACAATTAACTAAGATTACCTTTCCATCCGAGACCGCTGAGCGCACAAATGACAAAATTTTGGCAGAAAATATGCTAGAACAAATAATTTTGTTCATTGATCCACCCGTTAGAGCAGCGAGTTTTGTTTCCCTATTTGAGGATCTGAACATACTCTTATTTTGTTAGTAATACAAACAATCAGCGGAAACATTACGCGTTGGTCGGTTGCTTAGTCAGTCTTCTGAAACCCTGCCAGGAACACCATAAAAGAAATGAGCTGTGTTTTAACTACTGAAAAAAGGAAGAAAGAAGCGGCGTAGTGGAGGGCTCTGGAATAATTTTGAACACCTGCGGATCTTTAATGCGCACTGACATCGCACAGCACACGGGCGCCCTTGCGTTTCACCTCCATCGAAACGCCGCCGCCCGGTTCGAAGCCTGACCATCCTTTATCCCTGCTCTTAAGGCGCGGTTCAGGTGTCCGCTGATATGCGAGACGGATACTGCGCCATTTTCTTTCCCGAAGTACCATTTTTTTTCATTTTAGTACTGCTCAATCTGGTAAGATGGCGAAAGCTGTGGTGTAAAGGCCAAGTAGACGCGGCTTGGCATCTGTAACGTTGAGTGCGTTCCGCGCACTTGATAGGCAGCGCGCCAACCCTGCCACCCTGGCAGGTGGCAATTATTGGTTGGTCGCGACAGTCTGGTTACCCAATGAACGCTGCGGCCTATTGCTTCAGTGCCGCATGTTTGCCACAATATTGTCAGCGCTAATGCATGCAGATCACATCTCTCTCTCACCAATCGTAAACTCTGCGCTCGCATGTCTGACCTTACCCAGCAATCTGCCGAGTTGGCTGCACAGCTCGCTGACAATAACTGGGTAGATACATGCAACAGCGCAGCAAGACAGATGTCGAGCAACACTTGGCGGCTCTTTACGAGTCTCATAGACCCTACACAAACACGCAGAGAAACCAAGAAACACCTCACTCGCGCGATACAGAATTTTCAAGGAAAGAACTGGAGGACGCTTAAGCTTCGTCTTTAAGAGTGTGACGCGACAGCGTGTCGCAGCGTTGCCGAGAAGTACACGGACCACCATCGCCTGGTCGGCACGACGCGTGGCCCGTTGGACAATTTAAGCAAAGAACGGCCTTTCTCACATATCTCGGCGGACAGCCATACCGGGCCGCAAGGTAAGAGAAAATCGATCGTTCGTGCGTTCATTTAACCAATCCATCAATTAGTTGAATAAGTGTTATTAATTAATGATTAATATTTGTTTTTTAATCGATCGATCGATCAACCAAGCGATCAATCAATCAATCAATCAATGATCAACCAAACAATCGATCGATCAATTGATCGATCGATCAAAGATCATTCGATCGATCAATCAATCCTTAACGGTGTCGCGTTAAATTTCCTTCCGTTACGGCGCGTTTCAAGTGTCCACCGAGATGCGCCATTTTTAGCTCACGGCCAAAGACGCCGACGACACCGGCTTTTCTGCGACACGAGCTCCTTAACGCTGGCGCGTTAAAACAGCGCTGTCAGGACCAACAGGGTCCCGGAATGAGGGACTCCTCCTTGTATTGCAAGGGGCGATACCCACTAGGGGCCTCTCCCCTAGCACCTACCTATATATATATATATCTAAGTAAATGCTTTTCACCTCCAGCACTCCCACTACGGCCATGTACCTCAAAGCGCGACGGACGAGTCCACTGAGCCAGGAAGCCAGTTATGCGTTCTTCCTTCCCTCAAAATCACCGGAGTATAGAACGTTGTCAACGCCATGCAATGAACACAAAGAACGCTGATGGCCTATAGACACAGAGACGAGCAGTAAGTGGTTTTATTGAAATAGTTATAAAAAACGAAGGAAAAGATCTTTGCAATCCCCGACATCTGCCATCGATACTGAAGCACCTGAGCCGGGGCAGCGGAAATAAAGGATAGCAGGCAGAATGGAGAAATGAAATGAAAAAGGTGAGGTGACAGTAATAGAGGATAGGTGGAGGGGAACAGAGACGAGCGCTCGGTTTCGATGGCGGCTGAGTGACGTCATAGCTATCACGTGGTTTCTCCTCGGTTCAAGGAGAAACGCGCGCACACTACGGTGAAGCTACGGAGAGGAGTAGTAAAGCTTTCAGATTAAAATTATGATCTGTGAGTACCTGCTACCTTTTATCTCGGATATTTTTCGGCGTGCACAGGCTGTCGCGACATCAGAAAACATATACCTGTCGGGATATCCGTGACCTGAGTCCTAAAGCCTACAAGCGTTCGCGCATAATGGGTCAGCTTACATGAGCGCGTTTACAGGAGTGTTGTAAGTGATAAGATGCCAGCCAGAATTTTTGCAAAGCATCAGTCGATAGAAACGCTTCATAAGCTTAACAGACGCTTCATAGCGATCTATGCATAACATGAAACTAATCGTCACTGTGGTTAAGTGCTGAAACCGCAAAAATGAAGCCCCGAATTTTCCTGGTGTCCCAGCGGCAAGGAAATGTCAGAGAGGTCTAGAACGCGCCACCCACAGTTTTCCCCATGATTACCACAACATTCAGGCCTACATCAGAACCCCGTGATTACGGCAGCGGCAAAGACCAGCATGTTCATTGTGGGTTAAGTGTTCCTAATCAGTGCTGTTTGGACAGCTGGCTAATGGTAAATTTGCCTCTAAGGGATACCCCGAAGCCGACTTCGATGCTACCTACTCCGGCAAATATCCATCGTGGTGCTATCAGTTAAAAAAAAATAGCTGCGGTTCAACTATTGCTTAACCTGATTAGAGAGCGAAAGCTGTGGTGTATCGGGTAAGTAGACGCGGCTTGGCGCCTAACGTTGCGTACGTTCCGCACACCGGATAGGCAACGCGCCCACCTTGCCAGCTGGCGGTTAACTTAATGGTTCACCGCGAGAAGTTGAGGTTGGTCATCCAATGAACGCTACGGCTTACTGCTGCAGTGGCAGGTGTCTGCCACAACGTTGTCAGCGCTAATGCATGCAGCCGATATCTCCCTCTAACCACCGCCACATATATACCTCAAAGCGTGACTGATGCGCCCACTGCCCCGGGGAGCCAGTTATTCGCCTTCCTTTCTCAAAATCATCGGAGTCTAGAGCGTTGTCAATGCTAACGCCAAAAAACACGAACACCGAAAGTCTGTAGCTTCACTGTAGCGTTTCTGCTACAACGTTGGGAACGCCAACTCATGCAGCGCACATGTGTTGTTGCGACTGCATGAAGAATCGAAAGGAAAGTACACGGGCCTGCCCACTGTCTCAAGCTGAGCCACAATCGCAGCCTCGTGCAGACAGTAGGAGTGTTGAAAGCACAGGAAATGTTCAAAGAAAAGATGAGCGTTGCAACAACCACGTGATCAGAAGCGACGAGGACGTTTTAGCAACAGATACCCCCGTGGCTGGGGAGGATCAGGTAACAGCAGATCTGTTGAAGGATGGAGGGGACATCGTGCTAGAAAAACTAGCCACCCTGTATACGCAATGCCTTATGACCTCAACTGTACCAGAAGCTTGGAAGAATGCAAACATTATCTTAATTCATAAGAAGGGAGACGCCAAGGACTTGAAAAATTACAGGCCGATCAGCTTACTATCCGTTGCCTACAAAGTATTTACTAAGGTAATCGCTAATAGAGTCAGGGCAACGTTAGACTTTAATCAACCAAATGATCAGGCAGGCTTTCGTAAAGGATATTCCACAATAGATCATATTCACACTATCAATCAGGTGATAGAGAAAATGCGCTGAATATAACCAACCTCTATATATAGCTTTCATTGATTACGAGAAAGCATTCGACTCAGTGGAAACCTCAGCAGTCATACAGGCATTGCGTAATCAGGGGGTAGAAGAGCCTTATGTCAAAATACTGGAAGATATATATAGCAACTGCACAGCTACTATAGTCCTCCATAAAGTCAGCAATAAAATTCCAATAAGGAAGGGCGTCAGGCAAGGAGACACGATCTCGCCAATGCTGTTCACCGCATGTTTGCAGGAGGTATTTCGAAGCCTGAATTGGGAACAGTTGGGAATAAGAATAAATGGAGAATACCTAAATAATCTGCGATTTGCTGATGACATTGCCTTGCTGAGTCACTCAGGAGGTGAACTGCAAATCATGATCAACGAGTTAGACAGGCAGAGCAGATCGATGGGTCTAAAAATTAACATGCAGAAAACCAAGGTAATGTTCAACAGCCTAGCAAGGGAACAACAGTTCACAATTGGCAGCGAGAGCCTAGAAATTGTGCCGGAATACGTCTACTTAGGGCAGGTAGTGACAGCTGATCCAGATCTTGAGAGGGAGATAACTAGAAGGATAAGAATGGGCTGGAGCGCATATGGCAAATTCTCGCAGATCATGAGTGGCAGTTTACCAATTTCCCTCAAGAGGAAAGTGTACAACAGCATAATCTTACCGGTACTCACCTACGGGGCAGAAACGTGGAGGCTAACGAAAAGAGTTCAGCTTAGGTTAAGGACAACGCAGCGAGCCATGGAAAGAAAAATGATAGGTGTACGTTAAGAGATCGGAAGCGGGCAGAGTGGGTGAGGGAACAAACACGGGTTAATGACATCCTAGTCGAAATCAAGAGAAAGAAATGGGCTTGGGCAGGGCATGTAATGCGAAGGCAAGATAACCGCTGGTCCTTAAGGGTAACGGAGTGGGTTCCAAGAGAAAGTAAGCGTAGCAGGGGGCGGCAGAAGGTTAGGTGGGCGGATGAGATTAAGAAGTTTGCAGGCAAAGGGTGGATGCAGCTGGCAAAAGATAGGGTTAATTGGAGAGACATGGGAGAGGCCTTTGCCCTGCAGTGGGTGTAGTAAGGCTGATGATGATGATGATGACCCCCCTGGCAAGCAGCCCTCGCCACATGTGCGAGAGCCCCTATATCCCGGCCCCCTGACGTCAGGAAGCCACCACAGCGCCTCCTCAGCGCACATCTGTCACAACGGCCACGTATATTAAAGCGCGACTGCGGTGTCGACCGTCCCAGGGGGCCAGTTTACGCCTTTCCTTTAGTTTCGCAGAAAATTGAAGGTCGGTTTTGTTGCGAAAGCAACACTACGCCAGCCAGGCAGCCAGCTCGGCTCGTCGCGTGGTCCGACGAACGACATTGAGCCGCAGTTGCCTAGCAACGCCGTGGCCGCGCTCCAAAAGATGGCGCCGCCGTCGACGCCGCTGCCAACGCGGTGCGGCTGATTGGTACTGGCCAACCATGAAACTAAAAGAGCAATAGCAAAATAGAAGCAATCAATAATGCTCAACCACTTGTCTATGCATTCCTGCACCTCCTCCGAGACTAAAATACACCACAGATGGAATAAACAGTGCTAGCAACGCGCAAGGCACAGACATGTTTTTAAACGGCCGAACCCTTGTTTTTTTGAGAATCGACGCAAGCTGGTTCCACAGCTCGCGCTTTTCAACAGCTGTGTATGAGTTTGTTAGGTCGGCAGAAGCCATAGCCAAGAGCGGATGGCTCTCCATTAACTCTATTATGATTAGCTCTTGCTCGCTCGACATTCTTCGTGTTGGCGCCATTTCGAGAGTATAATTCCCGCTTAGAGAATTGCAGCAGCGAACACAGCGGGGAAAACAAACAGGGAATATTTTCTGTTCCGCTTTTCGAAAGCAGGGAATAACAGCGAAAAACCTTTGCTCTGAGTTCGGGCTAATATGTTTATACAGGAACATATGCGTGTGCTGCGCTGCAGCAACTTATAGCACAGCCAAGAACGACCGAAAACAAAGTTTTTAGCGTGCGCCCAACCGCCTTGCTTGGTTCTTGCTCCTTCCCAACTGAATCATTTGTGCCAGACGTTTATGAAGCCAAAAAAGTTGATTTTATCCAACAAGCCGTGCTTCGTGGACGTTATGTATTTGCTAAAGCGAAAGAAATAGAACCCAAATCATATGCTTGGCATGTGGCATCTTTAAACCAATAACACAGGCTTACCTCAAGTTGTCTTCGTCGATTTTCGGGCCCGACGTTTCGTGCAGGTTCTTTTCTGGAGGCCCGTGACCTTCATTGGCTTCGATAATTGTTATCCGCGCACTTTGGACAACCAAATAGAACCCTGATTTCAGACAACGCGTAAAAAAGCAGGAACTAGCCGTGGGATCAGCTGTTTTCTTGAAGGACGCCATGTTCACTGTTTACATCTGCCAGCGCGCCCTCGTGGCAACAAAACTTACCCACGAAAGCAGTTATTTGCAAAAGTGAATGTCCTTCTTGTTTTGCTTCATGGCAGTGAGAGTGAAATACACTTTTATGAAAGAATAAAACAATGTTTATTTTATTCACTGCGAGTTCTTATAAAAAAAGTTACCATACGGCCCCTTGCCGTGCAAACTGGCCTCTTGTCGTGCAAATAAACTCTTCCGGGGCGGCACCCTACTAGCCATTGGTTGATTCCGCGTTCCGTCACGCGTTGACGTCTCGCCTTGCCGTCATGCTGTCGTCATTTTGACGTAACGCTCTACAACTTTAGAGCGAGTTCCGTAATTCGGGCCCAGATGGGCTCCGCTGGGGTATAGGGAGAGAAGGTGTCGCCTCGCGGGGGGTTATATACAGTATTGTGCGTTTTGATCGCTGACACATTCAAAAATTTCCCCGCCTCAACCGCTGGCTCATTTGCGGTGAAACTGCACACAGAGCTTGCGTATTATGGTAACTTTTGTATCGTAGCAAGTTTGACAATGGTACTTACTTAGTTGAGCCGTGCATGATGCGAAAACGTAAGCGTCTACGAGAGATCGGCGAGCCAAAACCATGATGTGTCATGATGTGTCAAAGGAAGAGATAAAAAACCATAAAAATCACCAATCAGTGAGCAAGTTTCACACTATCGCCCACTCCTTGAAGCTAAAAAAGCTATGTATTTTCTTGATAATACCACCGAATGATCACTGATACAATTCTGCAATTGCTCTTTTCCCATTGCTACAGCATCAATTATTTCCCTTGTTTTCTGATCTCTATTTTTTCCTTATACTCAACACTCCTCGAAGTTAGGCGTACAGTTGTGATTATGGCAGTGACGAGACAAATTATCTGGCCCCTCATTTCTAACATTTGTGTGGCTCTCGCTGAGTCGCTTATTTAGGCACCGGCCTGTCTGCCCTGTATACAACTTGCGACATGAAAGCGGCAACCTGTATATAACATTAACGGTGCAAGTTACAAAGCGGTTCTGATGACGTACAGAACAGGCCTTCCTATCCTGCTTGTCCGGACATGTGTTCTTACACATGCGGGATAATTTTTCTGGAGCTGACATGCAAATTTTAACACCAATTTTCTCTGCAATCTGTTTCAGGCCGTGGGAAATCCTGTCAATATAAGGCATTACTTCAATTTTGCTGGGACCTTCTTCATTATCAGTCAACCTTGTGTTATTCTTTGTCTGCGCATGCTTTCTATTACTGATACTACAAGGTACCTCGGGTAACCCAGTTCCTGAAGGAGATCAACCTGATTGCTGAAACTTGTCATTAGGCAGGTGCACAACTTATTGACTGCATTAGACAGGCGTGTTTTTACAACTCCTCTCTTAATCAACTTGGTATGCACCGAGGTAAACGGTAAGAGAGCCTTATTGCCTCTAGGCTCATACATCCAGCAAACACGACTCAAAGAAACTAATTTTAGGGTATGATACGGTTTCTTGATTTAAAATTAAAATGAAGGTCGTACAGCGCCAAATAAAGTTCATTCAGTGCAAGTTTAGCGCCCGTGTTGTGTCCCCTCAGTTGTGAGCGCTATCGAACCTCATCATAGGCAGGTTCTTACAAAACAATGTACGAAACACGGAGACCATCTCCAAACTATCAATTACGACATATGACACCATCCGACTGATTAGAAGAATAGCCAACAAGCACCGAGGAATGCGTGAACATGACCCGAGGCGGCTGGTGCAGGCAGTCATGATTAGTTGGATGGTTTATTCCCTTCCCTACCTCTACCTCACAAAGGCGGAAGAAGAGAGCGCATATGCACTAACAAGACAGGCATACAAGTCAGCCTTAAATCTCCCACAACGAGCTCCCACCCCCATCTCCTACGCATGGGAGTACACAATACACTACAAGAACGAACTGAAGCTCATTGAGCGGCTCAGATAGACTCTCCTCCACAAATACAGGTAGACACATTCTCACATCTCTAACTGTTCAGCCAACAGGTCCACCCCCAAAAACACCCATGCCATCCCAACACACATCAGGGACAGACTCATAATTCACCCTCTGCCTAAAAACGTCCACCCAGTTCACAACCAGGCCAGACGCGAAGCACGTGCCAAGGCTTTGCACAAAGCTCATGCAAACAACAAAGACACGGTCAATGTGGACGCGGCAGAGTACATCCACAATTCGGCCTACGCCATCACTGTAGCATCGCATGACCTCAAACACATAGCCTCCTGCTCGATTAAGGCAACAACCTCACTTGAAGCCGAAGAAGCAGCCATAGCGTTTGCCATTTCTTCCTCCACTGCCACACTCATTCTGAGTGACTCTAAAACAGCAATCACGTATTTTTTGCGGGGACGGATTCATTCTACAACCCGTAAATTCTCAATTCTTGCTCCACAGTACCCCGACCAGTTCAAATTGTTTGGGTGCCAGCCCACACAGGAAACCCCGGCAAAGAAGTGGCCCACTCTCTTCGTCAAGCGTGCTTCAACCGAGCAGGGCACACCGTAGACAGAGGTAGCCCTAGGGACCGGCTCATCACCAATCATAAAATAACCCTCCATTACAAGGAGCAAAGACTCCGTCTACCCCCCACCACACATCTTCCTCCCGAAAGAACAACAAACTGCCTGGACACAGCTCCAGGCTCGCACATTCACTTCACCGGCTTCGTTGGCCCTTATTCACCCAGGCAAATAGAGCCCCGAATGCTCTCTTTGTGGGGCTCCAAGAGCCAACCTTGACCATCTTTTATATTTCTGCCACCGTGGCAGAAAAAGGCAAAGAGGATTAAAGGCTCAAATGCCATCGATTCGAATCCTTGCCGCTAGCTAGCCTCCAACTTTAGCCCATGCAAGCTATAACAAACGAGAAATCGTATGACACCACCCTGAATGCTGTAAGGCGTGGGTGAGGGAAAGAATCCAGGAAAGGCGGTTAAGTCGTTTGAAGCCGGCGCTCCCCCACGCTTCCCTCCTATTTGGCTGCCGTCCCAACGGGCTTGCCGTTGTCAGATGAGCACATGCGAAGCAGACAATGCAGCAGACGACATCGCTGCGCCCAGAGTTATAGCACAGCGCGATCCGCTACTGCGGGGCTCCGTTGGGTACACGCTGATTGGTCCCGACGCGGCTGGCTCGCATGCAGCCGACGGGCACGTGGCGCCATCTGACGCCCCCAGGGCGACCTGTGCATGTGCAGTGGCGCCTCGTGGAAGCAGATCACTGTAGCGGATCGCGCTACGCTATAACTCTCACTGCTGCCGCAATGTGAGCCGTCGGACAAAGACTCCCAGTAATCCTTGCGAAAGCGCGTGATTTCTGGCATACTTCTTGGCGTGCGGCTCGGATAGAGGGGGCCTCTCCCGACCTTTCCTTCCTCCAAGTTGTACAACAAATGGTTGTGTCACAATTTTGGTACCAATCTAGTCGGGAAACTGGCACCATATGAAGGTCCGCCAGTTGTTTCATACAAGCAAATAGCGCGTCGGAGACGACAGGGGAGATGGTGGCTTCTCATGGTACCTCTTGTCATAGAGGAAAGAAAAAAAACTAGAAGAGAGCGTGACGTCATAACCTTGAAGCGTAGTCATAAAAGATATAATGGAAAGCATCATGCCAAATAGGCCCTCACGTGCAAGGTAGCGGTAGCTCTTAGCCGGATTTCAGTTTCGGTTTCGCTCTCTCGCTGTGTTGCGTCAGACTAAAAACGCACCACTATCTAAGCACTGGTTGGAAGTCTGGCAACTGTAGTGGGCCTATTTCCCAAGAGTGTCAGTGCGCAAAAGGGTCCTCGGTAGCGGCGTCAGAGGACGATGGCTTGCAGCGGCTGAGCGCGTGACGTCAGGCTCCCTCCTAGTGTTACTTCTTCCTCCATGCTTCTTGTGCATGCCGCCGTCGCACTCGCCGCTAGGGGCCAGACGACTACTGTGGCGACGCCTCTGAGACCTGGCGAAACAATGCGTAATGGGTTTCTACGTCTCCCGAGCAGGGTTTTCATTCAGGCCTACCTGACTCTGCTCCAGAAGTGCAATGTCGCTGACGCCACCTGCTTTCCTGTTGCGACCTGCCGCTGGCTCCTCCGCTTGAGCAGCCTTCTGAAATGAGAGGCACGAGTGTGCCAGTTTTGGGTTTTACATCGCATTAGCAGACATGTTTGGAAACATTTGGACACTGTGCTGCGTTATAGTTTAGATTTCCTTTTGGGAGCCTAACAGTTCGCGATCACCCAACTTTTAGATTTTCTCCTAGCAATCAGGAGTGGTATTTTTTAGTTTCTTCAGTTAAGTTCAGTTCAGCTCCGAATAAATTTATTCTGTGCGAAAATAACGCATGGTTCACTGTGACCGCCTTGCCAAATAGCTCAAAAATACAATCGTTCCTTGCTACACTATTAAGATTTCTATAGGTCAGTGCGTTTACGCGCGATGGTTAAGTATAGCCCGCATGGAGCGTTTTTCCGGGCGATTCGTCGGTGTCGACAGCAGGGGAGCGTTTATAGCCTCCAGAGAGAACGTTTTTGCCAAATCGTGTTCTGGCGGTACAGAAAAAAAAAACGCCGACGCCGCGCCGATGCCAGTACAGAGCAGCGACAGAGGGCCAATGAGAGCCGGAGCGGACGTCACGTGATTATGGACGGAGCCACGCCGGCATGGAGGAAGAAAAAAAGTGAGGTAGCATGACGTCACACGCTCAGCCTCTGCAAGCCATCCTCCTCGGACGCCGCTGCCGAGGGCCCTTTTGCACACTGACTCTACGCCAAAAAAGGCTCGCAAACCTTGGATATCCGCCCGACTTGTACGACTCGTGAAGAAACACAGTGTTCTCTAAATTCATTAGAACTAAGGATACTACACTTTTGGCTGAATTGATAGCGTTTTCGCAATCGTTTGAACAATGAAATTAGGTCAGCTAGGACTACTTACTAAAATAACCTATTTGATAGAGAACTCTCCAGTAATTCTAAAGAAAATTGGAAACCTCTTAATCTGCTGGTAAACAGAATTACTCGTCCAAACAAAATTAAAACCCTGAAAGTTGAAAGTACTGAACTAAGTGGATCGTGCTTGGCCAAAGCTTTTAAAGAATTTTTTACCTCAGTTGGGACTCGCTCTCATAACCTTGCCAGTTCGAGACTTTTGGGTTACAAAATTTCACAATCATTGTGTTTTGAACCGACTAATGAAAATGAGGTGTGCATTAATCTAAAACCAAGAAAGACATGGCAAGTCTAGACTCTTGTAATATCCAAACCCATCCAATAAAGTATGTGTTACATGAAATTGTGCCATGTTTAACGCATATATATAACATTGTTCTTTCTACCGGCACTTTCCAGCTGCCATGAAACTTGCTAGGGTGGCCGTAATTTATAAAAAGGGAGACAGAAATAATGTAAGTAATTATAGGCCAATATCTGTTTTGCCCTTGTTCTCTAAGAGGCTTGAAAGTGTAATTCATTTCCGTGTTCATAATTTCCTACAACACACTATTATAAACGACTGCCAGTATGGGTGCACCAAAAATAGATCAACAGAACAGGCATTACTTGGTGAAAATGAGTATATTAAGCAATATTGAATCCTAGAAGCTTACATTAAGAATTTTTGTATACTTTAGTAAGGCTTTTGATACGCTTAATCATAATACTCTCTTTGTAAAGCTCGAACATCACGGAATACGTGGTCATGCCCTTAATCTTTTCAAGTCATATATGTGCTCGCGATCACAATTAGTTTCCATAAATAATTGCCAACCTGAAGTTCTACAAATTTAAAACGCTGTGCCCCAGGGCAGTCTTCTAGGTCATATACATTTTAATATATACATAAACGACATAGTCAACATAAGAAAAGAGATCAAATATATTATTTATGCTGACGACACCAGCTTATTCCGCTCCTCCTCAGATAAGAAACAACTCACACCACAAACACACCACTGGATAACTTGAGGTAATGCTCTTCATTGAATTCATTATTAGTAAACCGAGAGAAAACAAAGGCAATAATATTTCATTCCAAAGGCAAGATAGTCACCAATCCTCCTCCAATCCTTTTCAGCGGCACAGAACTCCAATACATCGAGGCATTCACCTCCCTTAGCATAGATTTTACTCCCACAATGTCATGGAATACCCACATTAGCAAGATATTCATCACCCTGTCTAAAATCATAGGTAACATCGCTCGTAATAAACATATTTTGCCCGCGAAAACGAATCTCGGCCTTTCTTACGGTTTTTTCTTCTCATATATAGGTTACTGTTCCTAGATATGGGGAAATACTACTGTGTCGAATACAAAAAATTTGTACAGTACGGAAAAAATGTTACAGATCATTACAAATGCTTCCTTTGACGCCCCGACTCGCCCCATAAGACAAAAGTATAAAATTATTCCGGTTGATAAGCTATTTGATTAGAGGTTTGCCTGCTTTTATAAAAAAAATCACGGCACGAAATGACCTTTTTTTGATCCGCACAAGTAGAGACCATGCAATTTTTGCAATACCCAGATTCAGAACAAACTACGGTTGTGCGATGTTCAAATATATTCTTCCGAAATGTTTGAACACCCCTCTCTATAGCAATTTAACAAAAATGTCTTCTTCTGCACTTAGGGAGCTGTTCATTAACTACGTTGTATTTTGTTACTCGGTTCAAATGTTTTTACCCGTCATTTCTCTTTTTTTCTTCTTTCTCCAACAATGTATAATCATTCTCCTGTGTAAGTGTCTCTGCTAATGCTGCTGACTTCTACAGGTGACCTAACTTGTCCAGCGGTCATTGCGAGCCGCTTTTTTTTGCATTGCCCACGGTTTTTGTACGACAAGAGCTGAAATAAACTTGGCATGATTCTCCGGAAATAGGCCCTCCACAGTTACCAGACTGCCAACCCGCTTGGATAGCGGTGCTTTTTTGTGTCTGACGCAACACGACGAGAGAACGAAACCGAAATCCGGATAAGAGCTACCGCTGCTTTGTCATGTGAGGGCCTACTTTCCCATGATGCGTTCCATTATATTGTTTTACCACTAGGCTTCAAGATTATGACGTCACGTTGCCTCCTAGTTTGTTTTTTTTCCTCCAGGTACACCGGTGCACGCCGGCCGAGAGAAACGCGCACGCACGGAGGATGCGCGCTCGCGAGCATTTTCCGCGCGAGAGCCAGCGGCTTTACTTCGCTTCCTGCACATCCGTCTGATTTCAGTACCCTGCCTCTTTCAGGTCAGGAAACTCTCTTGACGCTAAGCCTAATCGCTCTCCCTCACTTCTTAGAATGGGAATAACGAGACTGCACTTTTTATGCATTTCTTTCATGTGATTAGGCAAAAAGAGTTTGCACATATTAGCCCTATTTCTTTATTTTCCATTTGAACTTCTATACGATTTTGACAGAGGTGGAACACTGCCAAACTGCAAGAAACAAACGAATAAAGGCTACGAAAGGTTCAGGTTCAACTTGGTAGGGACGAAAGCACAGATGCGTGACTTCACGACACATGTCGACATATAACTGCGTATCTTTAGGTCAAATACTTTTTGTCGCATAGCATTTTACGATATGTCCCACACTAGCCCAGCGCTGCATGTTGCGCGCTTTGAAGCTCTAAATGGGATTCTGAGTGTGCTTGGCGTGTATTTTTTTTATGTGGGCTATCGTTATCTGCCTCGGCCGAAACATCGCATCAAGCGAGCAGACCCGCCTCCCTCTCCGTGAGTAGCATGGTAAACCATGACACCATACCGAGTAGCTTAACGAGAGACTGATTAACGCCCATGTGTGATAAGAATAACTTATGCGGTGGAGATTCGAAAGCAGTGTTACACCTTCAAAAAGCAGGTGATCACACACTGCCTGCCAAAAAAAATTGTATGGAGACCAATTATCACTTACTCAAAGAATTCTTACCCACAAAATCTATTGACGCAGTGTCAGCCTAGACGTCGCGAATGAGGGCCGCAATTTTAAACGTCGCAGTGTACTTTAACGAGCGCAGCGATGTCAATAAGCGGCTAAATTTTTTGCATCTCGAAATCGGCGAAGTGTGGTTGCACTGATTCGATATCTGATTGCTTGATGCCTCTTTTGTTTTTTACTACATTCTAATGTGAATGACTCGAACTGAAAGATCGAAAATTTGTTCGAATTGTGCTAGATTCCAACACTTCTCATTTTGACGATACCAGTGCCATCACGGTTCGAATTAACCGGCAGTTCGTTGTAAGCGAGCTTGAATTAACGAGATTTCACTCAAGCAGTTACCAGTTAGGCGGTTTCAGCGGTGTAGCGGCAATCGATGCCTTGCGCCGAGCACCGAACGCACGCTTACTAGAAGACTCACTGGAGGTGTCCGACTGCAAGTGGGCGGAGCTTCGACGCCAGCGCCACCTGCATTCTTGCTGCGGCCCTCATCTGGCCCTCCAGGAACTGCGCCCTGCTTCCCCACGGGGTCAAGTGGAAACGCCAGTCTCTGCTCGAGCGAGGCAGCCTGGAAAGGTCGAGTACATCGCTTGTAGCATGTGCGCATCGCTGTCACAGGTTTAATCACTGATATCACAAGTTTAAACTAATCGAAATAAATGAACCAGGTAAAAAAAGAAATAACAATGTAATTTTAAATCAAACGCTAATTGACCAATGAAACAGGCACAGCATGCGTCGAGTTAAAACACATAGCGAGAAACGGCAGACGGGCTTACGCAAAAGAAGTAAAGGTCGCGGCAGGAGCCATGCAATTAAGAAAAAAAAAGCTCCAAAATAAAGCACCATTAACAACAAATAAATTGAGGAGACAGGTTTGGTTGTAAAATTTTAATATTTCCTCAAACCACCCGGAATACAAAAAAAAAACAAATTAGGACAGGAGTAGGCCACCAGCAGTCGTTGTGGAAGAGCTGTGTGCTATATGTAGTGTCGGCGAACCCTGCAAAAATGTCCTCTCATCAAATTGACGTCCTCAGCAAAAACGCAGATCAGGCTGCTGCCTGTGAGAAATCACAGTGCCCCCACGCCGAGTTCGACAACAAACCTTAATAAAATTTCCCACGTTCCTCTAAATTTGATATAACAAACTTTCCCGCGTTACCAAGCTTCGACTTATGGCGACCAGTCAGGTCTCCCCACCTCTCCATCCTCCCCTTCCCACCCTCTCGCCCCATTCTCTTGCCCTCTTCCTCTCACTTCCTTCTTTATTCCCTACTATCCCCCTTCTCCTGCTCTCACCACATAACGCTTCCCTATTAACATTCATTGCCGCCACCTCGTGCCCTGTTCGTGCAATTTCCCTTCATCATCTCCGTTGAAAGCACAAATGATGATTTCTCCATCTTTGCCTCCTCTCTACCAATACTTGACATGCCAACACCACACTTTTTTCGATAATGGGGGTTCTAATGCTATCGCAATAAATAATAGAACAAGGGAAACCAACAGGTCAGGAGATTTGTCCTGTATTCTTCCTCCCGCTTTTGTTGTGAGCCACAGGAGGCGGGTTAATGTGTTACCTGCTACTCCAACCATTTCACTATGTCTAACCAGAATGGTTATCAACCAGCTTACCAGCTCAAGGGACAACGGTGACCTCTCGGAGCACACTCTGCTGGGTGGACGGGCGCGTAGGCGGACGCGGGTCCTGGCCACGTCCATCTCCCTGTTGACACCTTAGATGAAAGTGGGGAGCAAGAACAACAGATCATCAACTACAGGCGCAAGAGAGTGAACAAGTGTGCTCGAGAATTTTGCGCCATAATAGTTGGTTGTGGCGTGTTGCGTGTAGTCAGTGTTGTGTGCTGGGAAATTGTATGGCGCATAAGCGGCTATGAACACGCCGGTCTCTGAAGACATCGCCTTCATTTAGAAACTTCAAATTGCAACAAACCAACCACTGCCTTTCTCCTTATACAAAAAATGGGTGTGCATTTATTAGAATTTTCCACTCCTGTAACAGCCTGCGAAGGCTGACAGAATGAATGAATGAATGAATGAATGAATGAATGAATGAATGAATGAATGAATGAATGAATGAATGAATGAAATGGAATGTAAATAGTTTATTCTACATCTATCGACCAATCATTAATTTAACTGCCACCAGCTACTGTGAGCAGTTTGCTCTCAATCCAGTGGGCCTCGGTGGCCCACCGAAGTTCCTCCTCCGAGAATTTTACGCTCACAACGCTTACGCTGACGACGCCGCCAGATTTTTGACAGCACGGGAGCCTTAACGCTACTGTGTTGATATCTTCTTGGAGCGCACGTTGAATGCAATTTATCCATGATAGTATTTCCTAGGTGCAGTCTGCTGGCGACTTCCTCATCCACACGGTATCCCATTTACGTTTTTGGGTCGGCTAGAATATAGGGAACAGGGTGTCACCTAGTCAAGGCCAATTCGTTCAGTGTTCAGAAAGTGGTCTTCGACGTCAGCAGCCTCAACCTTCAGTGATTGTTCGGCATTCCTCGAATGATCGCTGCAGACGCATTGGCCTCGTGCACCACCCAGCCCCTTTCCTGAATTGTCCTGACAGGCACACATTTGTTGTAACGTTTGTGTCCCATCGCCTCGAGAAATCAAATGATAAAACCACGCGCCACTTATAGCAAGAGCAAAAATGATCTAAAGCGCCTGAAATATACGCTCGACATTCAATAAACTGCTGCAGTGCTATCTGGATTGCAGTCGATAATTGTCCTGGCCACAGGAAACACAAATCAAGAGCGCTGTGCGCCACGTAGGAGGTGACGCGAAGGGCCTTGAATATTGAATCTAACCGCTGTTGCGCATAATACAAAAAAGTTAAAGCAACCGCCCGAACACGCGGATAGAACTTCGGCGCTGCGTTCCCGTGAAGACCAGTCTTATGGAGTCGTTTTTTGCCAGGAATATTGTTACATGTCACATTTGCTTGCGCAAAGCTACCTCGATATTATAGGTGATGGGATTGCGGGCGGGGTAAGCAAGTAATTTCATGCACATAAGCAGAATGTACCCACCTAGGGAGACATCCCCGCGTTGTGAATAAACGTAATGGAAGAGCGGGGAGGACTAAATCAAATTCAGTGCATAATTTCGCCAGTACCGCCGACGGAGTAATTGAAGCGCCACTATGGCGGTGAACGAGCTCAACTACAGCGACAGAAGAGTTGTATAATCAGACAGCAATAAGACAAAATTTTGGGAAGTTTCAGTTAAGTTTTCCCAAAAGCACTCTCTTGAATCATTACGATGTAAAATTTTGGGGTTCTACAACTGTGGCAAAAATTCTCGGGAAGGTATCCCTTAATGGGATCTGCATTAATAGCCAAGCCTACCTCGGCCTTGCGGCACCTCGTGTATCCTCGATGGTGTCTCTGCGGGAGCCACCTGCTTTCACGTTGTAGAGGCCAAAGCACCTGCTTTGTCATTGAGGCCGTGGCACCTGCTTTCACATTGCGGGCTTGAGGCGCGGCTTTGCCTTCCAGGACTCAGTCTGCCTGCAAGTTGAAGCAGAGGAGTCCGCATGTTAAAACGTCAGGGTAAGAGGCCACCTGAAATTAACATATCTTTTATAAGCGGCTATCAGAGTCTGGCCAGACGTGTAGCACGTGGATCTGCCAAGGGCCTCGCATTTCAGTGGAACCCGTCCTGTGGAATTAGTCACAGGATACTAGTTCCACCAGAATCACCAATCTCGGAGGTCGCGATGAGCCAGCCAGGGTCGTGTCTGCGACGATGATCACTCGCCCTCTAACCCTGTCTCTAAAAGAGCGAAAATCTATCATGCGTAAGCAGTAGAGCGAACTGTAAATGCGGTGGGTAAGACAGTGCATTCATTCGCTGCCTCTGGCCCTGTGTCGTGGCGGGGCACATCACCACTGACCTTGTACGACTGCAGGCCAGGAACGGGGTTAATTCTACCGTCCATTAACAAATCCTAACCAGTAGTCCCACGCCTGCAGCGCCACCTGCAGGGACGCACTTAAAACCAGCGTCGAACCACATGCGAATATGTATGTGGTTCGACATACTTCCAACCACATACGTCGACATACGTCTAACCACATACATACGCACAAAGGTGCGTTCACAAGATCGCTCGGATGTTTACAGAAATTTTTTGCGATCACACTTTGTTTCGATGTTTTCTAATCGACTAATACGTGCGTCCGTAAACTGCTTCACCAGCATTTTAAGGATCTTGTTTATTACCTTTTCATATGCTCGCCGGCTAGCGCGACCCTGACGGCTGAAGCCCTGCTCGGTTTGCACTAGCACTAACTAGACCCCGAACGATGACTGCGACGCAAAGTACAAAAAAAAGCGGCCACTTAAAACGATGCAAACCTGACCCGACGTAACGTGCGATTTACCAAAGTTTCGCCGAAAGTGCTAGCCCGAACAGCACAGGTAATCTGCGCAATATTGAAAATATATTGGCTAAGGCTGTCGCGTTGCTGGACCGGCTTTAGCCAATATACATCCAATATTGGTCCGATTAGTTGTACTGCTGGGGAGCTCGTGGACAAGCAGGAAGTTCTGCTAGCCGTCGTGTTATAGAACACCCATACCTACCCCGGCAGGTTATTCGGGCAGGAGTCCACAGGTGGCGGGAAGCGGCAGAGCCACCGGCTATTTCTGCGGGAGGAACTGGAAACGAAAGTCGCTTCTCCAGGAAAGAGACCCCACTGTAGTAAGAGGATGACTCGTTTAGCAGGTCGCTGAAAAATTATATAGGGTACTAATAACAGTACCAAAAAAGTCCACAAAACGGGCTCCGCGATCTGCAAGTGTAAGGTGGAGAGCATTTTGGGTCGGAGTACCCACGTATGTGACTAAAGACTCATGACATGATGCATTTCCTATGAACGGCGATCCTGATAGTTCAAGACACAAGCTATAACAGGTGATTCGGAGGACTACAGAAGGAATATACCGTATATATATTCGGGTAAACTGCTGTACTCGTGCGCACGCGTTCCCAAGGAGCTGCCAGATGAGGAGAGCCACCTGCTTCAGTCATTATCATTTTAGAGCATGTATCGCTGTGCATCTTAGTGCTATCTGTTAAGTTTCGTCCATGAAGTTCCGCGAAATGTTCATTTGAGCTGCATCTTGAGTGATTCGTTTTGCCAGTATGCCGCAGGTGACAGTTTCTGACGGGAAAAACGACGCTTAACCGCGTACAATACAGCTATTAAGCTTCGAGGTGTCACATGCGCCAAAAAAACACGGAAAGCGCGCAGCAGGACGCAGCTTCGGCGTCGGCGAAAAGTGCGCCGAAGAGAAAGGCCTTTGTGATGACGATGACAGCGCGAGCTGCGGTGACAGCGATAAAGAACATTTAAGTGATCCCGTACTAGCCGCTAGATATGGCGTCAACGTCTAATGAATCATAACATATTTACATCAAATATCGCTTGGAAATGTAAGTCAAAAGTGCCGCTTTCGGATAAGGGCCGCATCCTAACCTTACCCAGCCTAACGTAACCTAACCTAACCTAAAGTGAGGCCCTTACCCATATATATAAGGGCATCTGCCGCTGGAATCTGTGACGCAAAAAAGGGAATAACGGCAGGTGCATCAATTCTGAGAGCTGGCTTCGGTATAGCTCAGGGTTTTTACTTATATTGAATTTCATTGCCTTCTAGCTCCACGCAGATCGTGTTATATCGGACTATCTCGACGGTACACGGGCCCAGCTTGAAGCGGTAAAAAAAGACCAGGTCCCAACGTTACGCAGGCATCTCCCGATTCGTTCTCGAAAGGACCTCTTCTCTTTTTTTACAACTTTTGAATTATTATGCCCAAGCTTTCATAGCATTGCACTGTTGTTCCACGACTAATACTGAGTGCGACCGATAAACACGAAACCAAACACATGTTTAACTTTAGCAGATATTGCTCCCGGCTTGCATCATGGACTCGACAGCATTCGCACGAAGATTCCGCTTCAGGAAGTCGAAACAAAATGGGCCATGCATTTCTGAAGGAGTTAAAATACGTTTGAAATTCATATTTCAATCATTTGGGCTGTTTTTAATGCCATTCTTCGGAAAATGCGATATCATTTGGTAGTTTGCCAACATCCAAATATTCAAAAGGACCCCCCATTTTTCAATTAGGCTCAGCCTGAAAAAATTGTGGTGCATTAGTGGATATTGGTAGGTGAATTCAATTTTGTAAAAATGTGAGTAGTGTGGATTAATGGGTGGATTAAGAATAGTGGGTCGGGTTCGTATAAAACCATACGATAATCCAATGCAAGGTGCTCATACATTCGAGTTCTTGGGCCACCGCGACGGAACAGCGTAAAAGGTGCCAAAGTTCAGCGAAGTGCGACCACTGGCCCCCTTTCGCCATGCCGCCACACTGGCACACTGACTGCCAGAATCGCTGCCCTCGCCTGTTGATGCGGCTAGGAGCACTCTTCGGCATAATCGGGACGACATGCGGCTAAGAGTAGGAGGAGGATCAACAGTGAACCGAGTTCAGGCTCACTTTGGTTTGGTTTGGTTCATGGGGGTTTAACGTCCCAAAGCGGCTCAGGCTATGAGGGACGCCGTAGTGAAGGGCTCGGGAAATTTTGACCACCTCGGGTTCTTTAACGTGAACTCACATCGCACAGTACACGGGCCTCTAGAATTTCGCCTCCATCGCAATTCGACCGCCGCGGCCGGGATCGAACCCGCGTCTTTTGAGCCAGCAGCCGCGCGCCGTAACCACTCAGCCACCGCGGCGGCGGGTTCAGGCTCAGGCTTGGACAAAGGCTAATACCGCTACTAAGCTAATACCACTAAGCTAATATTAAGCTAATAAATGCTAAGCTTATACCACTAAGCTAACACCGCTGAGCGCTTGAGTACCCAGCCCAGTAGACTCACGCTGGTACTCTGCTATAAGATCCCTACAAAAAAAGTTCCTGGGAGAAGATAAACAGACCAACGGCGCACGAGAGACCAAACAGCTGGAGTGAACGGGTAGTGAAGCTTTTCACACCAGAGTAACGCGTTTAGAGAACGAAGAAAGTAGCTTTACAAGGACGCGTTGAAGTTGCTCGATCGACACCAGCTGCTGTCGTACGACTTACGACTAAGCCGCAACGCTTCATCTAGGGAATGAGACAAAAGTTCCCAGCTGCTGTCGTACGACTTACGACTAAGCCGCAACGCTTCATCTAGGGAATGAGACAAAAGTTCGCGAATGCACAGCGTTAACCGCACGTGATTAAGAAAAGCTGCCAGAGACTCGGCTCTTGATTACGAGAATCAAATGGAAGTTGCTGGATGCAGCAAAGGTACGCCGGGAACACGCAGCGTATTATTGCTCCAATCGGAACCCATACGGATGACCCTTCTCAAAGGTTTTCAGCAGTGAGAACGCTGAGAAGGCGCTTGTGCACCATCATAAAAAGCGGGCTCCTAGCTTGCCGGGACAGGAACCCGGAAAGCCTCCGACTCCCTAAAGCATAAAGTCCTTCTTGGCAAGTTATATCCATACGGCATTTGTAGAGAACCGCTAATGCTGCTTGAGTCCTACATAAGTAACAAAACACAAGGCGTTTCACTAAGCAGCCAACAATCTTCCTTGTTACCTCTTGTCTGCGGTTTGCCGCAGGGATGTATACTGTGCCCCGTTCTTTCTGAAACATATATTAACGATAAAGTGCAAATTGACAAAACAGTTAAATTTTTCATTTATGCTCCAGACAGTAGCTTCTTAATTATCGGCAGTGACCCAAACACACTAATCGTGAAACGTAATGAAATACTTGATAAACTGTGCGTGCGGTCGCAGGAAATTTAATAAAATTAATGCTAGGAAAATGAAAGCGATATTATTTCGCGCCCGAAATAAAATATTTAAGGTGAACAGTACAATGCGATATTTATGCCAACCCTTCGAACTTGTCGAAGAACATAAAATTCTGGGCGTAAAGTTTCAGAGCAATTTGAGCTGGAACGATCATATCGGTCACATCTGTAAAAAGCTTTCTGTCGTTGCTGGCGCGCTATCCCGCTGTCGAATGCTATTGCCTGTAAAAGCTAATCATCAAGTATATTGTGGGTTATTTTTCTCTTTTCTCTAAAATAAAATATTGCAACCTAGCTTGGGCTGCCACAGCAAAAACCAACATAAACAACATCATCGTCCTTCAGAAGAAAATTATGTTCCACATAGCAAATATTGATCCCGGCTTGACCACCGCCAGTAGTATTGATGACTACAATCTTATCCGAATTCATCACTTTCATGAGTATCGCGTCTTCAAGTCATTTCTCTTTTCCACAAAAGAGTTTCCTTTTTTGGAACGTGCATCTTCATTGACAAGCCATGAACAAAATGTTGCTACCCGTAACACCGACCCTTGGCTCATTCCTCCTTTTCGCACCGATTATAAATTGCAGTCCATAAAGCACAATCCACCTGTTATATTAAATCGCCA
Organism: Amblyomma americanum; assembly: GCF_052857255.1. Lineage (NCBI taxonomy): Eukaryota > Metazoa > Arthropoda > Arachnida > Ixodida > Ixodidae > Amblyomma > Amblyomma americanum. Next base: position 87,059,751 of record NC_135507.1, read on the forward strand.
TAAAGAAAGGAATAATTTTTCACGCAAAAAGCTAGATGAACACTCAAGTCAATATATATATATATATATATATATATATATATATATATATATATAGAAAGTGCATACTTATATACACTCTGTACAGCATTTCTTTGTATATACTGGCTGTCGCCGCTCCGTAAACCTCTCCGGGACACAGCCAAGGCCAAGTCGGACCCCTTAGCCCGGAGAACGTTCCAGTGTATAACTGGAGAATAAATTGAATTGAATTGAATTGAAAAATTGAACCTCTCGCAAAGTAAGTGGGTGGTCATGCACTAGACACTGCTGCAATGCTCACGGTAATTGGTGAACATCACAGTAAGGAATCGTAGCGCCACCAGCGGTTTTCAACGCAGTCCGATGTCCCCATCACTTCCCTTTACAAGTACGAAGCGCTCTTTTTGGCATTTTCCGATCCACAGTTTGATGGCCTCGTCGCACTGACCCACTCACCCGTGTTCGCCGCAGCAAAGTACAGTTTAAAGGAGGGTCGATTCTTTCAATTTCTAATTTGTCATGAAACTTTCCTCAAAGGGGCTGTTGTACTGCTTGGTGTAGTGAGGCTCACGGTTGACGCTGTCAAAGAAAAACAGCCGGAGAGCTCGCCGAAGAGTTTCTCTAGTAGTCCACGGTCATTGAGGCGCACTTACCGTAATATACTCCAAGAAGCTCATGGCTTTTCATTTTTAAAAATAATAACAATTGTGTTATTCAAAACAGCGACAGAATATTCATCATGGAAGGGAATACACTGGCTGGACACCATGGTAAGCTAAAGTACTCAGAAAAGTTACAGAAAAGTTAGCATACATGTTGTACTGTTTATTACTAAGGCATATATATATATATATATATATATATATATATATATATATATATATATATATATATATATATATATATATATATATATTAGCAAACAAAGCAAATGAAATAAGGGGCTCGTTTGACAAACATTTTAAGGAAGCCAACAGTCACCGAAACCAAGGTGCATAGTGGAATGTTTCTATTTTTTTTAATTTGTAGTGCCAGTCAATTGGTTTAAAGAAAATGACATAGAAAGCAGCTGAAAAAACAACCATGCCGCCGGTGGGAACCGAACCCACGACCTCCGAATATCGCGTCCGGTGCTCTACCAACTGAGCTACGGCGACGGCTGTCCACTCTGCTGCTTTCGTGGGCATTTATGTTTTTTGCGTGTAAGCGAACCTTAAGGTTGTTCACCAGCGCCACCCTCGTCCATAGCGGTGGACGTAGCACGTCCTGTAATACCGCCAGTGTGACGTAGAACGTCATCTCACATCCGTGCATCCGTGAAAACGGGCGTTTTTTTCATATATATATATATATATATATATATATATATATATATATACATACATGCCACCCCGGTAATGAACAGTACCACATGTATGCTAACTTGGTAAGCTAAATTACTCAGAAAAGTTGCAGAAAAGTTAGTATACGTGTTTTACGGTTTATTACTGGGGCAGTGGCCAAAGTGGAAAATGCCCGTTTTATAAGGTGACTAACGTTTCACTGCTGTGTAAGTACGGCTAGCGCAGATCACTATCATACAGTAGGGGCCCCGCCGTGGTGGCGGGTCAGTGCTAATGGAGCTCGGCTGCTGACTCAAAATACGCGGTTTCGAACCCGACCGTGGTGGTAGAATTTCGATGGAAGCGAAATTATAGAGGCCCGTGTACTGTGCGATGTCAGTGCACGTTAAAGAACCCCAAGTGGTCGAAATTTTCGGAGCCCTTCGCTACAGCGTCCCTGATAGCCTGAGTCGCTTTGGGACGTTAAACCCCAATAAATCCTTTTCTCCTCCCGGCTCACGGGAGGTAGGCCCCAAGAACGACCGGCAAAGTCTCGGTACCTCGTTCCGGAAAAATCAAACCAGCAAAAAAACAAGGGTAAAATGATCAACTTGTGTACTATGTACACAAGCCGTTGTTTTAATGGTGAACTGTGTAGTCCACAATTTCGGAACTAACTGGAGATTAAGCGGCAGATGTTTATTCGAGGCCTTGAGTTAATGCCACGATAAACTTTTGACACTGAGTGTAGCTATCGTTTATCCTCTTTTGGCGCATTGGATGAAAGAAGGCCGTTCAATGGGTTACCAAACATCCGAAACAAGGGACCCAAATTGCCCAATGAGAAAAAGTAGGCTTACCGGGCCAAGGGGAAGCGTGGTACTCTCCATGAAATATCCTGCCGGGTGGGAGAAACGGAGGGTGACGGGTGTCCTCGCCGATGCCACCTGCTTCCATGCTGGCGCTACATGGCTGGCTTGTGCTTCCACGCCGGAGGGGAGACAGAAGGCTCTTGTTGCAGAATAGGCCAACTGCAACGGCAGGGTCGTGTCGCAAGAGACCAGACAGATCACGTGCAACCTAGGACTGCACACAAAACCAACCCCCCACACACACGCACGCACGCACGCACGCGCTTGCACACACACGTGCGTACACACACACACGCACATGTACACCCACACGCACACACACACGCACACGCACACACGCACACACACACTGTAAGAGTTCTTCCGAACTTGGCCGCTTCAAGTGAGAAGCTTTTTCTAAATTGTCTTTTTCGAAATCCGCCAGGCAACTCGGTCGAAGTGTGATTGTGTCTAAAAAACGGTCGGATGTACGATATGAAGAGATTAGAAGAATTAGGACCTTAAAACCAACGGATGTCTTTAAAGGCATGATGGTGAAAACTAGAATAAAATTGCGGTTGGCTGGTAAGAAAACAAAAAACGGTGAATACGTTATGGCAGATATTTCAAACGGCAACCAGAAAATGGCAAAAACTCGTGATGAGGCTGGTGAGAACCTTCGAGGAAAGGAAATCGACAAGAAAGACTGGTTTGGTCGGAGAGATCGCGGGCACACTGCCGTAGTACCTCACCACTGGAAGCATCTAATCCTGGAATGAACCCGGCCCCTCGACATCAAAATACGTTGGTAGTTTTTCAACGGTCCAAGATCTAACTCTTCAGACATGCAAAAGAGATCTGAACTGTTCGAGTCCTCTGAAAACTAGAGAGGTCTTTGCAAATGCACCTTCTCCCAATCTTTTTATCATTTCGTTCAATTATTACGCCTATATGTCAGAAAACTCAATATCTCTGTTTTCTCCAGGAAAACCAGGGGCGGTTTCCAGACTCCATAGATGTGTTCACAATAATCTCACTGGGGCCCTATGCTGCTTGTATGATGAGCCAAGAAACCAGCGAAAAACATCACGACGAACCCGTCTCCTTAAAGAGAGCCGTTCCTTACCGGCCATGAAGGAAGAGGGCGTGTGAGCTGTTGAGCCAGTCTTTCCTGTTTCTTCCGCCTTCTTTCATGTAGTGGCCCGGAAAAATTCTGCTACTTCGCTTTCCGCTGGACGAGACGAAAGAGCCCTCCTGCAATGAGAATTGGTCTCGTGGAGGAACCGACTCCGGGATCTGGCGGGACGTGCTATGAATCAAGCGTAAAAAAAAGATTCCCCGCTTGCAATGCACCGCTAATTAACCCCCCCCCCCCCTCGATTTTCCTCGGAGGAATTAAAACAAGGCAAAAAATAAATCGTCAACAATACGGGGCCCCGCCGCGGTGGCTCAGTGGTTAGGGCGCTCGACTACTGATCCGGAGTTCCCGGGTTCGAACCCGACCGCGGCGGCTGCGTTTTTATGGAGGAAAAACGCTAAGGCGCCCGTGTGCTGTGCGATGTCAGTGCACGTTAAAGATCCCCAGGTGCTCGAAATTATTCCGGAGCCATCCACTACTGCACCTCTAACTTCCTTTCTTCTTTCACTCCCTCCTTTACCCTTCCCTTACGGCGCGGTTCAGGTGTCCAACGATATATGAGACAGATACTGCGCCAGTTCCTTTCCCCCAAAACCAATTATTATTATTATTATTATTATTATTATTATTATTATTATTTAACAATACGGGCAATATAAAATGCGCAACACCAATGTTCAGTTCTAATTAAGAAAGAGTTTCACCCTAATGTTAACAGCTGTGATTTAGTGGCGCAGAGCGAACGCAGGTATTGGACTGAAACTAGAACCCAAGCTTACCGCTCGTTCTCAGCGTAACGGCCGAGCGGAATACTTCAGTTGCCGCCGCCTGGTTTCTCGCTGTGGTCGTTGAAGGTGCAGCCGCTCGTCCTCCACGCTGGGCATGCTTCTTCCGCGGGAGGCAGTGGAAACGCAAGTCTCTCCCCGAGGAAGCCTGACACCATGCTGCAAAGAAGGACGTCTAGTACAGCGTGTTGAAAAAAAATGGCGGCAAGTGTAACCTGCGTTCACATCGGGCCAACACACATGCTAATCTGTGTCCCCCGAGATTATTTTCTCGGCAAAGACTGATCGGTAAGCGCGAATGTCGCATAGACCACACGAGCTAGAAGGATGTATTGGTTTCTCTTCTGATTTGATTTTCTTTCGGCCTGCGTCATAGGCTGAAACGACACCATGAATGCGCCATAAAATTCCCGACAATTTGCTCCTCTATACAATGTAAAGTTACTGTAATTATAGAGAAGAAAATGTATCAAAACATGCAATCGCTAGGCCGAGTTTTAAAGGCTGGTTCCTGCCCTGCTCGTCGCTTACGTCTGTTCAGTGTAAATGCTCTTATGCCGCGGTATAAGCGTGCGTTGAATTATCTTCTTATATTTAACACATGTGAACGTGCTTTAGTCTACAAAAAATGGTCATAAAATCTGAGGTTCCGGCAGCACTTCTTAGTACTGAATTATATTATGCAATGGGAGAATCGTTTGTCGAAGCATGCACTTCGAAGAGCGATTAAGGGCTTAAAAGGCGCGAGACTGTTTTGCCTTCGTTCGCGCAAAGAATAGACCTCTAACCACGTTTTCAGTTATTAACACGGGTGTTCGGCTGGTCGGGGTTCAGACATGCCCGTAACCTCCTTTCCAGGCGTTTTAGCCTTCGGGCACGAACTCACACGGATACATGAACTGAGTAGTCTTGTTCGCCGGAACACTAGGCAGATCTTCTACAACGCGGCCACATTGGGAAGCCGACATTGGAAATCGTGGCAGCGCAGCATGCTGAGCAAACCGAGTTCAGCATCCATCTACCACAGGATAACGTTCAGTCTTATCCCGACCGCTACGTTAGCCCCGGATGCGAAAATCAGGCCTACCTGTCCAGAAGATTTCTTGGCACAGCTCATACGCGGCGGGCATGACTGCTGATGTCACCTGCTTTCAAGGAACGGCGGTATCCACGGCTTCCGTCACCACCCATGCAATTGGCTGTGGAGAGCTGCATGCCTGCAAAGAGAGGTTGCGTCTCGTATTGCAGGTGATGAAACACTTTCGACGTCCTACCAGAAAGCCAGCTCTGGCGAAACCAGGGAACCGACGTCTCTGCACATTTAGCGTTTACGAAAGGAGTTTGCATACAGCGCTTCTATTTTTTTACTTGCGTGTGACACAGTTAACTATTTATTTGCTGGATACAACAGCTACAGTGCATACTAAAAAAATTAGCGCATGATTCGCGAATTCGATATCAAATGAAGGGCGTTAGCTAACTTGTTTTCTCCTACGCTTACGACAACTTTGCATACCGACATGTACATCACAAAACAACAATACGTATGGTACCACCCGCATCTCTGTGCGACCAATGGTTCGCCCGCTACGGCCCTCCGAAGGTCGCCCCCTATTACGCTTTGAAGGGCCAAAGGCAGACGGTAAAAATATATCAGACAAACCGGGAATACCAATATGAACACCAATACGACCAATACGGATACGGGAAGACAGAATAAAATCGTTGCTCTCGGTCAGGTGTGTTTGAAAATTTTTCTTCCATTTGTTTTAAGCGAAAGCTTTACTAGCCGCAGATTGAGCAGTTTCGCGTGATTCCTGGAGAGCCATGCTGCGCATGCGCGAGGAGCAGTGACGACACACGGCGCATTACTCTCGCTCCCTAGTCCCAACTGCGCATGCGCCACAAGTAGCATCGAGCCACAGGTGTTCCGCCGCTGCGCTGCGCCGCGCCTTTCCTCAAAATGCAACTTTCAATTTTCAGTTTTCTCTTTCTTCTTTCCCTCCCCCTTTATCCCCTTTTTTTTACGGCGCAGTTCGGGTGTCCACCGAGATATGCGAGACGGTTACTGTGCTTTGCGCGCTCGCTGCGCTATCTGGCATGACGTCACACCGCACGGCTCGCCGCCGCCGCCGCCGTTTGATATGGCGTCACACCGCGTTGCGCTTGCCTCCGCTTGCTTCACCAGCTGCGTCGCATGCCTGATAACATGTCGGTTGATTGGAAAGGAGAGCTCACGTGTGCCGCATCCACAGCTGTGTCGTCTTTAATGCGACAACAACATAGCTAGACAACCAGACTAACTTGGACTTGCAATCTATATTAACCAATGCTAACTTGCTGTGCCTTAGCTTTCGCTACGTATATCCTGGGATATCCGAGCTAAGCCACTGCCGATTCTCTCTCTCGCTCCCTAGTCACTACTGCGCATGCGCCACTAGTAGCACCGAGCCACAGGTGTTCCTGAGAATCCAACTTTCAATTTCAAGTTTTCTCTTTCCTATTTTCCTCCCTCCTTTATCCCTTCCACCACGGCGCGGTTCGGGTGTCCACCGAGATATGCGAGACCATTGCTGTTCCATTTCCTTTCCTCAAAAACCAAAGAAAACAAGTGAGCCGACGGCGTTCATAGTGTTCTTTGGCGTTTACTTTGCAAACTCCGTTCATTTTCACGAAAGGCGCACAACCGGCTCCGTGGGTAAGGGGACACCTCAGTCACACTGCGAGTAGGCGGTGACGTCGACCTTCAGATTCAGGAAGTTTTGCACCTTTCCGTTTCTCAAAAGCAGGCCAAGATTTAGATGTCGCCGATTGTGAGGGAAGAAAAATTCGCTAGCTGGCTGAGTCAGTGGAAATCTCAATCCGGTTTTAAGGTACTTGGTGGTGGTGTCAACCTGCTAAACAATTAAGTGCAGTTTAACTACTGCTCAACCTAGGTAGAGCTGTGTTAAAGCTGTGTGTGTATGTGTTAAAGCTGTGGTGTATCGGGCAGCTAGACGCGGCTTGGAATATAATGATGAGTGTGTTCCCCACTCTGGATAGGTAGCGCGCCCAGGCTGCCTCCCTGGCAGTTAAATTAATGGTTTATCATGAGCGTTTGGACACCCAATAAACGCTACGGCCAATTGCTGCAGTGCCGCGTGTATGCCACAATATTAACGCTACAGCGTTAAGGAGCTCGTGTCGAAGAAAAGCTGGTGTCGTCGGCAGCGTTGACCGCGAGCGAAAAATGGCGCATCTCCATGGACACCTGAACCGCGCTGTAATGGAGGTTCAGGTGTCTACCGAGATGAGCCATTTTTCGCTCACAGCCTTCCCTTATGGCGCAGTACGGGTGTCCAGCGAATTGTGAGACAGACTTCATTTCCTTTCCTTATAACCAATTTTCATTTCATTTTCCTGCTCTTATGGCCTGGTTCAGGTGTCCACCCAGATATGTGAGACAGGCGTCCTTTCCTTAAATTGTCCAACGGGCCACGCGTCGCGCAGAATAAGCGATGGCAATCCGTGCACACCTTGGCAACGTTGCAACAAGCTGTCGCGTCTCACTCTTATAGCGCGTTTACACTTGGACATTCGGTGGCGAGCGGGAGTAGAATCCGCGGCCGCCAAAATGCTGTCTCGTTCACATTCCCGGCCACCACGTCGCCGCTCATTGTCTGTGTGTCGTCTGCTCACGGCGTACACAGATGTGGCAAGAGGTTAATCGATGCTGTCTACATACCAAAACCGCATGCACGCTTGCGTACGCTAAATGCAGCTATTTTGTCGGACGTTACGCCATTTCTAACATTCTCACTTTTTAAACGCCTAGTGGCGCCATCTTGTGGTTAGGAAAGGAATCATTGTTTTCAACAAACCGACGCCCCTCTTTAGCCTAAAAGGGGAAGAATCGTCACCCGAATAAAAATTCAAGCAAATTTATCGCTCAAACGTTTTTTTATGGGCGAGATAAGACAAAGCGAAAGACCGCTGGCTCTTTTATGGCCAGTGAATGCGCTGAAAAAGGCAGTAACAGCGACGCATTCAGTCCGAAGCAAGGCGTCCTGCATCGAAGGGCGCCGCCATGTTTGTCGCCGCGGGTACTCGCCTTCCTATTGGCTGATGAGATTCGGCGGATTTCTTTCCGGCGGCAGAATTTGGTCCTGGACCGATCGGCCTTTCCGCTGGGTATTTCTGTGGAATCTTCGCCGCGGCAGCGAATTCCGCTCGCTCTCGCCGCCGAAAGTCCAAGTGTGAACGCGCCATTAGACGAAGCTTAAGCGTCCCCCAAATTTTTTGTCAGCGCTAATAGACATCTCTCTCTCCATTCCCACATCTCTCTCTCTCACCACCCCCACGTAGCTCAAAGCGCGATTGAGGCGTCCACTGACGCAGGGAGCCAGTTATGCGCCCTTCTTTTCCTCAAGATCTTCTGTCTAGAACGTTGTGAATGCCAACGCATTTGAACACAATGAACGCCGACAGCCTTTTTTTTCAGCACCGCGTTTCTGCCTAAACGTTAAGCCAACGCATGCAGCGCACATGTGTCACTACCGCCACTTAGCTTAAAAGGCTCAGTGGTTAGAGCACCCGGAGATCCGGAGTTCCCGGGTTCGAACCCAACCGCGGCGGCTGCGTTTTTAGGGGGGGGGGGGGGGCAAAACGCTAAGGCGCCGGTGTGCTGTGCGATGTCAGTGCACGTTAAAGGACCATAGGTGGCCGAAATTATTCCCGAGCCGTCTACTATGGCACCTCTTTTTCCTTTTTTTCTTTCACAACCCCTTTATTCCTTCCCTTATGGCACGGCTCAGGTGCCCGCCTATAGAGAAGTACTGCGCCATTTCCTTTCCCTAAAAAAAAACTTTCGTCCCAGGGGGACAGTTATGCGCCTTTTCTTTGGTTTTCGAATGGTGGGTGAAGCTTTCCGTTGCTTTCGGAGAAGCTGCTGGCCCTCGGATATCACAACTCGTTCGTGGAACGCAAAGAAGCGCAACTAGAGTCACAACGCGACAGGCTCCAGGAGACGAGCACTGGCAGAACGCTCCTCATAAGACTGGGACATCAAGCAACGCTAAGAGCAAAGCAGAGAACAGGGAGTCTGCCTGATAATTTCCGCAGCACCATCAAAATAGGCTCGCTCCGCAAAAATATGGATTCAAATTTACACGCAGCTAGGCGAAACGCCCGAGCGAAATATATAGAAAAATACTTGTCAGTCAAGGCGAATACGGTCTACACGGACGCCGCGATCTATGCAGACGATACTAACGTATTTTTTTCAGGGCAAGATAGTAATATTTTGCAAGCAGCCTCCAATAGTTGGTTATCCCAATTGTCTGTTTGGTTAAAATCAAATAGGTTAGAACTTAATGTCAGGAAAACAAAGTACATACTGTTTAGAGCCAAAAATAAGGAAGTTCCGAACAACTTCCAAATTCACTTCGAACAAGCTCCTATAACTCGTGTCAGCTCTACAATGTTCCTTGGAGTCATTTTTGAAGAACACTTACTCTGTACAGATCATGTAAACTACGTTTGCACTAAAATGGCTCGCTCTGTTGGTATCCTAAATAAATTTCGCACAATACTGCCTCGAAAATTCAAACTACAAATTTATTTCTCTCTAGTCTTTTCGCATGTACAATATTGTTTCTTGATCTGGGGAACGACTACCTCAACCAATCTTGTGAAAGTACTTACTTTACAAAAAAGAGCTGTACGAGCGATTGATAATTTACATTACAGTGAGAGCACGGGTCCTTCCTTCCTCAACCATAGACTGCTAACCATCACGGCCGCTTACCACAAGAAGCTTGCTGTTTATATCAGAAACCTTATGAAAGGAAACTGGCAGACTTTCGAGAGCACATATTTAATTGCCCAAACAGCTTACAGTCTAAGGCGCCCTCAATACCATGCATCAAAATCCCGTACAAACTATGGGTTCCAAAAACTAACTCACATAATTCCTCATACATTAAACACCTATCCATACTTAACAGAATTGTCAGTACAAAATATGTCCGAGGTCAGATTTAGGAAATCTGTTCATGAATATTTTTGTTATAGCTAGTTGTGGTGTGTTTTTACCTAATCAGTTTTTGTCTTTGTTATGTTTTGCTCTTAGTTTTGTTGTGCTTAGCTCTATGCATGACTGATTTCTGTTTCGTTGTCAATATATCCGCTGCTTTTCTAGTTTCTGTTACTTATGAAAATTTTGTACCATTGCCAAGTGCCACTTTGTTTTTTTGTTTTTTTACATGGGGAGGGCAGGCCTCTGTCAGGCGCTACTAGGCGCCTTTAGCTTACTCTCCCTTGTTTGCAGTCTCTGTACTGGCCAAACAAAACCAATAAATGAAATGAAATGAAATATCCCCAGAGACGGGAAACCACGGAGCAAAAAGTCGTCGCGACTGCAATAGGCTCACACAATAAGGAGATCACTTGCGCGTCGGCACGGGACTGCACGGTAACCGAGGGAGAGGAAATGGCTATTGCTCTAGCGGCCGCGGAGGGTTGTCGCGTGAATAAGTCCTTAACAATCCTAAAAGATTCGAAAGAGGCATGCCGTATATACATTAACGGTAGCATAGGTCATAAAGCAGTCCAAATACTCCTCTGCGCAGGCCTACCCAAAGATCACATTAGACACCATTTTCTGGATACCAAGACACGCCGAGATAGCAGGCAACCAAGGGGTCGATAGAGTCGCTCGCGAGTACACTAACCAAGCACTCTTGAACGAAGACCCGGAGGACTTCTTGAGGGTAATCCTGAAGTACTCCGACATTCTAAATTATTACAGACGGACGAGGCTAAAGCATCATCCTAACCACAACAAATTAAATCAACAAGAAGCAGTTTACTGGACAAAGCTGCAAACCGGAACCTTCCCCAATTTACACATCCTTAGCAAAATGTTCTCCAACCAATATAGGGGCATCTGGCCATGGTGCGGTGCAACACGCCCCCTATACGATGGACAGCAGACGCAGCGATCGGACGCGTTGCACATCGGCTCCGTCGATTTTCGACTGGAACCGCGGCAATCTGGTGTAACAACTATCAAACCTGTACGACTGCATCTGTGAAGTCAGCAGGATCCTGGAGACACCGATCTGACCCAGGTACGCCCAATTTTCGGCCATTTCGAGCAACCCTCCGCATCACCACGTAGCGGTCGAGCTAAGCCTAACGGCTTCGGCTCCCCCGCCGCTGGCTGCGGAGACGCCCGCCGGTCAACCGCTCAACATGGCTCTGCCTGAACAACGCGGATACGACCCCACGACTCTGTCGTGGTCGTCTGTCCCTGCAAGCCAACCAGAGGATGGCCCATCCACCATTTCGGCGCAGCAAGCTGCCCTTTTTCAAGTCGTTGAAAGCCGGCGCCGCCGCCGGCAGAACGCACGAGGAGCTGCAACGCCCAAGACTCCTCTCGACAAATCAGCAACGGGAGACGCTCGCGCTCCGTCTTCTAAAGGTCCACAAAAGTCATTTTCACCAGTCTCCAAGTGGACGCCGAAGCCGACGGTCAGGATGAACCCTGACGATTACGTGATCGTGCTGCGGCCACGCAGTACGGTCGCCCTCAAGACAGCATTCCAGCAAGGTGAGCTCGGCGCTGCCATTTCGGAACTCATCGGCAGACAGCATATGAATGCGATTACAATTTCTCCCAATTGGGAGCAAAACATTATCGTCTGCGGCACGCAGAACCCCGAGGTAGCTCAAAAGCTTCTGACGGACATCCAAATTACAACCAGCAAAGGATCGCTCCCGCTTCACGGACACCTCAAGCTCACCGGTGATGTGTGTCGTGGTGTGATTTATGTGCATAACCTTGAAACCAGCGAATCCTTGAAACATAGTGTGCAGTGGCGTGGTGGTGATTTAGTCCATGTGCGCAAGCTGGGAAAATCGAATGTAGCTGTGTTGACTTTCGAGGGACGCAGCGTTCCGCGTTACGTCCATTATAATGCAGAACTGACTCCCGTCAAGGAGTATAAAAAAACGGTGCCAGCGTGCTACCGTTGCGGCACACTGGGGCACCGGGTGGACAACTGTCCCACCCCGGTCAAGGAAAGATGCGGCCTTTGTGGTCAAAACGTGGGGCTTGGTACTGAGGGGATGGCCCCCCACGTCTGCAACCCTATGTGCTTAATCTGCGGGGGCCCGCACCTCACCAGCTCCCGCGAATGCACCGCCAAATTCATCAAGCTGCCGCAGCCAGGGCCCAGGACGCCATCCAAGGGAGCCAATTCCGGCGCTACACGGGGAGGGCGGCAGCAAAACAACCAGAAGACGCCACGACGTGGCGTGATGCCTCCCCCAGGCAAGACAGCAACGGTAACGCCACCACCCGGAGCAGCGGAGTTCCCAGCTCTCGGCGCTTCACCTGGCGGAGCCGCCTGCAACCAACCCAAGGTAGGCAGCTGGGCGAGGGTCGCCTCCTCTTCTTCCCCTCCTCCCTCCTCCCCCACCAGCACCGCCGAGACGCAAGAACTCAAGCGCGAGCTCGCCCTCTTGCGAGCTCAAAACGAAAAACTAGCCAGCGAGCTTAACTCGCTCAAAGCCAAATTCCCTACTCAGCCCGCGTCGAGCGAAGAGGAAGAAAATATCACAGACAGGGAGATTCCTACTAATGTGGAGAGTCGCGCCGCGGCCCTGGAGAGCCGGGTGACCGCAATTGAAACACAATTGGCTGACCTCCCCCAAATTATCCACGATACCATTGCGCGTCAGGTGGAGAGTGTCATCGCACAGGTGACCCAAGCAGTAACTCACATTATCCAAAAATGGATAAAAGACAATCCGCGCGTCCTTAAACGCGTAGGGCCCATCAGGGACGATAACCGCCCCTCCAAATTCAACAGAGTTATTCCCGATGAATTTGACTTCTCGGAAGACTCCTCCACGTCTGCGCCGGGCACTAGCGGACTGGGGAGTCTTAACAACGTAACCCCACCCTCTGCCTCCGACCATGGCCCCCAACCCTAAGTCGCGAGCAAGAGCAACTCAGCCGCTTACAATAACGCAGTGGAACTGCCGAGGTCTCAAGAACCGCACGAAGCGGACTCATCTGCGCATCTATCTTGAGACCTTTGAGTTTCTCGTCGCCGTGGTTGCCCTTCAGGAACCCGGCGCCGGTGCCAAACTCACAAACTACACTACATTTCAACACAACCCGCAGACATGTATACTTGTTCACAAGCAGTATACTGCGCAGGAAGTCACGCTCCCCACAACACCGCCTTTCCCATACACGATGGTGTCCGTGCTGCCCCTAAAGCGGTCTGACCCACCTGTACACATTCTAAACATTTACTGCCCACCTAAACTTAAGAACGTCACGTTCAATGAAATTTTCACCCAAGCAATGCAGGTGGCGGGAAGGGATCCCCTTCTGATCGTCGGCGACTTCAACGCCCCGAGCAGGCTATGGGGGTACCCCCGGGAGGACAGACGTGGGCGGAAGCTTGCGGAACTTCTTTCCACACTTGGACTTACTTTACACACTGATCCCGCCAACCCAACACGAGTCGGAAATTCGATTCAACGAGATACTTGCCCGGACCTCACATTTACACGCAACATACGCCATGCCGACTGGCTGAATACAGAGGACACTCTGGGTAGTGATCACTGTATAATCAACACCACCATTTACATGCGTCCCCTGAAACGCCCACTAACACAAGCTCGTGTACCGGACTGGACGACTTTCCGCACATCTCTACCTATCGTAGATCCCCTCCAGTCGGGATACGACGCATGGTCCAAATCGCTCACGTCTACACTCACGCAACACGAGAAGCAGATACAGCTCACAGAAACACAAACGGACGTGGACAACCACTTGCTCCACCTTTGGGAGGCCCGCCGCAGCCTCACCAAACGATGGAAGAAACAGAAACATAACAGACGCCTAAAGAAACGCATCCTTGAACTCACACAACAAGCAGCGGAATATGCTACTCAGCTAGCCGACACTAACTGGGTGGACCGGTGCAACGCGGCTGCGCGCCAGATGTCTGGCCGCAACACGTGGCGCCTATTCCGCGCTCTCATCGATCCAATACAAACACGCACGGAAACCCAACGCCACTTACATAGGGCATTGCACAACTTTACAGGAACGACAACACAGCTAGCGCACACGCTCAGGGATCGATACCTTTGTACCACTAAGGACCCCCGGCAGGCGGCGTACTCGTATGCAGGCGAAGAGAACGCGGAGCTGGACAAGCCGTTCCAGCTCCACGACCTCCGGGCGGCCTTAAGCAAGATGAAGCGGGGCACTGCACCTGGGCGCGACAAGGTTACGGTCAAGCTTTTGGCCAACCTTCCCGACGCAGCCTACACCGCGCTCCTCAAATACATCAATAGCATTTGGGACGGAGAGACTCCTCTCCCTCTCGATTGGAAATCGGCTCTCGTGACCTTCATTCCGAAGGCCGGCAAACCTATCGATGTGGAGAACCTTCGCCCCATCTCTCTGACGTCTTGTGTCGGCAAGCTGATGGAGACGATGGTGCGCGACAGACTCTCCGATTATCTCGAAACACAGCACATTTTCGCGGACACCATGTTCGGTTTTCGTCCTCACAAGTCAGCACAGGATATACTTCTGCAGCTCCACCACGACATCTTAGATCCTGTCGAATGTCCCCAAAACGACAAGGTGGTCCTGGCCTTGGATCTTAAAGGCGCATTCGACAACGTCAAACATGCAGTAATCCTGGACCACCTCAGTAACACCAACTGTGGCCACAAAACATTCCATTACATAAGTCAATTTCTTACAGACCGTCAAGCCTATATACGCATACAAGATGCGGAACACGGGCCATACACCATCGGCTCGAGGGGAACACCTCAAGGCGCGGTCCTGTCTCCCCTGCTCTTCAATTTGGCAATGCTTCGCCTTCCCTCAAAATTGTCTTCTCTGCCCGGGATACATCACGCTCTTTATGCGGATGACATTACAATCTGGGCCACGCAAGGCAACCTGGGCCACATGGAGTCCTGCCTGCAAGCAGCAGCGACCCTAGTCGACGACTACGCGGCCTACTGCGGACTCCAGTGCGCCCCAGCTAAATCAGAATTTGTGCACTTACGTCCCTCCCCCCGGGACACAACTCCGCTTCGCATCAGTCTCCCCTCGGGACCGATCCGGGAGGCCAAGGAGATCCGCGTCCTTGGCCTCTTCATACACCACCAACGCAGAGTCGACACCACCATAGCCAAACTTCGCACGGTGGGAGACCAGGTGGGCCGAATGGTCCGCCGGGTCTCAAACAAGCGGGGCGGATTACGAAGCAAGGATGCACTGCGGCTTGCCCATGCTTTCGTAACGAGTAGAATCCTCTACTCAACTCCCTACTTGCACCTGCGCAAACATGATGATGACCAACTGGAGGTCATCCTGCGGAAAGTCATCAAGCGGGCTCTCGATCTTCCGATCGCCACGTCCAACCAGAGGCTTCTGGCCTTGGGCGTGGTGAACACATTTCGGGAGCTTCGAGAGGCCCACTTATGCAACCAATACACGCGTCTTGCACAGACCACGTCCGGTCGCCGCCTCTTGGACCGGCTACACATCAAACACGACTACCACATTGAGGAAAGGGAGAGAGTGCCAGAACCCTGGAGACGCGCCCTCCGGGTCCGACCCCTTCCCCGCAACATGTCCAGTGAAGACCATAGCGGTCGTCGCCAGGCGCGCGCGGAAGCGTTGGCGCGATACTATGGTAACCAAGAACATGTGTATTACGTAGACGTTGCCGGCCCACACTACGGGGGGTGGTACACGGCCGCAGTCGTACACAACACAAACACAGTTAACGGGCTCACTTTCAAAGCCTACAGCGCAACACACGCGGAGGAGATTGCCATTGCTCTGGCTCTCACGAATCCCAAGTCAAAACACATCATCACCGACTCGCGAGGGGCCTGTCGGAACTACGAGTTGGGCTGGGCTCCCCCGCTTGCCTGGCGCATACTGGAATATCGCTGTCGATCTGAAGATCCAACTCCACGCAACCTGATTTGGGCCCCCGGTCACCAGGGCCTCCAGGGAAACGAACAGGCCGATCAGGCCGCCCGCGCACTCTCTCCCCGGGCTATCTCCCTGTCCTTGGAAGGGTACTCCCAATCAGACAATCTGGCCATTACATTCAAACAAATCACCGATTACTACAAGGAGGAGCACCGGCGCTACCCGGCCCCTTGTAAGGGTCTGGATCGCGCTGACGAGCGCCTCCTCATCAAAATTCTCACTAACACTGTACTGTGCCCGGCGGTGCTTAAACACTTCAATACATCCTTTGATGGCACGTGCCAGTTCTGTGGGGAGGTGTCTGACACCTTCCACATGGTTTGGGCGTGTCAATCTAACCCATCTATCCCCCCCAACCCCAACCCCACCAGAGAGGACTGGGAGGCGGCCCTGCTCGGCTGTCAAGACCTGAAGAGCCAAAAGGCCTTGGTTCAACGGACGCGGGCGGCGTTGCTTGCAAATGGGGCCCCGGAATAGGGGCTCCACCTAGTACTGTGAGGGGAAAGGGCCAATAGGGTCCTACCCCAATCACCTTTCTGTAAAAAATTTATTGCTTATAAATGTTTTTCACCACCACCACCCTATACGATATTACTTGGGAATGTGACAGAAATAAGCATTCTATGGCTCATAAAATCCGAGTACGGAGCAGTGGGAGAGTGTGCTTTCCAGTGGCAACCCAATCCTCTAAAAAAGTTTGGTCATCCATGCCCAGCGAGCGGCCAAACTCAGCGGTGGCTTGGAATAGGGGCGCTGACGTCTGCAAGACACAGGAAGACATATGCTTGAAGATGAAGACCTCTGTCTGACCGAAAGACCTTCTTTAGAGCAATAAAGTGTACCCTATCCTATCCTATGCTTTGCTTTCGAAGGTGTTGGTTAAGTACTCTCTCTCTCTCACCACCGCCACGTACCTCAAAGCGCGATTGAGGCGTCCACTGACCCGGGGAGCCAGTTTTTCTTGTGAATAGCTTATTGTTTAGGTGACGAGAAGTTTTAACAACAGACTACTTTTTGTCGTGGAGGAATCCTGTGCGCCGGTCCTGAATGTGGGCGGAGCTTAACTGCAGTCAAGTTTATCAAACTAGAGTGTATTAAATATATACATTTACTCTCGCCGAAGAGAAAGATTCTCTCGTTCTTGTTTCTTTTCCATGCTCTTGAAGCAGTCCATAGACATTTTGTAGCCGCTAGAGTAAGTACTCAATCCGGCAGGAGAGGCAGTTCTTAGATGCTGTAAAAGCAGTAGATATGATTACACAAGCTGCCGAAAGGTGCACCTAATTACCGACAGCCACACTTACTGAGTTATGCTCCGTCGCTATATATGGATGGAGTGCAGGACCTGCTTTCACGCCACAGCTTGGCGACGGCGCCGTCTTTGATGCAGTGTGGTTGTCCTTGACAGCTTTGTGCCATTCCAAGCTGCACAGGAAGAAACGCGTCTCTTCTCAAGGCAGCGACCTGCAACACTAAAACGCGTCGCCCAAATCATGCCAGGGCCTTCGCCACACAAGTGGTGCTGCGATTCTTGCGATCCATCAGCATCATGTTCAACAACGAACAAACCGTTAACAGCCACACTGGTCGCAACAAGAAGTTGGAGGACGCTTAAGCTTCGTCTTTAAGAGTAAGAAGCGGCAACGTGTTGCAGCGTTGCTGAGGAGTACATGGAACGGCATCGCCCGTTCGGCGCGACGCCTGGCCCGTCGGGCAATTTGAGGGCGCGTGTTTCACATATCTCCGCGGACACCCGAACCGGGCCGTAAGGGAAGGAAAATGTAATGAACAATTGCTTTTAAGCAAAGGAAATGACGCCTGTCTCACATTTATCGCTGGACACCCAGATAGCGCCGTAAGGGAAGGAAAAATTGATCGGTCGATCAATACATCAATCAATCAATCGATCAATCGATTAATCAATCCATCAATTTTTAACGTTTTCGCGTTAAAATCTCTCCCCTTACTGCGCGGTTCAGGTGTCCACAGAGATTCGCCATTTTTCGCCCCCTGTCAAAGACGCCGACACCAACGACACTGGCTTTCCTACGACACGCACTCTTCAATGCTGTCGCGTTAAAATCGGCACCCCATTCCAAACTCGTGAGTGGCGGAGGCCCGATACAAAGCGTTCGTTTGAGTTCTCCCACATGGCAGTCCTTGTTGCGTCTGAAGGAGACATGAAAAGTGAGCGCACGGCCCTGTCTACCGGCTCAAGCTGAGCCACACACAATCGCTGCCACGTGCAGACAGGAGAGAGAGATTTGAAGAGGAAGACTAAGAGGCGCGCGTCGCAAAAAAAACCGCGTCCGTCGAACCGACGACGATGGTCTTACCAAGAGGTACCCCCGTTGGTAAAAACCCCTCGTACTAAGCCTCGTAGGGCCAGGAAGCCAACTCCTCTCAGGGCTGCCACGCTGCCGAGCGGTATATAATACTCCGCTTCCCACTATGTGTGCAATGTGATAGAAGCGACGCAAGCACTGCGTCCCCAAAGGCATATCACGCCGCAGCGTTTCACTGCACAGAAGACAAAATGCGTCTCCTGAACAGCTCAGCTACGCCGGGCTGCAAAGTGGCTGCAAAAGCCGAGGGAAGCAGGAAAATTCAGGGAAGAACTTTGTTGACCTAAAGTGCGGTGAGGCGAAAGCCTTTAGCGCGGTCTGCTGCTTACGTCCCTGACGTGCGGTGAAGATGATTTAAAAACTACAAAGAGCGTTTAGGTGGCATCCTTCCTGATCGGCGTTCAGGAGGAGTCTTGCGCAATGCCAATACCAGTTCAGCGCGACGCCTTGCCGGTTCGACAATATAAGCAATGGAAAAGACGCCTGTCTCAGTGGGGCCCGAACCTCGGTAGACATATCTCGATGGACACCCGAACAAGTGTGACAGATTTCGCGAACGGACGGAAGGCCAACGATGACCCATTAAAAGCATTCGACTTAAAATTCGAAAAGACGCTGCAGTGATATAACTGCAAGTGGCATAATGCCAGCCCCTTTTGAAGCAGGTGTTACTGCTACACATTGGGTGTGCAGCCGTGAACGCGTCCAGAGCACGTAGCCTAGGCGTGTTAGGAAAGTATTTTGCCCTACGCACTTCTCTAAGCATCGGTGTGAGATTTGATGAAAGCTATGCGTTGTTAAAATTCCGTGCTAAGAAAGCAACGTGCTGCGGCGCTCAGATCGCAGTGCGCATCTCCAGCAGAGCTTGTTTATAAGCTAACAAAAAAGACACGGTACAAGTTGAAACGTGCCCTCAAGACTACTAGCTCTACGCCATCCACTCACCTCGGAAGTCATAACCCTATAGGTGATGCCCGCTACACAAGGCACTTGGCAGCACAGAGCCAAGGGTCCTCAGTTGGAGTGCAGAGCGAGGAAAAAGCGCTCACACGAAAGCAGCTCACAGCCTTGGTGTGTGCCGAGGCATGCCTAATTCTGAACAGCTGTGCTCTGTAGTTGTGCAGCGCAGAAACCGACGGTTGTTAGGAACTTGCGTTTTGTACCAAGGCGTCGTGGTGTCGGTCGTTTCGGTGTCCTGAAGAATACCTCCACAAAGGTGATCTAAAATGAATTGGACTGCTCATAATATTGTTAATAGCAGTGAATGGGCACACCGAAGAACTACTACCGCAATCTTGAACGCAGAATTCGAACGCCAAAGCCATTAAGTCCTCGCCGAAGGCGGACTCAACTGGGCAGCATTCTCATCGAAGGCAGCCGATGAGCACGTATTTCTACTGTTGAAACATCGACACTGACATAGTTTACCCAGCAGAAACTTTCCTACATTGCTATCACTGAGCGCGAACTTGTGCACTAAAGCTAAATGTGCGTTGCTAGTGATCGGATGTCACAGCGAATACTGAACCGCCGGTTCACAGCACGGGGTGTCTCTCGCCAGTCATCACCACAGACCACGCGACAGTCTCATTGGCCGAGATGTCGCACGGCGCCTCTAGCGCCAACGTGACCGCAGGCAATGTGAGTCTGTCATTGTCCCGGATGTCTCACTGCGCGTATCTCGGCAGTGGTGACCAGATGCCACGCGACAATCTCTCATTGGCCGAGATGTCGCACGGCGCCTCTAGCGCCAACGTGACCGCAGGCAATGTGAGTCTCTCATTGGCCCGGATGTCTCACTGCGCGTATCTCGGCAGTCGTGACCAGATGCCACGCGACAGTCTCTCATTGGCCGAGATGTCGCACGGCGCCTCTAGCGCAAACGTGACCGCATGCAATGTGAGTCTCTCATTGGCCCGGATGTCTCACTGCGCGTATTTCGGCAGTCGTGACCAGATGCCACGCGACAGTCTCTCATTGGCCGAGATGTCGCACGGCGCCTCTAGCGCCAACGTGACCGCAGGCAATGTGAATCTCTCATTGGCCCGAATGTCTCACTGCGCGTATCTCGGCAGTCGTGACCAGATGCCACGCGACAGTCTCTCATTGGCCGAGATGTCGCACGGCGCCTCTAGCGCAAACGTGACCGCAGGCAATGTGAGTCTCTCATTGGCCCGGATGTCTCACTGCGCGTATTTCGGCAGTCGTGACCAGATGCCACGCGACAGTCTCTCATTGGCCGAGATGTCGCACGGCGCCTCTAGCGCCAACGTGACCGCAGGCAATGTGAATCTCTCATTGGCCCGAATGTCTCACTGCGCGTATCTCGGCAGTCGTGACCAGATGCCACGCGACAGCCTCTCATTGGCCGAGATCTTCCGATGTGCTGGGACAGCACGTGACGACCGAGCCAGCACGCGCAATTCGTGGATAGCGCCGGTAAACGCCCCAGCTTGAGGCACTTCGATGGCGGCGTCGGAGACGGCGACATCGAAGCACGATCCCTACCACTGCCGAAGTCAGCAGGTTTACCTGGCTCCTAACCCGCCGCGGTGGCTCAGTGCTTAAGGCGCTCGTCTACTGATCCGGAGTACCCCGGTTTGAACGCGATCGCGGCGGCAGTGCTTCAATGGAGGCGAAACGCAAAGGCGCCCGTGTTCTGTGCGATGTCAGTGCATGTTAAAGATCCCCAGATGGTCTAAATTACTCCGGAGACCTGCACTACTGCACTTATTTGTTCCTTTTTTCGCTACCTCCTTTATCCCTTCCCATACGGCGCGGTTCAGGTGTCCGCCAGGATGTGAGACAGATACTGCGCCATTTCCTTTCCCCAAAAACCATTTTTGATTTTCATTTCATTCCGAGCGAGAAAATTTATGACGCAGATGTAGATGAACGCAATGCTTACTCTGCTAGTGCTGCAGCGCGCACGAAAGAGGCGCTCAAACACGGGTGCAGATTCCTGTACAAAGACGGCGCACAAGACTGAAAGCAGCACGACTGCCAGAGAGAGTTATGCGACCACACAGGCAAATTATTGCACCAAGATAATTTCCTGCGACTGTGTAAAGAAGGCGACGACGTGCACTAGTCTGGAAGCCGTCCCTCCGAGCTTTTTGATTTTACTGCACCCGAGCTATGTATTAGAGCGGCGGTTGTAAACGTCTTCAGACTACCCTCACCTGAAGCACCTGTATTGGCGCTTGGCAGCGGGTGCTGTTACACCTTCAGACGATGGAATGTGGTCGGCAGAGCTCACACTTGCATCATCTTGACAGCGGCCGCTTTCAGCAGCTTACATGCATGATATCGCGCCCCGTTGCAGCCTGCTGAGTCGCTTGTCACTGAGATGGCCGTGGCATTCGGCGCAGCGTTCGTTCACCAGAAGTGCCGGGATTTTTTATGACTTTGGCTTCCCACTTCTTCGCTGTTTCTCGCGCTATGCATTTCCCTTCCAGCCCTAGCTGCGGCGTTGGAGTCCCGTTATTTTATTTCGGTCTCCTTTAAAACACAATTCCTGACGACAAAAACTGCATCTTTGCTTGGCGCGTTCGTCCTAAGAGCTAGCGCTTTGCAGGTAGAACCATTCTTAGAAAGCTGGAGGGCGTGGCCTCCGCTCTTCGTAAAGCACTGCCGCCGAGAGCCGAAGAGTATGGACGGCAGCAAGTGCATACGGGGAAAAGCAGCCGACCATGCGTACGTGGCATGCGGCTTCAGCAAAATTGCTACCGCCTGTCGGCGCAAGAGCTTCATGAAGCGCGGGGGCAACGCGCTTTCTTGTTCCCTCTCATATTGCTTCTACCTGTATATTAATATTTGTCTTTCTATGGCGTAAAGTAACTACGCTGTCACTCGGTACAGTTTCCGGACAACTCAGCGTGCACACTGGCATTGCGTGTTGCTATGACGCCATGCGTAAGGTCACTACATGAAGACGTAAATCTTCACGGAACGTTGCTACGTCAGGGCCGCAGAACCGGAAAACATGCCTTTAACAGCTGTCACTGGGAAAGGTGAGGGGAGTTCAAGCAACACAGTCTTTCCGTGACAGTTAATGTGACAAATGTTTCATGTTATTGCTTCTGTATTGGTCGTAAGTTTTTGTTATTTTTGTGGTAAATCTCTCGTCCGGTTAGGAAAACCTCTGCCCAGGGCATCTGCGGGTATAATATTTATGACTGTAATGATGTGGCCTTGCTATGTGATGACGTCAAAACCTCCCGACAATGGCCATATGTTCGAGACCTGGCTGCGACAGATGAAGCTCAAGGACTACAGGAGGTGTATCTGGTGCTATAAAGCTGAATGAATATTCAATTGTCATCCCTCGTAGCCATATAGGCTACCTGGAATAACGTAATACAGGGCGCCGGATTAATGAAGACCACTTGAATTTTCCTTCTATAGAAATGCGGCCACCACAGGCGGCATTCAACCGGCAACCTAACCTCAGGATAAGCTGCCGAACGCCAGAGCTACTAAGCCACAGGTAACAACAGTCCGGTAACAAGGTGCAGGTGCGTCAAAGCTGAAGAGTAGAGAGGGCTTCATGCTCTTACTTGGCTAATTTGTTTTTTTTATAATTTATTCCCCGCGCTTGAGATTTCGGCGAGGGGGGGAGGACGATTTATAATCGTGGCAGTGCTAGCAACCAACCAGTTTTAAAGTGTCAAATGTTAAAAAGAAACGTGACCACGGGACCAGCGCACATGACGAAACTACCTGAATTAATACGTACACAAGTCACTGACTGCCTGGTAGTGTACTTGAATGACTCGCACGACTTCGCAATTTTGTAAGTGGGTCTCACTAACCCATTAAATATCTGTACACATGGCCACGAGATCCACGCACAACATTACCACTCTTGAAGAGACTGCGCTGAAGCAATTGCGACATTACGTGACCGACACCACAAGTTTCTGAATTCGACGCATATTCGTCCCAACGTGGACTTTGTTCGGACCAGCCCTAAAATATGCAGAGGTTGCCGCGATGTTCTGACCACATATGCTTCAAACTAGTGGGGTTTCTTTTAGGGAGAGCAGGCTGTCCATTCACAGGGAGGCGAACTGATCGTGACAACCATCCTCCGCCCGAATAAGCTTCAAGAATGCGTGCCCTTTCTCACGCAGAAGCCACCAACGACACCTCACCCGTGCTAGGCTGTGTGTAAGGAAACCACCGGGGAGCTCGATTAGTAACCCATGCGCAGACTCCGCAAAAAGCGTCACCACCGCATTCCCTCGGGCGCGCCATAAACCCGCACTGCGCTTTGCGCGCTCACCAGTGCAGCAGCGAACTATTTACGGGTATAGCGGATGTACGCGGCGGACTGCAGACGACGCGCTAAGAACAATGGGCCAGAGAGTGCGTATGGTCTATCGCAGAACCATCCCGTGTGTGCCTTGGAAAAGATATAGTACGGTGAGGCCAGGGGACAAACCTGCACTGCGCAGTTTGCACCACTAACGTATCACGAAACGTAGTCATTGGCTAGTTTGTTCCCTGAACCGGAAGATCTGGCCTACCTGACCGAGCGCCACTTTGGTGTACATCACCCGAGAGCTCCAGCGGCCAGCGCCTCTGGGGTTACCTGCTTTCAATTGAAGTAGGGTCTCGGCCTAAAGGCCTCGCAACACGCACCGACAAGAGAGGCGCGACTCCGAATTTCTAGGCGTTCTAGCAAAGCGACAGCCGAGCCGCGCCCTGTGAATAACGAGCTATCTTATGCGCGTATGTTTTCACCGTCTTTCGCAGGAACAACAGTAGATGCACCTATACGGCCCTTCGTTCCCCTATAAGTGCCCCACTAGTATCATATCACCATAGATTGCACGCACTTTTCTCCACTAATGCGACCCTGATGGCTGAGGGGCGCGTTCAACACCATTCTTGCGGGCTAGCACATCAATAATGATGTCGACGAAAAATAACGAATTCGTGGCCGTTTGAATTCGTCGAAGATTGCCCACACCTAACGTGCGATTCACCAAAGCTTCGGCTTATAGTATGGCTATGAAAAATCAGCCAGTACCCGCCCTCAAAGAACACCCAGAGCTACCAGGAATCCTCGGGGCATCCAGTACTTGAAGAGCTGTGTGGTGGAGCTTCTTGGCGCCGCAGCGGAAGCTTCAGGAGGGATGGTGTGGCTACCACCACCCGCTTCCATGCTCGGGCTTCACGACGGCGCCGGCTGTTCCTATGTAGTTAGTGCTCAAGGGGAAATGCAAGTTTGCCCTGGAGGCCACCATCTCTCCTTGCAAAGCGGTCCCATTCACGAATCTAAGGAAATCTGAGTCCTCGGACTTTTCATACACAACCAGCGACGTTGCGACACAACACTCGCCAAGCTCCGGCAGGTGGGGGACCAGGTGGGCCGCATGGTCCGTCGGGTTTCCAATAAACGCTGTGGGTTACGATGCAAAGACGCCTTGCGGCTGGCGAACGCATTCGTGTCCAGTTAAATATTCTATTCGACTTCCAACTTTCACCTGTGGAAACAGGAAGAGGATTCCCTTGAGGTCATCCTCCGCAAAATCGTGAAACAAGCGCTGTACCTCTCGGTCTCTACCTCTACCACCCACCTCATGGCACTGGGGATGGTGAACACTTTCAGGGAGCTTTGGGAGGCCCACCTCAAGAACCAGTATACTCGTCTCACAAAGAGAGGGTTGACTCGCCGTCTTCAATCCCGTCTTCACATCCAGCACACCCAGTTCACAGACGAGAGATGCCGCCTACGTGGACGCCTCCGGCCCGCACCCCAGGGGATGGTACACGGCCGCGGTCGTCCACGAGGGTAAAACAGTAGACGGCCTTACTTTCAAGGCCCAGTCAGCAATTCACGCAGAAGAGGTTGCCATCGCCCTGGCAGCCTCCGACTCCTCCAAATACATAATCACCGACTCGCGAGAGGTTTGTCGAAACGTTGAGCAAGGGTGAGCTTATCTTATCGCATCTACCAAAATTGTATCCGATCTCTCGTTTGGGCTCCAGGTCACCAAGGCCTCCGCGGAAAAGAAGCAGCCGACGCCGCTGCCCGCGCGCTCTCTCTCTCCGGGCATTTCCCACGGAACCCGACGCTGACAAGGACTCCTTCAATTCAATCCGGTTTACACTTTTAAGGAAATATGCGATTATTACAAACCCATGCACCAAACTCTTCCCACCCCGTGCAAAGCGCTGGGGAAGGCCAACGAGCAGGTACTCCTGCGCCTGCTCACAAACACGATGCGGTGCCCGGCAACTCTAAAGCATTTCGATCCTCAATTCGACGGGCGGTGCTCACACTGTGGGGAGGTGTCTGACACCTACCACATGGTGTGTGCCTGCCAGCAAAACCTATCCCCACTCTTTAGCCTAAACACCACCCGAGAGGCCTGGGACTGGGAGGCAACCCTGTTCGGCTGCTGCACCCTCGAGGCCCAAAGGGCCTTAACGCAGCGCGCCTGGGCAGCGGCATCCGCCAATAGGGTGTCTGACTAGGCACCCCACCTAGCGGTTTTAAGGGCGTAAGCCTTCGGGTAACGACCCCAACACTTCTTTCTATGATTAATAAATGTTTTCACTACCACCACCTGCAATGAGAAGACTACCATGAAAGGTCAGCCTTTTTCCAAGCTCCCTAAGGTACCTCGCTGATCATCTTCCCTTTTTGCGGAGGTCACAACGGCGGAATTTGGAATCAGGCTGCATTTAATGCGCCGCCAATGTTATTCGCAAGGTCTGCTATAGATCGTCTAATAGCGCTGTTATTATTGCTGGTACCCTGGTCCCACCGCAGTTGATCACCTGCATATTTTACCCTCGTGCCTTGAGGCCACCGTGCTTTAACGTAAAGGGTTGTGAACGCGAGGGAAAATATTCTGCGTGCATTATCAAGAGCGCCATCGAGGACAAGAGGAGCAAAGATTAACATGGAAATGTCTGTGGGCTTCAAGAAAAAAGACAAAAGGCTGAAGCCCAATCGCACTCTCCCCATTGCACTGTCACCATCACTGTGACATTTATCATTCTCCCTGGATAAAGTGGGATGTGACACTAATAGTAACCCTCACTCCTTTCTTTGCACCACGTGACCATATTCACACAACGCCAACTTCACGACAGCGCCCACTCTTCGGCCCTTACAGTTCTTCTCTCCCAAGATTACTTCAACCGGATCGTCCAATTATGGACGCATTCTGGACAGTCAACGCGCCGTACAACATCAGCGTTTGCCCCTATGAAACTTTCGCAGACAAGTAATCCAATCTACGCCAGTTTCTTTACATGCATTCAAGACTCTTTAAGGATATGCTTCAGAAACGGGAGGGTGCTAGTATCAGCCGCTAAAATAAGAACAAGACGACGATTCCAATGTTAATGTGACTGAACAGTAATTACAAGGTATTGGTAGGTTACTGCTGAAGTTCTACACTATGGTTATTTAGTCACGCCGAAATTCAAACTCTGTCGGCGTAATGCGTGAACTTGGTTTTAGAAATATCTAACAACAGAGCACCGTGCCGTTGTCTCGCCTTAGAGTGTTACAGTTGGTGTTCCGGGTCAGATATGAAGCGGCACTAAACTGCGCTGTGGTCAGCAAATGCTGTTATTCTATCCATCGCACATTTACGTAATTCGTTGATAGCTGGCACGCTTAAGCTCACCTCCGGTGCTTGAAGATTTCCCCTGACTGGTGGCGGGTCGGCGTTCTGTGTGCACCCCCTCGGGTAGGCACCATTGACCTTTAGCGTGACCTCGCTGCGTGACGTCACACCATGTGACCTAGAGTGACGTCACACCAGCTGTGTAAAAACGGGGGACGAAATGAAAAGGGGCATGAGCCTAGCAAAGACGTGGAATATATTGAGACATCTCCTCGACCCGGGAAAATCTAAACAGGCAGCGAGCGCTAACCGAGTGAAAGCGAGACACGCTTTCCAGGGGACGGACAAACAGCTGATGGACAGGCTCAGGGAAATTTACATAGGGGACGCGACAGAAGTACGACAGGCAGAATATGGAGGAGCGGAAAATGAAGATCTAGACGCGGACATTACGGTAGCGGAGATCAGAGCAGCTATCGCTGAGCTAAAAACTCGCTCGGCCCCTGGCCCGGATAAAATATCCAATGTCATGCTCAGGAATCTAGACGGCGACTCGATAGATGCAATTGCGCGGTACATGAACAAAGTATGGACGGAAGGTAAATTGCCAGAGGAGTGGAAGCAGGCAGAGGTTGTTCTCATCCACAAGCCGGGAAAAGAACCAAAATTGGAAACCCTAAGACCGATCTCGTTAACGTCGTGCGTGGGGAAACTCATGGAGCACGTAGTGCAAACGAGGTTAACGAGATACATGGAAGATGGAAACCTATGGCCGCACGAGATGGTGGGCTTTAGACCTAAGCTCAGCACGCAGGATGTAATGCTCAGACTCAAACATGACATTGTAGACAAGAAAGGATTAGATGCCAAGGTGATCCTAGGTCTTGACCTCACGAAGGCCTTCGACAACGTCCGACACGAGGCGGTGCTCAGAGGTCTGGAGGAGGTAAACGTGGGCAAGAGAACATACGAATACATCAAGGACTTTCTCCAAGGGAGGAAGGCGGTGATTAAATTCCACGACGCAGAGTCCCCCAGCATAAGGCTGGGCAGCAAAGGTACCCCGCAAGGCGCCGTACTGTCCCCCTCCTTATTCAACATAGCGATGAGAGGTCTCCCGGCCATGCTGAACAAGATCCCTGATCTAAAATTCAACATGTACGCGGACGACATAAACATATGGATGAATAACGGAAGCGACGCGGAAATTGAGTGGAGTCTGCAAAGGGCAGCAGACGTAGTGGTGAAGTACGCGGCCGAAAGAGGCCTGGCGTGCTCACCGCAGAAGTTGGAGCTCTTCGTGTACAATAGGGACAGCAGGAACAAGAGAGACGTAGAAATTAAAGTGATGGTGGGAGGCCTGGAGGTGCCCAGGGTCGCGGAAATGAGGATCCTAGGCATGTTTATCAACAAGAAAGGCAACAACACCAATTCCATAAAGAAATTAGCCACATATGCAGACCAAGTGGTAGGCATATTCAGGAGGGTAGCGGCAAAAGGGCGAGGACTAAAAGCAATCTCCTGAGAATGTCGCAGGCGTACGTAATAAGTCGGATCTGCTACGCGACGCCATACCTAAACATGAACAAGGCAGAAAGAGAGAAGGTAGACCGAATATTGAGGAAATGCGCCAAGCGAGCTCTGGGACTCCCGACATCTACGTCGACGGAGCGGCTTGAAAAAATGGGGGTACACAACAGCTGGGTTGAGCTGGCAGAGGGGGTGAGAATATCCCAATTAGAACGGCTCGGCCAGTCTGAAACGGGCAGGATAATACTCGAATGGGTAGGAATCCGGCCAGAAAGTAGCACGCACAAGATGGTAAACATCCCGGCAGGAATCAGGGCCAAGATATGCGTCCCACCTATGCCGCGGAACATGCACCCCGTGTATAACAAGGAAAGGCGAGAACATAGGGCTAAGGCCTACGAGAGGAAGCTGAAGGAGCGACCGGCAGACCAGGTGGCGTACGTAGACGCGGCGTGCGGACAGCACGGGGCGGCTGTATCCGCTGTGGTCGACGGGGCAGGAGTACCAACGGTAGCGGCTTCGAGCCGCACAAGAGATGCCAATGCGGCGGAAGAGTTGGCGATAGCGCTCGCTTGCGTCGGTACCAAGGCCACGACGATTTTAAGTGACAGCAAAACTGCAGTAAGAAACTTCGCGAAAGGAAGAATCTCGGAAGAGGCCAAACACGTCCTCGAGGCGAGGCCGATAGAACGTAACATAGAGATAATATGGATCCCAGCGCATGAGTCTATTGCAGGAAATGAGGCTGCACACGAGCTTGCCCGAGCTCTCTATCACCGGGCGGCCGCAGAGCAGCGCTCTCGCATAGACATGAAAGATGGCCTAATTTCATACCACGAGATCACGGAACATTATAAGCTGAGCAGGAGGGTCTATCCGCCGCCCGACCGTTCCCTCGCAACAGAGGAGGCAATTGCGTGAAGAAGATTGCAAGGGGGGAACCATATAAGCCCCTTCTGGGTATACATCACAATCTCCAAAGAGGAGAAAGACCAATATTGTATAACGTGCGGGGAGAGGGGCACTCTCGACCATGTCATATGGGAATGTGCTGGAAGCCCGGGCGCCGAGCAAAAGATAGAAGATAGAGAAGCCTGGGAGACCTTGCTGCGGAGCGAGGACCCCGCTAAGCAGCGACAAGCCATCCGCCTGGTGGCTGAGGCCGTGAAGCGACAATGTGTCTTCACCAGACCTTTATGAAATGCATTCATATTGCTGGCGACACGCTGTCACATTCTCGTGCCTTAGACCACTCGACCACAGAACAAGTGCGCAATAAAATTCTTCCCTTCAGTTTCCTTTGCGCACTACTTCCGTACCTTTCGCAGCCTTGCACCGGGTGTGTGAAACGAAGTATAGGGAAAGCCAATATGATTCTTCAAGGGGGGCCAAGGAACCCAATTTTTGACCTAAAGCTATTACATTTCTTCATACATCAAAATATAGTCCTCGAGA
Organism: Amblyomma americanum; assembly: GCF_052857255.1. Lineage (NCBI taxonomy): Eukaryota > Metazoa > Arthropoda > Arachnida > Ixodida > Ixodidae > Amblyomma > Amblyomma americanum. The sequence continues at coordinate 87,089,832 of NC_135507.1, forward strand.
ATGTGTGTTCATAGTTGCGGTAGACATCTTTAAAACAAACAGTTTACCGCGCGACCAGCATGCTGACCTGGCAGCCTTCGAACGACGACGTCAGAATCCTCATATAGCCATCCCGCGTCGTCGGCTGCACATTGTTCGCTCTGTTGAGTTGCTTGAATGAACGCCGTTTTACAGCGAGTTTACAACGTCCTGGCTATGCCCCGACTATGCCAACAATACAGACCTGGCTCGTGACGGAGCAGACTTTTATATCAAGGCCTAGCAAAAAATCAAGGTTTCGCTTTACATCAACCCAAAGGGGAGGATAAAGCGAAAGCTTTACTACGCTTGGTAAAGCCGCTCTTCGCGTGGCACTAAATTTGATCTCATTTGGCCTTGAACCGAGGAGAAACCATGTGACAGCTATGAACTCACTCAGACGGCGCCGAAACAGCGCTCCCCTGCTTCTGTAGGCCGCCGGCGTCCGTTGTGTTCATTGACGTTGACAACGTTATAGGCTCCGATGATTTTGAGGAAAGTGCGCATAACTTGCTGCCTGGGTCAGTGGATGGCTCATTCACGCTTTGAGGTATGTGGGAGTCATGAGAGAGAGAGAGAGATGTGGGCTGCATACATGAGCGCTGAAAACGTTGCGGCAGACAGGCGACAGTACAGCATTAGGCTGCCACCATTAACCGCCACCAGCCAAGGTGGTAGGGTGGGCGCGTTGACTATCCAGTGTGCGGCACGCTCTCAATGTTACAGACGAAAAGCCGCGTATATTTCCACGATACTCCCCAGCTTTCACTCTCTAAACAGGTTCAGCAGCAAACAGCAGCTAATTTATCAATTTGTGCGTTTGCGTCGCGCCCTCCTTGGCAAATGCACGTCTGCTGTCACCCAAGCCTGCACCTTGGGCGTGGTGCAGTGCGTTCCATGGACGAGTCAGCGCAACGTCGCGCACACCAGCGTTTTTGCGCCTGCACGGCTCCTTTCAAAGCAAAAAATTGAGCTGATTCGAGAGAGACGCAGCGACCTTGGACACAGCTCTGCCAAAGGTGGTTCCGAACGCGTCTGCCAACAAGGAACGCTCAAGCCACAAAATACATGTGAACGCATTCCGCCACAAAAAAAATCCAAAATGCCGTCAAAGTGCGCGATCAGTTGTGTTCGAATACGCGTGAGAACGTAGCACAAAACTCACAAAACGTAGTAGCAACCTGCGCCAACCATCCGTCATTAGTAGAACCGTCAATGAACACATAGATAGGTAAGCGTATGTGATGCTGCATACAGACGCGCATGAAAGCTCTGCTTGGACGCAAGCTGCGTCTGATCGCACCAGCTATAGCAACGCTCAAGCACAAAAGCGCATGCGAACGCATTACGCGCGCGTAATATTTTGACGTGCACTGACATCGCATAGCACATTTCTGTTGACAATTGGCCTCTATAAAACGCGGCCACCACGGCAAGGACAAACCTGACCCTCCGGCTCAGAATCTGTTCACTCCAACCACTGAGCCACCACGGTGGATAAAGACTCCCCAAGAAGACCAGCAGGTGTGCATAACCTCGGAGGACACACTGCTGAGAGCGTGTGCACATTTGGCCTCAACATATTTTTCTGCGGGAGTTCCGTGGGTTACGAGGGAGACCAAGTAGAGGGCTGCAGACTTTTTTCTACCACCGACGGTTCTTCGCACAAGTTCGGTAACATGGCGCCGGAGAAGGGAACTTCGTTTCCTCCATCTAAATGAAGCCGCCAGAGCTGGGCCTCGTTTCCGCGATCGTGGGCTCAAAAGTCAAACGCCATATCAACTAAAACCACCGTGGCGGGTAGACTCACCTCGGGCAGCCGGTTATCCTTGAATTCTTTCCTTGACACACGACGCACACTCCCGTCTACGCCGAAGAATGCTTCATCACTGATAGTGAATGCAGGCGAATCCGTGCCCGAAAGATAATGCAGCGCGGCCAGCGTTCCACCGAAGCCACAGCGGGCGTTCGTAAACCGCCTGTTCCCACGGCGCTCAGCGACACGTCTGAGGCTACTCACGTAGTCACCGGAAGCTACACTCACGACTGCAAGGCACAAGCCGCCCTTTCATTGGCGGAGTCGTTCCGACGCTGCTGACGTCATAGCTCGAGCGGCAAGAGCGCGTGCCTTACAAGCCAGCACGTGCCCTCTGTGGGAATCGTCGGTCGGCTCCCAGTCAAAAGTGAAAATTGGTTTTTTGGGAACGGAAATAGCGCAGCAACTCTCATATCTCAGCAGAGACACGAACCGTGCTGTAAGGGAAGGGACAAAGGAGTGAGTTAAAGTACAAACGAATAAAGAGGTGCCGTAGTGGAGGGCTCCGGAATTATTTCGAAAACCTGGGAATCTCAACGGTAAAGCGTCGGCGACGTGCCTAAGCAGCCTAGGTACGGCAGATGATTTACTGGTTGTCACTCTCGCTAAGCATTTTAACCGCAACATAAGGAAAGAGATGGAGAGGGCGAGAGAGAAGGAAGAGAAAAAAGACGCCATATTTGGAGGCCGGTAGATGAATTTCGCCGATCAGCTGGGTCATTAACATGCCTTGCAACCTCACGGCAAACAATCGTCTTGCATTTTTATGTCAATATACTACGCGACAGCACATACTGCTCGTTCGGTCTAGTCGTCGTAGTAGTAGCAGTATGTCCGCACCGCGCGTCGGAAATATTCCTACCCTTACAGCACGGTTCGGGAGTGCACCGAGATGTGTGAAACAGGTGTCATATCCTTTCGTTAAACTGTCCAACGAGCAAGGCGTCGCACCGAACGGGTGATGGCGTTCCGTTGACCCCTTGGCAAAGCTGTAACACACTGTCGCCTCGCACCCTTGAAGACGAGGCTAAAAGCGTCCTCCGATCTTTGCCCCGGCTATCCCGTGAGGTATAAGCTGCCAAGCAGAAATGCGCACTGCCGTTAAAGAATGCACCAATCTTTTAGTGACAATACAAACACCATCTTAATGTGCTTTGAAATTGTCGCCAAGCCCAAGAGACGCCTTGCTTCATCGGCTAATGAGAGGGCGCAAGTCAAAGAACAGAAGAGCGCAGAAAGAGGCGTTTCGAGAGAGACGCAGCGACCATGGACACTTGGACGCAGCCTTGCGGAAGCTGCGTCCAATCGCATCAACCAACAAGGAATGCTCAAGGCACAAAATGCATGCGAACTCATTCCGCCGCACGAAATCCAAAATGCAGTAGATATGCGTGACCAGGTGCGTTCGAATATGCGCGAGAAGTAGCCCAAAATTGCAGTAGCAAACTGCGCCAACCATCCATCGGGAGTAGAACCGTCAAGAAACAAAAGCATATGTCAGCGTATGTGATGCTGCATACGGACACACAAGAAGGCTCTACTCGCATGCAAGCTGCGTCTACACGCATGGCGAAATTAAGAACGCTCAAGCCGAAAAACGCGTGGGAACACATTCCGCTGCGTAATATCGCATTGCACATCGCAGTGCTTTGTTTTTGATTTTACATTCAGCCTACATCGAACGCGGCCACCACGGCAGGGACAAACCAGTTCTTCCGGCTCAGTATCCGTTCACACTAACCACTGAGCCACCACGGCGCATAAAGACCGCCCAGGAAGACAGCTGATGAGCATAACCTCGGAGGACACACTGTTGAGAGTGTGTGCCCATTTGTCTCAAACTCATTTTTCCGCGGGAGTTACGTGGGACGCCAAGTAGAGAGCTCTAAACTTATTTCTACCACCGGCGGTGGACCTGCCGTGGTGGCTCAGTGGTTGGGGCGCTCGGCTACTGATCTGGAGTTCCTGCGTTCGACCCCGACCGCGGCAGCTGCGTTTTTATGGAGGAAAAGCGCTAAGGCGACCGTGTGCTCTGCGATGTCAGTGCACGTTAAAGATCCCCAGGCGGTCGAAATTATTCCGGAGCTCTCCACTACGGCACATATTCCTTTCTCATTTTACTCCCTCCTTTATCCCTCCCCTTACGGCACGGTTCAAGTGTCCAACGATATATGAGAGAGATACTGCGCCGTTTCCTTTCGCCAGAATCAAATATTATTTACCACGGGCGGTTGTTCATCCACGTTCGCTAACATGGCGCCGGACAAGGGCACATCTAAATTTTTCCTCCATCGAAATGAAGCTCAGCCAGAGCTGGGCCTCGTTCCCGCGATCGTGGGCTCAAAAGTCAAACGCCATATAAAATAAAACCACCGTGGCGGGTAAACTCACCTGTGGCAGCCGGCTATGGTTGGATTCTTCCGCTGACACACGGCGCTGATTCCCGTCTTCGCCGAAGAATGCTTCCTCACGGCTAGTAACTGAGGGCGCACTCGTGTCCGAAAGACAATGGAGCGCGGCCAGCGTTCCTGCGAAGCCCAGCGAGCCTCCGTAACGCGGCTGTTCCCACGGCGCGCAGCGCCACGTCCGAGGCAACACGTAGGTATGGAAGATACACTCGCGACCACAAGCTACGGGGCACTGTTTCATTGGCGGAGATGTTCCGATGCTGCGGACGTCATAGCTCGAGCGGTAAGAGCACGTGCCTTACATAGCTTGCCTCGATGCGCGCCCTGTGCCCGGCGGTGGAGGTGAGCGCGCGCATCAGGCACCCTAGCTTTACAATCCAGCACGCGCTCTCGGTGACCATCATCGGTGGGCCATAGAGTATGGTTCTCTATGGGTGAGCTCCCGGTTGAAAATTCGTTTTTGGGGAAAGGAAATGCTGCAGTATCTGTCTCAAATCTCAGAGGGCGCCCGAACCCCACCGTAAAGGAAAGGATGAAGGGTGGACTCAGAGAAGAAAGGAATTAAAAGGTACCGCAGTGAAGGACTCCGAATAATTTAGAACAAATGGGGATCTTTACGTGCACTGACATCGCACAGCAAGCGGGCGCCTTTGCGTTTTACCTCCATGGAAACGCGGCCACATCGGTCGGGTTAGAATCCGTGTACTCACGATCAGTAGCCGAGCGCTCTAACCACTGAGCCACCGCTGCGGGTGTTAAGATTGAAAATTGGCATTTGAGCAAAGTAAATGGCGCAGTAACAGTTTCATATATCGGTGGACACCCGAACCGCGCCGCGTGGTAAGGGATAAAGGAGGGAGTGAAAAAAGAAGGAAGGAATAGGCGCCGTTGTGCAGGTTTCCGGAATTATTTATTTCGAGCACCTGGGGATCTCGACGGTATAGCGTCGGTACCGTGCCTAAGCAGCCTGGGGTCGGCAGAGGAATAGTTGGTTATATAGCGTCGGTACCGTACCTAAGCAGCCTGGAATCGGTAGAGGAATAGTTGGTTATATATCACTCTCAGTGAGCACATTAATCATGTCATGAGGGAAGAGATTTCATTAACAATTGGTTTTCGGGGAAGGAAATGGCGCAGTAACTGTCTCATATATCGTTGGACACCTGAACCGCGGCGTAAGGGAAGGAATAAAGGAGGGAGTAAAAGAACAAAGAAAAAATAGGTGCCCGTAGTGGAGGCCTCCGGAATAATTTCGACCATCTGGGGATCTTTAACGTGCACTGACATCGCACACCACACGGGCGCCTTAGCGTTTTGCCTCAATAAAAACGCAGCCGCCGCGGTCGGGTTCGAACCCGGCAACTCAGGATCAGTAGCCCAGCGCCCTAACCACTGAGCCACCGCGGCGCGTGATTTCATTCATTTCCATTTTCACTCCGGTCTCTATCTTCAATGTTACAACCTACTATCAAGACAGTCATCGCCTTTAACCTCTCCCATGTAAAAACCTAAAGAAGGCGGATGAACGGCTAATTCTAGGCCTTCTCACCAATACATCGCTGTGCCCGGCAGCACTAATGCATTTTATCTCCTTTAACGGCAGCTGCGCGCACTGTGGAGCGTTTTCTTCGGACACCTATCACAAGATGTGGGCCTGCCCCTCCAACCCGGCTATTCCCCATCCCCAAACCAACCAGAGATAACCGGGAGGCGAACATGCTCGGCTGCCATGACTCACAGGCCCATCAAGCCTTAGTCGGGGGCGCCCGGGCAGTGGCTACCGCAGCTGGTTTTCCCAAACTAGGGAATTCCACCTAATGTTTGTAAGGATCGGTCACTTAGGGCTGATCGAAACATATCTCCCGTTTCTTCCTAATAAATGTTTTCACCGCCACCGGCGGGTTGACTGTTTCCAGAATCGTTGCGGTCTGACCGGTTAAGTCGCTCGTGTACTGAGCATGGGTACCTGGGTTTGCACCCTACCGCGGCGGGCGCGTTTCAGTGTGGGAGAAGCTGAGTACTAGGGTTCGAACCCGACTGCGCCGACAGCGTTTCGAAGGAGGCGAAACGCAAATGCACCCGTGCGCTGTTGAATATCAGTGCACACTAAAGATCCTCAGGTGGTCGGAATTATTCTGGGGCCCTCCACTACGGCACCTATTCCCTCCTTTGTTCCTTTTTCTTCCTTTATCCCTTTCCTTACGGCCCGGTTCAGGTGTCCGCCGATATGTGACACAGATACAGAGCCATTTCCTTTCCCCGAAAACCAATATCCAATTTCAATTTTTAAACGCCTGTGTTCTGTGCGATGTCAGTGCACGTACACAAAAGCGAGATTGAGGTTTCAACTTACCTCAATCTCGCTTTCGTGTACGTGGCGTTGGTGTCCAACTGCAAAAGCCTGCTTTGATTGCGTTCCGCACAGTGGATAGGCAGCGCACCCTCCCTGCCACCCTGGGAGGTGGACTGCAGTTAATGGTTGATCGCGAGAGATTGATCGCCAAATGATTGAGGCCAAATGATATCCGCCGCCGTGGCTCAGTGGTTAGGGCGCTCGACTACTGATCCGGAGTTCCCGGGTTCGAACCCAACCGCGGAGGCTGCGTTTTTATGGAGGAAAAACGCTAAGGCGCCCGTGTGCTGTGCGATGTCAGTGCACGTGAAAGATCCCCAAGTGGTCGAAATTACTCCGGAGCCCTCCACTACGGCACCTCTTCTTCCTTTCTTCTTTCAGTCCCCCTTTATTCCTTCTCTTACGGCGCGGTTCAGGTGTCCAACGATATGAGACAGATACTGCGCCATTTCCTTTCCGCAAAAACCAATTATTATTATTATTATTGTTATTCAACTTACCCACGGAGCCGGTTGTGCGCCTTTCCTTTCGTGAAAATGAACTGCCTTTGCAGTTGTCAACGCCTATGAACTCTATGAACGCCGTCGTCTCACTTGTTTTCTTTGGTTTTTTGAGGAAAGGAAATGGCACAGTAACCGTCTCACATATCACGTTGGTTGCTGCGGACACCACTGAGCGAGAGCGAGAGGCGAATATCCGCGGTGAGGCGCGCGTTGTGACTTCACGTGCCTCCTCGCGGTACCGCCACGGTGAAATCGAAAGCTCGCGGCCAGTAAAGCTTTCGCTTTAAAAACTGAACTCCACCGCCTTGAGCTCGCTGCATCCATTTACTGTGAACAGTGTATAAGATGGCGTCTAGGGGCAGCCTCGCTTCGTTATTATTTGACCTCAGTACACTTGTCACACACCCACGTAGGGGGATTGGCCAAGGTTTGTCGGTGAATGACAGGGAGAATAAAATTGGTTGAAAATTGGTTTTGGGGGAAAGAAAACGGTGCAGTATCTGTCTCCCATCTCTAGATCATTACAGGGGTCAGCGGAAATGCTACCCAGCCACACACAAAAAGCTAACGAAAGAGGAAGCGATAGAGTATCGCATCGCCTGATACCAAATTTAATATGTGCTGCTGGTCCTTGGACCCAAGATATTAAACTTATTTTTGGAATATGGCGGAGTGCTAGACGCACTCTGGCACTGGTCAGCCCGGTATTGCACTGCCTCCGGGATTGGCCCGGGGCCTATGGGCCTATAAGCGCGCGGTTATTATTATTACTATCTATCTTTTTCTCCTATCGTTTAAGTCTCCTACTTTCAGCCCGCGGCGGCGAGCGTGGCTCGGCTTGAGCCAGTAGGCAGGCACGTGCTCTTTCCTTTTCCTACTTCCTCTCAGAAACATCAGTCACTCCGTCAGTAGACTGTCGGAGACTAGAAACGGTTGCCTACCCGCACCTGCAGAAACTAACCAAGATTTTCTGTACACAATATGTAGACGAATAACCGTGGTGCCAGGGTAAACCTACACTTGAGCATGCGACATGGACTTGCCGTAAGGCAGACTTAGAGCCTCGAATACACCACCCGGTGTGACGCAGTGGGAGCACTTCCTCGCCAGCCAGGACATGGAAGCGCAACGATTTCTCGTACGCCGATCCACGATGGCAGCTGTTGAGTGCGGCATCCTGGACCAAGGATCGACCAAAGCGCCCAGTGGTCCGCAACGGTCAAGAACACTTTAAATTTTCAGAAATAAAGTTTTTTCCATCCATTCATTCATCCCTTTCGGCGGACACCTGAACCACGCTGGAAGAGAATACATAAAGGGGGGACTAAAAAAGAAAGGAAGAAAGGGGTGTAGTAGTGGAGGGCTCCGGAATAATTTCGACCGCCTGGGGATCTTTGACGTGCACTGACATCGCACAGCACACAGGCGCCTTTGCGTTTCGCCTTCCTCTATAACATGGGTAATTGCGAGGAAAAGGAAAAGAAAGGCATGAGGCGAAAAAGTAGATTACCGAAATGGAATAAACTAGAAAAAAGAAAAAATAATTGCAGAAAATACAAAACATAAAGCAATTTTCAAGTTGCACAAATAAAAAAACATACGCTTAAGCACGGGGAGGAATTTTGAATGAGGTAACAAGATAGCTTTCCAGGTGCAATAATGTTGTCGTCGAGGGTTCCGCAAATCCTCAACGCGAATCCCTTGGCGCTCGCATCGAGGGAGAGAACAGAGAAACACAAGAAGTCAACCTTAAAACAAAGATCTCCAGATATTTTTTCTCATTAGTGCGAACCGCCGCAAGAGGAGAAAATGTTCTATTGATTCAACTTCCCCTGATGTACCACAAATGTATGCCGCAGCGAACCCGCATCTGCACAAATACAAATGTAGGTGGGGATTTTATGTTGCAGAAGAGTCATTGCAGCACTCCACATTTATTTATTATTCTATATCTGTACTATCAGCAACGACTGAAACGCCGACAAGAAAACTGAGGTGGCAAGAAAAAAACAGCAACAAGCCCTCCACTACAGCACCTTTTTCTTCCTTCTTTCGCTAACTCTTTTATCCCTTCCCTTAAGGCGTGGTTCAGGTTTCCGCCGAGATGTGAGAGAGATGCTGTGCCGTCTATTTTCCTCAACAACCAGCAACCAATTAGATCCTGGAGAGCAAATGTTAGATATTGAAACTTTTGAATAGTGCTTGCATTTTCCAAGCGAAGTCGCCCTCTGCAAGTACTGAGCTTCCCCCGGCTAAGAGCTTCTTATTTTGCTGTTCGGGGCTCAGTGCACTGTTCGCGTTTGATTTTTTGCTGATTGTACATAAACAGTGTGTATTACCCCCTATCCCTATCCTTTCTTACTATCTCTCCCCCTTTCTTTCCCTCTCCCTGTCCTTTTATTCCCGCTAGGATGGATAATAATAATAATATATGGTTTTTGAGGAAAGGAAATGGTGCAGTACCTGTCTCATATATCGTTGAACACCTCAACCGCGCCGTAAGGAAAGGAATAAATGAGGCAGTGAAAAAAGAAAGGAAGCATGAGGTGCCGTAGTAGAGGGCTCTGGAATAATTTCGACCACCTGGGGATCTTTATAACGTTCAGTGACATCGCACAGCACACGGGCGCCTTAGTGTTTTTCCTTCATAGAGACGCAGTCGCCGCGGTCGGGTTCGAACCCGGGAACTCCGGATCAGTAGTCGAGCGCCCTAACCACTGAGCCACCGCGGCGGGTAACCTCTAGGATGGATGGGAACAACTTTTATTAGAAAAAAAGGAAAGAAAAATATTTTTAAGGGTGGTCTCCTACTGGTCCAGGAGTTCACGGGCTTGTGCCTCACATAAGGCCCAATCCACCATCCATTCCTGGCCGGCGGGCTGAGCGGTCCGTAAAGAAGCCTTCAAGGAAGAATAAGTGGGATTGGGGATGTGGGGTAATGCCTGTGGGAAAGGACATTCCCAAAGTTAGTGGAAAAGTGTGGATCTGGGCACGCCACCAGTGTTACAATGAGGAGGAAAGGTGGGGTGAAAGCATGAGAGACGGCAGGGTGAAATAAAGCAGCCCGTCTGTAATTGTCGCCATGTCACGCAGGATAAGGGCGAGAAAGTATTGGTGGAGGTAGTAATGTCATGCGGCTGAGTTTGTAGAATACGGAAATTTTATGATATGTATAAAGGACCGATGGGGCCACTTGCGCAGGGTTGGGTGCCTGATCTTCCGGGGTCCGGGAGGAGAGTTCTCGGGCCAGCGCATGAACGCGCTCATTACCGAGGATCGAGGCATGCCCAGGGACCCACGACAGAGTAACCGTTCGGTCGAGAGAGGTTGTTGCGGCAAGAATACGATAGTGGCGGTTTGCGGCCTGGGAATCTGTGCAAATTTCTGTTATGTTCTTGCCAATGGTAGAGTGGGCCAGCGCAAGTGCGATGACAGCTCCTTCCTCCTCTGCAGGTTTATTAGTTCGGATAGTGGCGGTAACCTCCAAGGTGCCGTCTTCATAGGCTGCGGCTGGCTTGAAGAATCCTACTTTAGAATTTTCTTCCATGTCGACATAAAGCATATCGGAGCGGTTGCTGTATGTTTTGGTGTAATAGCTCGCTCGAGCCTGCCGCCTACCCTGATGGAGGTTAACGCTCACACTTCGCGGTAAGGGCTTCTGATATTTGTGATCCTGCGTGGGCAGAGAAATCGTGTAAGGTGTAGGACTAGTTGGGGTGGTAATGGGTGGATTGAGACGGAGCTGTCACAGTAGGCATTGTCATGTTTCCGTGCGACTCAGGCGGACTAATTGGTTGGGGAGTTGAGCCTCTATTAATTCGATCACGGTATTGTGGGTACCAGTGGCCAGGAGACGTTTCGTGCTAAGCGTCCGTGGAAGACGTAGGGCGGAGGTGACAGCCGTGCGTATTAGGATGTCTGCCTGTTGTGTTTGGCGCTGAGGGAGTATGCGGTATGGGAGGTGGTATGTAACGCGGCTGATGATTAATGCATTAGTCATATTGAGGATCTCGCGTTCAGACAGCCCATGATTGCGGGATGCCACCCGCTTGATTCGTTCAGCCACCTGTTTGGACTGTCTTTGCAAGAGCTGAAGGGTGACGGTAGCATCGAGTGTGTTGTTTATGAGAAGGCCGAGAATCTTCACCTGAGACACAATGGACACCGGTTTCCCGTACATGTGCAGTTCAATGGGGGGGGGGGAGGGGTGTCACGGAGCAGGGGTTTCAGCTGCAAGAATTCCAATTTATTTGGAGATCAACGGAGGCCTGTGTTTGCTAATTGGGTGGTGGTGATGTCTATGGCAGATTGCAGGATATCCTGGGCTGTTCCAATGGATCCTCCCGTTGTCCAGAGGGTTATATCGTATATGGCTGCGTATATGGCTGTGTGGAGCCCTGGGATAGCAGCAAGGGCCTTCGCCAGTGGCGCTAGGGCAATGCTAAAAAGTAAAGGTGATAGGACCGCCCCTTGTGGGGTTCCCCGGTTAGGCAGGAGGAAAGGCTGGGAGGCGACATCTCCAAGATACAGCTTTGCCGTGCGTCCCTGAAGGAAGGCCCGATCATATTGCTATATGCGGGTGCCACAGCGGGTGGTGGCTAATGTCGTCTGGATATGGTCATGGCTTATTGTCTCGAAAGCCTTATGAATATCCAGGGCCAGTATGGCTCGCGTAGCGGCTGTACGGCGCTTGGTGTAAAAGGGAGACTCTTTCAGGGAGACTCTTACGTCTTGCGCCGAGATGTTTGGACGGAAGCCAAGTTGAACGTTGGAGAGGTAGCCTGTTGTTTCTAGGAACGGTTGCAGGCGGTTGTGAATAGCATGCTCGAAGAGCTTGCCGACACAGCTCGTTAAGGAGATGGGGCGCAAATTTTGAAGGATGAGGGGTTTCCCCCAATTGGGTATAAATCGCATGCTGGCGTGGGTCCAGTCTGACGGGAGCGTCCCAGCGGGCATTGGGTATAAATCGCATGCTGGCGTGGGTCCAGGCTGACGGGAGCGTCCCAGCGTGCCAGTGGTTATTAAAGAGTTCCGTGAGTTCCTGAAGCGAGACATCGTCCAAGTTGAGTAATGCCTTGTACGTTATGCCATCCGGCCCTGGCGCCGTAGAGCGGTGAATACTAAAGAGTGCTCGGCGGACTTCGGTTAAGGTAATGTCGGCATAGAGTTCCGGGTTAGGTGGAGGTAGATTGGGTGGATCTGCTGACTGAAGGGATGGGGGTATATAAGTGTCCCGTAGTTGGCCAATTACGTCTGTGCCCTTTTGATGCTCTAGTTGTATTAAACGTTTTGTGCTTACTTGTGTATCAGATTTAGTGGTTTTTGGATCTATGAGAGCGCGTAGGAGGGAGCACATGCGTTTAGTGCTTAATGTACCCTTGAGGTCGTTACAAAAGGTTGCCCAGTTTGCGCGGGCTAAGATGGTTGCGTATTCTGCCTCACGAGTGAGGGCGGCTATGCGGAGTCTCAATTTACGATTGTGTCGCTGATGACCCCAGCGCCTGAGAAGTCCCTGTCGGGCCTCCCATAGATGGGCCAGATGCGGATCAACCTGTGGTACCGCAGGGGTGTTTTTAATGCGTTTGCTGTTCGCCTGGATAGCCTCCAACAAACGGTCTGTCCAGTAGGTGACAGTACGGGGTTGGATAGAATGAGCTGTCAAGTATGAGCACAATTTATCCCAGTCAGTGAGGAGTGGTGAACGAGGGCTGAAAATCTTGGAATCGTAAGCAATAGTAGTGGAGACTGGAAAGTGGTCACTCCCAAGGATGTCTTGGAGCACCGTGTGAGATTTAACGATTATGTTCGGTGTGGCCCATGTGAGATCGAGTGTGGTGTCGCGTGTGCCAATGCGAGTGGGTACGGTAGGGTTTGTGATCAGGCCAAGGTTGCAATCAGCCGTTGCGGTAGAAATGAGGTTAACTTTGAGGGTATCCGAAGTGTATCCCCAGTGAGTGTGACGTGCATTAAAATCACCCACCACAGAGAGCTTTGAGGAACAAAAGAAGCCCAGGATGCCCGGAATACGTCTGCCTTTATCTTTGGGATTGCTGTGTATGTTAAAAATAGTGAGGCCATATGTGTGCCCGGGTGAGCTGAGCTCTATCGCGGTATACTGAGTGTCCGTGCTTGCGGGCGTGTTTGTCGGTGTGCGGTCTAGCACCGGCATGTATGCGAGTGTCAAGATTGCTGCATGTGGCGTAAGGGCTGCCGTGTGATAACCGCGGATATGAATGCGATTTGTTTCCGTTTCTTGCAGAGCGATGACATGGAGGGGACTAGGGGAGTTTGAAATATATGGTGCTAGTTGCGCTTGTTTTCGGCGTATGCTGCGACAGTTCCATTGCCATGTAATTGTTTCTTTTGGTGTAGTGGACTGGCGTCGCCGCCGACCTTTTCGCGTGCTATTGTTCTGTGCCATGTTGCTGGTCTAGAGATACTGGATCAGGACAGGCAGCGGGTTGAACTGCGCGTTGCTTGCGAGGCAATTCGTCATGAGGTATAAGTTCGGAAAGCTTATTGATGCCGGCTTCATGTTTTTCCAAGCGTGTGTTGATCGTAACTTCTATTGTGTCCGTCATGGACTGTATCAGGTGTGCCTGGGATTGCATGAGCTGTTGCTGCATCGCCCCGAGTTGTTCAGCAGCTATAGTGCTGATTATGCTAGTGATTTCTGAACTAATTTCAGCGAAACGTATGTATTGCTTTACCGCATCTTGAAGTGTAATAGGGGGTCAGGGGTTGGGTGAGGGGTACTAGGGGAGGCTGCTTGGATGGACCACTCACCCTTTTTAGCAGGGCCGGCTCCTTTATCAGGTGTAGCGTTCCGGAGTGACTGCGCCTCCCTAGTCTCCTGGATACGGGCTGCGGATTTTCATTTTCGCTCTCAGCGCAACACGAACGAGACACAAGACGAAGGACTAGCACAAACAGGCGCTGACTATCAACTGGTTTTTTTATTGAAGAACGAAAAGCGTATAAATACAAACAGTGAACTAAGTAGAGAAGCCTTCGAGACCTTGCTGCAACGCGCGGATCCTACCATCCAGCGACGCACCATCCATCTGGCGGAAGAGGCCGCAACAAGACAAGGGCTCCCTGCCAGCCTCTAATCCGCGCGCGCACGACTCCCAGTCTTCCCAGATCTGCGTGCCAGGGGCGAGGAGGGAGGCGCCTTTTTTCTGATGAAAATAAAAGTTGTTTCAATCTATCGCAGCAGAATTGACATCTGAGCTAGTTGGTTTTTCATTTTCAAATCCAATCTATCCATCGATCGATCGATCAATCGATCAATAAATCAATCAATCAATCTTCTTTTCCTGCGAAAAGATCAAAACACAATCTGTAGCGAGCCATGACGGCCGCTGCGCCTTTTCGTTAGTGGCGCATGTCCTTTGATTCCTCTCGCCGGCACTCACTCGCCGGTGTCAGCGTTCCCGTCACCATCAACTGGTGCAATGCTCCCGAGCTTCACCCCAGCGGCTGCTTCCAAGCTGCTGCTCATGCGGGCCCCCGGAAGGCACAGCAGACGCCGTGACGTGGCACTCCCGCCGGCCCGCCGATCTCGAGCCACACGAACGAGACGATGGCGGCGACGACTCACCGGCGCTGCAAGGCCCGTTCGTTGGCCCACTGGTTCCTTGGGTTCGTTCGGAGCGCCGTTGATTTGGACGCACTCGACGCAGATCCCGAGCCGGCGCTCGCGTCACTGGTGCTGCCTGGCGACTTGACTCGCTGGCAGCACCAAACTAGAACTGGGAAATTGTCGGCGAGCTTTTCTTACACGTCGGGTATTCTGACAGCTGCTTGCGGGACCGAAACTTTTGCCCGTGCGGGCTGAAGATGTACACGTCGTACATTCCAACTGTTAGGCCACTCTTACGCTGGTGAACTTTTCGACTCCACCTTTCGGGAATGGGTGGCTCATCGGACATGGCTTCGGCTGGCTACGATGCAGGGAATGGAACAAAACGGGGGATGGAGTTCACGGCTGGCGACACAAAACGGCGGGCAGTGCACAACACGGGCTGTCCAACCGAAGCGATGTCTTCTTCTTCGTCTTTCATCGGCGCACCGACGGACGGCCGGTTTCGCTGGTCGCTGGTCGTTCTGGTCGCTGTTCTGTTGACGTGGCTCAGCTACCCAGGCTGCGGGGCAGTGGCTAAGTACCTGGCGGTGTTGCTCTAGCTTGCTAAATTTCTCCTTTTTGTCTGTGCCTGTTTGCTCCTGTTCTTGGGTGATTGGGTGCGGGACGAAAGCTTGATGTCTACTTCTTCTCCTGGCCAGGGGTTTTCCTCTTGGTCGGCATCTCTTCCTAAAGACCAGCTCCCAATCGATCTCTTTTTCCGCAGCGGCGTTTCAAGCATTCCAGTCGCATTAGTGCCTTCCGATGGAGGCGCTATCCGACTGAACAACCCGGAGGCCGTGCAGGCGGCCCTTAGGTCAACATCGCAGCATTTCATGCACATTACCGACGTCCGGCAGTTCGGCAGGGGTGGCATTTTGTGCAGGTCGCCGGATAAAGCCTGTATTGAAGACCTGCTGAAGTGTACGTCATTCGCCAACCACCCGGTGAGCGCATTCATTCCGCCTCATCTAGCATGTTCCAAGGGCTTGGTCCGAGGGGTCGACTCTCGATTGAGCCCTGCGGAAACGCATGAGAACCTCTCGCCTGCGGGAGTGATTGCTGTCCATCGATGCAGCAGGATGGTTGACGGAGAAAAAATTCCTACGGAGTCCGTAATTGCCACATTTGCAGGAATATTTTGCCCGTCAGAGATTAAGGTGTGGCCATTGGTTTTCCGAGTAGATGCCTTTAACTCTCGGCCCCTTCAGTGTCAAAACTGCTGGCGATTTGGCCACAGCGGCAAAGCCTGCAAATCGGCCTTACGCTGCTGTGCCTGTGGGGAACGTCATTGCAGAGAGGAATGTCCTGAACCGCAAGAGAAATGTTGTTTGTGTAGCGGTGCTCACTCTGCTGATTCGCCTGACTGTCCTGCACGAGCACAAGAAGTTCAGGTGCTCGAGCTTATAGACAAGCGCAGATGCACGCGGAGAGAGGCTTTTGCCGCAGTCAAGGAGAGAACCTCAGCCTACTCTAGTGTGGCCGCCAAATGTCCACCCATAATGGATTCTAGTTGGTCCCAGGCTATTACAGCGGCAGTTGAGAAAGCTGTGGCAAATGCAATGGATCGCATTATGGAAACCGTGTCCACGTGCATTTCGCAGGTCATAGCTGCTCAGATGACCAATCTTCTGCAGGCGTCCACCGCTCCGCTCTTGTCTTCTTTGGCTTCGGAAGCTACCCCTCCTGTAATTATCGATTCCGCTCCACAGGGCCAAAAACAATGTGAGCAACAAAAGACCTCTCAGGCCTCTTCTTCGCATAGCGTTATGGATGCATCCTCTATGGATTGTATGGATATCGAGTCTGATCTCCGCGCCCAGAAACGAAGTGGGTCTCCTCTGAATATTGCAGGTCCATCTTGCCCCCAGTCAAAGACAAAGAAAAGTAACGCAAGTCAAAAGGCTAAGACCAGTATTCTAGAAAAGGCAGTCGCGGCTGCGGCACTTCCGCCAAGATAGGGTTCTTAAGTGTACTCCAGTGGAATTGTCGATCTATATTCTCAGCTTCAACAGATTTAAATTGCCTATGCACTCAGCTTCTACCGGATTTAGTTGCTTTACAGGAAACATGGCTAACTTCAAATTTCAATTATCATCTCAAGGATTACCATCCGTTCCGGCTTGACCAGTCATCACGAGGGGGAGGGTTGTTAGTGCTCATATCTACAAAGTTTTGCCACAGGGCATGCATTTCTTTTCAATATGCGGACAATGAATGTGAAATCCTTGCGGTTGACCTTAGTGTCCCAGGTCAACAGCCCTTTACGGTAGCTAATGCATATTTCCCTTCTGGTGTGCGTGACACTCGGCCCCTTGACTCACTCATGTCTAGTAGCCGATCTCAGGTTCTGTTACTTGGCGACTTCAATTCGCACCATGTGACTTGGGGGTTTAAAACAGACAGCTTTGGTTCTAGACTATTTGATTGGGCTTCTGGCAATAACTTGATCTGCAACAATTCCGGATTGCCTACGTTTGTCCGCAGTCAATGCCGCTCTGCCTTGGATTTAACTTTTTCCTCCCCGGGAGTCTCTGTTATGTCTTGGGCGCCTGTTGACTGTGCGACAAATAGTGATCATCTACCGATTAGTTTCAAGTTTGCGTGTAAATTAACTCTTCCTGAGCGACATCAGCGCACGTTAATAAATTACAATTGCTTTAAAGACACGCTAAAATCAGCACTCCAAATCACTTCAGACACTCGCGCTCAGAGAAGTGCCGAAAACAAGGCTGCACATCTATGCTCGGTACTGGACCATGCAAGGCAAAAGTCTGAATTTTTGCTTAAGAGCACAAAGGGTGCAATCGCGAACAATTGGTGGAATGCTGAGTGCACGCGTGCATATAGACGACGAAAAGCAGCTTGGAAGAAACTTCTCATCAATCAATGCCCAAAAAATTGGCTGGATTATAAGTATGTTGCAGCAACATTTAAGCGCACTGTCGCCCGTGCAAAGGAGGAGTATAATACAAATCATTATGATTTCCTTTCCAAATAAGGAAATAAGCGAGCTTTATTTAATTTCCTGAGGCGCAACAAGGTGATTCCACCGGCTGCCAACATGGAATCCCTTGTTCAGTCCCCTGCTGACATCGCAAAGGCCTTAGAGGATATTGCGTGTGGCCTAGAGCTTCGCTTTACATCTGCTTTACCTTCTCCTACTATATTCACATGCACCTCAAGTGATTTCACTGAGGTCTCTATGCCTGAGCTGTCGCAAATTGTTCTGCGCTTATCCCCAGCGGCTCCTGGCCCCGATAGGGTCACTTCATCTATGATCAAAATATTGTTCAATGAATCTCCTGCAGACCTGTTGGCTCTAATTAACCATTCTATTAAAGGTCCTTGGATACCGCATGAGTGGCGTCTTGCTGAAATAGTTCCATTGCTTAAAAAGCAAGGGGAGGGCTTAACTTTAGACAATATACGCCCTATTTCGTTAACATCGAACCTTGTGAAATTGGTGGAAAGGGTCCTTCTCAGCCGTGTCATGAAATTCATTTCAGAAAATGCTGTATTGAATCCATGCCAAATTGGTTTCAGGCCGGGTTGTTCAATTTGGTGTGCTCATACTGACCTTGAGAGTCGTATTAAATTAGCTCGCAATAGAAAAAAGTTTGCTGCGCTTGTCACCTTGGATGTCAGTAAAGCATACGACAGCGTGGAGCACTCGACTCTATTACTAAGATTACAGGAACTCAACTTCCCAAGCTATTTTGTAGCCTGGATATCTGTTTTTTTGGAAAATAGAGAATTTTACTGCTGCCAAAATGGCGTTTCCTCAAGGAGATTTCCACAGACCAGAGGTGTTCCGCAAGGATCAGTTCTCTCACCTGTTCTTTTTAACATTTTTCTAAGCTCAATTCCATGCATTCAAAATGTGAAAACTTATGTGTACGCCGACGATATTGCATTTTTTGCATCAGCAAGTGACATTCACACTCTTTATCAAACCCTACAAAATTACCTCAATGTTCTTGACAACTGGCTAGGAAGAATTCATCTGTCCCTTAATGTGAAGAAATGCGCATTGTTAGTATTTCCAGTTTCTGTTCCAGTAAATATCTGCCTGGTCTATAGAAATAGCATAATACCTCAAGTTCAGACGGTGAAGTATCTCGGTGTAATATACGACTCTACTCTCTCCTGGCAGCCCCACATTGAGCAAGTTTCTGCAAAAGGAGTTCGGGCCATTGGCATCCTGCGCAGGCTTTGTAGTGCTAGGTCAGGCATGAGAAGGCATACGCTTCTGATGATTTATAAAATGTACGTCCGCCCCATTTTGGAGTTCGGGTGTGTTTTATTCTCAGGAGCTCCTGCCTATAAACTTCGCCCTCTTGTGCTTTTGGAGCGTGAGGCGTTGCGCCTTTGTCTGGGGCTTCCAAAATATGTCGCCGATGCTGTTCTGCACCTTGAGGCGCGAATGCCTTCGTTATCAGCTAGGTTCCGCCTTTTAACAGTTCAAACATTTTTAAAATTGTGCGACTCACCTCTTCACGCTTCCAGTATAATATTTCTTAGTCAACCTTCCGCCTTTTTTAGTGCTGCCTGGTCTCGATTTCATACCCCGCAGATATGTTACGTGCAGTCCCTCCTTGATCGCATAAATATTCATTTCACAGATGTCCGCCAAATATTTAACAACTCCTCATCTGTCCAGATTGAATTCGATGATATTTTCTCATTGAATGCAAAGCTGCAGCCCTTCCCACTTCTTCAGGGTCTATTGCAGGACCACCTAAGGTCCTTTCCCTCTCATGTTCTTATTGCTACTGATGCCTCGCAGGATCGCGAAAAGGCAGGTGTGGGAATTTTTTCGCCTTCACTGGATTGGTCTTTTTTCTCTCTGTCTTCCTGACTTCACTCCAATTTTTCTGGCTGAATTATTAGCAGTAATCTTAGCCTTACGAAAATTATAATCTACAGTTTCCCAGGTCGTGGTTATGACAGACTCTCTGTCCATTTGCTCTTCCTTATCCTCACCCACTGACTCTCGGCCGTTACGCCTCTTTAAGTTCCTGATTCCGCTCCATCTAAATTCGGTAAGGTTGCTTTGGGTACCCGGTCACATGGGCTTTCACTTAAATGAGGTTGCAGATTCCTTAGCAAGAGCCTCTCTCAGCGGCCCAATTGTTGCTGTCCTGCCATCATGTGCATATACAGCTGCGGTGAGGTTTCGCAGCTACACAATATTTCAGGAATTTGCTGCCTCGGCTCTTACATCATCTCCCGAATATCAGCATCTTCTGCATCCTTGGAGTAGCAAAGACTGACGCTCACGCAGACTAGAGGTCTCTTTCACGCGCTTGCGTTGCCGGGTTCCCCTTCTAAATTTCTACCTTCACAGATCTGGCCTGGCAGCTTTCCCACTGTGCCCTTTTTGTGCCGAACCTGAGACAATAGATCACTTCCTGCTGTTCTGCCGCCGCTTTTTCTCATTTGAGGAAGAGTATTTTGCAGATTCCATTTCATCAACTGGGCTTGCCTGTGTCTTCCGCGGTTGTTCTTTCCATTGGCGCTTCTTTGCTTGGACGAAGCGACAGGAGTGTGCGCTCTGCAGTGCAAAATTTTCTTCAAGAAACGCAGCGACTCCCATTCTAATTTCTTTTTCCCGCCCTCAATCAGTGCGACATTGCAACGTTACAGGCATTGTGTACTATTATGCACATTAAGCAATTGTCCCGTCTTTGATCTCCAAGTTAACTGGACCCCTTTCCTTCCCTTTTCCAATCTCTCAGACTACATACTATTACCACTCCTTTTCCCGTCAAAACTTTCCTGTATCCAGTAATTAACCGCCTGTGTCTTGGCCACTCCCCCGTAGTGGGTATGTGCCAGCAACGTCTGAGGCCTTCCTTCCTTCCTTCCTGCTTCGTCAGCTATCTCCTAGTCAGCATCAGGCGCGGCCGTCATGATTTGCTACAAATCAAACAAAAAGAAGAAACTCATATTCTCAATCGCAAGCAATGCTACAACGCTTCTTTTCTTTAACCAATTTTTTTCGTTTGGCCATAACCAATTTTTTTTTGTCGTAAGAACTTAGAAATGGCATGTGAAGAAACGATACACTTCAAGAGCGTCCCCTTGAAGCTGGAAGAAGGTGAATGCAACCCAGCTGGCAAATTTCCTGCTATTTTACAGATTTCTTCTAGCCTTAACAAGCTCAATCATCAAATTCATCCGTATTTAAAAAAGAAATTCAAATAACTTCAAGGCCACGCCAATTATCGGTGTAGGAAAACAATCCTTAATTCACTTCCTTTTCCTTAGCAGGGATATCGAATATTCCTCAAAGACGGTTCTACCCAGACACATCGTTCCTCGAGATGGCCCATTGTTCCCGAAGAGATGGAGCAGTTCGTTTCCAAACGATTTCTCTCGCTGGGTTGCTGAATCCGCAAAGTGAACTAATGCGGCTTATTTAGCTCACTCTTGATATTTTTTTCTTTTTCAATGGTTCATTGCAGAGAGTGTAGGAAGTCTTTTGATGGTCACAGACACCGAAGCACTGAGAAAAAGTAGAGTAACAGAAAGAAAATGGCGAACGAAGGCGCGAAATCGCCCAAGTGTGCGTTATTTCAATGGGTTACTGCCCTATATGGAGCATCACGCTCTATTATCTGCAAAGCAGGAAAAAAGAAATATAAAATATATAAAAAATATAAAAAGTTGAGGGAGGAATAGGCAATATGCCTTGCTCTCAGAACTGTTTTCTCTGGTCATGAGCAAGAAAGAATGGCAGGGGGAGGAGAAGGGCGGCATGTGGAAGCAAGCACGCAAATTGGCATGACCTCAGGCGATGCAGCCGGGGTGCTGTGAATTTCAGTAGGGCTAGGACTATGATCTCTGATGTGTGGAGAGAGTACCAGGGTTTTCATTTATACCGGCCTGCACAGTATTAAACTGATATATAAAGTATGACTCTTGTTGCTCACGCTCACGGATATTTTGGAAGCCGCTCTGTAGCAGCGTAACTTTTAGTTTGGGAAACTCGTGACCTTCCTGGGAAAGATGTTTCGACAGGGGCAAAAGAGAAATAGATCTGGTGTGCGCGCGGTGGTTGTTGAATCTAATTCGGAAGGAATTCTCTGTTTGGCCAATGTATTGCATCTGACAATCGCCACACTCGAGCATGCATACTACGTTACTACTGTCACAGTTTAAGTTTTCACGGATGGAGTGTGTGCTTTGAGCTAGTGTTGTTGTCCGCATGTGCTGGCAAACTTGACAGCGATTCTTCCTGCATGTTTTTGGTAGTCTGTAGGTAACCTGTATAACTGTTTGAAAATTTTTTGACAGTCGATCGTTTTGTTCGATTATGTTGAAATGTTTTTTTTTTTAGAGTTTTGTTGACATTAGGAAGGTTGTTTGCGAAGGTTAAGACGAGATTAGAGCGGTGTTCATTTGCAGTTGCTAATGGGGGATCCCCAAACATTTCATTACGATCTGTTGCTTCCGCTTTCGTAACGGCATCATCAATAATGGAGGCCGGACAGCATTGGTCCCTCAGAACTTCCCGCATACGGCTAGAATTTTCTTCGAAGTCTTCTGGTCGTGAGCAGATCCGTTTGAATCTGATGGCTTGGGAATATGGAATTGAAGTTTTGCAGTGGCGTGAGTGGCAGCTCTTCTAATGAAGGTACTGTTGCCTATCCGTGGGCTTTCTATAGACACTGCTGATTAAGGTACCCTTCTCCATTCCAATTGAGACGTCCAAGAAATTAATTTGACTGGTGGATTAAGGGTGTGTGAAACAGATCTTTGGATGTGCGTTGTTAAATGCTGAAATAAACTGGATGAATTGGTCCTCTGTTTTCGTCCATACCATGAATATTGTGTCTAGGAAGCGGTTGTAAAAAGCCGTTTTTGTTGGGTATGAGCGGATAAACTCCGATTCAATGCTATGCATATATATGTTGGCATAGTTTGGCGCCATTTTCGTTCCCATAGCGGTACCACTCGTTTGTGAATAAAATGAGTTGTTGAATTCAAAAAAGTGGAGCTTGAGGACCAGATCAGTAAGTGCAGCGATGGTACTTTGGCTAGGAGCATCAGCGTTTTTGTGTTTTCTATAGGATGCGACCAGAGCTCGGATGCCATCATCATGCGGTTTGTTGCTGTACATAGACACTACATCATGGGTAACTAAATATATATATGCAAAGTTGAGAGACGCATCATTTAGACAGATCTATTTTGAGTCGACGTTTCGGACAGAGCATGTCCTTTCTAAAGACTGAAGTTACAGCGATCTTCCTCCCGTTCTTGAGGAGTTGTAATTGGCACACATGTCCGCCACATGAAAATAGCAACAAGCAATCGGGTGCTGGAAAGAAGATGGACAGAAAAGAAAAATACTAGAAAAGGGAGAAAGAGCAATAAATAGAAAAAGAAAACGCTCTGTCGCACCCTGTCCTCCGAAAAGCCGCTGGGATCGTGCAGAAAAAAAAAGAGAAAGAAAAAAGGAAAACGAGGAGCGGGAGGGGAGAGAGCCGGGTGTTGGACGGTGCTGACGTGTTCTTGCTGGTGCTTGGCTTCGAGCTCAACTGTGGTGTCCTGGTGGTGCCTACGTGGTCATCTCTGGTGAGGCCGTTCTGCGTGGGGGATTTGGCCAGGTCTCAGGTAAGGTCTCTAGGCCAGGTTAATGTGCATTTGAGGGTGCGTTTGGCTCAGGTATGTCGCTGACCTCCCCGGGTGGAGGGTCGGCAACCTGGTTTGCCAGCTTGCCCACCCAAAGCTCGCCGCTAGAAAATTTTCGTAAAAATGGAATTGACATCATCCCTGTGGCTCTCGTGCCGATCGGTGAGGGAACAATCAAGATGAAAAGCTCCAAGGTCCTTCAGCAGGAGCTAAGATCTCTCACTACCCACTACCTCCAGATCTCTCAGGTGCGACAGTTCGGCCGGAGAGGCATTGTTTGCAGGTCCGCTGACATTTATTGTGTCACAGACCTGCTCCAGTGCAAATTTTTTCAGTCATTAGCGGTTAAAGCCTTCATCCCGGAACAGCTCGCATGTTCCAAAGGTATTGTTCGTGGCGTGGACCCAGCATCTTCCCCGCAAGATATACTGGAGGAGTTTCAGGATGCAGGTGTGGGGATTCTTTCTGTCTACCGGTGCAGTAGAGAATTCAGTGGTGTGCGTGTTGCGACAGAGTCAGTTATCACTACGTTTGCTGGTTCCTCCTGTCCTTCTGAACTCAAGGTTTGGCCGATAGTGTATCGTGTGGACCCTCTGCAGCCCCGTCCCCTTCAGTGCAACAACTGTTGGCGTTTCGGTCACAGTGGTAAAGCGTGTAAGTCGGCGACCCGCTGCCGTGTTTGTGGAGAAGGGCATTCAGATGACAGCTGCGCCTCTGATCAGCCCCAGTGTTGCCTATGCAAGGGCAACCACTCAGCTGATGATGTCAACTGCTCGAAACGAGCCGACTAACAAAGCCTGCTCGATATCATTCAAGCGAAACGATGTTCGAGAGCAGATGCTTATGCACTTCTGGATCGGAGGGATACTACATATGCCAGCCGTGCGCGAAGCTCTGTTGCTGATATACCGTCAAGTTTGACTACTTCAATAGTGTCCTCAGTAGAACAGGCTCTTTCTGTGGTGGTCGAGCGAATGCTGGGCAGTTTCACCGAGGCTCTATCTCAACTTGTCGCTGGCCAATCTCTGCCTACTGAATCACATGTTTCGGCGGCTACGCCGGCATCACTCCCAAGTGCTGCTAGTAAGAGTCATTTCATGTCGCCTCCTACCGTGCCCCAAGTACCGCCTGCCAACAGCGCTCCTGACAGTGTCGCTCACGTAGATACTTGTAGCATGGACGTTGAAATGCTCACCACTTCCCAGAAGCGTCGAGCTTCTTCCTCACCCTCGAAGTCAGCTGTTCCGCAAGTCAAAGCAAAGAAAGGACCCCCCAAATTAATTCCCCAGACTGATGTGCTGAAGGAGGCTGTTGCTGCCTCTTTAACCAGCCGATAATCATGGCGGGTCTAAACGTTATGCAGTTGAATTGTCGCTCCGTACTTTCTTCTTTACCGGATCTTGAATTACTTCTTCATAAACATAATCCAGATATTGTGATTTTAAAAGAAACGTGGCTCTCTCCACTTAAATCATTCACATTAAAAAATTTCGTGTTTTCAGGGTAGATCGCGTTAATGGCAGGGGTGGTGGGTTAATAGCTATGATCTCTACGAAAATATGTCACCGGGCATCAATCTCGCAGACAGTTATGCGCCCCTGACTGTGAGTTGTTGGCGGTTGAAATCTCCCTTCCACAGTGCGCCAAAGTCACTATTGCTAACGTCTACTTCCCAATCGGTGTTCACAGGACAGACTGTTTGGATACCTTACTGAGCGGCGCAAACAGCACAGTCATTGCAGGAGATTTTAATTCGCACCACAGTGTCTGGGATAGTCGCTCTGACTCCTGCGGCCAGCTTCTGTGGTCCTGGATGTCAATGAATGCAGTGCGCTGCTGTAATTCCTGAGCAGTAACCTTTATGCGAGGAGGATCCCGTTCAATCATAGATTTAACATTAGCATCTCGTGGGGTTGGCGTATCTGCATGGTCAACTGAAGACTCAGGTACATCTAGTGACCACTTTCCAATAACCTTTTCTATTATTTCCTCGCCTATCAGAAAAGGTGGTGCAACAATGAAATTTGTAAACCACATTATGTACAAAAAATTGATATCTGCCTCACTCCCCTCCATAGTTAGCTCAGGTCGAGCACAAAGAGCTCAGCGGACAATTACCTTTCTGCAAGATGCTGCTGAGAGCTCTGTATTCTCGGTGTGCACTACTGCTCCTGCCAGACAGCCGTCTCCTTGGTGGAGGGAGGAGTGTGAGAAAGCTTATCGTCGTAGAAAAGCAGCCTGGAAAAGCCTTTCCTATAATCAGAGCCCAGCTAATTGGATAAATTATAAGTTCTTCTCTGCATGTTTCAAAAGAACTGTTAAATAGGCAAAGGAGGATTATAATCAAAATTTAAACACGTATCTCTCAAAGCCCCAGAATAAGAAGGCTCTCTATAGATTCATGGCGCAGAATAACCGCTCTCCGGCCTCCAATCGCATAAGGTCAATTGTAATGTCTCCGCAGGAGGCTAAGCAAAACCTTGAACGCATCGCGCAGGGGCTGGACTTACGTTTCCAGGTACAGAAAGCAGAACCTTTGCACACTCTCACCCCCAGCTCGGACTATCCTGAGGTCGACGTGTCGGAGCTCCTGCAAATTGTTTCCTCGATGCACTCTGCTGCTCCGTGTTGCAAATGGGTTGCAAGCCCCAAGGGTAGCGTTGGCCTGGCGGCCTGGGGCAAAGCTGGAAACATCCGAAGGTCTCGGCAAAGGATGAGTCGACTGGCAACAGAACAACTTGTTTATTCTGGCATCGCAAAAGAGCAGCCGGTCAGGGCGACCACGTTACTCGAAGGAAGAAATCGAAGTCTCTTTGGCGTCCGGGGCAGCGGCTTTTTATACCCTCGGAGTCGAGGGCAAGAAGGAACGGCTTGGGATGAGGCGCCCGATACGGCGACGCTCAGACATGTTCAGACGTGACGTGCGCGTCCGCCGGGCCGGCGCCGGTCAGACCTCCTCGCCTCCCAGTTGGGGAGCTCCTCTCCCCGGCTGCCGCGCTTTGACAAGCGTGGGCACCAACATGCACACACACACACGCACACACGACGACACGTGGCATTGAAACCTGCCTGGACGCGCTTGGCGAGAGGCGTTACGGCAGCACTGAACGGGCCCAAAATGACCGCCACTTTGAACGAAGCCGCGGCGTCCGTTGCATCCGCGCCGGCTATACCGCGCGTCGTAGGCGAAACGTAACAGACCGCCCCGCCGGGAGAAGGAGATCCCGATGGTCAGGGGACTGCATCCGCTGTCCAGAGGGATGTTGCTCGATGACGCTCGTAATCAAAACCGGTCGTCCCTCGACGTTGCTTGAGCGCAGCGCACAGAGAAGGCCTCGTTCTCAGGTTCAGGATCACATAGGACACTGCAAAGTGACTTCGGGAGAGTTGCCATTTTTGTGCTCGTTCCCAGCAAGCGTTAGAACTACGCCGAAACGCAACCGCTCAGTCAGCAAGCACGAGACAACCCTCACTAAGCTCTGCCAGGCTCTTTCCCCTTTTATACTACTGCCTAGTTCCTTACAGTAGTCAAGCAGCACTCAGAACGCGTCCACAAATTGGAAAATTGCACTAGAAAGCACATAATCACTTTGAAACACTAAACAAAAGCAATGTTAAAAATCCTGCCTCAGGAAGAAAACATCAGTAACAAACAACTTTGAGGTGGATTCCCACGTTAGGGGCTTCGACTTAAGCCATCGGCGTTACCGTTGAGACTCCCCTTTTTGTAACGCACCTCAAAGGAATATTGTTGCAAAGCGAGGCTCCAGCGCAGGAGGCGGCCATTTTTGGGAGAGATGGTCTGCAGCCATTGGAGAGGGCAGTGATCCGTCTCAATGACAAACCTCGAGCCGGCTAGGTAGCATGACAATTTCTGAACGGCCCACACGAGACACGCACACTCTTTCTCGGTGGCGCTGTACGCCTGCTTACGACAGGTCAGCTTACGACTAGCATACAGGACGGGGTGTTCCACTTCTCCATTGTCCCTTTGGCACAGTACAACGCCCATGCCTCGCTCACTAGCATCGCACTGAACAACGAACCCTTGTGTGTAGTCTGGCGATCGTAGCACAGGCTGGCTTGTTAGGGCGCTCTTTAGGGCGCTAAAAGCTCTTTCCTTTGTCTCGCTCCAGACGACTGTTTGGGGCTCTGTTTTTCTTAGAGCATCCGTCAGGGGAGCCGCGATATCGGAGTACCTGGGGATGTACCTCTGATAGTAGCCGGCGACACCTAAGAACGACCGAATATCGGTCTTCGTGCGCGGTTGCGGGAAGTCTCGCACAGCGGCCACTTTTATTTCAGAGGGGCGGCGACGACCCTGTCCAATCACGTGACCGAGGTATACAACCTCGGCCTATGCTAATTGGCACTTGGGAGCCTTGACTGTCAAGCCAGCTTCGCGCAGGCGGGTTAGCACTGCCCGCAAGTGTGCCATATGCTCAGACCAGGATGCGGAGAATATCGCTACGTAGTCTAAATACGGTAAAGCGAATTCTTCCTATCCCCGCAACACTTTGTCCATGAGGCTTGAAAAGCAGTATGGCGCGTTCTTCAAACCAAAACTCAAAACTTTAGGACGGAATGTTCCCATTGGTGAAATGAACGCCGCATACCTACTAGCCTCTTCTGTAAGTGGAACCTGCCAATAACCCCTGACAAGATCTAGGGTGGAAATAAACTGAGCGCTACTAACTTTCTCAAGGCGCTCCTCGATGTTAGGGATCGGATAAATTTGATCCTTAGTGATGGAATTAAGCCTGCGGTAGTCGACGCAAGGACGAGGTTCCTTGCCCGGTACCTCAACTAAAATCAAAGGGGAGGTATAATCACTCTCACCCGCCTCAATAACACCGAGCTGTAGCATTTTCTTTACCTCAGCCTCCATAATATCGCGCTGGCGGGGTGACACCCGGTACGCCTTGGATCGTACTGGCTCTGGGGAGGTAAGTTCTATATCATGAGTAAGGACAGAAGTCCTACCAGGCCTCTCAGAGAACTGACCTTGAAACTCTTGTAAGAGTTGGTGTAGTTCGGTTTTCTGCTCAGCCGACAGCGGTGCTTTAATGATTAAGTCACTAATGACCTGATCAGTGTCTTCCCTGTTCGTCACTGAGCCTATTCCCGGAAGCTCGACCGGAAGCTCTTCTAACTCTCCCGTGTCGGGCATTTCCTCTCCAGTACCTGGTGCCTTCAACGCTACAGGCTCAATTTTATTCAGTTCGGACGTGCTCTGAATATCAGCTTGTTGCGCCTCCGACCCTTTCTCATTGTTCGACAACGTCGGCCCTGCAACTACCGCCTTTGCAGCGAGCTCCCGAACTCTCGATCTGGTTAAGCCCTGAACGCTAGCCTCACCAAACAAAAGCCCCTTCTCGCGCAGGAGGTGATCGGACCTGTTCGAAAATAGGTACGGGTACTGGGGGGGGGGCAGCATAGATGACACTACGGCCTCCGTCTCAAGTGCTCCGAAAGGTCCTTCAATAAGCACTTTTGCTACGGGCAGACACACGCTATGAGCTTCCAAGGCTTGCTTGATCCATGCGCACTCGCCCGTGAACATATCGGGTTCTACGTAAGAGGGGTGAACTACATCCATTGTAGCTGCGGAATCACGAAGCACTCGGCACTCTTTCCCGTTC
Organism: Amblyomma americanum; assembly: GCF_052857255.1. Taxonomy (NCBI): domain Eukaryota; kingdom Metazoa; phylum Arthropoda; class Arachnida; order Ixodida; family Ixodidae; genus Amblyomma; species Amblyomma americanum. The sequence goes on from NC_135507.1 coordinate 87,118,839, forward strand.
ACGAGGAAGTCTCGCATGTAAGGCTCGAGAAGCTTCATGTTCTCGTCAGTGCTACATAATGACAAACACACGACTTCTCTTTTTGTTTCTGGACACTGCGCCGAAAAGTGACCCGGCTTCTGGCACGTATAACACACGCGCGCTTGCCTCGTCTCGAACCGCTTTCTGCGTTCGGCTTCGGCTGCCGCCGTCTCCTTACGTTCGGTCGGACTGCTTTCACTCGCATCCGCACTACGTGTGTCCCCCCTTGCTCTCATGGGTGTGAACTTCGGCCTCTCAGACTTGGAGCCAAATTCACCCTTTTGACCGTCTTTAGCTCCGCGAGCCCGACGCGTCACAAACTCCTCGGCTAGCTCGGCGGCTTTAGCCACTGTACTAACGTCTGGCCTATCCAAGACCCAGTACCGCACGTTCTCAGGTAACCGACTATAAAACTGTTCCAGCCCGAAACACTGCAGAATTTTCTCGTGGTCACCAAACGCTTTCTCTTCTTTGAGCCACTCCTGCATGTTTGACATAAGCCTGTAGGCAAACTCTGCATATGACTCACTTCTGCCTTTTTCATTTTCCCGAAACTTCCGACGGAACGCCTCCGCTGACAGCCTGTACTTTTTTAGCAGACTCGATTTCACTTGGTCGAAATCCTCTGCCTCCTCTCTCTTCAAGCGAGCGACTACGTCGGCCGCCTCGCCGGGTAACAAAGTGAGCAAGCGCTGTGGCCACGTTTCCCGAGAGAACCCCTGCTTCTCGCACGTTCGCTCAAAGTTAACCAGGAACAAACCAATGTCCTCTCCAAGCTTAAACGGCCGCATCAGGTCAGTCATTTTGAACGATACTCGTTCTCCTGCACCGTGTACCTGACTTCCATTACGAGCGCGTTCCATCTCTACCTCGAGACGCTTCATTTCCAAAGCGTGTTGGCGGTCGCGCTCTTCTTTCTCTTTTTGCTCTTTACGTTCGCGCTCGTCTTTCTCTATTTGCTCTTTACGTTCGCGCTCGTCTTTCTCTTTTTGCTCTTTACGTTCGCGCTCGTCTTTCTCTTTTTGCTCTTTACGTTCGCGCTCGTCTTTCTCTTTTTGCTCCCTCTCCTCAATGGTCTCAAGGCATTCCGACAGCTCGTCATCCTCAGCCTCCAACTCAAGAATAGCCCTTAGCAGTTCTGGTTTTCTGAGTTTGTCTGAGACATCCAGACCCAACTCTCTTGCAAGCTCCAGCAATTTCGGTTTGCGCAACGACTTCAAATCCATGGCTGCTCCGAATGCTGCTTTCTCTACTGCCTACTATTGTCTTGCCGCAAACTAACCCGGCAGCAACGACAACCACAATTACCAGCTCTGTTTCTGACACTAACAAAAGCCTGGCAAAACTCAGAAGAAAGTCCCGCACTCACCAAACCTCGCAGCCAAGAATTCAGCGCAGTCGTTCCGCTCCAGGGCTCGTTGCACTGCTCCCGGATGGTCGTTGTGCTGCTCAGCATACAGTTGAGCGCATATCTTCGCTGCTGGCCTCCGTTGTCGGGATCCCACCGCTGGCAACCAGTTGTTGCAAATGGGTTGCAAGCCCCAAGGGTAGCGTTGGCCTGGCGGCCTGGGGCAAAGCTGGAAACATCCGAAGGTCCCGGCAAAGGATGAGTCGACTGGCAACAGAACAACTTGTTTATTCTGGCATCGCAAAAGAGCAGCCGGTCAGGGCGACCACGTTACTCGAAGGAAGAAATCGAAGTCTTTGGCGTCCGGGGCAGCGGCTTTTTATACCCTCGGAGTCGAGGGCAAGAAGGAACGGCTTGGGATGAGGCGCCCGATACGGCGACGCTCAGACATGTTCAGACGTGACGTGCGCGTCCGCCGGGCCGGCGCCGGTCAGACCTCCTCGCCTCCCAGTTGGGGAGCTCCTCTCCCCGGCTGCCGCGCTTTGACAAGCGTGGGCACCAACATGCACACACACACACGCACACACGAAGACACGTGGCATTGAAACCTGCCTGGACGCGCTTGGCGAGAGGCGTTAAGGCAGCACTGAACAGGCCCAAAATGACCGCCACTTTGAACGAAGCCGCGGCGTCCGTTGCATCTGCGCCGGCTATACCGCGCGTCGTAGGCGAAACGTAACATCCGGGATCTGACGGGATTACTGTGGGCATGTTAAAGATTTTAGCGCACGACTTTCCAACTCACCTTCTAGATATTGTAAATGCGTCATTGGAAACCTCTTGGATTCCTCACAGTTGGAAAATTGCGAAAATAATTTTACTTTTAAAAAATGCAGACAATGGATTTCAATTAGACAATATTCGGCCGATTGCTTTAACCTCAAATTTAGTAAAGCTAATAGAAAGAGTAGTACACAGTCGCCTCACAAAGCATGTTCATCATATTAACGGCCTCAGCCCCGCACAGATTGGCTTTCGTCGCGGTTGTTCCATATGGTCCGCGCATGTGGATCTCGAGAGCCGAATACGACTCTCAATGCGCCAGAGAGAAGTTTCGGCCTTGGTGACGCTTGACGTTGCGAAGGCCTATGACAGCGTGGAGCACACAGTCCTCATTAACAATCTTGCTCAACTACAACCACCGCATTACCTCTACGCCTGGATTTGTGAATTTCTAAAAGATAGATTTTTCTTCTGTACAGACGGATCTTTTTGTTCTAATACCTATGGTCAATCAAGAGGTGTGCCGCAAGGCTCTGTTCTTTCTCCGCTGCTTTTCAACATATTAGTTCGGGACATCCCCATTCATCCTAACGTTACACTTTATGTATACGCAGATGATATAACTTTTTTCGCATCAGCAAAGGATATTCATGTGTTCTACGGGTATTTGCAGGCACACCTGAATGCTCTTGAAGGCTGGTTGGACCAAATCAATTTATCACTTAATGTCAGCAAATGTGGCGTGGTGGTATTTCCACCCGACGCTCCTATGTACATCTCGCTAGCCTACCGCTCCACTCCAATTCCGCAGGTGGAGTCGGTTAAATACCTAGGTGTTACTTATGACCAAAATTTGGACTGGCGTCACCATATTAAGAATAATGTTATTAAAGGCGAACGTCCACTGGGCCGTTTGACCCGAGTTGGCAATAAAAAGTTTGGCATGCGTCGTGACACGCTACTGTTGCTCTATAAGGCTTATATGAGACCGATTCTGGAATTTGGTTGCCCCTTGTTCTCTGGTAGCGCGAACTACAAGCTGCAGCCATTAGCCTTACTGGAAAGGCGTGCCCTACGGCTATGCCTCGGGCTCCCAAAATCAGCTTCCAACGCTGTCCTTTATCTGGAAGCCCGTATCCCCAACCTCTATTCCCGCTTCCAACTTCTAACAGTGCGTACTTTCCTCAAGTCTTTTGACCCGGCCCCAGGCGTTAGTATTCCAATTTTTGTATCCCAACCACACCTTTTTTTGACTAATCACTGGCCACGTTATCAGCTTCCGCAAGTTAGGTTCACGCAGAATCTGTTAGCTCCGCTTCAGGTTGATCTGATCTCCTTGCAACGAGTTGCTGACACGCAGGCTGATCTCGTCTTCTATTACGACTTTATTTTCCCGTCCCATGCGAAGCATATGCCCGCACATACCCTAAATGGTCTTCTTTCTGATCACCTACAGAATTTTCCACATCATACTGTTCTTTCCACTGATGCCTCCGGCAGCTGTGAGAAGGCGGCGATTGGCATATATTCGCAGGATCTAGCTTGGAGCTACTCCGTTCGTATCCCTGATTATACTCCTATATTCTTCGCAGAGTTTTTGGCCATTGGTTTGGCTCTTCTCAAAATTCCCAGACATGTCGCACGGGTTCTTATTCTTACAGACTGCCTTTCAGTTATTGTCTCTCTCCAAAATTCGGCAAAATCTTTCTTGACTCGTTCACTTAGGTTTTTTGTTCCGAGCACAGTGCGCGAGATCCGTTTGGTCTGGGTACCTGGGCATTCAGGCGTCTATTTTAACGAGGTGGCTGATTTATTGGCAAGGTCAGCTCTCAGCACACCTGTAATATATCCCGTCCCTCACCTCATTCTGTTAGCAGCTTCACGTTTCCAGCGGTTCCAACATATTTCAGCCACTTTGAGTGATCCGTTGCTCAATACCGTGGTCTTTCAACACCTAAAGTACCCATGGAATATCCGGTGGTGTACGTCAAGGCTTTGTTAAGTGTCCATGACGCTCCTGCGATGTAGAATCCCTCACTTAAACTTGTACTTATGCAGGTGCGGGTTCGCTGCGTCAAACCTTTGTGTATCATGTGGGCAAGTTGAATCAATCGATCATTTTCTCCTCTCTTGCCGGCGGTTCGCGGTTCAGAGAAAGCAATATCTGGAGGTTCCTCTTTCGAGACTAGGACTGCCTCTGTCTCTTACAGTTCTTTATCGTTCTGTGCGAGCGCCAAGGGATTCCCGTTAAGCAGTGTATGCGGCTACCTTCACGATTACATAAGTGCAACTAATCGATTATCTTTTAGCTATATACAAAATTCTTTCGCATGTCCAAAAAAGGCTAGATTGATTCTATTCCGGATGACTCATACCTCTTGAATTCTTTTTATTTTTTCAATTTTTTTTATCTTGATTCAGTCTTCTGACGTTTCCTTCCCCGCGCAAATGCTTCATTGGCATTCTACTCTATACCTTGGCCAATCCCCCCCACGTGGGTATGTGCCATATTACTTAAGGAGAAGAAGAAGAAGAAGAAGAGAATGGTCGCCCCTCAAGGCAGAGCGGCGGCGAGTACAGAAACAGACGGTGGCGGATTCGCGGAGATGCGTGTACTCGCGTGCCCCTGGCCAAAACGAGTAAAAAAAAACAATAAAGCGCAGACATGGCAGGACACTTCCCTGGAGCCTCTTCGGCAGGAATACTCAATGCGGAATCAGCGGCGCAGTTAGCTCAAGTAGAGACACGTGCACTGTGCATGCAAACACAAACACACAAAATAAAAATAAAAAAGGCGACAAAACATCCGAGTTCGGGAAAGTGTCGTGGGGGGGGGGGGGGGGGTGTAGGCGGGGGGTAAACGTGAATGGCGGGAGCATTTAGGCAAGGGTTCTTCAACTGCACCCCGCTCGGCAAAGTGGTCGAACTGGGTGGGGTGGACGTAAAGATGCGCTTCTTTATCCCGCGCACGTTGTCACAAACGTGGGGAATTCCGAGAAAACTCTAGGGAAAATGTGTCTGTCCCAAACCGGACATGACGTCATTAAAAGTCACGTGACCATGACGTTACAGGCGTGACGTCATTTTTTGGGGGGGCCAATCAGCGTTTCCAGCCTACCGACCCGCAATCGCTTGTTTGCTCGCTGCGGCCCCCAAGGGACGCTCGGGCCGCCGCTAGAGGCGCCCGCGTCGGCGCAGGAGTTACATCTGCAGGTTGCCTATAGTCGCGAGTAAAAAAGATTAGCACTAGTGAAGTGCCACCGCAGCAGCAGATAGCAACGCTCGGCGCTGCGGTTACGAACACGCCGGTAACAAATGTGCCAGGTGTGTTCGCAAAGCACGCGCTGCGCCAGCCGCACGTTGCGATTTGCGTCCCTCCAGTGACGTCATTCTGGTAACCTTTTTTCCTCGCGACTGTACTATTCCAGTAGTAGCAACCCCGAGCAGAAATCCTGTGTTGTGTGTCTTGCCTTGGTCGCGAGAAATTGCTCGGGAAGACCAACGTGGGTCGCACAGACCCCACCGGTGGCTGTGGCAGAAACAGCCACCTTCCACTGCAGTGGCGCGTCTCTTAACTGCTGCGCTGGCAGTGGCATGAGTACTCGCCGCCTTCTATGAATGTGAAGTACACAATGACCAATTTTGCATATATGGGCGTTAACCCACTAAAGATATCGCGTCATACTCTTAAGGCGGTTAAGAATCAGTAACCGATATCAACTGTCTCGCTAATTAATGTTAAACACAACGTAAACACTAGTTAAACAATGTTTGGTTTGGTTTATGGGGGTTTAACGTCTCAAAGCGGCTCAGGCTATGAGGGACACCGTAGTGGAGGGCTCCGGAAATTCCACCACCTGGGGTTCTTTAACGTGCACTGACCTCGTACTGTACACAGACCTCTAGAATTTCGCCTCCATTTCGACCGCCGCGGCCGAGATCGAACCCGCGTCTTTCGGGCCAGCTGCCGAGCGCCATAACCACTGAGCCACCGCGGCGGCTTGTTAAACAATGTGCTAAACCAGTGCTTTCGCGCGGTGTAATCAGTATAACGAAGTTAATCCTGGCTAATGTTTTTTAGCCTTTTCACGTCTCATGTCACAAATTTATGCCGTAGTAAATTCAGCACCGTACCGACGTGCAGATAAAGCTACAGCACTGATATTCGTGTCAGTATATTCCTTACAGAGCCGCCGCAGTGGCTCTGTGCTTACGGCACACAGCTGCTGACGCAAAAGACGCGGCTTCCATTCCGGCCGCGGCAGTCTAATTTCGATGGAGGCGAAATTCTAGAGTCCCGTGTACTGTGCAATGTCAGTGCATGTTAAAGAACCCCAGGCGGTCGAATATTTTGAAGCCCTTAACTACGGCGTCTCTCATAGCCTGAGTCGCATTGGGACGTTAAACGCCGTTAACCAACTATATTCCTTGCAGGCAGCGTTTCGAAATGAAAACGCAAAACGCCACCGCCGCTAAACTGTGTGGAGAGAAGAGAAGAATAAATGGCAGGGATGAGATAGAGAGGAGCGCATGTAGGACTTCTAGCCAGCGTTTTATTACTGGTCATTTCCCGCTTTTGATGAAATCTTTGGGGGAAACCAATGACAAGATGATCAGCGAAAATAAATTGCTGACAGCTGCTTTCTGATTGCACAATGCCGCTGTCTCTACACGGCGTTCGAAACGCTTGTTTGTTATTCATGCTCCTCCGCTTATGGTCTCTCACGAATTTGCGACAGGGGACATTTGAGGCCTTAAGTTTCTCTTCGGAACGGTATACTGAAACGTACGGCTCTGGAGGTCTGTGAAGAATCAGTAAATACAGTTTGGCTGTTTGGTCAGGTGTCCAGCGAAACAAGCCACCGTCATACCTCTTCACCTCGACAGGTGCTTCGTCACAAATGTAATGTCATCAGATTTCCCGGCGCTGTGCATAGAGGCATCAAATTGCACAGAAACACTCAGGTAGAAATATAAAATTTCAGAGAAAATTTGAAAGCGAATGAAATGCTAGATAAGCTAGTGATAGAGCTCCGTACGATGTTTAAAGATAAAAAGTTTTTTTAAAGAAAATGCAAGAAGGCGACAACGTTTGGAAGCTATGGACTAGCTGCTTGCTGCACGAAATGTTGCCGACAAAAATTTTATGGCATAATCTATTCTTTATTTTTCACTGTATGCTGAACATGGGAATGAGAGAGCATATTCTTATTCAGTTTAAGGCCACAGAACTCTACGTACATGATGCCAGCCCTAAATTCTGATTTCTTCTGGGTTTACAAAATAACCTATTGTAATTATTTTCTGAAATCGGTCATTAAACAGAGAGTAGGTATTTAGAGATTGAGAAGCTGGAGTTGAGGTTCCTTACCGAGGTAGCGTGATCATCAGTATGGACTGGAAGGAAGCATAATAAAAGTTGCTTCAACTATCATCGCACTAATACAGACTGTTTGCTACCAATAATATATTACATATATATGTTCATTTAGGTGGGCATAGAAAATTAGAGGTAAAATAAGGCCCTGGCCAAACCGTCTGTAACGTGTCCCATTGGTTTCTTCGGCATTCAAAGAGAAATAAAAACGCTGGAGCCAAGCCAGCACTATTGCATATAGACATGTTACGGGGGCTATAAATAGAAAGAGAATTAAAAGAACCTTGCCTGCAAACACTTCAGTGCAAAATGGGCTGCTATTACATGCACAGCAAGGCCTAAATCACAGTGGCTATTAGAGAAGAAAATATTGCTTTCATTCAAACCGCAAATAGACAGTTCTTGATGTTTTACTTTGCTCAAATATTCGGTATGTCGCCATTGATAGATAACGTGCTCATTTTGGCAGAGCTAGTCTCTCGAAGTGCTCTGAGCGAGACTTGGGCTGCAACGCACAGATGTGAGCAGAAATGGAGAGACGACGGGAGAGGTGACAGAACTGCCCCTCAACGCTATCGAACGAAACGTGTCTGTTCTCGACGAGGACGACAACGAGCACGAGCGACAGCGAGAGCACGCGTTTTCGAGGCTCACTTAGTCGCCTCACACTCAACCCAACCGCCGGAAAGTAAGACCTGTGCCAAAGCAACGCGGGAAAGACGGGGTAGTGTTTCTGCATCACGTCAACGCGCAGTCACTGGGCACAAGCAACAGTAGTAGAGTCAGAACCTCCTCGCCTGTTCCGGGAAACGATGCCTCGAATGGGGGAGCGGGGGGATGCGTTAAATGTTCGGTAGAGAGCTTCACATGTCAACGAGGGGTTCCCCACAGTGGGTGTGAGGACCTGTTCTCCGTTTGGAGGAAGGGGTTGGGGAGGGACAGGACGTGCAAAGGTCGACAGAATAACCATAGGAAGCCGCCGCAGTGGCTCAGTGGTTATGGTGCTTGGCTGCTGACCCGATGGACGCCGGTTTGACTCCGACTGCGGCGTTCGCATTTCGATGGAGGCGGAATGCTAGAGGCCCGTGTGCTGTGCGATGTCAGTGCACGTTAAAGAACCCCAGGTTGTCGATATTTCCAGAGCCCTCCACTACCGTATCCCTCATAGCCTGAGTCGGTTTGAACTTTAACGTGCACTGACATCGCACAATCCACAGGCCTCTACCAGCTCGCCTGCGTCGAAAAGCGTCCGCCGCAATCTTGATCGAACCCGCGTTTTTCGAGTGAGCTGCCGAGGTACATGACACTGAGGCACCACGGCAGCCGGAGAAAGAAAGGTGACGGTACACATAAGCCCTGCCTCACAAGTCGTGTTTTCATTGCTGATACTACCAATATAAAGCCTCAAAGAAGATTTCGGGAATTCTGAAAATAATGGCTACAGACTACACCAAATACACAGGTTAGAAAATAAATGACAGCAATAACTGCTGAAAAATGTTATGACATCCTATGTTTTTTCATGCACGAGGTTATTGCATCATTAAGATATTAATAATCATACGTCAGTACGCTACGATATCTTACATCATTTATCTATGATATCATGCATCAACAAGCTATGATGTCATACATCGTTGAGCTACGATGTCATTAAGCATGGTCTATGACAAATCATTCATCGTTAAAAATGCTGTCATTCAACAGAAATATATGCATCACTGCTCAGCTACAATTTAATATAACATGATACATTGATATGAATTGATGTGCTTGCACCAGAAATGCGCTGTCGCCAACTGTAAGGAAAGGCACGTATTATGTTCACATTGGCTAATAATGTACAGTCATGACAAAATATTACTAGATGAGATATTGTGACTAAAATTGCAATCAAAAAGTGCAGTCAGGCAAAGAAAGATAATGAAAATCAATGTAGCATGAGGACGCATGCATCCTCCATATTCCGGTATCCTGAAAAATAGCAGCGTACTGACCAGTAAGGAGGCCACAAAAAAAAAACAATTTTTCAGCGAATCGCACTGTACAAACTTTGGTTCACGACTTCACATGCATAATGAGCTTCCAAATGATCATAGCATTTGAAATTTCAGCACTTTATGGTATTTAACTAACATCCCGCAGCAAGCGTGCAGTATACTTGTTCATGCTTCACAGTCTGTCTTCGTCTGCCAGATTTGCAACTGGGACTGGCTGATGTAAACGACTACGTGAAAACAGGTTTGGTTACTCATCAAGTACGGAGACAAGGGAAATCACTTAAATCATTATCATCACCATTGGTTGCCCTTTCTGCCCGGTGCAGTTATCCTGCTTATCCGTGTTCATGGCGGCAGTATAGCTGCAACATTATGTTTGAGGTGTGAAAAGGTGAGAGCAAGCTATCGCTTTCAAAACCTGCAACGCTACGCACGTTTGGCGCCGGAGCACACGTGCGCGCGACTGATCGGGAACGGGCGCGATTCGTACGGACGTGCACACATAAACGCCACAAAGGAACCGAACGCGCCACTTATAGCTCGTAAAAAAGCGGGCAAACAATGCAGAATTGTGTGCTATGTACTCAAGCTATGTATCCCTTTGCTGTGTACTTACCATTTGTATGTAAAGTGCTTTATTGCATTTTTAACTAACGTACGTAAAGATTATGTATAGTACTGTTTTATGCCCCCGCCCATGTAATGCCGGCTTGGGCCTTTAGGTATTTAAATAAAGGATATATAATTGTATCTTTGTACCTAATGGTTCAATGCTAGAAATTATTCACTGTTGCGCGAATGAATGGCAAAAATCTGAAGTCAGCTTGTGGTAAAGCGGCAATGCTCTTGATCCCCTGCTATCTTTGATAACATATGACCGGGAAAGAAAGAGGGGAAAATTATATATTTTCTTTCGAGAGCGACCCTCTCAATTCAACAGCGCAGCTGCAATGTCCCGCGCACGGCAGACCAGCAGAATCCGATGACTGGGCAAGGGAGGGTGCAGCCAGTGCTTCTTGATGTTCCAATGAGGTCGCAGAGTTCGCAGCTGGATTCAAGAGCGTTTCAGTTGCGTCATTATTTTGCGCATGCTACCATTGCCCTTAGGTAAGAAACCAGCGCGAGAATTAATTCCACCGCAGAAAAAGAATCCAACAAACATATTTTCGTGGCAACTGCATACCGCATGGTCGCGGTGTCATTGAAGTTGGCAAGGCCGCATACATCGTCAGCAACGCAATGCGTGAAATTTTACAGGCCTGAACTGAACCAGCACGACGCCAGACACCCATGGTGGATGCGGTACTCACCTGACGTGTTGGCGCCATTGGTCCACCCTCTGGATTGAGGAGACGTGCAAATGGGGTTACAGCGTCGGCACGACAACAGTCAGGCCCGAGGTAGCGCTTCGTTTTAATGCCGAAGCCGGGAGGTATGCAGGATTGAGCTGCATGCAGCTGAAGTCGAAGTGCAGCGAGCACATGGCATTCAACTTGCCCGGTGTCCAACAGTGGCGCCCACACAAAGGCCACACACGATTGCCTCTACGCGGCATCGGGAGGAAACTTAATTGTGCAAAGCCACTTGTGTACCCGTCTCGCTGAAGTCCAGGAAGCAGGAAACGGCGGTCATTCCGATTAGTCTCTCGAAGCCACTGAAACCTCCTAACACGCTGCACAGTGAAGCCAGCATACCCTGAGCTTTCAGCAGTTGGCGTTTGTCCACGGAAGGCGCGAAAAGAAAACAGTGCTCTGCAACTGGCAGGCGCACCACTACACCGTGCCGCTAGTGGGTGAGTGTCGTGCATGGTTCGTGTGGTGCTCTGTGCCGCCCGCGTAATGAGTCGTACCAGGCTGAAAAAGGCAAACGGGTAGACCGTAGAGGCATGGTGCTGGCCCTTGGTAGACGATGCTCGACCCGAACAGAGGAGCGTCAAGGCAACGCGCCAAGCACACTTGTCAACACGTCGCTTCGTATGTCTCAATTCTGCGCAGTGACGTCACTGATACTTTACTTTTTTCGCCAGCTTCCTACGTCACGGCCTTCCTGCGCTGGCGATGGGTCCTGTTGTAAGAACGAGCATATGGGCAAACTTTAAAATTCGAATAAAATATATTCTATTCCTCACTTCAATTCAATACTTGCCTGCGATTACCTTTACGTAAAGAGGAAGCATACAAAAGACTTTGCACAGCGTTGGAATTTGGTGTTTCTACACCTTAAGAAATCCCAAAGAAAGTGCGTGGAATTCAAAATGTACTGCATAACAGTGGTGCTACTTGACCGCCCCAGATAAAAATTCGCTTATCATGTATCCAGCGACCCGTGCAAACACAAAGCTCCCTCACATTACCGTTTAGCTGGAACCCCTGGTATATGGCCAAATGAAATAAAACCCTCGGACACTCTGTTTTCTGGCAGCGGGCGCTTTTCGGGCGTAAGACTTGTGGGCATCTCACGACGGAGAAAACTTCGTGCCCGCGCCGTCATGCACCCGCACAATGCCGTCAAAGCCGCGACGCTCGCCAGCGCCATCTCTCGACCGCAGTATTCAAGCCATGGGTCACGTGAAGCGAGCTCGCGCTGTGACTGGCGCGTTCTCCATGGGGAGGTGCTCCGTCGCCCCCGCTTGACAGAAACCCAGGGCCCAGCTCGAATGTTTCTAGGGGCCCTACCAGCGCGTGCCCACCGGCTCCGGCCGCCTTATCTCGTGGAGCAAGCGGCCCAAAAACACCCCCTTGCCTTGCCTTTGTCCCACCTTTGTTGCGCTGTTCACCCACCATGAATGTTTACCAACTAGCCTAAATTTCAGCCCCCTCGGTCGGTTGCCGGTGAGACGGAGCAAGGGAAAAAGCGGTTATGAGAATGTGTCCATACACGTAATATCCGGCAAAATTGCCTCACTACGCGACATGCCGGCATGCGCACGCAACATCTCCTACACACATTTACAGCAATAGCTATACTCGATGCAAAAGTCGATCTCCGCGATGTGCACAAGTTTGACATTGGTGTAACCTTGTGAGCAACAACTTTTGGCCCGGGCCATCCCCGAAATTTTACCTTGGCCGATTCCGATCGAAATTGATGTCTAACCACAACTGACTGTGCCCGACACGACGACCTCCAAATTTGGCCTAGGCTACACCAGAAATTTGACCTTGGTCACCCGCCGCGATTGCTCAGCCGGTTAAGACGCTCGTCTACTGAGCCGTAGTACTCGGTTTCCAGCCCGAACCCGTTTCGATGGAGGCGAAACGCAAAAGGCGCCCATGTGCAGTGCGATGCAAGTTCGCGTTATAGATCCCGAGGTGGTCGAAATTACTCCGGAGACCTCTACCACTGCACTTCTTCTTTAACTCCCTCCTTTATCCCGTCCCTTACGGCGCGGTTCGGGTGTCCTGTAACTGGGTGGATAACCCAGTTACTCGGTCATTCTTTTCTCAAAACCAACTTTCATTTTAAAATTTGGACGAAAATCGATGTCCAAGCATCGTGCCCGACATGATGACGACCTCTAAATTTGGCTGGGTCATTTCCATGATTTGGCCCGGACGTCTCCCGAAATTTGACCCTGCCCGATTTGGATCAAAATCGATGTCCAACCATAACTAAGCGAGCCCGACACGACGGCGACCTCAAAATTTCGCCCCAGCCATTGCCAAAATTTGACCTTGGCGATTTTGGCACGCTAAAAATTAATAGGCAGAAAACCTAAGTAATGTTCATGTCTTTCTAGGGAACAGCTAACAGTTCAAAAATGACAGCGAGGTGCTGGAAGCGGTAAAGGTCTACTTAGGGCAGGTTAGGTTTACTGACAGCGTATCCGGATCGTGAGGGAAGTAACCAAAAGGATAAGAATGGAGTAGAGCGCGTATGGCAGGTTCTCTCAAATCATGAATGGCAGTTTACCAATATATCCCCCTAGAGAAAAGTGTACAAACGCTGCATCTTGCCAGTACTCACCTACGCAGCAGAAACGTGGAGGCTAACGCAAAGGATTCTTAAAAGGGCTGTGAAAAGGGGTCTCAACAAAGATATGCGATATGCCTAGGCTAAAGGACGCCGCTTCACGAATATCCTCTAGCAAGCATTTTTCAGATGCGCTTCGTAGAAGCTGAGTTATCTGTAACCAAAATCTGAATTTCCGCGTCTCTGCGTCTTTCCCTCTCCTCTCGTCACTTTTTTGCACGCTGAAAATGTCGGCGCTCCACCGCCGGCCCCTCGCGCTCGCCCCTCCGTCGGCTGCCGAAGTGGGCGAAAGCAGTCCGCTACTAACGTAACGACCGCTACATGACGTAACGAGCGCGGATTAGGGCGAAAGCCCAGCACCGCATATCGCCGTTAGGCGCGGAAGCGGTAGTATTTAAAACTGTATTCTAAATTATTGGCTACATCTGTCAGGCGGAGACAGATCACTACAAGACTCGGTCCAAGGGCGTTCGGAGGCAAGGCGAGCGGACGCGCTTCACATGCGCTCCGCAAACTTTGTCCTTTACGACCGGATTTACTCATTCTAGCCGTCTGAAACTAGTGTCATCAGCCTCCGCTTCTCGTCAGGAATCTGCCGATACCAACCTTTCCCGATTTGGACCTCCACATTAAGAGGCAAGTCCAAATCTTTTCATCACCCCGCTGCGCTGAGGCTAAGCCTCGCGGCGCAGCAGCCGCCGATACCGAACGCCGCTAGAGACGCAGCTAGGAACACCGGCGCGTCGGCGCCTCGACGGCGGCATGGAAACCATTGTAGTAGAGGGAGAAGACGTATCACCCTCGGAACTTACCTCTACTAACGGCTGGCAGTCAGCGCACGACAGGTGACGCTCTAATCGCAAATCGCCTCCCACCGTTACTCCGAATCTTCCTCAAGCCCCGGCCGGGCGCAGGCCCCGGCCGCCCCAACTGTCTTCCCTACGCCACCCCAAGCTCCCCATCGACGACCACAAGATCATCCTCCGTCCCCGTGGCGGCCTCAACCTTCCGACCGTGAGCGGCGTTGTGCTTCGCGATGCCATTCTGCAAGCAGCCCGCCTCGGACATCAAGAGGCCAAGCCCGACACAGTCATCAACACCCTCCAACATCTCATCCTCATCAACACTCCCGACCCGCAGCGCAGATTCCGCTACCTCAAAATCAAGTCCGTAATGATCAAAGGCATTGCCTATGACATATACTCCTACCAAGCGGCACCGGAGGACTGCGCCCGCGGCGTGGTTCACGGGGTCCCTCTTGACCACTCATACGAAGACATCAAGGACCTTCTCAGTCACGAGCGGAACCCTCCCATCCTCGACTTCAGACGCATGGGCTCGACAGAGTCCATCATCTTCCGCTTCGAACAAGACTGGGTGCCCAAGCACATCTACTACTCCTCTGTACTTTATAGGTGCTACCTCTTCAAAAGGAAGATCGAGCACTGCCGTAACTGCGGCGCACTCGGCCACCGTGCGGATGTGTGCCCGGCTCCCAAGCAACGCCGCTGTCCCGGCTGCGACCAAGTCGAACCCCCTGAGGACCACTCCTGCACGCCGCAGTGCAATGTCTGCGGTAAAGCCCACCTGACGGCGGACAAAACGTGCAAGGCGCGCTTCCGCACGCCATACCTCGTCAAAAAGAGGTACTGGGATGCTAAGCGAGCCACCGAGGCAAACGCCAGCCAGACTCCCATCAGTCAGGCTCCACCCCAACACCGCAGCCGCTCCTCGACACGCAAGCCCCAGGCCCCGCAGCTCACATCGAAGTCCTTTCCGGTGTTGCAGCCTGCCGCACCAAAACAGCTGTCCACCCCTCACAAGCCCAAGGCCCGGACCCGCTCCTGGACTGGAACCAGGCCACCACCACCTCCAGTCCTACCGAGACCACCTGCCCAGGGCTCCGCCAACCCCCTCTATGAAGAGCTGCTGCGTGTCCGCGCGCAGCTCGCCTCCCTCAAAACCACCAACCACCGCCTCCAGGCACAGCTGCATGCCCACCAGCAGGCCCAAACCCCTACCCCGGCACCAGCGGCCCCGGCCGCTCCTACCCCCACTCTTCCACAGCCACCTCTCCCTACTCGCGAACAGCCGGCCAAGAAGCGGTCCGCAACACCCACTACCTCCCTGACCACACCAACCCCGACCGAGGGAACGCCAGCCCTGCCTCCCAATTTCGAACAACTCATAGAGGCGAGAATTCAGGCCGCGGTATACAGACGGCCATCCAGCCCTTCACAAATCAATTCGCCAACCTCACTACCCGTCTAGACGAATTTGCTCGCCAAACTGATGAGCGATTTAAGGAGCAAGAGTCTCGCCACGCGACAGCCTGTGCTGCCGTGCGGCCTAAAAAGAAAGCCCGGCTCCACAACGTCTCCAACTCCTACACTGCAAACGAAAGCTTCAGTGATGGCAAGACCACGCACTATCCTAACCATCTGGCAGTGGAACTGTCGAGGGTTTGGTTCCAAGCGGGGTCTGCTTCACCAGTTCCTTGCTCGGGCAGACGGCCCCGACGTGCTCGCGCTGCAATTAAGAGCCTTCCAATCCCCTCACCGTACCCAGCTACGTGCCCATCGTCTTCTTTTCTCCTACACCCCCTCAGGTTGCATTTCTTGTACGCCGTGCGCTCACTACTATCTCCCAACCCTTAGACGTCCCCGAAATAGATCATCTCCTCATCGAACTCGTGCCGCAGCGCGCTCGGGATACTGGTCTCTTCATCATCAACGTATACAGCCACCCGAAGTGCCTGCGGCATGACTTCGACCGACTATTCACGCTTGCTAAGCGAGCCGCACACAAATGCCCCCTTCTGATTGTAGGGGATTTCAACGCCCCGCACACGGCCTGGGGCTACACAGCCGACACCCCCAAGGGGCGCAGGGTATGGCTCGCAGCTCAGCAGGCCGGCTTCTCTCTTCTCACAGACCCCACCAACCCTACTCGCACCGGGAACAGCGTCTGCGCAGGCACTACTCCTGACCTCACCTTCACCCACCGCCTATCTCACGCTGCGTGGTGTAACACCCAGGAGAATTTGGGTAGTGATCACTACATTATCGAGATTCTCCTACAAGCAGGCCCAACACGTAGACCCTCTCGTGATGCTACCATCACGAAGTGGGACTCGCTCCGCACCTCCAGAGCAGCCCGCACTCTACACACAATCTCAGACATAGCCACTTGGTGCGACAAACTCCAGTGTGACGTCCGCGCCGTGAGTCGCCAACTACCAGAGGCTGCCCTGCAGACGCGATGGATTCCCATCTTGTGCACCTATGGGACGCCAAGGCGGGTCTCGAAGGGAGATGGCGGCGTCAGCGCTGGAATAGAACACTCAGGCGCCGACTGGCCCGGCTCAACAAGGAGATTGAGACGCATGCTGTAACTCTGTCTCGCCAAATTTGGGAATCTCTCTGTAACAAGCTGGACGGCAACATGAGCCTGCCCCAGACCTGGAACCTATTCCGCCATCTCATTGATTCGACTCAGTCCAAGACACACCAGAAACACAACCTCATAAAACTCATACACACATCCGAGGCCTCCCCGCAGGAACTTCTCGAGGAGCTTCGTGATCTCTACTTCCCGGCATATCCCTCCGCAAACCACCCTGACTACGCAGGCTCCCCCAACGACTTTCTCGACCAACCGATCACCGAGGCGGAAGTGAAGGCAGAACTTCAGCGCCTCAACGCGTCCTCAGCTCCTGGCCCCGACGGAGTGCACAACAAGGCACTCCGCAACCACGATTCCCCCTCCGTCAAAGCCCTAACCGACTACTTCAACGAATGCTGGCAGCGCGCCGCCCTCCCACCTCAGTGGAAAGATGCCAAAGTAGTCTTTATTCCCAAATCCGGCAAACCACTTCTCCCCGCTAACCTCCGTCCCATCTGTTTTACGTCGTGTGTGGGCAAGCTCATGGAGCGCGTTCTCCAGACCAGACTCAACCGGTATTTGGAGAACAAAAACCTTATGCCGTTTCCGCCCAGGCTTGTCCACTCAGGACGTCTTTCTACAGCTCAAGCACCACATCCTTGACTCCCGCGCGGGCGACACCAAGGCTATGTTCGGCGTCGACCTAACAAAAGCTTTCGATAACGTTACCCACGCAGCCATCCTAGAGGGCCTCCACGCCCAAGGTGTAGGCCCGCGGATGTACAATTACGTCCGCAATTTCCTGTCTGAACGAACAGACACACTCACCATGGGCGACCACCGGCTGTCCGGTGTCTCACTGGGAGCACGGGGAACCCCTCAGGGTGCTGTACTGTCTACTATCCTCTTTAATGTAGCCCTTCTCCAACTTCCCCACCAACTCGCCCAAATACCCGACATACATTTCAGCCTCCATGCTGACGACATCACTATCTGGGCTAATCGAGGCAGTGATGCCGACATGGAAAAAAAACCTACAGTCGGCCCTCAACATCATCGACTCATACGCTCGCGCGCGCGGCCTAGCCTGCTCCCCTTCTAAATCAGAACTCTTCTTCTACCGTCCCAGGCCGCACGAACCCGCCAACCCTCCCATCTCACTCTAGGAAACCACCCCATTCCCCTGGTCTCCAAAATTCGCATCATGGGCCTCGTCCTTCACTCCCACGGCGCGCATATGGCAACGCCATCCAAACTCTCCAGACCCAAGCCCAGCAAGCCACCCGTCTCATTCGGCGCGTGGCGAACCGGCGCGCGGGTCTGCGAGAGCGGAACGCTCTCCGCCTCACCCAAGCTTACATCACGAGCCGCACGGCGTACTCATTCCCCTACCTCCCCCTAAAGCAGAAGGAGCGGGACCGCATCAACGCGCTCCTCAGGAGCTGCACGAAGGTTGCCCTCAGCCTACCCCCCAGCATCTCTACTACCCGGCTGCTCAACCTCGGTACCCATAACACGTTTGAGGAGCTGGCAGAAGCCACCCTAACAGCACAACTGACTCGCCTGTCCAGTACCGCGGCAGGCCGCACTCTACTCTGTCAGCTAGGCATCACCCCGATCACCCATCCTACCGAGGGGGTTCCCATACCTCCAGACCTACGCTCCCATCTCATCATCCTTCCAATCCCTAAGAACATGCACCCCGAGCACGACAGAGAACGCAGGACAGCCCGCGCCAAAGCCCTGCACAAGCTCTACGGCAACAGTCCCGAGGTAGCCCACGTGGACGCGGCAGCGTACTCGTCGGGCTTCCGCATGGTTCTCGCCGTCGCTAATTCTCAGGCCCGACTAATCGCATCAGGATCCGTCACCACAGACTCATCGGAAATTGCAGAGGAAGCGGCCATTGCACTTGCCTCCACCTCTGCCACCAAAATTATCTCCGACTCAAAATCCGCCCTATTCAATTTCGCCAAAGGCCTGATATCCCGCACCGCGACTCGGCTTCTACGCTTCTGGCACCCCACCCACCCCGTAACCCTCATCTGGACCCCCGCACACGCAGGCCTCCCGGGTAACAAGGAGGTCCACTCCCTCGTCGGAGGTCTCACTTTCCGGGCCGGAGTTGGACCTCCTCCACCATCCCGAGAGCGTCTGCTTACGTTCAAAGATGTTCTTGCCTACTACCGAGATACCCTCCATCCCCCACCACGGCGGAGTCATACTGGGAGACTCTCCTGGCCAGCTCTGCTGCTGCTGACCAGCGCCGGATAATTACTGACGCCCTGAAGCGGATAGCCCTCCAAGGACTGTCCTTTGCCCTGTAAGGGCAGCCCCCTAAGGGTTGCCTCGTGCCATGTTAGGGGGTTTGCCCCCTCGGTATTTGGCAATAAATGTTTCCACCACCACCACTACAAGACTCTCCGCGGTCTCCGCTGCTGAGAGCAGGGTGGGGGCACCCCTCCTAATTGCTGCGCCCAGACCGTGAGGCCCCATGATGACGAAATAAATTTCATTTATTCATTCCTTCATTCACTCCTTTCTGGGGTCGTTTACGCGGCATGACCGCTCGTTGGCCTGTACTCTACATAATGTGAGCATTTTGTAGACGACCTATATAATTATAATTGGTTTTGGGGGAAAGGAAATGGCGCAGTATGTCTCATATATCGTTGGACACCTGAACCGCGCCGTAAGGGAAGGGATACAAGGAGGGAGTGAAAGAAGAAAGAGGTGCCGTAGTGGAGGGCTCCGGGATAATTTCGACCACCTGGGGATCTTTAACGTGCACTGACATCGCACAGCACACGGGCGCCTTAGCGTTTTTCCTCCATAAAAACGCAGCCGCCCTCAAAAACCCTTTTAACGCGACATCGTTAAGGAGCCCGTGTCGCAGAAAAGCCGGTGTCGTCGGCGTCTTTGGCCGTGAGCGAAAAATGGCGCATCTCAGTGGACACTTGATCGCGCCGTAAGGGAAGGGATTTTCCTTCTCTCTTAAGGCGCGGTACGGGTGTGCAAAGGGAATGGTGAGACAGGCCTCATTTCCTTTTCTTAAAACCAATTCTCATTTCAATTTCTCTCCCTTACAGCCCGCTTCGGGTGTCCACCGAGATATCTGAGACAGGCGTCCTTTCTTTAAATTGTCCAACGGGCCACGCGTCGCGCCGAAGGGGCGTTGGTGTTCCGTGCACCCCTTGGCAGCGCTGCAAATCGCTGTCACGTCTCACTCTTAAAGACGAAGTGTGCTCCAAATTTTTCAGGGACCTTCTAAGCTAAGGACAATGCAGCGAGCCACGGAAAGAAAAATTATAGGTCCCACGTTAAGAGACCCGAAGCGGGCAGAGTGGGTGAGGGCACAAACGCGGGTTAATGACATCATAGTCGAAATCAAGAGGAAGACATGGACTTGGGCAGGGTACGTGATGCGAAGGCAAGATAACCACTGGTCCTTAAGGGTGACTGAGTGGAATCCAGGAGAAGGCAAGCGTAGCAGGGGGCGGCAGAAGGTTAGGTGGGTAGATGAGATTAAGAAGTTTGCAGGCATAGGGTGTGCGCAGCTGGCAAAGGATACGGTTAATTGGAGCTACATGGGAGAAGCCTTTGCCCTGCAGTGGGTGCAGTCAGGCTGATGATGATGGTTAAGCTTCAAGGCCTCGATTTCCAGTGAACAGGGTCCAAGAGCCATGGTCTCACTTGACGAGTGATGCACCTCATGTAGCACAAACTGAGATATAAGACATCTTCAAAGCCACTACCCGAGGCAAAACAAACGGCAAGAGAACATGCATGGAAAATTTGTTTTCAGCTGGTTAAGGTCTAAATTAGTCATATAGCTCAGGGTCAAAAGACATTTCAAAATCCGTCTTCTAGCCAAGTCAAGAAACTTATTAAAGTGGTCTATCGAATACCAGTTTTAAACGTTGTAATAGAACATCTAGAAATGAGCAACATGAAGACATTTCCCAGACGAATGTAAGCAGTTTATAAGATGTTTGCAATACGATTTGTTTGCCCCCATTTAATTTGTTCCCGCAAAACTTGTGCATTTTCTCCAGCAAAAGGGGAGCTAGCGAACTGCGGGTCTACATCAAGCTTGCACTGTGCACAGCACAGCCCTGCTGCACATGCTGCAAGCGTGATGCTGGTGTGAACAGCCGCTATTACGCATAAATGAAGAGAAAAATATCAAAACGACGCTATTTATAATGATAAATAAAAGATCTTATCAAAAACAAGCGGCACAAGCAGCACCTGAGCAGGTTGAACTAAATGGGGTAGCGGAGAGAAAAGAGCACGCCTGGAATAAGTTATATCACCAAGATCTGATGCAGATGAATGGTGCATCAGAAAAAAACCAAGAATTATGACACAAGCAGCTAAGACACCATTCAAAATCTTCTGCTATGTACAACTTTACTTTGTCGCGGTGACATGCACATGTACGACCGCGCTTGTTATGTCGCGAAACATTCCTTATATGGTGGACAGACCAAGAAAAAGTAAAAATAAAAATGCTTCGACGCGGAACTGTTCGGTCAAGCTCAGTTGTGCTGATTATATAGTGTCCGCGCGCACCTAGATGACTGGAAGAGAGCGCACACATTTTAAATGGCTTAAAAGGGGGCCATAGAGCCTTACAAACTATGTTAGTAACTCTGCACATCTCCAACCGAAGGTTCCAAAGGTTGGAGATTTGCAGTTTATTATACGCCTTCAAAACCAAAAAGACAGGCAAATCTGTCAATATGTTCAGTTTCCAACCTATAAACTCTGCCCACAAACTTTTTCATTCAAACGCTTAATTGTAACAAGAGCTGTGGTTCTCCAACAAGCTTGGAGTTTTGCAACGTAGTTTTACGACATGCAAAGCACAGCGTTCTAATCAGTTATATATTTTCTTGCGATAAGCTTTCAAAGAACCCGAAGTGATGGAAATTTATCCATAGCCTTCCGCTATGCTACCTTTTCCGTCTACCTTTACTCCCCATTTATGCCGAATTGGTTTTGAAGAACTTTCTCATTTCTGGGTGGACACCTCGATCACTCTGTGAGCAAAAGTGGGAGTGAAAAAGAATGAGGTGCAGTAGTGATGGATTTCTGTATAATTTCTACCACCTGGGGACCTTTAATGTGCGCTGACACCACACAGCACATGGCTTCTTTTTGAGTTTCGTGTCCATCGAAACCTGGCTGTCACAGCCGGGTTCGAACCTACCTGGGGTAGTGCAGTATTGGGCTCTCGCAGTCCGACCTACCTGCCCTTGCTAGTCGTCGCCACAATGCTAGTGTGTTTGCTTCTTAAGCTACAACCGGAACTTTACATCTGCGCACCCTCACCACGCGTCTCCCTCTGCACCTGTCATGAGCAGTAGGTATCACAACCTCAAGCCCACACAACTACATTCTCTACGTCATTCTTCCACCAGACGGCCAGCAACTGGAATGGCGTTCCCTGAGAACTTGCTGCTATCACCTGCCCATCTATGTTTCTTGTCTGGAGTGCACATGTAGTTGCACAAAGAAAATCTTTACTTTGTATAACTTGCTTAAGAATTATCTTTACTTGTTTTGTATTTGTGCCCTGCATCACTTATGTAATACGCTGAAACGATGGTCTTTAAGGTAATAAAAATGAAAATCCCCTGTGTAGTGATGCCACATCATCACTGATATCTATATAGGGGATGTGTGCCCTTATGACAGCAGTTTCCAACACCAGTCTTGAAACAACATTTTTTATTTTCCCATACTTGCACAGAACATACAAAACTATTACGCCAAAAGACCTATGGCAATGGCTGGTAAAAATAAATATTTCATGGTAGTATAAAGAGTAAAGCTATGGGTGCTAATGCTTTATGCGCAAACAATAATATTATACTATAATATTATACTATAATTTTCTTTCCATCTATGATGGAGAACACTGCGGATAAATCCTGCTTGCGGACCAAATGCCCTGACTTAATTCGAAAGCCTCTAAGCAGGACAGCATCTCAGAGGTAGATACTCAAGTCATGCCATTGGTCAAAGAGCTCTCGCCCCAGGATGTGCTTGGCACGGCTCCATCTGCACTGCTTTCAGCAATGGCCGTGTCGCCATCGCGCTCCTCCTGCCCTCCTTCTTGGGACCCGTTGCCAGACATGGCAGCTGCTGCTTCTGCAGCTAGCCGCTTGCGCTTTGCCCATGCCGCCTTTACCCATGGCTTCTTCACTTTCTTCGGGGTGTAGTAAGACTTGGCACGTTTGGGATGAGTGCATGGAGGAAGTGCCACAGTGTCGATAACATTCTGTTCATCCACCAACAGTGGCCAAAGAAAGAATGAGAGAAAGCGACCGCACAACAGATCGTATTTTTTTCGAGTGTCTCGTAGCTGTTCACACCGACGGCAGGCATGCTGGTACAAGTCCGGTGCCCACTCTCGGCTGGCAAAGGAGCAGAGCTCATCCTCTGAAAGAGCTCTCGAGTGGCAATAAGTGCAGCGAATGCTGTCAATGTTTACTGCGTCAAGGGCCTCGCAGAGTTCCGGAAAGGCAGAGCCGTCACATAGGTAAAGCCAAGAGTCTGTGTGCTCTCCGTCTGCAAAACGATCCACGAGACGTCCAAACGTAGCCATGGTTGTCTGCAAAAAAACAAGGGTGGCACCAAACATTTACATTCTGACATAAAGCTCACAAACTTAATGATAAAGAGGTTAAAATCAAACAAGACAACAAAGCCACGCAAAGAAACAGGAAACCACTCAGTGCCTACTTGCTGCCGACAGAAGTGACAGTCCACTCACTGTAGCAGAGAAGTAAAACTTGCGCAAAAGTTAATCAATACATATGCATTTATTTCTTTGGTAGGCCAATGTTGCCTATGAACCAACCACACATTTTTCTTTCCTGCTATTAACAAGCTTTTCACTTCAACATTACCTACAAGGTAGGCTTACTTCATTGTGATGCAACGTGCCGACATACGCAGCATCAGAGTGCGCTGCTAAACCTTGTTAGTTTTGACTAGCATATTTCAAATCACTTACAATATTCTCATGGTAACATTTAAGCAACAAGGCACGTTTGCATCCAAATACACAGAAGTAGCCTCTTATATCTTGAGTGTTTTGGTAGCCACTTTCTGAAGTTTAAAGTTAGGGTGCTTGGAAAAACAATGTTTTCAGGAAAAATCTAAGCTGTGACGAACATTAGTGACTTCGAAAATCATGCTTAACTGAAAGCTAAGCAGCTAAATTTTAACAACACTTTAATTACTCCAGCTTCGAGGTCAGTTTGTCATCTTTGCAGCCGCAGATATGATAAGCCATATCGCTTTGTAAAACAGAAAATATCATTCTCTAAAACCCTCTACCCCAAGGAAACCTTACGCTTCTTTCTGCACAAAACTGGAACACACCACACAAGGTGCGCATGTACCCATTGGTGACAGGTTGCAATCTGAACTGCGCACAATTCGAATCATCTGCATTATTAGGTATACAGCGGCATACGGTTTCTTTTCTTTAGTCACATGGTACAGATGAATAGATTCATCATCGCAGCTGTAGTGTTTGTAATTGGCATTAAGCTGAATGTCAATATTAAGATGGCAACTAAGGTCAATAAAAACATGGCAGCTTAACGAACAAGCTCGCATCATCTGCGTCCTGCTCAGTCTAGACAATCAGACCCACTCCTGGTCTATAGGAACACTAAAATGGTGTCAGAAGTGTTCTTTAACCTCGTGTGAACATCAAATCGACAGCCATTCCGTCGTAGCATCCCCCAGAAGCAAGCAGCAACCAGTAGTCACAGCCATGGCGCATGTGCTCCCACCCTTCCCAAGTTTCGACCCTCGTGCGACCGACGCCAAAAACATAGGTCACGAGTCAACGAAGTGGATAGCAAAAATTGAGAACTTTCTTTTAGCGTGTGATATCACGACAGATGCGTGAAAGAAAGTGTTCCTCCTGCAGTATGTCTGTGAAGAAGTCTTCGACATATTTTGCTCACTCCCTGACAGCGCTAAACAAGCTGCAACGGCAATAAGCACGACCCAGGCCACGCAGAGCACATCGGCGCCAGAATACGATGCCGCACGAGCGAAACTGAACTCCTATTTTGCTCCACGAGTGAACTCAACATTTGCAATTTACAAATTCTGTCAAGCTCAGCAGAACGCTGGTGAGTCACTGGACGCCTTCTACGCGCGCCTCCGTCAGCTTTCTCGCCACTGTAACTACGAAAATGTCCCCGCTGAAGTGCAGAACCAAATCATCCTAGCCACAACATTGTCTCACCTCCATAAATATGCAATGCTCCATTCCCTCACTTTACCGGACTTACTTAGCCAAGGAAGAATGTTCGAGGATGTCGAACGGGATGTGTCCGAAATCGAAAAGAACGTCGAAAGCAATGCGGCGGTATTTGCAATGCACAAGGAAGAACAACACCATGGTCAACACCAAAGAAAGGATCAGCAGATGCCACGACAGACCTTCGCACCGCAACGGCCTCGTGTTTCATTAGCAAGTTGTCACAACTGTGGCGGCAAGTGACCTCAACAAGGCGGACGATTAAGCTGGCCCGCATGGGGCAAGACATGCAAGGCATGTAACAAGATTGGTCACTTTGCATGATTCTGCCGTTCAACGACGAGAATGGTACAAGCAGTGGACTATGACAGTGGTCCAAACAGAAACTGGCAGGCAGCCTGCAGTAGGAAGAATTCAAGTACTAAAGAGCATGCAGCCACCTGTGACACCAATTAAGCAGCGACGAATATGTTTTTGCTGCTACGACTTCCCTTCACGCAAGCCCGTCTCCAAAAGCTATTAGCACTGTCAACAATGTACCGGTCACTTTCGTAATTGACACAGGTGCAACAGTGTAACTGACACAAGTGCAACAGTGTTAACTGTTGCTCAAAATGACTTCAAGAGCTATCGCCTCAATGTGAATCTCCAGGAAACATCCACCAGAGTGTTCCCACACAAAGCAACATATCCCCTTGATCTTCTAGGCAAAGTCTCTGTCACAATAAGGTACAAAGGTAAGTGCAATGAAGAAGACATCTTGGTCATTCCAGGAAACTGTGCGCCACTCTTAACCTTCACAGCAGCATCCAACCAGGGTCTTGTCAAGACCACGTACCAAGTTCACGAGCAACCAGGTGACAAGTCGATCGTGGAAGCATTCCCCAAGTTGTTTAGTGGAGTTGGAAAACTCAAAAACCAACAGATCCACCTTTTCATGGACGACACTCATAGGCATATTCCATTTGCCTTACCTGATGCCACAGAAAAAGAACGTGAACACCTCAAGTCAGAAGACATCATTGAGCCAGCCATTGGACCTACACCCTGGGTGTCCCCTGTGGGCTTTGTGCCTAATTGTGCCTAAACCACATCAGCCTGATGAAATTCGAATCTGCATTGACGTGCGTGTTGTGAACACTGGCAATCAATGTGAACGACATTTGTCTCCAACAGTGGATGACACCATTGTTGCCTTGAATGGATCAACAGTATTCTCCAACCTTGATCTCAAGAATGGGTATCATCAGTTGGAACTTGACACATCTTCAAGGCAGCTCACAACATTCTCAACACATGTTGGCTTGTTTCGCTACAAACGCCTAAACTTTGGCATCAGCAGTGCAGCTGAAATCTTTCAGAACACCATCCGCCACGTGCTGAATGGCATCCCCAAAGTCCTAAATTTTAGTGATGACATTCTTGTCTTTGGACAAACAAAACAGCAGCACGACGCCTCTTTAGAAGCCGTTCTGCATCGACTCCAAGAAGCTGGATTGACACTCAATGAAAGAAGTGTCACTTTCATCAACGAGAACTGAACTTCTTTGTACTTATTTTTTCAACTGATGGTGCACGTCCTGATCCCAAGAAAGTAGCAGCCTTTCTGCAAACCAAAACACCGGAGTCACCTCAAGAACTGAACAGCCTGCTAGGAATGGTCAACTACTCAGGAAAATTTCTAAGAAATCTAGCCAACCTCACACAGCCCTTACGTGAACTGACAATGAAGAATGTTTCATGGGAGTGGACAGAACAATGTCAGAACGCCCTTGAGAGCATGAAGTAAGCCATGTCCAATGCCTCCAACCACCTTGCTTACTTTGACCCATCCAAACCGACACAACTGGTAGTAGACGCAACTCCACATGGACTAGGTTCAATCCTCGCACAGCGTGTCACGGAACACGCTGCAGTGACTGCTTTAGCAAGCAGAGCACTTACACAAGTTGAAAGCCGTTACTCCCAAATAGAACGTGAGATGCTCGCAGCTGTATGGGCCATGGAACACTTCCGCCTTTATCTTTGTGGAGTTCACTTCCTTTTGCTGACTGATCACAAGCCTTTAGTGAACATATAAGGAAATCCACGATCATCACCATCTGCCCGCATTGAGCGCCTCGCTTTATGTATTCAACAGTACAAGTTCGATGTGCAACACACTGCTGGAAGCAGCAACCCTTCCGATTATCTTTCCAGGCATCCGGTTTCTGAGATGCAGATGTGTGCCCTCATCAGCAAGGTGCCCAATGAGTGTGTTAACATTATCCAGCGCCACAGCATCCCAAATTCCTTCTCGGCTTAAGTCGCTGAAGAAACTAAAGCCAACAGCTACAGTTGCTTACCAGTGCTATCCAGCACCCCACACTCAACAGCTGGGTCTCAAACGAACTGAAGCCATTTGCACCTGTAAAGGCAGAGCTAACAACAACACCTGAAAGCATCATTCTTCGAGGAACACGCCTAGTTCTTCCCAATAGCCTGCAGAAACAAGCAGTGCTGCTGGCCCACAAAGGCCATCAAGGGATCGTCAAAACAAAACAACTGTTGAGGGAAAAGGCCTGATTTCCAGATATGGACAAGCTCGCGCGCACTTTGAGTAAAAGCTGCCTACCATGTCAAGCAGCTGTTCCCCGAGCAAAGATAGAACCACTTGCCATCACTGAACCACCCAATGGTCCCAGGAAGGAAGTGTCGGTTGACTTTTGTGGTCCTTTCCCAGATGGAAAATATGCCATGGTGGTAATAGATGACTTTTCATGATATCCAGTACTGCAAGTCATACACTCCACAAGTGCAAACAACGTATTTCCTGCCCTGCGACAAGTGTTCTGCCAGTTCAGAATCCCAGCACAGGTGAAAAGCGACAATGGACCACCATTCCAAGGAATAATGTTTGCTGCCTTCTCAAAGGAGCTGGGATTTCGACAGCATCGAGTCCACACCTTTGTGGCCTCTGGCTAATGGTGAAGTTGAATGATTTATGAGCATGTTCACACATTCAGCTTGAGAACACAGATTGGAAAGTAGAACTCGACTCTTTCCTCTTAACATACAGGTCTTCGAAACACCTCACAACAGGAAGATTACCATATGAACTGCTGTCCGGCCGACCGATGAGACATCTTCTGCCTTGCTACACTGAAGCTCCTTTGGAAACTGAAGACTTGAAGTTGAAAGTAACTGTGCTCAAGAAAAACACTTACAACAAACATCACGCTGACACACGAAGGCATGCTCAACCACATCGCTTCTGTGTTGGTCAAAGAGTCTTGTGTAAGCAGGACAGATACGACAAGTTCACTCCGTACTATGATCCAGACCATTATACCATTGTCAGCGTTCATGGATCACAAATCAAGGAATCGAGAGGAAATAGAGTGATAACGTGCAATTCAAGCTTTTTCAAAGATGCCTCTGGCCTTTGAGAAGCACCAGCCACACCACTCGACTGTGATATCGTATATCCACCACCTACTTCAGTGCCAGGTACTGCACCACCTGTATTGCACCAGAGTTCTCTAATGCAGTGCTACCCAAAGGGAAACAGAAAGCCTCCTCGTCATCTGTCAGACTTCACAACATGACTTTGTGACTGTTAGTTGCCAGGAGACATTCACGATCTTTCTGCAGTGAACTGTTTTTACACCTTGTGCACATTCAGTCAACATTCCCCAAGGAGGGTAGTGTAGTGTTTTTAATTGGCATTTAGCCGAATGTTAATATTGTGTTGGCAACTAAGGTCAATAAAAACATGGCAACTTAACGAACAAGCTCGCATCATCTGCGTGCCACTCAATCTAGACAATCGACCCACTCCTGGTCCACGGGAACACTAAACCCGCCTCCACAGCAGTCATTTTCAAGAGCATTACATTTATGTAACCATGATACCTCACTAGGGCACTCTCCAAAAAAGCATTTGCCACCATAATACTGCACCTCTCTTGTTATGAATTTGCACAGGCCTACAATACGCAACAACTATCCTTGGCAACAGATTAAAGCACCCAGGGCCGAAACACACCCTCTCTTCCTACACAGCGAAATACAGTTTTAGGTTGCAGCTAATACTTTGCAGTTCAAATAGAGTGCATAGTGAAAATACCGATGATTTCAGACATATTTCTGACATAACTGCAGTTTCAGCATTACAGAGTCACAACAGAAACAACTTTTTTGATCACAGCAAATTTTCTTAGGATCCTGAGGTTAAGAGATGCTTCCATAGATGGCACGAGTTTTACCAGCAACGAAAGAAAGCAACCACGCAGCTGAAACAGTTGTAGATGCTCCGGCCCTGCAGCATTATCTTCACTGTCAAGAAGAGTTGTCACGGAGCATAAAGAGACAGAAAGCTGGGGGAAATGCGGTGTGGAGAGACGAACAGCCTTCACAAAGGAAATAGCCACGATGCAATTCCAAGCCGGTTCTGTTTGTCTCCATTTGTTTCTCCCTCCTCACTTCCACAATTGCTGAGTTATTGAAATGCCCTACGGCTGAGCTCGATTCGTGCAACCGTGTTGCTGTGCATGTTGTCAAACGAAGACAGCCTCAAGCTCTGCACAAGTAGCCAACTGTATCTGTGCGCCATCTTTTTATCCCTGCTTCCATTTGCTGCAGTGCAAGGCTGGTGCCTACCCTTGGCTAACCTCCTTGCTGCTCCTCCTCTGCTCTCTCTCTCACCATTAATACCAGTTACTGACGTTCTCACCACCCCGCACAAGGCAGCAGGCTGAGGCATATATGTTAGAGCAAAGCGGCAGTATCCACCTCATTTGGCGAAAGCAAGGGAGCCAGGTGGCTACTCCCCACGTGGTAGTCTGCGGGCACGACCAGCACGCTCATGCAGAAGAATTCCTCGAACGCAGGAAGGGTGCCCACTTCCTCAACCTCAGGGTCTCCCGGTGGTCTCTCCAGGCCGTATATGTCGTGAAGAACTGCAAGAGAGAGAGGAGTAAATTTCGATTCAGATGCACCCATGTATGGCACATATATCGATAAACTAGCACACAATCTGCTTCTGTGACAACATTCACGTGCCAGAGTCGCTGAATCTTTGACACACGCCTGCGAGTACAGACGAAAGTGTGCAGTACGATAAGCGGATGGTGATGAGCTGGTGCAATTGGCAGCACGATGCTCGCCACATAATGAGAGCCCAGCAGCCGCGATTATGCAAGAATGCCAGAACCACAAGAGAGTATTAAATCTCAACTCTAGCCCCCTTTCATGAGCCAACCAGGTCGCCATTAAGAACATCCCACACACCTGCCACTTAACTCCCTGAGTGATTCACTAATGCATTCACTGCTTCACTCATCCGTTTATCGATCCCTGTATGCATATCTATTCACATATTTATCTGTTTATGTGCTCATTTACTTAGCTGGACAACACTGCCAGCCGCCTTTTGGCAACCAAGGCAGAGGGGTTCAAGAGAGGTATTTGTATGTTGCCTCAGGATTGCACACCTCAACATGGGAGCCAGAGACAAAATGATAGCATAAGGCTATGTGCACCGGAACTGCCCTTTACATTCTCTCGGTGCAACACCTACTCGATGGCTGCTGCACCATATGTGGGCACAACCCGCGAATATGACACAGCTCTCGCCTTGCTCACACAGCAGACCTGCGCTGACTGCCTCCAGCTTGCGGAACATCG
Organism: Amblyomma americanum; assembly: GCF_052857255.1. Classification (NCBI taxonomy): domain Eukaryota; kingdom Metazoa; phylum Arthropoda; class Arachnida; order Ixodida; family Ixodidae; genus Amblyomma; species Amblyomma americanum. The sequence goes on from NC_135507.1 coordinate 87,149,687, forward strand.
AAGCTACCTCTGTAGCTACCTGACATCAGCTTCAGCAGCATCTGCTGCTGATCAGCATAAAGCAATGAAAATGAGCACCAGTACAGATGTTATCAGTTCCCAAGAACGATTCGGGGTGCTCAGTACACTGCAGCATTGTCCCTCAGCATGGCGCCTTAGCAAGGGGCTTTCCATTCGTGTTCATGGAAATGCTCAGAATCATGTCAGGCAGCAGAAGAGGTGCAAGGCATGCGAGCTGGAAACCTACTCAGGGGCTTATTTTCCTCGCTTCCAATGAAACTTCAACGCTAGCGCAAGTGTGCGCAAGTTTGGAATGACTTTCAAAGCAGCAAATATGCCAGTTCCAAGCAACCACTAGCATTTTTGGCGAACATAGCAAAATACACCAGAGTGCAACATGGATCTGCAAGCATCATTGAAGTGACTAAACAATATTAGTCAAATCTCAATTATGCAGGCTCGAAAAGGATCAGATTATTTTTTTCAAATGTAAGCATAATTCAATCCAAAGATGGCCCAATAAAATGACAGAATGATGATATGCATTGTGTGAGCACCTGCTCCAGAGAAGCATCTGCTCTTTCTGTAACCTATTCGAGTATATTTGACCACTCAACACTGAGGATAGCTGATGAATCTGCAGTGGCCTTCACTCGTCATGACCCTGCCCGAGCCACTCAGCTGCCTCTTCCCCACAGCCACCCCAGTTCGCAAGGTTCCTTCCTCGAAAGGTGCGTGCAAAGAAAACTGGACAGACGCCCATGTACGACCTCAACTTCAACACAAGAACTACGTATCTCAAGCTACGAAGTCTCAACACAACATTATGACTTACATCAGGCCGCCATAGACAGCAAACCACACTGTACGGCTTTTTGACAAAGGTTCTCAGACCAGACCAAGTGCCACACACATGTACATGTTGTTTGAATTAACAAATTTTTTTTGTTATGGCAACATAACTACTACAGCACAAATCGTCGGCTCCAATAAATCTAGTAATTTGGCTTAACCCAGTAAACCAGATTTCACTGCAAAAGGCAATATCCATGCACTGAGCAATTAAACAACTGTAGGCCAGTTGCCTGAAATGAGAAAGAAAATCACAGCATCACCACAAGCAAGAGCACACATTTTGGGCATATCCTGCTAGATGTTGTTCAACTTCCACCGAGTGGAGAGACGAGTGATTGTGCTGGAGATGCGCCCAAAACACCAGGTATCTCGGAAAGTGAGAAGGGCCAGGTACGGATCGGAGCTTTTCTCAAGCAGGTCCTTCACTGTCCGCACCATACGCTCAGCCTCTCCGTTACTCTGGGGGTAACGAGGGCTGCTTGTCTCAAGACGGAATCCTTAAGATTGGGCAAACTTGACGATATCATTGGATACGAACCGAGGACCATTGTCTGTCCGCACGACGTCGGGAATCCCGAAGTGAGCAAAGCAACTCTTCACAGCAGCAATAAACGCCATAGCAGTTATAGTCCACAGTGTGATCACTTCAGGGAACTAGAGTAGTAATCGACAATCAGAACATAGTCACATCCTTTAAACTAGAACAGGTCGATACCGAGGTGTTGCCATGGCCTCTCCGGTGTGGGAGTTGACATCAGTGGCTCTGAACGTACGACTCGAGTCTCGACACATTTCGGACACTGGGCCACAAGGTGTTCAACATGCAGGTTGCAATTTGGCCACCAAACGCACTCTCGGGCGCGTTCTTGACAGCGGCGTATCCTTTGATGCCCTTCGTGCAGCAGTGCGAGAATGTCGAAACGACAGAATGACGATACAGCGATCCAACAGAAGCAGACCCTCGTACACACTCAGTCTGTCTCTCTCCTTCCAGTATGGTGCTATGTGGGTTGGTACTCTGTTCTTGGAAGGCCAGCCTCTCTCAGAGTAAGTCATGACTGAGGAACACTCCCCATCTTGAGCTTGCTGTCGGTGAACATCATCTAGCCAACTTTGCACTCAAGGAGGTAGATCCTTCAAGACCTCACCGATGAAGATTTCCAGGCTGTTAACGGCTTTCGAGGTTGGCGAGCCACAGGGTGCTCGTGATAGAGTGTCGGCCGTAGCTACGAGTTTCCCCGGTACATATTTGACAGTGTACTGATAGCGCATCAGCTTTATCCACATTCGCTGTACTCGAAGTGGCAAGATTTCAAGATCCTTGCTCGCAAAGAGGGATACGAGAGGAAGATGATCCATCTCGACCTCAGAGCTTAGACCGCGAAAATACTGGTCAAACCTAGCCACGGCGCATGTGACTGCCAGAGATTCTTTTTCCGTCTAACTGTAGCATCCCTCTGTAGGAGTGAGGGATCTAGAAGCGTAGGCCACAACACATTGAAGTCCTGAAGGCTGATCTTGGACCAAGATGGCCCCCAGACCGTGAGAGCGTGCATCAGCTGATACTACAGTCTGGCAATGCGGGTGGTACTTTGCCATACACGTTTCCGAGCTGAGCGACAACTTGTTGCGAGTGAAAGCTTCCCCAAATCCAGGTGCTGTTCTTGTTCAAGAGAGAACGAATGGGTGTCGTGATATCAGACAGGTTTGGAATGAAGCAAAGCTATTACAGGGGCTAGATGGCTGATCATACTGAGAACAAATGCGCTACAAGCGACACAAAAGGACACATACACACACACACATACACACATACACACATACACACAAGCGCAAACTAACAACTGTTTATTCCATACGGAAGGTGCGTTTATATACGCAGCGTCAGTTTTTGAAAGAAGCAACTATCCCATCATCAAACACATGACCATCACCACGACACAGCATCTGCACTTATCAAGTCAATCTCAGTTTTTGTAAGTGCAATAGAAGGAGTGCTTACACAATTTCCATTTTCCACCTTTTTCATTAAAAATGCTTCGACTATCTCTCTTTCAATCCTTTCTTTCTGTTTTCCTCCAATTGTGGTCCTGTGGAAAATTGGTGTGCACTTCTTCTTACACCTGCAGCAATGTTGCGCTAGATTTCCCGGGTGGTTAATTTTGTCGCAGTCATTGTGATGCTCCAAAAGTCGCGTGTTGACACATCTTCCCGATTGTCCAATGTATTGTTTTCCGCATGATATTGGTATTCTATATATGATGTTCTTCTGGCATGGTACGAACCTTTCCCTGTGGGCAATGTCACATTCCTTGCGCTTGTCACTCTTTCCTTTTGCGTTTACCTTGTTGCACAGGCTTATCAACTTTTTTGGTGCGCTGAATACAACTTTCACTTGGTGTTTGTTCGCCACCTTCTTCAATCCGTGCGATACCTTATGTATATACGGTATAACAACCATTCCTTCTCTATTACTCTGTTCTTTTGACTTCTTTTTTTCTTTCCTCGTCAGAGATTTCAGCACTTTTTCGCCCACTGACACGATCATGTTGTCAGGGAACCCACTATCGGTCAGCCGACTTATTTGCATGCTGATGCTCTCAGTCATTTTGTGCTCGCAGGACTTCGTCAGGCTCTGCATCATACACGATTGGGCAACACTCCTTTTGACAAGCTTAGACTTGCTGGAATCATATCGCATGATGCTTTTTTTCACTTTTTGTATGCTACCACGTATGGACAGGGGTTTCCTGTATTTGTAGATCAAGGAATCTTATCATCCCTTTTTCCGGGAGTTCATACGTGAAGTCAGGGCCATCAAATATGCGTTTATAAAGCGTGACCATCGCCTACGCGTCAACCGCGCCTGCTTTTTCCGCACTAAAACAGAGCAAGAAATCGTCTACATACCGAAAGCATGCCAACACGTTCCTGCCTTCGAGCTCTGGTTTGAGGGTGCAATCACCCTTTGCCATGTACAGGTTCGAAAGCACAGGGGCCAGACACGAACCAATGCTTATGCTGCCTCTCTGTGCGTACACTTTTCCTTCATACTGCACGTAAAGGGATCTTAAATATACCCAAAGTAGTTCAAGGAACCCACTGACGCTCGTCCCACATTCATTCTGAAAACTTCGTCGCTCCATAGCTGTCAATACTTTCCTCTACTGCAGAAATCGCACCGTCTTGAGGGATTGAATAACGCATGTCTTTAACGTCCACAGACAAGCAAGTCACCGGTGTCCCGTTCTTCAAGAAGCAGATGACCTGCTCTGATCCTTTCACCATGTATGGGTCATCACAAGTCAGTTTAGACAGTTGGACCTGCAAGTATCTAGCAACATGACTTTGCCATGTGTTCTTGTCCTCAACGATCATCCTGAAGGGGTTGCCTTCTTTGTGGGTTTTGACCGAAAAGAATGGCCGCAGTGTGAGCCCCTTGCTTCCTTTGACCGCGTTCGAGAGCTTTTCCAAACCAAGCCGGGCACATGATTTGGCCGCTTCCAATCTCATTTTCTTCAGATCTTTTTCCTCCACATTCAATTCATCGAAATTCTTTTGAATGGCATCAATAGCTTTTCTCTCATGTTCATCTCTTTTCATAACCACGAATTGACCGGTTTTGTCCGAAATTTGAAGCGTAAGTGCGTGGTCGATTAAAAATTCAACAGTCTTTTTGATTGAAAAACGCTCCTTTCTTGGTTGTGGCAGTTTTTTGACGCAATTTACACCTCCAGCAACGCAGGCAGCTTTCTCCAGCCCAGGGGCCCTACTGGCAATGGTGTGTACCATTCTTAACAGCTGTACTGCAGTGGCTTTGACAGGAACGGCATACTTGGGACCTCTGTCTAACATGGACTGTACCTTGCTTGGTAGATGGCTCCCAGACAAGTCGATGTGACCTTTTCTCTCACTTGGCCGACGCTGCTTCTTTGGTAATGAAGCGAAAGTCCTCTTCGACTTCTCTTCTCCAATTGACCCTGCCAACTCAAGGAAGTATCTCACCATCACCCTAGTTCCTTCTTTGTCGAGCGTTTGAGCGCAGGTCGATTCGATGTGGAGACGGTATAACCCAATCTGCCTCCAGCTTTCTGCTCGGACGATTTTGCATATTCTTCGAGCCGTCCTCTCTCTGGGCGCCATAGCTCCCAACACAGTCTTGATTGCAGCACTCGTCAGGCCGTGGTTCAGGGCATACGTGAGAGTTCGGGTCCTGGTCCTTTCCTCCGCAATGCAGTTCACGAGGTAGTAAACACGATGTAATGGTTGCAGGTGTGGAACATAGAAGCCCGTTGTACTTGAAATAGAGGCCAGCAAAGCTATTACAGGGGCTAGTTGGTTGATCATACTGGTAACAAATGCGCTAGTATATCGTCGATCATATTGTCAACTTCGGAAGTGCATTCTAACAGTCTTGACATGAAGTGCTGGAAGTATTCAGGCGCCGTCACGAGGCCAAATGGAAGACGCCTGTAAAAGTAGCGGCCAAAGGGAGTGATAAACGTCGTCAGTTCTTCACTCTCACAACTAAATTTGATTTGGTGGAAGCTGGACCTTGCGTCGAGCTTGGAAAGGACTTGTGCCCCATTAAGTTGGCCTAAGATGTCTTCCACTGTTGGCAAGACGTAGCACTCCTCCGCTGGATGACCTTGTTAAGCTTCGTTAGGTCGACACAGAGCCGGTACCCCCCAGACGGCTTCGGCACAATGACAAGGGCCGAACACCATGCAGTTGGCGTATCCACTTTCCGGATGGCCCCTTGGGTTTTCATGTTGTCCAGTTCTTTCTTCATGCTCTCGAGCAGAGGAAGGGGTATTCGGCTTTGGACGCCCAGTGAAAAGGAACAAGCATCAGGACAGAGGTGGATGTGGTATTTCTCTTGTGCTTCCCCCAGCCTACGAAAGATATTGAGCTCTCGACTCAGTGCACAAACTGAACGATGCCTGAGTCTTCGATTGCCGGTAGTCCAAGAAGGTGGGTAGTCTGATTCTTGATGACATACAATGTCTGGTCACAGTCACTCTGTTGCGCCACTCCAGGGTAGCAGGGAAAGTTCCCAGCACGCCCAACCGGTAATTCCGTGACCAGATACCTCGGCTTCTGCTTCATTCAGCACATGAGGCAATCCCGGGAAAGAAAGCGAAACTACCGTTACCTCTGCTCACGAGTCTATTTTGAACTTTGCAAGGTGGCCATTCACGCGTAGGTCGGTGTACCTTGCCCGATGCGTACTGAGCGCATCAAGTTTCATAGAACCGAGCAGCTCTTTTCGTTGCTTTGCCTAGCAAACTTCTACAAAATGACCCTGCTTTCTGCAGAAATGGCACGTAGCCTTGCGTGCGAGGCATTCGTTTCGCGGGTGAATACTACGGCCGCAATAACTGCAAGCTGACCCATTTAGCAGCACTGGCTTGCCACTGCGTGACGATGCGCATGCCGTCGTTATTGCGTCGCACCACGTCGACGTTCAGACTATCGAAAGCAGTGCTGTCACGTGAGCTTGCGCGGGAGAGACGCTCTTTTTCAGCGTCCTCACGCAGACGTGCTTGACACAGTGCTTCTTCTGCCATGAGTTTTGTGCAGCAGCACAACTGGTCAGATAGCTTTTCATCCCGCAATCCCATGACAAACTTGTCCCACACTAGGCGGTCTTCCACTTCGGGGCTTTTGTATCTGCAACGTTTTATGAGATTGCGAAGCGCCATGAAGAGGTCATCGACTGACTCACCCTGCTGCTGTGTTTGGCGATGGAACTGACGGCTTTCGTAAATCTCGTTGATGGGGTGCACGAAATGCAAGGCAAGCTTATCCTTGACAACCGAAAACGAGAGGGTTTCCGGAGTTGAATCTCCGAAAGACGACAAGACGCTGCGTGCTCGAGGCCCCATACAATACAGAAGCGTGCGCACCTGCACGTCGTCGGTGGCTGTATGCAGACCAGTGGCGAAGGCGTAGTCTTCGTATGTCGCTACCCATGTTGGCCACTCTCCTGGGCTTGTAAAGGTGAATGGTGGAGGGGGTTGAAGTCCGGGCGAACCGACACGCACGACGTTGACCTTGGAGGCACAGGCCTTGTGGTCAGAGCACCTCCGCTTGCCGCTCTAGTGCCATTGCATTCAATCCGGTCATACCGATTCCTCGAATAACCACCACAACGTGTCTTTTCCGAAACAGGATTAGCAACGACAGAGCTTGTCAGGCACGTCAAGCAAGCCATGCTCCATAAATTGGCAACGTTGACACCAGTTTGCCATGTGGCAGCATGGGCATTAGACGATTCATTCAAGTAAGTGGCACCATGGGACTGTTCCTGCCAAGACCAATGTGACATCAACCCTCATGGCCAACGTCATCAGCCATGACCTATATGGCATAGGACCAAATAAAATCAAAATGAAATAAGTTGCCAGAAACTCATACCAGTGGGATTACGATAACACTCTGCAACCGAGACTGCTTGCTAATCTCATTCATTCCCATTATTGCACCCATAAATCTCCATTAACCCACAAATCACTCATTAATCCCTGCTTATCACTTTCATCCACCCATTAATCCACCCTAATCCATTATCAGGGGTGGACCAACTTTAAAATTCTATCCCATTTGCTTTTTTAAGAATGTGGTTAAAAAGGGCCCCCAGATTTTCATATCACTCACCATTACACAAAGGGGGGTCACTCAGTATCTCAAGACTTTTTGTAGCGATAGCTACATAACGGCAGCATTTCGAGCCTTCAGCGTGGCGGTTCCGCCACCCTGTGGCTGCACCGCCACCCTGTGGTTGTGCTGCCATGCTGTCACGTGGTTGGTCACATGGTGCGGAGCAGCTGTTGGCGGCGCAGTGCCGTGGCTGATCACGTGGTTTGTCACATGGTTGGTGATGTCACCAGCCGTGTGGTGCGGAGCAGCTGCTGCTGGTGGCGGCACAGCGCGCCGGCGAAACCGAGCTGCACCAGCGGTGAGCGTGCGCCGTGTCAAGTGGGACGAAGATGAAGGAACACCCAGCGAAATGGACCAGTGAAACACTGACTTAAATTATAAACAAGTTCCACCCGGCCAGCTGTAGATATAACGTCACTCTAGGTTTAATCACAGCTAAACCACTGCCAATTTCTTTTTGAACCCCAATCACCCCCCAATATGGCAACAGATGGAATCAACAATCAAGATTATCTGCCACCGCTCTGCCTCCATCCCTATAAAATTCCTCCTCATCGGCCCAGCAGGAATAAAAAGTCCATAGTCCAGGCCTCTCATAAACCTTATTATTACAGCTCTTTCTCTTCATTAGCAATGCTTGCCCAGCAAGAAAACACGCGAGTAATTACTAGTAGACTCGTGATAATTCAAACTCTGTTAATCCAAACAAATTTTAGAATTTTGTTTGGCTGGCTATATATTCAATGCATTTTAAAGGCACTTAATTCATACCGCGATTTCTCTTCAATTCGGTTAATTCAAACTTTTTTAAGGTTTATGGTTTATTGGGGTTTAACGTCCCAAAGCGACTCGGGCTATGAGGGATGCCACATTGGAGAGCTCCGAAACTTTCGACCACCTGGGGTTCTTTAACATGCACTGACATCACACAATACATGGGCCTCTAGAATTCTGCCTCCATCGAAAGTCGACTGCAGCGGCCGGGATCGAACCCATTCAAACTTAGTGTTGCTGACGGTGCTCTCGGTGTGCGAAATGGCAGCGACTGAGGTAGGATGAGTCAGGTTTGAGGCGTGTGTGAACTGAAAATCCGGCCCCTCCAACCGGTTGGCTCTGACACGAAGGAGGGTTGAGTAGGTCGGAGGTGCCCCTTAGCTACACAGTTTCCATTTTTGAGCTCGTGAGGCAGAAAAGCCGGCTGCCCGCCTGCCGCGGCTCCGTCACATCGCTCCAGCAATGCGCAGAACCGGCATCCCACTCTCCAAGGGCGGCTGCTGATAAGCGGCGGCGGCCCGATAACACTGTCGTGTTCTGCTATTAAAAACGAAGCTTAAGCGTCCTCCAAGTCTTTTTTTCTTCTTTCTTCTGGAAGGCACCTCGCTGTTCCAGCACAAATGTGCATTTCCCTCGCATCCGTCCGCGTGGTCCTGTGCGTCGATAATTCACGCTTGTTATGAGCTGCTCGTTGTGTGGTGAAGCCTCTTTACATGGACACCGATACATGTGAGGAAGTTCCATTCCTACTGCATCGCTCCTGTGAAGAAGACTGCGGAAAGCCAAACTGTTTTGGAGCAGTTGTGCTTTGATATTTTCAACAGTGGGCATGCACTACAAAATGACAGTATTGGCGAAAAACCACCATTGCACTGCTGCGCACTTTTTCACTTAAAGTGCGAAACAGTTTCAGGAATTTTTTTTTTCTAGCCAATCAACTTTTCCACCTTCCGATGATTCGGACCTTTTTTTTTTTGTCCCATGAAGTTTTTATTTTTTCTCTAACGTGAAACCAAACCATTATTGACAACTTACTTTTGATCACACTTCAGTAAACCAACTTATCACTGCTTTCTACTCATATTTTATGTTGTGCTAAAGCATTTAGCTACATTTGCATAGACAAACATTCAAAATACTATTTGTATACATAGATATTGATACCGTGAATTACAATCAGTCTTGCATCATACTGAGGTGCACTTATGATAATTCAAACTTACTGATAACTGAAAAAAAAACGCTAGTTTGTTGAAGTTTGAATTAACGAGAGTCTATTGTGTTTACCTTTCTCATGTAGTAATTCTTCTTTTTAACAGCCCTTCCAATGGCCGTAGCACTATAGTATCACTGTTTATCTTATTTTATTTTCTACAATGCAAAGTAATTCTGTACCTGTTATTTTTGGACTGCTAATTAGATTAAGTTCGTAACAATTAGTGGCACAGGCCAGGACACAATTTTCTCGGTATTTTTTAATAGCCCCACCATAGTATCAAGCCGTCCAGCGGGCAAGCTGCTCAGCGCGTGGACGCACGCACCATTTTTCACGGCCTGCCACTCCTGGCGCTCGTAGGCGCCCAGGTTGGGCGCAAAGGTCCGCTGCCCTGGCTGCGCATATTGGGCAATCTCCTTGTTCAGGGCCTTGGCCTGGGCAAGCTCATAGTTGGGGGGGCGGCCATTCAGGAACAGGTAGCGCATCCGCTGGTACAACCGCAGGCAGGCTTCTCTGTCCAGGTTCTGGCCCTCGCCCTGCAGCGTATTTTCACAATATAACACCTGGCACCACTCCTGGCCTCAGTGTGCCTTGCATTTCAGGCACACTTTGGATCATATGGTGGCCCCAGTACATTACAGACAGAACGATACTCAGGATGAATTGAAGTTTGACAGTACAAAAATACGTATTACCTAGTTCTCGTGAGCAAGAGGCCATTTTCGCTAAAAACAGAATGCTCTTAGGCTAGAAAAGAACAAAATTAAGAAGGGCACTTACGGAACTTGCATGGGAGTAATGCAAAAGCATTCCAATTCTAATCAAACTCTATTCCAATTACATTCTAAATCTATTCCAATTACTTGCTATTCCTTTGGGGCAGTTCTAGTTCTGTACTGGCTAACATTTCGTATTTTCCCACCTTTGATGATGTGACACCATTTCGACCAACCGTGAGTTTTATAACGTAACTTTTTGGGTGACGCTGGATTTTCGTGTCGTTATGCCATCTAATGCTGTCATACAGAAATATAATGTACAGGTGTCGCCGCTGCAGGCTTTCTTGAAGAGCAGTTTGTGGAGAAGTAAAGGTAGCTTTTACAGGCGTAGCGATAAGCCAAGGATACACGATCATTCACTACTAAAAAGGTGACCACTAAAATCCTATTTAATGCTGGCATCAGTAGCTTCTAATGACTGGCATGAAAACCAATAATTCTATTATGCAATGCGCTTTTGACAGCAATAAATCTGTATTTTGCTGCCGAACAAACCTGACAGTCACAAAGAACAAACACATATATTTATTTTCTCGAAACAAAGATATGCTCTTATTTTTCAAAAGGTGATCATCGGAATTATTTTAAGCCCCAATATATTGAAGCCGAGGGTTGGACGTAAATGCGTCTGGTCGGAGGTGTACATGAAGAAGAAGGCAGAACATAGACCAAAATAAAAAATGAACTTTTAAATGACATTTCGGCTCCAAACGTCTCAAAAAGAGCCGAAATGTCATTTAAAAGCTCATTTTTCATTTTTATTTTGGTCGGCGTTCTGCCTTCTTCTTTGCCCCAATATACTGATTTTACAAAAGCAAGCATTTTCTCATTGCACGCAGTTCTTCATTACATGCAGTCTTTGCATCAAGACCCGAGGCTATTAGCGATTATACCCGTTGCAATACGATGAGCACTAGCTGTTCTTTTTGTGCTTTTACAACTGCTGCATCTGCCATGCGTGAATTTGTAAAGATTGCATTCCCTTGTGGGAGTATTTGCGCAAGGTGCTAGGCATGAGCTGTCCACAGAGACTGGACACGTTATCGTGCCTCCGCAGAAGAGCACCCCACATCTGCCTTCCAGTCAAGCTAGGATTCATGGACAATGGATAAACACGGCAACTAATATGTTTCAGCCAGGAAACTTGCTATAACAGCTAGCGCTGTAAAAATCAGGCATGGACCGTACAGAAGGTACATTTTTCGATACATTTCGTGTACCGTTATTAGGTATTGCTTGAAAAAAGCGAAAGCATTGCAGTATTAGCATCAAAAATAAATTTTCAGTGTATCATGTATTTTAGCCATACTAGATACTCAAAAATAAAATGTGCCGCAGATTTTGAAATCACCAAGTTGGACACTGGGCCAGCGGTGCTCACTCAGGTGGTAGCATACTGAGAAAAGGAATGAAGTGCAATTAGAGAGACAGAATGCCAATGCCGTCAACCAAGCCAGTCTTATTTCGTCCTACATTTGTTGTATGGCAGGCAGATGAGATATACCATACGCCTCTGCACACTCGGTGACAGAGGGACTAGGAAACATGCTCTGTGTTGTGGCAGAAACAGCAGCCCTTCATTCTTATTTCAGGTTGCAGTTGTTGCCAACAAAAACAGACAACTTGTGCCACCATGGTCAGGAGTTTACAGAAGATTTGTTGTTAACTTTGTCAGCACAATAAAAGTGCACAGATGGGTCAGTGGGGTCATCGGCGCTGGCAGCGTCAAATGGATCAGCTGGAGCATTCCTTTCTTTTGAAGAAGAAGGTGCTACAACAAGCCATAGTTCTCAAGAGGCACGAGCGAAACTTGAGTTTCTTAGCCACAACCATCAAGTCGACCTGGCTATTTGCGTCACTCTCATTCTTTGATAGAAAGCACCTTCATAAAGAACAACATGGCAACGAGCTTGTCTATTTCTGCAGAGAGGATCTTTTCATTTTTGCTGCATGGCCGCATCATGGGGCTTTCTCGAACCGGCGGTGCGAGAAAATGCTGTTACTTAAAACTGTTATGTAAAAATAGCACCTAAATAACAAGATTAGCAAGACCTATTGTGCCTAATAGAAACTTTCAATCCATTTATTTTTGTCCCTTTCCTTCCACATTTCAACCAAGGGTGTTCAGCTTCAGAAGTCTGTTGAACAGAGTGCTGGGGAAATAACTTTGGTTCTCCGCACCTTTTAGCACAGGGCAAAGGCAGAGGCAACTCAGTAAATACTGCAGTAAGAAACAAAAACAATGATAGTCGATTTCCATAGTTATGCCAGATGTAAATTAGATGCACTAGCACTACGTGGTCAATGTTTTGCATAACAGTCGAGCCCACATATAACGGCCCCACTTAAGACAAATTTTCGCTTAAAACGAATGAGACCTGCATGATTGTCAAAATATAGATTGTTTCAATGGCACAAAATCACATGCATAACGAATGTCATTAAGCAGTGCTGATCGGTTATAGCGAACGGACGGCACAAACCCGGCGCCTCGATGCGAGATAACCTGCCTCTGACCGCCTTGCGCACCCGGCACGCGGCATGTTTCCCAAGCCTCATCGCAGGCCAACTGCCCGCCCCGTTTCGCGCTGCTCTTGAGCAAGCTACCCTTCCCCGCCGATGCGACTTCCAACATCGCCCTCCCGGCCCCCTCCTCGCAACTCCGCTTCCCTTTCCTCACTCTCGCAAATCCGCACGTGGCCTCTGCGATCAACCGAAGGAGGCCTTCCGTGGGAGCCAAGAGGTGGCCGCACTGGCGCTCATGGACGCCCCTCACTGGTCTCTCCGCTGGCGCTGTGCTTCTGCATCTTTAGCTTGGCTGGCTTGATTGCCGCCTGCGTACGTTGCACGTCTACCCTATCAGGCGCTTTTGTCACCTTTGTTGCGGTGCGGACATTTCGTTGGCTTCGTTCAAATCTCGGGCCCTGGTTGTAATTCAGGATGGCGGACGGGAACACGGTGCCCATTTCCATTGTATTCATCGGTAGAGATCATGAAAGTGGCCTGGACGGAGGTGACGGCCACTGGCGAGCGGAGCTGCTTCCGCAAGGCCGGCATCGTCGACGCAGTGTCTGATGCCGAGCCTGATGCTTCGCAAGATGAACAACCTGGCGGCAATTTGTGGCAGCGCGTCGTCGACTCTGACATGGGGGGGTCATGACTTTGGTTGGAATGATTTTATTTCTGTCGATGACGATGCCAACACCGCGGAACCGTGCATGGACGAGGGCATCGTTTCTGAAGTGTCAGATGAAGTTGAAACTTCAGAGCCAGCACCCATAAGCGTTCCTGTAGCAGTGAGCTACATAGAGAGCCTCAGACAACTTGTCTATGCCAAGGGCCTCGGCTATAGCACGCTTCTGCTTTAAATAAACTGGAAACCTCACTCATTGGATCTGCGCTGCCGAAATAGACGTTCATCACGGACTTCTTCGCAAAGAAAAAAAATTTTTGTTTTGACAAGCAACTGTTTTTAAAGCTGTGGTCCACTTACTACGAACTTCGGGATATAACGAACGGACTCCGCGTGACGCTCATGTTCGTTATAAGCGGTCTCGACTGTATCATAATTATGCTCTGTTATGCAATATGATATTGATGTGGGAATAAAGTTTCATATCAGCCAACGCGGTGGCTCAGTGGTTATGGTGGTCAGCTGCTGACCCAAAAGATGAGAGTTCGATTCCGCCTGTGGCAGTCGAATTTCGATGGAGGTGAAATTTTAGAGGCCTATGTACTGTGCTATGTCTGTGCACATTAAAGAACCCCAGGTGGTCAGAACTTCCAGAGTCCTTCACTACGACATCTCGTTAAACCACCACAAACTGTAAGGTGTAAAACTTTCAGAAAACAGTGTGCTATGTTGAATAGACCAAAGATTCCAGAAATCATAGACCTTAAAGGGGCCCCGAAACACATTTTCAGTGCATTCTTTTGCCTGTTGGTTGCATAGAATGTGTTATAGTGATGGTATTAGCACTGGTCGTACAGCGTATACTGCAGTTTTAAATATTTTAATTAGCTTGCAAAAACAAATTCTTGGCGCTGACAGTGTCACCATACAGTGGCGGTTTTTAGCAGTGGATATGACATCACTTAGTGGGAGCTTGATGATTGGATAAAGAGTAAATATAGTGCAAAATGTGTTAATAACTAGAGGTACGTTTTGTCAATTTTTTGTGTTTTATATTACATTAATAAAACCAACTTGTTTGCCCTAGATAAAAGCACTGTAAATAAAGCAAAAAAAAATACACCACCAAACGCTCTGGCTACTTTTTGCATCGAAGAACTTTGCGCCTCTCTGTAAACATCCTACGGCCTAGCACTCAATACTTATCGCTACTCTCTATGTATCCGAGGGCGGCTTTGCAGAATCGATCCAATTAAGCCATTGCACTTTAAAAGCGTTCGTTTCGGTTCGAAGGAAGGATGCATTCGTTTCACATTTAGCAGGCAGTGCGCATCGTCAGCTTGTGGAGGATCACTAGCTGGCGGCACCAGATGGCGCCACGTTCCCATCAACAGCGCGCGCTGGTTGCTCGCCGTGACCAACCAGCGCGCTAGGAGCGATGAGCGATGGTTGGCGGTAAGCACTAGTGGTACGCACTATGCTAAATGTGTCTGATATTTTGCGCAGGCTGTCACACCATTGCAGTATCTTGCGCTCGAGTTCGGATCCATAAGTAAGGGAACATCACTGATCAGTGTTCACTTCTGCGCCGTCAACGTGACGGTGAAGCATCACTGGGTCAGCTGGGCGTTCACGTGGTTGTTGTAACCATGCAAGCGGCGCTGCCAGCCTTGGCATGAATGAATGGGAGAGTGAAATGGGAATGGGAAGCTTCGCGATAATCGAGTAGAGGGCAGCACTGTTTGCTTGTATTTCGAAATTTCTTCATTGAATAACTCCCATTCCTATGCATCGATTCTAGTAATTCTTTTTGAGTCAGCATCCGTGTGACATTAAGAATCCATCTGAAGCACAACTGGCATCTGTTCAAGCGGTGTTTCGCAGCCCCTTTAAGAAAGTTCTCCACTTACCTAATCATATTGCCAGCATTATTAATACTAGTGAATACAGTGATGTATCGAAGTACTGAAGACACAGTATCAATTATCTATATCGGAAATCAATTTCGGTTATGTATCTTGTATCACTATTAGAAATGCAATTTTTCAGGGTACTGGGTATCGGTATCGTGTATAGTTTTGTGAAGTGTCGTGCCCAGCCCTGGTAAAAATCATAATCAGAAGCCAACTCAGGTGAAATCCAGCAAACCTTCATGGAAAGCCTCCATATTTTTTGGGGCCCTAAAAGTATTGACAGGATTAAAATTCATTGACAGCTATTAAGGTATTTATACTTTATGATATACTGCGGTAGAGAATATGAGAGTGACTTCACATATGCCTGGCTATAGGGCACTCTTTTTAGTTTTTCACACAGTCGTTTTTCGTCCAGGTCTCCTCTCCAGTCCGCTGCTCTAGAAGCACAGCACCGCCGATGATCCTTCCTTCGGGCAGCATGTTTCGCAGCAGCTGCTGCAGGTGGATCGTGCTACATTCCTCTGCTCTCGCCTTACACTCATCCTCTTTCCGTGGTAACCATGTTCCGGATGGTTACTGTAGCAGGCCTTCCTACATTCTCTATATATCCTTCTTCACTCATCGTGCCCTCCTACTCCTTCTAGGGTAACTACTCTTCAGCTAGTTCCTGTGGCACCAGGTTGCGCCTTGTAACTCTCTCGCCATACCCACCTCCTGAAATGGCTATCATCCTCTGGTTGGGAATTTTTCTGCTCTCCCGATACCCTCCGCCTACCACGGTAATAACCCTCCAGATGGTTCCTGCCGTAACCACCCACCAGTTAACAATTTCGCTGCTGATGTCATTTTCCTCCTTGCATGATAGGCACCTTCTGTGAGGTTTCCATGGTAATGCACCCACCAGTCATGCCAACGATTATAACATAATACTGCTACTACTACAATGTGAAACCCAAAAATCAGTGCTTAACAGCTATTGCTGTAACACATAGAAATATTCCCAGATAAGTGCAGATTGAAGATGGGCAAAGTACCAATTGTATTGGACATGTGTAGCAATTGTATCGGACACGTGTAGCGATTGTATTGGACACGTGTAGCGATTGTATCAGCGCAGATGCGTATCAGTGATGCGCAGTATGTACAGCGTGCTAGCTCGTACCTTAATAAGTTGTGCCCTCAATAAACATACATTTCATTTTTGCACAGACTATGTTGCTGTAAGCATGGTCCCACATGCCTGATACTTGCCCACTGATACTTGCTGATATTTGATACTGCCCGGGTCGAAAGCTGCGCAACGTGCAGAAAATACGCATGCAGACAAGCACAGGAGCCACTTCTAATGCGACCAGTTCCCAAATGTGCTTGGTACAGGGTTGGAGTGGTTATCTTTCTTATGCGGCAAAATCATATGTGTTTGGCTGTGGTGCCTTTTCTAATTTTCCCGAGGTCGACAACCTGGAAGACACAACTGTGGAAACCACGATTGCAGCCCTTAGCGCCATGTTTGCCAGGTATGGTGTATCAGTGGAAGTCTGCACAGATAACGAACCCAGTTGTCGAGCCACGAATTTGCCACCTTTGCCAAAACGTACAGCTTCTATCATAAAGCCTTGAGCACCCGTTATCGACACTCGAACTGCAGACCCTGAAAAATACCCTCGAGGCACGGGAGGATTTCTGGCTTGGTCTTCTAGCATATCTCTACACCTCTTGAAGATGGGCACTCTCCGGGTGAGCTTCTTCAGAGGAGGCGACTTCGTTCTCACCTTCCCGGCTTTGGAAGGGTGTCCGGGACCAAAGTGAGGAAACACCACCAAGCCAGGGCTGGAAAGCCTTCGGCAGTACTATACAGAGGCAAAAAGGTGCGGCTTCACAATGCTGCGGGTTGGTCACGGAATGCGACGATCATAGCTGAAAGCGCTCCCCTATCTACTTGGTACAAACCCAAGATCATCGTGTGCTGCGGTGAAACTGCCGGCACCTACCTAGGATGGAGGAGCGATATAGCAGTGACAGCGATGACAATGACGAGGAGAGTCTCAAGGGGTTCCCACTCCCACACACAACAGTGTACGACACCAACGGAACTAACTGCGCAAGCCTGTCGAGTAACTTCATGAAACAGCGAGGGATTGATGCTACCAGTAAGTGGCCGCGATCCTCCACCGAGCATCCCATCGCAGCCCCCTGTGAGAAGGTCAACTCGTAGCAACCAGCCCCCACAGAGTTAAGTTATGACAAACACAAGTACCAATTAAGTGCCTTAGCTATGATTGATAGTTATATTTATCTATGTGTTTAATTTTGTTCGTTCCCGAGGGAGGATGTATCGGACACATGTAGTGATTGTATCAGCGGAGATTTGCATCAGTGATGCGCAGTATGTACAGCGCGCTAGCTCGTGCTTTCACATGTTGTGCCCTCAATAAACATGCATTCCATTCTTGCTCGGGCCATGTTGCTGTAAGCGTCGTCCCAACTGCCTGATACCGCAATATGTTCAGTCTACTGCCAGCCTTCAAGGCTTTTATCAGCAGGCTTCATTTTCATCAAGTGCATTCCACTAAACAACTCGAACAAAAATCAGTGCAGCACTGAACACAGCAAGGTAAGCAACACTGCCGAGAGAAAGGAGCATGCGTAAATTTGACTACAGCAGCAGTGGCCAATATGTCTGCCACTGTTCGAACGATGCTGCTAACCGTGGGGTTGGAGTACCAGGCAGGAAGAGGAGGCGGAGAAGTCGGAGAATGCCACCTCTCTCCTGTATGCACCCTCCCATCCGTCGACTCTGAAACGAACTCGCTCCTCGCTTCGCGTCCGCACTCCCGGCAATCGTAGTATGCTGGCGCCATAATTTCGCAAATAACCCATACTGCTAGCACTGTGTGAAGGCTATGCCTTGTTGTTTTGCGCCACCCTTGTACCCAGACTGTTGGAACACCTCTTGATGTGTCACTACAGAAGCAAAAGCTGTGGAGACTGCTACATTCGCCACAAGGTAGTGCTTGTGGCACACGAACACAGCATATTGTGTTTCTACATGGCTCAATGAGATCGTAAGTAGATGTTTTTCTTATGGCCATTCAAGTCGTATCATTATTTTTGTTATTATGTTATTATCATTATGGTTTGGTCAAATTTCTAGCAACACTGCATTAGCTATAAATGTTTGGCAGGGTGCGTTTGCTACATTAAGGTCAACTGCCGCAGCGCTTCTGTAACATGTACACAAACTTCCATGAAAGCCGTGTTCGATATTCGAGAAGCTTCGCAATATCGAGATTCCCTACAAGGAGGGTCAACTATACATCCAGGTTTAATAGCACTACATTGCCTATGTGCTGCAATCAGTCTTCTGTCCCTGTATAAAAGAGCCTGCAAATAGCTGCACACCCTGGAAAAGATGGCTTCAATAGTGCAGACTTGTTCCTTTGTGCCAGACATTCTGAATTTCGTTCTACTGCTCTGGTCAGAAAGGAATGCAATCCTTTGCATCAACTGTTCCCAGTTAATGGCGTGTAAAAGAAAAATCCAGCCAATTTTTGTTTTTTGCACTTGCTCTGAAGTTATGAAATGCCCTTGCTCACATGCAAAGCAGTCTTATGGGCTAGCAGGTTGAAGCGAAAATGACGATGATGACACGTTTTAAGGCGATAGCCTTTAATGGCTCACACTCGCGGTGACCGTCCGTCTGTTACATCACCACCTATGTCATGTGACCTTGTGATGTCACATGATCTTAAGGTCACGTAATCTATAATTTGGGTCAAAATTGCAAATCAGTGCGATGAGTCACAAACAGCTTTCACCTTCCTGCAGTTAAGAGATTATTAAGTGCCTCCCACAAATTTATGTTAGGTGTGGAACAACAGCGAAGTGCACTGTAACAAGACTAGATGGGCCAAACAAGCGATCTCCCCACTCTGCGAGTGGCCTCGTTGCTGTTGTGTGTTGTGTAGCTTTGGCAGTGGCCAGCTCTGGACTAACTCGTGGCATGAGGGCATTCAGTTCCTTTTTACGCGATAGTGTATACAGCTCATTTGGTTGGAAAGCCATCAGTGTAGTAGTAGTCGGCACCGCGTGTCGGAAATAATCGGGGGCTACGTAAAAATATCGTATCATGGTAATTTGTGGTTCTAGAGGCTGACGAGTGATTGCTGTGTGATAGGCGATGAAGTGTTAATTAAATCGTTCTAACTGATTAACTAAAGAAATAAAAAATGGAAAAATTGTTCAAAGGTGTAAAAATGCTAAGAATTAAAAGCCAATGCTTGACGATGCTAATTAAGAAAATTTAGAGTGTAATTGCTCAATTATTTCATTAAAGAATTGAAAAAGAAAAAGAAAATTACATTCAAAGATGTCAAACTGCTCCAAATGGAAAGCCTACCCCACTACGCTTTTGCGTCGATGCGGAGCATAAGTGTCTTTTCCAATCCAATTTTTTCTTCAAGTCTTTGTGTAATGCTCGCGACTTTTTATTTTTCTATATCTTAGTTTTTAAAAAACACATTATTAATTATTATTGCAGAGAATAAAAGTTCCGACCACCACTGACAACAGGAATAAAAAAATGGTTGCCTGCTACGGATTCATCCAGTCCTTATATTGTAGCACAGGGGGTCTCCGATCCCTTGTCAGTACTGATGGGGAGGTCTGAGGACCCTCGAGAGCCCCCTGATTATAAGCACTGAATTAATCTACCAAACCAGTGAGCATGGTAGCACGTCCTCCGCCATTTTCTCACAGACATATTTTGCCAGCAGCACTAATGTAATTTTTTTACTGCGGAATTTCTAACGTCATGTGCACATTCTAAGCATTCAGTAAAAACTCTGATATGCGAGATAACTAGGTGTGAAATATGACACCACACAAAGTGCCAATTAACAATTCAGCACAACTCAGAGCTCACCTTGTACGTGGTAAAGGAAGTAGCTTGGCCCACTTAATTCCTAAGGTCTCACTCTCCTTCTACAACGAACAAAACTCACTAGATATTTCTTTGCTAGCAATGCACACAGAGCAACTCTATGCCAGGCTGTCCTCGTTACAAACTTGCAGTGTGCCCCCTTAATCTCACACCATCATTTTGTAAAACACTGTGAGACTTCACCACGCCAACTGCCCAACCATATATCATGATCGCACTAAAAACTTTTCACGTTCTTTCATCTTCCCCACAGAGTGACAAATTACAACAATTCAATCCAAATAAGTCCCTGCAGTCATCATTGTTGAATGGTTCAATGTGACCTTTTTCTTGTACTCACACTTACCATCTCCGCTTCATTTACAAATACCGTCACTCTCTTGAAACCTTGACAAAGCACTTTGTGCAAAACAAAAAACAGCTCCATGCAAGGAACAAACAGGACAAACCTTGCACAGCTTCAGCGCAACCTCCCTCTGCGTTGACGTGGTGATCATACGGCAGATACGCCGAAACACATCATACCGCCGGTCCATCGCCGAAGTCATGCCACGGCGGTCCCTCGCCACCTTGTCACCGGATGTCGCGTAGTACTTTTGCAAGTCAGCCACTGTGACTTCATCCTTCTCCATCAGCTGCTTGAGCCGCTTGTAGCGCGACAACACTGAGCCGGGTGTCCGCCAGGGCATATCTTTGGAGACCTGAACATACATGTATCACGCCAACTGGCCCACTGCAGCAGCGCAACATGCCAACTATGCATAGATTTTAATGGCGCAAGGACGGCATAGCAAGACAACAGGCCGGCACCTTGGTAGTTAGTAATCAAATAGTGATTATTTTAGCTTATGCAAGAAAAAACTTGACCACGTACGTGTAGGCAAGCCCAAATCTAACAGCCCCACTTAAAACAAATGCTTCCATAGTACAAGTGAAACTAATGTGACCATTACGATCCACATATGGGCTATGTTACCGAGCATCAATAATAGCGAACACTTGTAGACATGGGACTTGGTTCTAGCAAGCAGACAGGAACCACAAACTTGTGGAAGATGGAGGAGCATTGAAAGTTCAACCGAAGAATCAAAACCTCATCGGGGGACAATTTCAACTTGATAAACTTGTCAAAAACGTCGGCAGCATAACAGACAGATGCCAACAAGCCCTGCCACTTGTGCACAACGCCACCGTAGCCTACTTCGATGGCAACGTATGGCTTGCCTGCAGATGGAAGCAACCTTGTGGCAAGCAAGGAATAGGCGCAATGTTTACACATGGGAAAACGCTAGCTGCACTTCGTCCGCCCAAACACAGGCCTGCAATTTTATGACAGAAGAGACGGCAACGCACCACGACCAAACAACGGGAAAATCATGTGAACCCCGCTTACTTTTTCACACATTGGCCCATATATGCACTGAGCAAGTAAGACTGCCAATCCAAGAGTCACCCATAAATTCGCCCCTGTAGGCAGAACAAGATGGGAGAAGTTCTCCAAAATAGCTGCCACCTGAACTGCTTCGTGCATCATCATCATCATCATCAAGCCTTACTACACCCACTGCAGGGCAAAGGCCTCTCCCATGTCTCTCCAATTAACCCTATCCTTTGCCAGCTGCATCCACCCTTTGCCTGCAAACTTCTTAATCTCATCCGCCCATCTAACCTTCTGCCGCCCCCTGCTACGCTTACTTTCTCTTGGAACCCACTCCGTTACCCTTAAGGACCAGCGGTTATCTTGCCTTCGCATTACATGCCCTGCCCAAGTCCATTTCTTTCTCTTGATTTCGACTAGGATGTCATTAACCCGTGTTTGTTCCCTCACCCACTCTGCCCGCTTCCGGTCTCTTAACGTTACACCTATCATTTTTCTTTCCATGGCTCGCTGCGTTGTCCTTAACTTAAGCTGAACTCTTTTCGTTAGCCTCCACGGTTCTGCCCCGTAGGTGAGTACCGGTAAGATTGAGCTGTTATACACTTTCCTCTTGAGAAAAATTGGTAAACTACCACTCATGATCTGTGAGAATTTGCCATATGCGCTCCACCCCATTCTTATCCTTCTAGTTATCTCCCTCTCATGATCCGGATCAGCTGTCACTACCTGCCCTAAGTAGACGTATTCCATCACAACTTCTAGGCTTCCAGCCGCGGCGGCGCACTTTGATGAAGGAAGAAGAATGCTAGAGGCCTGTGTCCTGTGATGTCAGGGCACGTTGAAGAACCACAGGTGGTCAGAATTATGTAGAGCCATCCACTACGATGTCCCTCATTGTCTTAGTCACTTTGGGACGCTAGTCTCCATAAACCAAATATGACATTTCACGCAAGATGAGCATGAGACCCGCTGGCTTAGCCCGATCCACAGAGCAAGATAGGCAGGAGTGCCGACTCCTCAGTTAAGAGGAGGTCACTTTTGCTACATCTCAGAAAGCTTGGTGGGGAAACTGTGAGATGGTGCTGGGACTTGGGCTCTGCACTCAGGGGAAAAATTTTCAGGGTAGCACAATCCACCTCTCCCCACATTCAGACTTGGAGGGTATATGGATGTCGCTGCCTGATGCTCCTAGCATGACAGTCACGTACGTGGTGCCCTGTGTATCTGCCTCTGATGTGTCGTTATTATAAATGACAAACTTCTGCGTAGTTGGTAGAGCCAGCTTCAATGACATCAGGAACAAATGCTCACAGGAAATTGCAAAAAATAATCTTTGTCACTCGTTTAAGCAGCACTTCACGCATGTTTGCAGGCCCCAAAGGTGAAATCAGGCTGAAAAGCCGCCATTCTATACGATTACCTGCAAGTTTTCGTATTCAGCCTTCTGGCAACATTTAGCCACAGTGGCCATGTTCCTCCTAAGTCCGGCCATGTGGGGAAAAGGTACATGATGCTCTGAAAATTTTCATACTGGAGCTGTACAGAACTACCGCCGAGCCACCGCTACGGTGGTTCCAGGATCCATGGTAGAGACACTTCGTTCCCTTTATTTAACAAGCATGCGCATGCAGCGTAAGATTCATTGCAGTTGTCTGCTTCATGTCGCTGCAATAGCTGTGCTTACATGAATGTGACAAAATGCGACAGTAGCGCATCACGGGCAATGCGATGCACCAGCGTTTACATGAAGCGCATTATCTCTGGCGCGATGGTGGCAGCACACAGTGTCGCATGTCGAAGGCAAAGCAGTGCTGCCGGTGAAGCTGGTTTCCACTTCTTTTTGACACTTCCTGCCTGCCTTGTCAGCTGCTGTGGCGTTGAACTCCCGATTCTGTCATGTCCTTAAATGCAACACTGCATGCATACGTTGTGCTGCTTTGTCGGTG
The DNA here is from genome assembly GCF_052857255.1 of Amblyomma americanum. Taxonomy (NCBI): domain Eukaryota; kingdom Metazoa; phylum Arthropoda; class Arachnida; order Ixodida; family Ixodidae; genus Amblyomma; species Amblyomma americanum. The sequence goes on from NC_135507.1 coordinate 87,173,289, forward strand.
CTGACGAAGTTTCACGTCCCTCTTTTCACTATAGCTTGCATGCAGCATACGTGGCGTCACCACCAGATAAGGTTAGCTTACTGCTAAGAATGTCTGCATGCAACAGTAGTAGCGGCAAGTTCGACCATAATAAACTGGGCTGTTATACAAGGTGAGAACATACAACTAGCACTCACAGACCGACGAAGAAAATGCATTTTAAAACGCCCAAAGTCTTCGCTGGCTAAGCGTGCTCTTGGAGAAAAATACACCTGTGTAGCGCATCTTGTGGAGGGATCCGGTGCCACCATCGAACGCACCATTTTATCACCGTTTTCTCTCCCGGAACTCGGCGAGCACACCAGACTCGTAACAAATTCTCTTCTGACAATTCCTAATGCGCTGCAATCTTGTTTGCAAGCGGTGCAAAAGTCGACTTACTCGTCTCAATCCACCCGTCTGGCAAAATGATGTGGCGCGCTTTCCTAGTGTATTATCGTTGTTTAGATGAATGCGATGCGTAGAAACTTTATGCGATGCGATGTGCCAGTTGTGGAATTCATGTAAACACTGCTAATGATGCGTCACCGCATTTGTCATCTGCTCCTGCTTGCTTCATGTAGCTCACCTGTCACATTGCGCTGGATCCTACATGCGCACGCTCTTCATGCAGAAGTGTTTCGCGCCTGTTTTTTCAGTCTTTTCTCTTGCGTTCCAATGACAACCTTGTAGTGAGTATTAGTACTGCATCATGAAAATGGCAAGGTATATGCCAGATTTAATGGCCGATATCTGCACATGGGCTAACGGAGAGAGCGCACTGGAAGCCTTCAGAATAATTTCAGCCCCTGGAGTACTGTAATGTGCATTCATAGGTGAAAATTTCCTTTTGGGAATCTGCTGGTTTGTGTTCATTTTAGTTGGTCCCAATAGAAACCTTGCTGGTTTTGTGCTGGGCCTGCTGGTCCCAACAGCAACACTTGCTGGTTTCAGTTGATCCCAACTGAGAATCTGCTGGTTTTTAGCTGGTTGACATCGCACAGGACTCACATAATGTGCATTTTTAGGAACTTTATGCAACTCAACTTAGAAGCAGCAGCACCGGCGTCAAAGCGGCTCTTCACTGCCATGCGAACAACTTTCCTTCTTCATATCCTGGTACAGCCAACGACGAAACAGTTCATTGTCTACTCTCTATGTACGCAGCACCAGTATTCATATAATGCTGCACAGTAAGCGCTTCTCACATTTGTCGCGCCGTCTGTGTACCGGCCCTCTTGTAGGTCTGTCGTCTGCGTGCCCCTCGAGCTATGTTCACAGGCCCAGTACACCCAGATGACAGTCCCAAAATTACAAGGGCAGTGCTCAGACAACCTGGCATCATGTGAGATGAGCCTGCTTCTTCCTTCATTGAACATGCATATTGAAGAGGGGGCTCCAATTTACGTAACATCATCAAGAGATGAAACTCAAATAAGAGAACTACCATATTTACACGATTGTAAGTCAACTCGAATGTAAGTCAACCTCCCCAAATCACATTTCCGAAAAATAAAAAAACTTCCGGGGTTGTTTAAGCTTGGCCTTGAATAGTTGAATGCGATAGCATTATCCAGCGGCCGTTGTTTATCGCCAGCCGCAATCGGCTGCTGCACGCGGGTGTGCCCGTGGGCACATTCCAAAACGAAAATGTATTAGTCACTGGACTACTCATCCACACTTGCGCCATTGTCCTCACTAGCACTGCCGTTGTGATCGCTGCTGTGGTCCCACAGCACGTCGTTCTGATGTTGTCGTGGAGTGAAATCCCGCACTTCGCAAACAGCCACATCCTGACATCGCGTGGAACAGCTGAAAATTTTCCTCGCTGCGGCTGCCACACCTCTACATCCATTGCGAACGTCGAACTTGTGGCCTGGCGTGCGGCTGTTCGTTTCTTCGGTGTAAAAAATGGCAGCCATCTTGAATGTAGCCATGAATGAGCGCCGGTCGCTTGCCGGACCTATAACACAAATGATGACTGACGAAGCCCTACATCAAAAACTTGTGAAACGCGGCCAGCTGTAGTCAAATGCATCAGAGCCAAAAAGAAACTACGTGTGAATGGCGTCGGGTCTTCCAGTTGACTTCTGACACTCCCTGGCGCTGCTGCCATTCCGAGTAGGGGTGTCGGCCTCGATTGGAACAGCGGCCCTTCCATCAACTATCAACGCTCCCTCGAAAGCCGAGCGCACATAAGAAAACTTGTTTTGGGTGCTTGAGCTTCCCTTAGAACGCGATCGCATTATCGGGCCGCCACCGTTTATCAGCAACCGCAGTCAGCAGCCACGTGTGAGGTGCCAGTTTGCTGCTTATCGATAGCCGTCATTGGCTGCTGCCCGCAGGCCCGGGGAGGGGATGACAGTTCTGTGCATTGGCATAGCAGCTGCTCAAGGCCACCATCAAGAGCGATGCGATGCAGCCACGCAGCAAAAATGCAACCACGCTCTAGCATGCGTGACATCTCGTTTGTCTCACCTTTACTTATAGTGCAGTGTTTTCATTTCGACTGTAAGTCGACCCCCCACTAAAGATTTCCAATTAAAAAAAAAAAATAGGTCAACTTACAATCGTGTAAATATGGTAATATACAGACACATAAAACCATGTAAGCTCCTCGAGGGGAAACGGAAGCGAGTTTGATTAACACTTCTAAGCAACATTCTTTGGACCTTCCAAGCAGAATTAGCCTGCAATAGTACTGAGCTTCTCACTGCTAAGATCATCTCATTTTAGTGTTTGTGTTTCAACTGTTTTGCTCGCATTCTATTTGACACTGATGATACATCAGCAGATCCATCAATGCAAAATCGGTTGTGTATGCACAACGATATGCCTGATTCCCCCTGTGCATTTCCCGGCTAGCACAAGCTACTGCTACTATATATGGGAGCATAGACAGGAACACTAGCTATTTCTAGAGCCACCAGAAGCTTTGCTAGAGTACCGCACTCTTCCTCTCCATGCCTCCTGATCAGAAGGGTATATGTGGCAGCCGCTGCCTAGTGTATCCAGTACAAAAGTCATCTTTGTGGTGCTAAGTTTATGTGCCCTCTTAAATGTAATCATTTCCAGTGATAATTTAAAATGCTGTCCAGTTGTCACAGCTCAAACTGGCGATATCATGAACCAACACTTACAATTAAGGAACAGGAAACGAGAATTGCTGCAACTGGTACACTTATGCAGGCTCCAGAGGACAGTCCAGAGCTGTTGGAAGGGTGCTGCTCCATGCAATTGACCTGCTATGGTTCGTTTCACTCTTTCTGGCAACACTCCATGGGCTGTAGTAGCCAACCTTCCAAGCCCTGGTGGCACGAGGCATACGAGCACGATACTCTGGAAATTTTAGGAGTAACTCTAGCTATTTCTACAAGGACGATAGTGAGCACAGGAAGGCATGCACAAAGCCACGCTGATAAGCAAAGGGGAGTGGAAAGAGAGTACAGCGCAAAGTTGAGCCCCGGTCACGTGCTGGGCGTTTGTGTAGCAAAATCGCTCCTGCTGAGTGCATGCACTGCCACGTGTCAGGGTCGGTGTTCCAGTCTACCTCACTCCATGGCACGGCCGGAGCACACAGCACAAGTGAATGAAACACACATTCGGGGCAAGTGTTCTCCACCAGATTTAGACACTCCGTTTTTTAGAGGGCAGACCGTTCCTGACTTGCAGTTAGGATTCACGAGCAAGGTTGAATAATCCTTGCTGCTCCAGTGGCTTTTCTGGCTCTACTGTGCACCTGCAGTATCATGCCCCTGCCCCAGCATCACTCACCGCAGACCAGCATCCCTGTCCGTGCTTCTCCACCAGCTCCACCAGGGTCTGGTCCTCGCAGGGAGTGTATGGGCCCGAGACGACTTGGTATTCAAAGAAGTTGAGGAAGTGCTCCCGGCACTGATTGTTTGTCCGGCTCGGCAGGAGGGTGGCCACCTAGGGACAGAATTACAACACCAAGATGGCACAGACAGTTCTGTCCACTGCGATGGTAGTACAAACTTCCACCTCCCCATCATCCTGGGGTCACGTAATGTAGCCTAACTATTTTTCCAACTACAACGTAAGGCGAGGAAAGGAGAGGGGGAGTGTAAAAACACAGTCGACTCCCATTAAAACAAACTCAGTTAAGACCAAGTTCCAGATATAAAACCTAAGAACATTAGGTTGGTTTCTCATGGGCTCAGTGTAAAAAAAAAAATTCTCTTATGGCCAAATCTTCGCATATTGTTTGGTTAAAACAAACTAACGCAGCGACTAAAAATGAAACGGCACTAGCGGAGCACCTGCAAGGCATTCTCAAAGCAAGAATTGATTAAAAAAAAATGAAATAGCTTGCCCGCAAAAACACTCAAAGGCACGGGGATGCTCTGTTGCGGTGATATGTTCATGTATAGTGGGGCATTTTCTTCTGTGGGGATGTGTGGGGCAGCAACATGCAAGATCTCGGCTTGATGCACGCGTCGATTGCTGCGTGTTGCCTCTGCCAAACGAAAAGGCATCTAGTACGTGCGGAGTGCACTTGCTACCTTACTTTAGGCTTATCGGGATGCAAAGCTGACCAAAACGTGCTACGAGATTATGGCAGAAATGAGATCTTGCCTCATATTGTAACAATGGGTGCTGCAGTGTTGAAGAAACAAGGATTTATAATTTTATTTTGCACTACAAATTAAATAAAACAACTTGTGGCACCATATCCAGCTGTGAAATTTCGTCATTAGCATATCCCAACACATGACCACATTTTGGTAAACTATCACTGATTTTTATTACATGCGTAGTATTTCTTATTGCGACCAAAGCAGAAGCCCCAGTCAAAAAATCTGTCCATTCGTCTGTCTCAAGCCTCAGTTGGAATGTGGCAAGCTGGAGAGAGGGAAATCCCCTCTCATTTTCAGAGTACAGGGGAGCAAGAGGGAACCAAATGAAACCAAACCGCAGACAGCAAGTTTACTGTTGCGCAAAAAAAAAAAAGAAAAACTGAGTGGTTATTGAAATTGAGCTTCGTTCCCTGTAAACAGTTGGATAGGAGCCCAAATTTTATTTGCAGGGTGTCGCATCCGGGGACGTTGCATGCCGTAACCAAAAATTTCCTTACATAAATCTAAACTTCCCAACTTGGAGCAATTTTTTCCTGCAGGAGAGAGAGTGTGTATTGTGTGTGTTTTATGGTGCATAAGCAGCTCTGGCTATCATGCACCAAACACAGGGTTAGTAGGATCTCACTGTTGGGCAGGCGGACAACTAGTTCATAAAAAAATTACAATTTGCTGATGAGGAAATATCCCTCTTTTACAAATCTAACTACTCGTGATAAGTTTACTATTGCATTCTCTCCTAAAAGCAAGCTGGGGTGGAAAGGGACGTGTTTATAGTAAAATATTGAGAAATGCTTTTTTCATATTTTATAAGTTTCCTGCAATGAAAACAAAGTATGGTTTACTGTGACCACTTCGCCACATCCAGAAAGGGGATTTCCTTGTTTAATTAGTATGAAGATATGTGTTAGATGCCTATGTCCAATGCGAAGGGACACAAGATAACTCCAATAAGGTGTTCTTGGTGTTGGCACGACTTCCATTCACCAAGGATCGGATTCACCAGCTGCAGTTTGTTGTTGATTTCATCATTCCATGCAGACTGCCAGTCCGAAAAATCCCCACATTTATGCCCGAAATATCTTATAAAATTCTTTCCAACAATTCCTGCTGTTCGTCGCTTTTAATTTAAAGAGCAGGAATTTGTAAAACATTGCTCGTTGCAAGCGAGTTATTTTCTTGTGTTTTCTCAGCTGTGTACTTCATGCAAGAGCCACCCAAGAGATAAGTTAGCCACCATCATTGCCCGAGGCTGTACGTGTTAAAGGAAAAGGCAGGGCAGAATCTGATGAGAAAGTAGAACGCATATAATGAAAGGTCAAATGAAAAGCGGGATCAAAAGAAAACCAGAATAAAACTTACATTCAATGAGAACGTATTTTTTGATGGAAACAAGAAAAAAAAGCACATAGTAAATAAACTTGCATCTCGTACGTGACTTTTATACCTAGGCAACCACCAGCTCAACGTGACTACTGCAACTGCACCGAAATTAGCATATCTGTTGCATGTATCGACAATTAACCTTCTGGAAAAACTAGAAAAACATAGAGTTGGGGGTGAAGTTTCGTATGTAAGTTGGCTAACGGAAGTTCAAGCCGCCAACATGCAAATAAGCTGGCTGGCACAGAGTATGGCTCATTGCTGCACAGCAGCATGCAATGAGGAAAGCGTCCCCGGAGACACCCTGAGCCCAAAGACAAACGAAAGACACGATCATAGGAGAGCACGAGAGAAGGTGCAGGATGGAACCACGCCTTCTTTATTGTTTTTTCTAATTCTAATAATGCTCGGCAGAAAGCCTCAACATCATCAGTAACATCAATGTCGTACATTAAAAGCAGTTTTTATCTAACAACGGAGGACCAATAGTGCGAACGCACCATAGGTAAGGCAACGGCAATGTGAGGCTCAGTGCCACAGTCGTGTGGGTCTTACCCAGAAACGTTTATTGCGGCTCTTTTAATAAAAAAAAATATACGCGTGGGAAACAGCTCAGTAGCAGTAGTGGCAATCATTGTATTCTGAGAAGGCACGATGTTAGTGGTATGAGCAAAGGCTTTCAACGGCTTCTCAACTGTGGCTTTGGCTCCCTTTCTGAGCTAAAACTACTATAAATCTCACTCACCACATAGTAATAGCGAAAACACTACTTAACACAGTCTCAACCAAGAATCTTATATGAAGCCTTGGAAGTAACTTGGGTAAGCTTGAGGGGGACCTTGGCCAAATATAGCATAGCAACAGCCCATGCAGAAATAAAACAAATATTGCCACGAATGGGTTTTAAGCCACCATCGCGTGAACAGAGCAGCTTTGCTGGCCACTGAGCGAGGGCACCATGATATTGCCGCAGCTAATCATGCTTTGTGTTGAACTGCAACACACTCTCAAGCTGTGTATTGCGTATGGCATTGTCTTCCTTAACTTCTATCTGCAGCCCATACAGATCAGAGCAGCTTAACCTGATTCTAATATCGTCGCCCAGTGTGCAAACAACCAAGCAAAGCACAAAGACAACCAAGCTAAACACGTGCTTTCACACACCTACTCAATTTAACTAAGTTAAAACCTTGCCAACTTTTTAGTATAATGTCCATTTTAGTTTCCACACCCAAAGCTGTTATGGCACTGTCATGTATGGCTTGTCCAAGAAAGTTTTAGTTGACCATGTTTGCTGCTCCATCAAAGAAATTCAAAACACTGCGGTGCCATCTAGTTACAACAGCTAAAGCGCATGGTAGACAATGCAATGCCATCATTGTTTTCCATTGAAGGTCACACTGGAGAGAGTGTTAGCTATAACATGACATGACAAACACTCCTGAAATTTTTGAAAACAGTGTGCACTTAAAACCAATACAGTCAACGACCGATTTTTCGGACTCTCTAGGGACCGCGAAAATGACCGAAAAGTCAGGCAGTCCAGAAAATCAAATTTCACTGAAAAAATCGCGGACTTATTACCAATATGCCGAAGGAAGGCGTCAGTTGTATTGCTCATATTCTAAACCTCCTTATGACTAAATTTCGCCCCGCGACATGTGTACGGACGAGGACAGCGACCGCTTTCATGAGCGCGGCCTGGCTGTGCTGCCCGCGGCATGTCGCCGAAGATTGCAGGGGTTGGGATAAAGTCTAAATTGGGAAGCAAACACGCGACTGCGGGAACTGCCTTGCACCTGCAGTACGATGAACCTGGAACGAGAACGCAAAGAGGGCAAAACAATAAGAACCGAGAAACAGCCGAAGCTAGCGCTCCATCGGCGTTGGCCTTCGTCATTAGCCCTAGCGAGTAGAGCCGAAATTGGCATCGTATCCGGCGATATGCGCTCTGCGGTGGCGTCTTGCCTGTCGTCGAAACAGCAGTTGTTTACGGTTTTACGATAGAAAAGTCAGGGTTGCGGTGCGTTTTGCTGCGGGTACGCTGACCTTGCTTTGAGATGCACCACCATTTCCTCCTGCGCTCGCCGTTTCCGTGGAGCCGTACGTCTCCCAGGCGCTTCGCTGCTACCTCTTTCCGTATCCAGGACAAAAGACTCGGCACAGATGAGTCCCGCAAACTCTGACTACAATCAAGAACAGTACGAATTCAAAACCATGCGGGCGCAATGTACAAACTCGCGCAGAATTTCCGCATCTGATGTTAAAAGCTTCCTTTAAGCTTGAATTTAGTTTTGTTTGATCAAGTTTTCGATCTCTCCTCCAGTTTGAATTAATGAGGTTCCACTGTACGCATTACCATATTTACTCGCGGTGTGAGTCCATTCGCATATTGAACCGCCCCACTTTTGTCGGTCAGAATTGACTTTTTTTTTTTTTCAGTCTTTAGCTTTTCGTAGCTGGTTCCTCAGTTTTCGCGCGGTCCGCAGCGCAGACCTTGGCAGCGCACCAAAATGCTCCTGGCCGCTGATAATATCACTTGTTTATCTTTTCAATGCTGCCCGCCGCCGACAACACCACCACTTGTTTATTTTTTGAGGAGAGCTACTGTCAGAGGGGTGGCAGAGGGGAGGGGGAGAGCGCGGCACGCTCAGCGAACTTGGCAGAGCGCCAAGGCAGAGTCATTCGTATTATGCACTCGTCACCATCCTGTGTTTTTTCTTTAACCTCGCTCAAAAAACGCGTGCCTGACCTTCAGGACCGGTGTTCGGCATGTTCACGTTATCTCGATGACGCGAATGGCCGGTGCCGTGGGCTACCACTAAATTGCCGGATCGCGTCAAAGTGAACGATGCTTAATAGCAGCGGCACGAACACAAACCCGTCTGACCGCACGCATTTGTTGATGGTGGAAGGACGGACGGAGGGACCGACCGACGGAGGTACGATATGACATATCGACCCTTCGAAAAAAATCTGTTAAAAGTTTTTTTCCTGCGTAATGAACCCTCCTCCCAAACTGATTTTAACTTTTCTGGAAGAAATGTGGGTTCAATACGCGAGTAAATACGGTATATGGCAGCTTGGGTATTGGCAGCGAGTGCGAACAAGATATCAAGCAGTCAGTTCCGGTGTGTCCAAAATTTCAAGCGCTCTTATACATTGGCTCTATGGGCCATGTCGCGGTGCCGCGAAAAAGTCCGAATAATCAAGGATGACCGAATAATCAGGTGTCCGAATTTTCGGTCGTCGACTGTAATTAATATTTTATCGAGATGTGGCCACATTGTAGAATACACTGATAGTGGTGGGTTTCACAGCAAGATGGCTTTTTATTGATTTTAAATGACCAAATTAAAATTATATATACTTTTAAAATATATATACTTTGATATTGCAGTGCTCAATTCTTACAATACGAAGCACAATTTTTTCATTTCCACCATGATCTCATAACATGTTTCGGTCAGTAGTCAGTCCCTTTACAAGCGCAATGCAACAGCGTCAGATTTCACATCTGTTGCAGCTTCTGTTGCAATTTGTGTGCACCTTTGCGTCAGTTTCTTTGCAGCTGTCGGCACATCAAACACCATACTTGGACAGCTAGCTGCAGAAGCAGATATCCACTATGCTGTGACAGTGCCAACATTTGCATAGATCACACTGTTTTTTTGATTTCGATTCTGTATTTTGGTTACTGTCTAGAAGCCAGGTTTCTCACAACCCAGTAATCAGATTGTGACGACGTCACAAGGTCGCATGACCTCTCTCAACCAACCATAAATTTAATTTCCCCCTGCCACAGTGGGAAGGCTGCGATGACGTCGCAAGCTATCATGGCATCTCTCAACCAATAAGGGCAGACTGTGCTGGCGTCGCAAGGGCACATCACCTCGCTTGACCGATCAGCGAATTCTGTGACACCGGACGTTGGTGGGGTTTAGGTTGGATGACAACTCTAATGCTCTCGCGTTAACAAAAGCGCAACAAATAAGTCCTGCCTTGCTCCAGTTATCACATCCATACAGCTTGACGGCCACAAGGAGCATCATGTCTTCTTCCGCCGTCCAGTGGCCGCGCAGCACCTGCGGGTCCAGAGACCGCTGGTAGCGGTTCATCAGCTGCTTCTTGGACCGCCAATTCATGATGTGCGCCACCTGCAGAAAGTCAGCAGCACGAATCAATTGGAGCGAAGAAAGAGTATCTCCGTGGCCAAGGTTCAGTGACTACACACAATAGTCAGACATTTAAATGCAGTGCACATGACGACCAGATACAAAGACTACAAAAGCTGCCGCAAACCATTATATTCAACGAAAATCGTCATGGCACAACAGGCTGCACACTTGAGAAATGGAAGGAATTTATTACATGAATCTTTGCACAACAATCCACTCAATAGTTTGAAGCACCTTTGGAACACCTATGCAGTTTTCGCATTCGCCAACAATCCAAGCTCTCAATCCTTAGCTGCTCCAATAAAATTTCCGGGATTAATGTGAGTCGTTCTTTTTGCCACTTCAAACGACAAGATACCATCGCCCAATGTTAATTGCAAGCCCCTGCTGTTTGAACAGTGAAAAATGCTGCTCATTTTTGAATTACAATGAAACATACTGTCAGCCAATTGCTGTAATACTGAAAGACATGCACAATGGATATAGCAGAAGGAGTTTACAGGAAGACTCATACAAGAGTTCAGAGGAAGTGCAGTTTTGAGCATATTTGCCCAATTTTTTTTTATTCCAGCTGATTTTCATGGGCTTAGTCAAGCTTCTAGTCAGTATTTTAATTTTACTGGCTGATTGTACATTCTACTCATAAAGGTTCAGCTCTGCATTTCAGTCAGAGCCTCCGTTTATGCAATTTATTATGACAGTGTCTGTAGTAAGATAAAACTTAAAAATGCAGCAGAACCACGTTCGGCGGTGTCCTGTAATACTTCGCTAGCCAATCACAACGGTAAATCAGCTGCTTAATGTTTAACTTCATTCAACATGCCAGGTATCAACATTCTTGAGCTTATAATTTTCTTTCTTGTGATTAACTTCTTTTTTAGGTAACAATTAAAAGAAGCTTAAACGGACTACTTTTTTTGATGTGGAGGAATTCTAGCCGCATTCGATTCAGTGCTGGTTCACGGCACCAATTCTGAATAAGTGCCACTGATGCCAGTGCAGTGCAGAACCAGTTCAGTGGTGCAGGTGCAGTGCGTCAGCAGCGCCACACCTCATAGATACGACAATTTTCAATCGATCAAGTGCAGGCAAGTTTTGTCGTCTGCTCGCCGTGGAGGTGTTCAGTTCTCTCATGTGTTTTTTGTGTGCGGTCGCTTTCGTGCCCAACGACATTTGAGTCGGCCATGGATTTGGCCAAGGTCGAAGACGACATCGCAGAGTTTCTTCTTACGGAGTAGTTCTGCCCTTCCCAAAGTGCACATGAGGAAACAGACTTCGTGCTGTCTTTTGCCGCAACTCACTTGCACCGACGGCAGTCGAATTCCGAAGTGCTATAAAAACGTGGTTGCAAGCTACTTCAATTATGAATTCATGAGGCTCTTCAGACACTTAGAGACGTTCGTAGAACTTTGAGCGCTCTTCAAGGCCCCTGCATATTTTCCGACGCCTAGGGGAGGGCACCCGGAAATCACCGCCGAGAACCTGCCTCGCTCATTTAGAGCTTCATAAACAGTGAAAAAAAAACAGCTTGGCAGCACCAGAGGGCTTCCTCGCTGCTTCGCACGTGCCCCGGCGTGCCTGTAGCCGCAGCAGAATGGCCAGACAGCAGCGAATCAGCATCTGCAGCCTGCATGCTTAGCACAGCAGGCACAGGTACTGGTGCCGGTTGTAGCAAAACACGCTTGGATTCTCCCTGCCCGCAGTTTGCCAACAGCCAACACACCGTTGTTGCGCCGTAAGTTTCTCGTGCACTCGCACACGCACGGACGGCCTGTCACAATTAACAAAGCAGCTACAGCACAAAACACAGAAGGTTGCCTGCTGTGGCATAGGTTTCAGCGCAATTTTCTCGCACAATGACATCGAATCCGTCGATGACAGCGAGAACATCACTCAATTCACGTTCAATATTTACGAGCTAACATGCGTCGTCCGCTGAAAGTTGTCAGCACACGCACAACTTCTTCGCATGGCGGCTGGCGCCGTGGTTCCTTGCACCAAAGCGGCACCAAGGCTGCACCCGAAGCAATCGCGGACGGTGGTTCAGAGAGCGCAATGAATCGAGGGCTTTGGAGCAGTGCACCATGAACCAATGCAGGCGGTGCAGTGAACCACAAGTGAATCGAATGCAGCTTCTGTGCGGCAGTCCTGAATGTGCGCAGAGTTTCACTACAGACTTAAGCTGCATCTGACTAAAGAGTATTTTCTTAAAGCATCCCGACTAAAAGTTAAATCCACCGTCCAACACTAGCTGATGCCCACTTTCCAAGACTATACGACACTGCTCAGCCATCTAGTGTGCCGAGCAACTCTCATGCCACACAACAGCCATAAGAAAACTTGTTTTCAACCTTATATTAAAGCTAAGAGTAGCTGTTCATGTGTTATATGCCCTCCAAAAATGCGAATTTATCACTGCAAAAAAGCAGAGCTAAGCTCTTCACCTCTTGCAAATATTCAGGAAGCAAAAACTGGAGGGGACATTCAAGGTCTGCCTTGAGGATATGACCTGATAGGTTTAATGGGTTTAATGGCCATGTATGCGGAATTGGTCATTTCCTACTTTACATTCATAGATCCAAAGGAGACTTCATACCATTTTTTTGCACAGTGGTGCCACAGTTAAGCAATGCACCACTGCAGGCCCTGCAATGGCAAGTACTGCCACCTGTGGGACTTGTGGAACCCAGTTTGCTCTTCCCGAGCAAGCTCTCGCCGCTAATTGTTAACTGCCACTCACCACAGTAGGCAGGTTGTGATGACGCCACAAAGTCACGTGGCCCACCTCGGTTGCTTCTCTACGGATTTTTCATGCATTTTTTACTCACGATGAAAGACACTGACACCGACAACGAACGCCGACACCAATGCCTGCTTTTCTGCGAAATAGGCCCCTTAATGCTATCGCGCTATTATGCTAGTGTGTCACCTCACACGTCTGTACTAACTGCTGTCGGTATGCGCACACTGTGGCATTATCCTTCCTGGCCCAAATATTTCTGATATATCAGCTAAATATCTGCTTCTTCAAAAGTCAGAATGGCGGTAGCTTATCAGGCTGTTTTTGTGAGTGAAAAAGTACTTCAAACGGAATGCCACGCAACAAGAGAGAAAGAGGTGCAAGACTGGGACATAACGCATGCAAGTTACGCTCCAGATATTGCACAAAAAGATTGAAAAACATCCCCTCGAACAGCACTCAGGAAGGAACTGGCTCTGTTGAGTAAATCAAAAATGCTGTAGAACAGTGGTTTTGTGGCAACGTAACAGAACGTGTGACTGATGCAGATTAGCTCATATGCTCAAGGCGCGCTCATGTGAGGCTTGTTTGTTCACAGAGTAGGCGCCCCAAACATTCATTGTTATTTCTGTTGAATGACGTGCACTGCAGTAAATACGGACTGACACAAAGATTTCGCCGAAGCTTGGTCAGTAATGCATTGTTAATTTTTTTTGTGGACTCCATTTTGCGCTCAAAGTAGCCCAAAAAATGCAAGAAGAAATTTCCGTGCAATATTCTAGCAGGAGCAGACCAGAAATACACAGCGGAACCTAAATACCTCACGGGATCACGAGTACCATTCATATTTCGATTGATAGGAGAAAAAAAAAATCCGGATGCTGAATCACTGGAAATGCATACAGCAAATCTATTTGTCCGTAATGTGTGATTGGCAACTGCAACATTGGCAGTGCATAGGCAATGGTGCTGCTTGCAAGTGCAGTCACCCCGCCAAGGGCGCAGAGTGTTCAAAGCACCCAATGTTTTGTACATTGTGCCCAATAGACTTCAGCCAGCAAACCTCATGAATTCGTATCTACCGAAATTCATACTATTCATGATAGTACAGTAAAAGCTCGTTATTTCAAACTTCACGGGACCGGGAAAAAAGTTTTAATTATCCGATGTTCGAATTATCAAACGGCCTCGAAAAAACTGACAAGAACCATATGCATTACTGTATATGTAGCATATTTATTCGTGTAACGAACCCACTCGCATAATTAACCGACCCATCCCCGATTTTCGCCTAAGAATTTTAAAGAAAAAAAAGCGGCAGTCGTTAACGCTTCCCTCCGTTTGGCACCGTCACACAGTCTACAACGCACTTCTTGGCAGTGAGCCAAGATGTTGCGCAGCGATAACATCACGGCGTGTTTACCTTCTGATGTTAGCTCTAGCAAGGGGGGAGGAGTGAACTTTGCAGAGTGCCAGTGCTTGTCCGGTTGTGCCAGCCTCGTTCTCAGTACGTTCGCCTCAAGGGCGACCCACATGAAGCGAACTTGCACTGCGAATTTTCAGCAGCGCGACGCAAAACGTGCAGCTGCCACCAGTCCACTGCTGCCAGGATTGAGAAACGGCGTGGTTCCATACGCTTAGTAAAATGCTGAAATGAACAGCTGTGCATTTACAATTAAACTCTTATTTACTCAATGACCATAAAGAGGACGAATTATCCTTTGCGACCCCTTTCTGAACCAAAATAGTTAACCTGTTTGAACCTCCTGTGCTTACTGACGTCAACCGACGCGTAGTGGCTAAGCCTAGTAGCTTTGAGAATCTAGAAGCATTCTAAAAATCTGGCGCGTTTCATCGCTAAAATTTTGTGCTGCGGGCATATTCAGACAAAGCAAAAGCTTCGTGCGACTTTTGTTTGCCGCGAACATGAGTCACAGTGTAGCGGCAATGACGGGTTCGTGGTGAAGCGAGAGTGCAGTGAACTAGAATACTGGGTAGTGTGCTCACTGCACCGCGGTTCCATTAACCGAGGTGAAGCCGCCGATGCCGACATTTTTTAGTTTCCCGCTTGTCCGCTAGGTGCCGCCGCCGTTCCGAACACTGTAGTCACCACTGCACAAGTAGGCGTAGTAACACACTTGGGAGTCATTTTTCAGTCGTTGCTGCATGTTTTGCTCAGTTTGTGGTTGCTTTTGAGGATTCAGCGGCGTGCTTAGATCATTATTTCGTCTCCCACGAACCTGCAATGCAAGGATGTAGCATCCTGGACAGATTGAGAGAGTGTTCCGCAAAGATAAAAAAATGCCTGGTCGCCTGCAGAACCATTGCTTCGCGCTGGGTTTCGATACTGGCTATGCCTACAGGAAAGATGGCCCGAAGGTAGCCCTCTTCAGCGTGCGGAGTTTTTAATTACAGTGTAAATAATCATAATCACAGTTTTTAATCATAGTAAACTGTCTTTCATTTTTGGTTTGGTGAAATGCATTTCTCAGGGAAACTGCGAAGATTCTATCTATATTGGCCTCCTTGCTTGATTCGGAAGATAAAGACGCTGCTGAAATATCTGAACTCCGCATGCCAGCCGGAATGATAATGAAGTTGCTGGTTGATCAGGCTGGAGTGTGTCGTGGTCGTAGTCAGCATGTAGCCAAGAGTGACTCACAACTAGTCTTTCACACTGCAAGCTATGTAGCACGAAAATATGTCGTAAAGGCAAAGTGTGAAATAGGCATTGGCCTCCTAACTATATCAGCCACTGATGACAGTTTTCGACTTGCAAGGTACGCAAAATATTGCTACAAGGTAGGATTCATCTACCCTTCCGCACAGCTCTGATTCTGAGCTGTAGCTTGAGAACCTTTTCACAGAATGCTGCAGGCAAAGCCAACTCCATTCAGAAAGCATCTTTGATGTGCTGGATGTGGTCAGGGCAAGGCTGTGTAAAGAGGTCAGTTGCCATCTTCACGCAGATATTCTTTCCAAGTTAATTTTAAAATTTTACATCGCAGTCAGGCTTCGCTTTTTTGTGAAAGGAGTGAACACTGAGCGGCCCGGCATACGTGAACGGGCCAAGCACCTGAAGTTGAGCCGTAGCTGAACCATTGCGACACTTGCTTTCTCTGCGCACTTATCTCAAACAATACAAATAAATTTGTCTTTGCCCCATGTGAAGATGAAGGGTTTCGTGCACTGTTTAATTCCAAATTTTCAAAAAACGCAGGCTCGATACAGGCTGCGGCGGTCGAAGGCGGAATTCTAGAGGCCCGGGTATGTGCGATGTCACTGCACCTTAAAGAATCACAGGTGGTCGAAATTTTCGTAGCCCTTCACCAAGGCATCCCTCACAGCCCGAGTTGCTTTGGGATGTTAAACCCCCATAAACTATAATTTTAAATCTTCTGAACACGTTTACGCTGATGCTATGGCAAAGGAGTTACAGCATGCAAGTTCAATGTGATGGGTGGGTACAGGCAATCAAAAAGAGCGAGCGAGTCCCGAAATGAACTGCATGGTAGTGGAACGCCAACGTTAATCAGCGAGCATGCGTGAGCTTTCACAGCCAAAAATTAGCATTGATCAGAAGCGATCTTTGTCTACTTTAAAATTGGGAATAAAGCGACACGCCGTAGCTGAACTGGTGTGCTCAAAGCATATGCTCGCGTTGGTCGGACGATGCGGGGCGTCGAGTCCGCAATTTCAGATGATGTGCTCTTGGAATTGCAAAGTAGCGGCCGCTGTGTACCTGCGCTCCATGCGCTTGACTCTGCCCTGCCTTCGAGCGAATGAGAATATTATTAAACCTTCATCCGCTAATGTTGAACGACACACATGATGCAAACTAGTTTAGTTTGCACAGGCACGATCTTTTGGCAGTAACACGGCATTTTATCCCGTATACGCCTGGATCGCTTTTTCTGCCTTCCTACAATGAACATGACAGCAGTGCCGCCACAGCGCCGCCGTCATTTTGCAACAGCGGCTTTACTCCAGCCCGGCCAGAAAGCACACTACCCCTATTCTAGTTCACTGTAGCAAGAGGCCGCATTGGCAGGCGCGGCCATGTTGTAGAAGCGGGCGAAATCAGACGCGGTCGCACCCCGGTTGGTCCGCGCTGACAGCCGACGTTGGCCGCTTCCGGGCAGTGGCTGACTACCAGGCGATGCTAAAAGCCGGCGTCATGATCACGGCTGACCACGTGCTTCCATTGGCGACTGATAGATGGAAATGATGGAAGGCACTCGCAAAAAAAAAAGTTTTTCGCATGTAATTTGTAGCGCCCGTCCGAAGTCATAGCCTTTCATGGGCGTTGGGTGGGACCGCGCCGACAGCACTTATCCGCATTTCTGAATTAACAGGGCTCGAATTAACGAGTATTTAGTTGCGAGTTTCGTGAGGCAGCCGCCACCGCGGCCGCCAACCCTTACCCTCCGACACCGCCGGCCACCGCGCCGGTGATGGCGCCATTTAGGCTTTGCCCACTCTTCCACGGTTTTATCTAGTTCCATCTTCTGTCCCCAATTAGGTCGTGCGCAGCCTCTAACTCTGCAGAGGTGTTTTCTTTTTGGCCACGTGCTGTATGCCAAGCCGCCCAGACGTGGCGGAGCGTAGTTCGAATTATCAGTAGCGGAATTGACTCGCTTTCGAATTAACGGGCTTTTTATCCACAGATCTCTATGGAGCTTGGCCGGAGCAAGTAGTGTAGTTCGAATTATCCGAAAATGCAAATTATCGAGGTTCAAATTAACGAGCTTTCACTGCATCACCGAAATTCTACTGCAGAGGAAAAAAGAAATGTGCACTCAGCGACAGCGACCATAACTGCCATTCTACCAAACAGTTAAGATCCATGGTGGTGCACTTGGCAGCCTGGCGCATTGCTTTTTCCACGGTAGCTTCATTCCAGTGCTGATAGAGCTGGTGCCATCTGTAGCAGGTTCTTGTAACTAGACAAGCCTAGCAAATTTGTTGTAATAATAATTTCCTTGACTTTCTAAAGCTGAAAGCTGGCAGTAGCTGGTATTAGGAATATGCCTCAAACAACAAATATAGGCCATATATTGGGTTCTAAGAGAAAACTACTAGTAACTTCTAATACGGACTATATTCGGCTGCGTGGAAGGAGACGGTGTGTGTTTGTGATCTGTAGCTTCTGCTCCATTCCCAGAAAAAGTTGTCAGTAAGTGTAACAACTGCCAGGATCATAAGTTAGTGCGCACGAGAAAAGATTCACAGGCGCCCTTTTCGGCTAAAAGATACCCAGTCACTCCAGCTCGCAGTGCAGCCAGTACTGAGACAGCTGCCTCAGTACTTGCGTAGAAACAGCCCAAAGCCAAAAGTGTCTGCTGAGAAGGCTGAAGATCTGGCACTAAGAAGGAATGAAAGCTGGGAGTTTGTGCCGCCGTACTGCCTAGCCTCGCCAACACCTCCTCTGTTTCAATGCCAGCCACATCGTCATAGCATTGCAGTGGCACCCTTTGTACATCTGCTTTCGTTTACTCGCAGCATCGTGGCACCACTAATGCATAGAACTGATGCGGTGTAGCAAAGTTTGCTCAGTAGCTCGGGTGCTCGGCTAACAGCTGAGCCAAATTACGGTTTGAACCTGGCCGCAGCGGCTGCGTTTTGATGGAGGCGAAACGCAGAAGGCGCCCGTATGCAGTGCACTGCACTGCACATTAAAGGTCTAAGGTAATCTGGGGTCCTTCCCTACAGCACCTCTTTCTTCTTTCACCCCCTCCTTCCCTTCCCTCACAGTGCGGTCGAGGTGTCCACAGGGAAGGCAGACAGTTACTGCGCCTTTGATTTTAAAAAAAAGAGGCTAGCGAATGGGGGTGCCTAAGAAGAAGGTATGATCTGGCAAAACCAGCTTCTCTGGCGGCCACCTAATTCAAGAAGGCATTGGCATCATGTGACCCTGAACTGCGAAACACCAAGAGTTGCCACACTGATTATGTAGTTGCACCACAACAGAAACCAGTACATGCCTCAAACCAGTTAACGCTTTTCCCATTTCTGTAGCGGCTGACCAGCGTCTTCAGCTGTTCATCCTCCTCAGCGGAGAAGGGGCCGGAGTTGATGCGCACTGCGTGGTGCCTGAAGTAGTGCACCGCACACTGGTATGCACTGCGCCCAGTATTCAACTCTTCTGCCACCTGCGAGACACACACACACAAAGAGCTTTCACAGTCCACACTCTGTGAGAGTGAGGAGAAAGCTCTACACCCCAACCCAATGCACTGGGGTGCAATAAGAAACACTGAGAGCTAATTCAGTTGCTGCATGCATTGTTTTGTTTATAGGGGTTTAATGTCCATAATCGACTCAGGCTATCAGACACACCGTAGTGAAGGGCTCCGAAAATTTCGACCACCTGGGGTTCTTTACGTGCACTGATATCGCACAGTACATGGGCCTCTAGAATTTTGCCTACAACGAAATTCGATCGCCACGGCCGGCATCAAGCCCACGTCTTTGGTGTGTTGTTTAGAGCCAATGACAATCTGCTGAACTTGCCTTGAGGTTTCAACCCTGTTGTGCAGCGCAAGAAAAAGGGACAATGAAAATGCACGCTTTAACATAGGATGTAGTTTGCCAAAAATTGACTAAAATTTAATTGGAATTTTTTTAAACGGCTGAGAGGACACATACTTTTTCGTTATACAGTTGTGAAAAGACAGTAATCAGCACCCACCACTTGTATTCAGTACAAATTATTAGCTGGCCACAAGGCACACTGCACAATAGAGGGCCCACAAGAAGGTTCACCCACACAGTAACAAAGCGAGCACAAGGAATTGAACCTGCGAAACTTATGCCGACAACATCCAAAACACCACATCCTCTGAGCCATCATGTTGCCAGCAGTGACTCAAGCAATTGCCTCTAAACGACTTCCAAAGATAGCTGGCAAGATCATGATACTTCATCTCCCCCTCCCTGACCTCGCCAGTGGCAGATGCACACCTGTACACACCTCATCCCAGCAGTGCTCGTCATACTTGGCAGCCAATTCACAGAGCCGACTATCCTCAGTTGGAGTCCAGGGGTCCTGGTTGAGGCGTACGTCCAAGAGGTGATGCCAGTGCATTTCGCAGTCAAGCGCAGTTCGGTTTGAACGCATGTCCTTAGCCTCAATGCGCAGCCAGTCCACGGGCCGTGTCGAACTCTCCAGCAGCTCCACCAGGCTCAGGTCAGGCATGTCACACACCTGCACTCGTCGCGCCAAGCACAAATACACTCGGGCTTGGCAGGAGCAGGATCACGTAAATTTAGAAACTTTTTTTTTCTGCAGTGTTCATTGCCTCAGGTCATAGCAAGGAAATTGATGTATGAATAATACAGGTAGGATTAGATATCTCTTGTCAATACATATAAAAATTATGTTATACAACAGACTTCTCTGCTTAAACGTTAATTATTGTCATTTAGTTTTGACAACAGCGTGTTTCTCAAACGTGCAGCACATTCACTTCCTGCAGAAGTAGTACATCCCACACATCTACAATAAACCAACTGAATCTGCTACCAGGAATCTTTCCTGTATATCTCACATAATAAAAATGATTTATCAATATAAATAGTCTCAAAGCGAAATTTAAATCTGAGGTACAGAAAAAACAATCTAATCTTCAAATTAAGCTCTCGCACTACTGCACAGTAAAACAACGCATTATCCAACACGATCTCCAGAGGAATGGGTTAAGCCTACGATTTGTCTCAGTTCTGGCAAACAACAGCTGTGCTGTATGCTAACTTCAGTGTTAAGTAATTACCTAACGAATGACATAAATACATATGCTCCCTCTTATAACGAAATTCAATGTCTATATTGTTCGATGTGCGACACATAGCTGCGTAATCTCGCTTCTGCTCATGTTCTGTAAATTTTTTTGCTTTTCTTTCTCCTTTGTGTTTCCACTAGTTTGTACGCAATTCCTGCAATGTGTGCTGTAATATGTAATCTTCCTTCATATTATATATCCGCTGCTGTTAAAACGACTGGGTTAGTGGCCAGTCAAGCTGCCAAAGGGCAGCTTTTTTCCTGCAGCCCTTTCATGTACCTGTGCATACATAAAAATAAAAATCTGATTTGATTTGATTTGAATGAAACAAGGGACATATGATTATACAAGTTAAAAAGGTTTCATGTGTCTGAATCTAAACAAGTCTATGATATGTAGACCAGTGGTGCGGTCCCTGCTTCCAAGAATCTCGAGTGCAAACGGCCCGCCGCGACCATGGTCGGGTTTCTTTAGCGATTCCTCCATGTTCTTCGAGCCCAACAAAAACAGATTATACGCTTGTTTTATCCTACACAAGTGGCAACAGTCAGCAAGAGCAAGTGGAAACGCTGCCTGTTATTCAAATACAGTCGAACCCACCTATAATGGTCGCAGTTATACGAGTGTGCTGCTGCTGCCGGAATATTCATTAGGGCAATGACACTGCATCTCAGATAAGACAAACAGTAGTGGCCACACCATACAGTCTGAGCGAACACGAGGAGCATCATTAACTTGCCTGTCCCCCTCTCACCGTTGCAAACCACACGCTTCCCGCAAACCCAGGAGGCAAAGAGCGCCCCCCCCCCCCCCCCCCCCCCAATAAAAAGAAAACACTCTGTGATCACTATTTGGAAGTGAACGGCGATGTACCTTAGCCTCTGAGATGCACGGCATGACCTGACGTCACTGCAGCTTATTGGCGAAAACAACCAGCAGCTTGAAACCTGTGTCTCGGCTTTGTCCTTTTCTATGTTACCAAAGCTC
The DNA here is from genome assembly GCF_052857255.1 of Amblyomma americanum. Taxonomy (NCBI): domain Eukaryota; kingdom Metazoa; phylum Arthropoda; class Arachnida; order Ixodida; family Ixodidae; genus Amblyomma; species Amblyomma americanum. The sequence goes on from NC_135507.1 coordinate 87,194,971, forward strand.
CTCTTTGTCACTGAGACACTGAACCGTAACGATAGAGGCAAAATTAATTTTGCCCTCTGTGTTCGTTTACAGCTGCAGGGGGGACCAGGAGGGGCACTGCCATCACAACAACTACTACCCCTGGAAATATACTCCCGATCACTGGTGAAAATAAATGCCTTTGAGGTGATTGCTACTCAGTGCAGCTCCAATTCATTTGTGGCATTATGCAGTTTCCTTCACTCGTTAAAAATAATGAGGGACTATTCCATAAGCAGCACACCTCTGAGTTAGTGCAGGCACAACAGATCTTTACAACTGCTTCGATCTGCTGGTTCAGGACATCGCGGAAGCAGTTGCCCACATGACTGAGACAAAAGGTAAGGGGCCCTTTTGCACTGCAGCTATTCATGCCTTGCACCAGCTGCAGCCACGGCTGGTTAAACTTAGCAAAAGTTCCCAGCCACATTGCTCCATCAGATTCTATGCCCCTGAATTTGTTCTACTTTTTCCATTCCTTCATCTAGCTGTGTCCCATCACTAAAGAACCACTTGCCATCCGTTTCACACACCACATGTGCTGCTGAAGTCTGCTTAGAGTAATTTCAGGACAATGCGGCAAATCATGAAAACGATAATGATAGCCGTAATGCTAAAGAGACAGGAACAGAGCAGAGTGGGAGGGAACAAATGTGGGTTAGTGAAATCCTAGTTGAAATCAAGAAGATGAAATGGGCATGGAAAGGACATATAATACAGAGGACATATATTTGTTTGCCCCTCAAGGTAACAAAGTTGTCGCCATGGAAGGTAAGTGTAGTAAGGGTGACAGTCTGGTGGGCAGATATGTGATTAGGATATAGAAACACATTAAATGGAGAGATATGGGGAGGCCTTTGCCTTGGAGTGGGCATAGTCAGGTTGCTGTTGCTGATTACGATGAATTGGAGGTTAGTGGGAGAGGCCTTTGTCCTGCAGTAGACACAGTTGCTGATGATGATGAAGGCACTAAAAGTAACAGCTTGAACACCCAGATATTGAGGGAGCAAAGAAATGATGGCCTACAGGAGCATTGCAGGTCCTTAGCCTCTCACATTGTACAGTAAAACCTCGCTAATTCGAAATCGCTTAATTCGAACTTCCGGTTAATTCAAACTGACGGCCGGGTCCCGGCAAAGCCCTGGGTATTTCAATGGGTCAAAACTCCCGATAATTCGAATATGCCGGTATCCACGTCGGTTAATTCGAACTAGGCGCCGATGGCTGGCATTGCTCCTCGCATATAGAAGTCACCTCGTAGCAAATACAATGCGCTGAAAATTTTTAAAAAATGCAGAATGATGAGAAAAAAAAAAGCCAGCACGCACGAGGTGAGACGTGAATTTCGTTGCCCGAACCAACCCTCCGGTGCATGCCGTAGCAGGTTTTCGCTGCCGGAGCGTCGAAGCATTGGCTTGTCTATTTTTGGCTGACGCGCGGTCAAGCGGGTAGCCACCCTACCGCGGGCGCCGCCTATGCTCCGGCCAAGGTGGCTCCGGCGCAAGCCGTTGCAGGTTTCCGCTGCGCCGAGGCGGTCCTGACCATTGGAGACGCACGCGACCATGGAGGATAGAAGTACTCGGGAGAGGCGGTTACGTCACATTTTTTTGAAGCTGCGCTTTTTTTCTGATGGAAATAAACGTTTCAATCAAGCGGGCCTCCCCTCCCCGTTCCCCCGCTTCCCTCTACTTGGGCGCCGTCCCAGCGTGCCTGCCCATGCAGCAGACGACGCCGCTGCGCCCAGCGTTCTATTGGCTGCGCCGTCGGCTAAACTCTCCCAGTAGCCCTTGCGAGAACGCGTGACTTCCGGTACCCTTTTATTGTGCAGCTCGGGAAGCGAAGACTCTTTCCTTTCCTTCATCCTGCACGCAGCACCCGGCCCCTCTTGCGCCTAGTCTTTGTTGCCGCGGTGTCTAGCGAAGTTTGTGTTGCGTGATATTCCTCGTTTGTTTGGTATCTCGCTGGTGACGTCTCATCGACTGTGGCAATCATGGCAAACCGAGGAAAGTACTCCGCAAAGGATTTGAAGACGAAGGTGGAGATATTACAGGAGGTCGAACGTGGTCTCCTAACAAAGACAGCGATCGCAGAGAAGTTTGCAGTCAAGAAAAGCACGCTGTCCACATACCTCAAGAACAACGACTCCATCTTCAATGCGTATCAAAAGGAGATGGAGCCCTCGCGGAAACGACTAAGAACATCGGCTCATCCAGAGATGGAGGATGCTGTAATGGCATGGATTAAGGACGTTCGCAGCAGGAACATTCCGCTAAGTGGACCAATAATTGCCGCAAAGGCAGTGGACTTCGCCAAGCCAGATGGGCATAAGTGACTTCAGCGCATCGGAACGCTGGTTGTCGCGTTTCAAGGCCCGTCACGGACTTACGTTTAAAAGCGTTTGTGGAGAGGCAGCCGCAGTCGATGAAGAAACGTGTCAAAATTGGATCTCAGGTCAACTAAAGGACTACCTTGCCGATTACTCGCTCAGCGATGTGTTCAATGCAGATGAAACCGAGCTTTATTTTAAGTTGCTGCCGAACAAGACTGTCAGTTACAAAGGCAACACGTGTTCAGGCGGGAAGAGAAGCAAGGAAAGAGTGACGGTGTTGGTGTGCGCAAACGCGACTGGCACGGAACGGTGCCGCTTGCTAGTTATAGGCAAAGCAGCGAAGCCTCGCTGCTTTAAAGGGCTAAAAACTCTCCCTGTTGATTATACTTTCAACAGAAAGTCGTGGATGACGCGAGCAATTTTCACGGATTGGCTGCGCACGCTCGACAGGAAGTTCGCGGCACAGAACAGGAATGTTCTGTTGTTCGTCGACAACTGTTCAGCCCATTGCGACATCAGCGGACTGAAGGCGATCCGTCTGGCATTTCTGCCGAAAAACACTACGGCTGTGCTGCAGCCTATGGACCTTTGGGTTATTAAAAACCTCAAAACACTGTACAGGCGCCACCTCCTAGAGCGGATTCTTGTGTGTATGGACAGCGGCAAATTGTACGACGTCAATCTCCTCGGAGCCTGCCACATGCTGGCAACATCGTGGAATGCTGTCAAGGCGGACACAGTCGCGAACTGTTACCAAAAGTGCGGCTTCATTGAAGGCCCAGAAGCCTGCAGCACGGCAGAGCTGGATGCTCAGTGTGATGACTCCGTCGCGCTGCACCCTGCCTACGCTGCTTTATCGGAGGGTGTTGACTTCCAGAGCTTCGTAGACGTTGACAGCGGCGTGGAGACATCGGGGCCGTTAAGCGATGCCGAGATTATTGAAGCGGCCTGCAGTGACCAGATGCCGCACAACTCGGGTGCGGTGAGCACATCTGACAGCGACGACGAGTCCGACGGAGGCGACGATCCATTGCCACCCCCGAGTGCATGTGAAACAGCGTCAGCACTCGATCTGGCTGCGCGCTACTTCTCCGCCGATGATAATTCGGACGCTGCGTTGGAGCTGTTGGGCAACTTGCAGACGATGCTTGTCGAGTCACGGCAAAGAAAACGAAAACGAAAACAAATGCGCATCACCGATTATTTTTCTCTTTGATATGCTTTGCCAATCTGCTGTTAATAAACATGTTTTTGAAGCATAGTGTCATATTTAATCATTAAGCTTGCTGCTTACGCGAATGCATTTTGATGTTAGCTCCAACCGCATAAACAAATTAACTTTATTTCCTTCGACATTCGGGCTCTATGATTTTAATTCACGCAATCGCCCGCCGCAAATGTGTAGTAGCGCGTAGTAAGAGATAACGATCTCAGATATGCCTGTTTTAGCTTCGGCCCGTGCTGCCGGGCGTGATGGCCGCTTTTTTTAGCACCCGCTCGTTAATTCAAACTCCGCTTAATTCGAACAATTTTCCGGTCCGCCTCGAGTTCGAATTAACGTTTTACTGTAATCGGTAAATTATATGACTTTCTAATGTGATAGTATTACAAGCCTCATTGGAAAGAAACTGTGCCATAAGCAGAAAATTTGCTGACTGTCTGGAAAGAGGGGATGTCACCAGGCCAAAGCATTCCCATTGGCAAATGGAAGCTGGAGGCAAGATGCCAGCTCCGGTAAATGCATCAGCAACTGCGAATGTTATCACACTGCCAACACATAGTTCACTTAAGTGTCCCTGTGAATTTTTTATCATGAAGCCATATCCACGTCAAAATAAATCGAGAAACTAGCAAGTCTTGTACATACACACACTGGTTAAAAATTCAGAGGATACGAATCGCGGAGATACGAATCTCACGGGGTCGCGATAAAATTCTTATGCAGAAGCATGAAAAATGCTTTCACACAGATGTTTATGGCTTATGGAATTTATTCACCGCTGTATGGCCACAGCTCGCTACTCCCAGTGAGTACCGCATGACGTTCGTGATGTCGGCAATGGGCGGGCCGCGCAGACCGCCGATCGATCACTGCCTGCGGTGCGTGGTGCGCGATCAACGACAGCTATGTCGGTGATGTGCAGGCCGCAGACCTCCGCTCACTGCATACGGTGCATGCTGCGCGATTTGCGACAGCAACGTCGGTGATGTGCAGGCTGCGCGGACCAACGATCACTCCTTGCGGTGCATGCTGAGTGATTCGGGATCGCGACGTCGGAGATGTGCAGACCACGTGGACTGCTGATCACTGCTTGCGATGCGTGCTGCGCGATTAGCGATCGCGACGTCAGCGATCAGCGTAATTTGTGCTCGAGCGTGCGGTCACCGCTCGCGCATTTGTATCATCCTTAGAGGCGAAGGAAAGAGTTGTGCACATTATACACAATTAACTCAGGCCGGGGAATTTTACGAATTCGTATCATCGCGAAATTTGCATCAACCGTGCTCGTATCACCAATTGAGATTCTACTGTATTTTGCAATATGTTACTGAAATATATACAGCTGAACCTTGTTATAACGAAGTCGAGAAGTCTGGCAATTACATTCATTATAGCCGTATATCTTCATTATAGCGTGTGTAGAAAGAGCTCCAAGGGTAATTCCATCATACCTTCATTATATCCATTGTCTTAATTGTTATAAACAGTTTCGTTATACTAGGTTCGACTGTGCAGTGAACTACCACCTCACAAAGCAAACATTACGAGGGCATTTTTGCAGTAACTTAATGTAAATAATTGGATACGGCTCTTGCAGGTGTTAAGCAGCTCAATTCGACAATTTTATTCTGAATATTTCACTTCAGCCAACCTCTGCTTCCTGCAAAAAGGAAAGAATTCATGAGCATAGACTTCTGCTTTTGACAATTTTGGCAACCTAAGACGTAATCTAGCTAGGAGCAGATTTAACTTCAGTGGCTCATGAAGCACTTCACCGATTTCATACAAACCGAGCTAGGTTCGCAAAGTGAGCCTCTCATCCTTGCAGCATGCTCAGCAGTATGCATGCCTGTTTTGTTATTCGTTTTCATCCTCATGAAATTAAATAACAATGCATCAAAAATACTCTTCTGATATGTTGCCTGAAGAACATTCCTAACTATGTTATCCAGGGCTTGAAGCTTCAATGTTTTTTTTTGCATCCTTCTTGTATGTTTCTGGCAGGCCTACAGATCTCCTCCCATCTTAAATTAGGCACACCCATCTTAAGCGTGAACTTCGGCACTGCACCAAATCGTTTAATCTAGGGGTTCTCAATATTTTAGCCTCAGGAAGCGCTCACCCCTCTTGCAAAAAGGAGAACGCATGACACACAGCTCTCCTCAACCCCTTCCCTCTGCACAAAAACATCTGAAAGTCAGGTAATAATGACTGGCTGTATACTGTGCTGCAAGCACCTACAGTATAATTGATGCCAAAATAAAGTGGTTAAAGCTAAGATAGGGTTTGAGCCAGGTGTGGATTCTCTGCTCGGGAAGCCCAAAAGCAACCAAAACAGCACAAAGGTTGCACTGAGCCCAGCCCGTCTAAAGTCCGCCACTCTAGGCGCGCAGCACCACCAATGACCCTCTCCTCGGGCAGCACGTTTCAAAGCAGCTGCCATAATGGACTGTGCTATATTCCTCTGCTCACGCCATACTGTCCGTCCTCCTTCCACTGTTACCAGCCTCCAGATCGTTCCTGTGACAACCAACCTCCCGTTACGCTTTCCTACGAGCTAGCCATACTTCTTCCTTCCATGCTAACCCTCTTCTTTCCAAGGTAACTACCCTCCGCATGGCTCATGTGGCTACGGCCTCCAGTTGCACCTTTTATCAATCTCGCCACATACTCTTTCTTCCACAGTAACCACCGTCCAATTGGGGATTCCTCCACTCTTACGATACCCTCAGCTTTCCACAGTAATTGTTCTCCGGATGATTCCGGTGGCAACACACCCACCAGTTACGCCAACTGCTATAACTGCTACTGCTACGACAATGTGAAACACAGGAACAGGCACTTAACAGCTAAGCTGTAAATATTCAAATCGGAGAGAGTGCAACAGTACAAGATTGTAGGTGGGTAGCCACCTAGAAAGTGAAAAATAACATAAGGAAAATAAAAAGTAAAAGAATGAAAGAAGCAAGAATGAAAAGGAGGCAGATAGGATACAAGAGGGTGGCCACATATGACGCTGCCTGCTGACTCCCCAACCCGTGAGCGCCCCAAGAAATCTGCGAGACACAAAATTCCATTTATTTTCGGAACACTGGCCCCAGCAGCCTTTGTGTTTGCACTGGGCACGAGATATCAGATAAGTGGACTTTCTTCTTTAAGATCGCGTCTGGGGCGCTCAAGCAGAACCACTGTAAAGTGGCTAGTTTTGGATCCCGCGAGTTATTTTTAGGGCCGATATAAAAAGCTTCATAAACAGTACCTCGCTACTACCATTTTGGCTGGCTTTCAAACTCACTTTTTTTTAAAAGCAAATATTTAAAAACTTTGCAAGTTCAAACCAATGAACTATAGTCGGATACAACTTAAGTCTGCAGTGAAGCTCTGCCCATATTTAGGACCGATGCACAGAATTCCTTCATGACAAAAACATAGGCTGTTGTTAAAACTTCTCTTGTCACCTAAACACTGAGCTAGTCATGAGAAAACTGTCATAAGCGCTAGAATTTTTTTACCTGGCTTGTTTCAGTCAAACAATAAAATAATGATTTTATTTACTTTTGTGACTTGCTAGCGGAGTAATACAGTACGCCGCGGACCAAGGCATAATGTTAACAACTGCTGTTTTTTTTAGTTGTATCCTACTATAGCATTGCGGAACTACAAATGCTGCAGACTAGTCGACACGACCGTCAACAGCACTGTGTTGTTTACACTTGCCTAGGGCACTCCCGTCTTTGCTAAAACCTTCGTTACACTGAGATGGGACACGTGGTATATGCCTATATCCCCTTCAGGTGCCAATTAATTCTGCTGAAAGGAAACATCTTTTTTTTTTGTATAAATCATGACCAAAAAGAAATGAAGTGCAAAAAAATTGTGCAATAATTTTCACATTTGAGCATATTTTCTGCTCAAATATAAAAACTGCAATATTTGCTTGGCTTTTTTAACTGATTGTAACATATGATAAATGTTTTGCTGTGGGAATAAAAGCTTCAGAGAATTAGTTTTTAGTTCATGACCTAAAAAACAGCTAAGAAGAGTCATTCTGTGATGACAGGCAGAAGAAAATTCAACATTTCCGGCACCGAGAGCGGCTTTTAGATGTGTAGCCTTCACATTCACAACGTTGTGTAATTAATATGTTCAGAAGTTGGGACCAATGATTGCTTCCATCATAGCCAGTGCTTAAAGTCTGGCTCAGTCGAACGGGTCTTGAGTGATCTGAGCGCAGGTGGAGAAAAAGAGAGAGAAAGCACCTTGCAGCCTGTTTTACCCACCATTTTTACAAAAAGGGGAAATCATTTTTAAAGGTTGTTGTTCACTCAATTTATGTCAGGGACTTCAAGCAAACTATCCCCACGCTCTACCAGTGTGCTGATTGTTTCGCTGCCTCAAAGCTGAGCGGCCAGCTCTGAACTGACTCATGGCATGCGGGCATAGGCTTCCCTTCTTCATCCTTTTTGTGTAAAGCTGCCACTCCATCTTAGGCTTTGTAAAACATTGTAATGACTCCTGCTAAAAACCCCAGCAAAATTTTCAAAACAATACAGAAAAAATGTTGTGACCATCACAAATGAAAGCATAAAAAAATGGTTTCTTGCTTCGGATTCAGCAGCCTACATTCTAGCATGGGAGATCCCGGACCCCGTTTCAATACTGGTGGGGGTCTCAGACCATCTGAGACACCCATGACGTTAGGCACTGATCATAGCGCACTGTGTTCGTCAGCAGTGGCTCAGCGTAGTGGCGGTCCTTTGCGACCACCTGTGGGTCTTCATTGCTCGTTCGGCCGCGTTTCTTTGGAGGTGCTTCTCCATTGGCTATTTTCATGAACAATGCTGCAGCGGCCGAGTCATCCACCATTCCCCTATAGAAGCGTAATTTTCAACACCTGTAAGTAAGCCGATTTCGTACCACACTTGCGCAAAAAAACGCCGCATAGTGGACAGAAAACGCCGCTTTGATATTTTCTAGCCATCATGTCCACGTTCGTGGATCTGCCGCTCTGAACTCCCACCGCAGCAATTTTTCTTGGTCTGCGAAAATTAAAACTGGCATGCAGTTTATGCATTACCCTATTGATGCATTCTAATGGTAAACTGCATCATTCATAACCATTTGAAATGATAGGATGCCAAAATAAAAGCAATCTACTCGCCAAGCCAAAGAACGTCGTGGTGTCCAACTGTTCGTGTTATGTACAAACACATTTTATGGTAGCTGCAACAGATGGCGCCACAAAGTTGCCAGGGAGTCAAAATGGTAAGGGCGCAGAATTCTAAGGTTGCATCCACATATGTGAACACAGCGCCTGAAGATATACACACTATAACGATGCTCTTTGAGGCACTTGCTGTTGTAAAACCACCTCAAGAACGAATCTGGAATGCATCTCAAAACAGGCCCTCCAGCCAATGGCAGCTATTGATTATCACGACCTCCCGGTTAATTCATAGCTATATCCCCTGCTGAGCTAGCATGACAGGGGATTCAATTGGTGCAATTTGGAACCGACCCCAAGTTAACCCCGACGTTGTGAGAATCGGTCAACGTCAATGGCTGAAGGGCCTTCTTTCAGGAGCATTTACCGCATTGTTCTTGAGTTATATCCAATTGTAGAGCAACCATCGCATGATCCTCCCACCTTAAAAATCAGTCAATGCATTGGGCACTGACTGCGTATGCAAGGAACATCAGAAGAAAATCAAAATTTGTGACAGAGTGACTGAAAACTGAACCTGGCAACATTTAAAGCTAGAACCTTATCCAGTGAGGCTAGCCTAGCAGCTCTGTTCGAGGAACTAGCGGGTATTATTAAGATTCCACTGGGCTTAGTGAGGTTAGAAGGACAGATGAGGCGTATACAGTACCAAGGGGCGAGCATATATACTGTGCTATCGTGGATCAGCGGACAGATGAGAACTAGGTGTGGGATTCCTCATCAATCAAGACATAGCCGGCAACTTACAGTTCTACAGTATTAAAGAGGGGTGGCAAGCTATTGTAATTAGGCTTAATAAGAGGAACCAGCTAAAGGTTGTGCAGGCCTATGCACCTACTTCCAGCCAAGGTGACCAGATCGTTGAAAGGTTCTATGAAGACATGGAATCAGCAATTAGCAAAGTAAAATCACAGTACATTGTAGTGAAGAGCGACTTCAATTTGAAGGTAGGCAAGAAGCAGGTTGGAAACGAAGCAGTAGGCGACTATGGCATAGGCACCAGGCATAGCAGGGGGGAGTTATTAGTAGAGTTCGCAGAAAAAAATCAATTACAGATCATGAATGCCTTAACGAGAGGACAGGAAGCAGACATGAAAAAACCCCAATGGTGACGCTAAATATGATATAGATTTCATACTAGGCGCTTATCCTTGCATCATGCAGGATGTGGAGGTCTTCGGATAGGTGCATTGTAGCGAACACAAAATGGTAAGGTCTCGTATTAGCTTAGACTTGAAGAGGGAATGAAAGAAATTAATGATGTGGAAGCCCCTTAACTAGTTAGTAATAAATGGTAAAGTAAAGGAATTCAGGATATCGCTGCAGAACAGATATTCAGCTTTAACTGAGGAGGACGATCTTAATGTTCAAACCACGAATGATAATCTCAAAGCTATCATCACAGAGTGTGCAGTAGATATAGGCCACGTGATACTGGCAAGCTATCGCAGGAGACTACAGATCTGATTAAGAACCGCCAAAGCATAAAAGCGTCTAAGCCTACAGACAGAATAGAACTGGTAGAACTGAAAAAGTTTATGTGCAAGGTAACCAACATAAGGAAGTTTAAAATGGAGAGAATTGAGCATGCTCTAAGGAATGGAGGTGGCCTAAAGGTGATGAAACAAAGAGGGCAATTTCATTAGCAATGTGTATAATAAAAGCAGAGTAACCAAAGAGTTGTAAACAAATCTACACAGTAGCTAATGAGATTAGTATGCTAATGAGACAGGCAATAGCACTGAGCAATGGGCAATCCTGCCAGTAATGAAATAGAAAGTAAAGAAAGCCTTCGGAGCAATGCAAAGGGGAAAAGCAGCTGGCAAGGATCAGGAAACAGCAGATCTGTTGAAGGATGGAGGGGAGAGTGTGCTAGACAAACTAGCCACCCTGTATACGCAATGCCTTATGACCTCAACCGTACCAGAAGCTTTGAAAAATGCAAACATAATCTACAATTCATAAGAAAGGAAACATCAAGGACTTCAAGAAGAATTGACCGATCAGCTTACTGTCCGTTGCCTACAAGGTATTTACTAAGGTAATCACTGATAAAAACAGGATAACGATAACCTTAGAATTCAATCAACTAAATGATCAATGAGGCTTTAGTAAAGGATATTTCACACTAGACCATATATTCACACCATGAATCAGGTGATACAGAAATGCACAGAATATAACCAACCTCTATATATAGCCTTCATTGATTACGAGAAAGCATTTGACTCAGTGGAAACCTCAGCAGTCATGCAGGCATTGTAGAATCCGTGTAGAAGAGTCTTACATGAAAATACTGAAAGATAGTATCTATAAGGACTGCACAGCTACCATAGTCCTCCATAAAGTCAGGCACAATCTCGCCAACGCTATTCACCACCTGCTTACAGGAGGTGTTACAAGGCCTGGATTGGGAACAGTTGGGGGATAAGAGTTAACAAAAGAATACTTAAGTAATTTGCGATTTGCTGATGTCATTGCCTTGCTGAGTCACTCAGGAGATGAACTGCAAAGCACGATCAAGGAGCAGAACAGTGGGTCTAAAATTTAACATGCAGAGAACCAAAATAATGTTCAACAGCCAAGCAAGGGAACAGCAGTTCACAATTGGCAGCGAGGTGCTGGAAGTGATAAACCAATACACCTATTTAGGGCAGGTAGTGACCACTGATCCGGATCATGAGAGAGAAATAACTAGAAGAATAAGAATTGGGTGGAGCACATACGGCAGGTTCTCTCAGATCATGTATGGCAGTTTACCAATATTTCTCAAAAGAAAAGTATACAACAGCTGTATATTACCAGTACTCACCTATGGAGCAGAAATGTGGAGGCTAACGAAAAGCATTCTGCTCAAGTTGAAAACACTGCAGCGAGCTATGGAAAGAAAACTGATAGGTGTAATGTTAAGAGACCAGAAGCAGGCAGAGTGGGTGAGGGAACACACACGTGTTAATGACATCCTAGTCGAAATCAAGAAAAAGATATGGACTTGGGCAGAGCGTCTAATGCAAAGGCAAGATAACCGACGGTCCTTAAGGGTAATGGAGTAGATTCCAAGAGGAGGCAAGCGTAGCAGGCGGAAGAAGGAATTTACGTGGTCACCCAAGTTTACGGGGACACCGTAGTCACAGTTGGCAAAGGACAGGGTTAATTTGAGAGACATGGGAGAGGCCTTTGCCCTGCAGTGGGCGTAGCCAGGCAGATGATGAAGCTAATATTGCGCGTGCAATGAAAGTATGCAGTAAAACCTCGTTAATTCGAAATCGCTTAATTCGAACTTCCGGTTAATTCGAACTGACGGCCGGGTCCCGGCAAAGCCCTTTGTATTTCAATGGGTCAAAACGCCCGATAATTCGAATATGCCGGTATCCACGTCGGTTAATTCGAACTAGGCGCCGATGGCTGGCATTGCTCCTCGCATATAGAAGTCACCTCGTAGCAAATACAATGCGCTGAAAATTTTAAAAAATGCAGAATGATGAGAAAAAAAATAAGCCAGCACGCATGTCAGCACGCACGAGGTGAGACGTGAATTTCGTTGCCCGAACCAACCCTCCGGTGCATGCCGTAGCAGGTTTTCGCTGCCGGAGCGTCGAAGCATTGGCTTGTCTATTTTTGGCTGACGCGCGGTCACGCGGGTAGCCACCCTACCGCGGGCGCCGCCTATGCTCCGGCCACGGTGGCTCCGGCGCAAGCCGTTGCAGCAGGTCGACTAAAGGACTACCTTGCCGATTACTCGCTCAGCGATGTGTTCAATGCAGATGAAACCGCGCTTTATTTTAAGTTGCTGCCGAACAAGACTGTCAGTTACAAAGGCGACACGTGTTCAGGCGGGAAGAGAAGCAAGGAAAGAGTGACGGTGTTGGTGTGCGCAAACGCGACTGGCACGGAACGGTGCCGCTTGCTAGTTAGTTATAGGCAAAGCAGCGAAGCCTCGCTGCTTTAAAGGGCTAAAAACTCTCCCTGTTGATTATACTTTCAACAGAGAGTCGTGTATGACGCGAGCAATTTTCACGGATTGGCTGCGCACACTCGACAGGAAGTTCGCGGCACAGAACAGGAATGTTCTGTTGTTTGTCGACAACTGTTCAGCCCATTGCGACATCAGCGAACTGAAGGCGATCCGTCTGGCATTTCTGCCGAAAAACACTACGGCTGTGCTGCAGCCTATGGACCTTGGGGTTATTAAAAACCTCAAAACACTGTACAGGCGCCACCTCCTAGAGCGGATTCTTGTGTGTATGGACAGCGGCAAATCGTACGACGTCAATCTCCTCGGAGCCTGCCACATGCTGACAACATCGTGGAATGCTGTCAAGGCGGACACAGTCGCGAACTGTTATCGAAAGTGCGGCTTCATTGAAGGCCCAGAAGCCTGCAGCACGGCAGAGCTGGATGCTCAGTGTGATGACTCCGTCGCGCTGCACCCTGCCTACGCTGCTTTATCGGAGGGTGTTGAATTCCAGAGCTTCGTAGACGTTTACAGCGGCGTGGAGACATCGGGGCCGTTAAGCGATGCCGAGATTATTGAAGCGGCCTGCGGTGACCAGATGCCGCACAACTCCAGCACGGCGAGCACAGCTGACAGCGACGACGAGTCCGACGGAGGCGACGATCCATTGCCACCCCCGAGTGCATGTGAAACAGCGTCAGCACTCGATCTGGCTGCGCGCTACTTCTCCGCCGATGATAATTCGGACGCTGCGTTGGAGCTGTTGGGCAAGTTGCAGACGATGCTTGTCGAGTCACGGCAAAGAAAACGAAAACAGATGCGCATCACCGATTATTTTTCTCTTTGATATGCTTTGCCAATCTGCTGTTAATAAACATGTTTTTGAAGCATAGTGTCATATTTAATCATTAAGCTTGCTGCTTACGCGAATGCATTTTGATGTTAGCTCCAACCGCATAAACAAATTAACTTTATTTCCTTCGACATTCGGGCTTTATGATTTTAATTCGCGCAATTGCCCGCCGCAAATGTGTAGTAGTGCGTAGTAAGAGATAACGATCTCAGATATGCCTGTTTTAGCTTCGGCCCGTGCTGCCGGGCGTGATGGCCGCTTTTTTTAGCGCCCGTTCGTTAATTCAAACTCCGCTTAATTCGAACAATTTTCCGGTCCCCCTCGAGTTCGAATTAACGAGGTTTTACTGTAGGAACAGGAACATTCAACAGAGCACAGAGGCTGCCCAAATGGTCATCTGGTCTCCGTGAATACGCGTCTGCCTTCCTTCACAGAACCGCTTTCTCGTCGAAGAGCTCTAGTCATCGCCACACCGCAGGCTTTCCCACTCTCCCCACGTGTGGCCCAAGTGGTCGGAGACTTTCCTCCCACGGGCAAACAGCGCCCAAGCGTGGCCAGACGCACCTCCTTGTCCAGCTGGGCCTTGCGCTCGCTCAGCTCAGCGTGCTGCTTCGGATCTTTGGTTGTCAGCAGTCGTTCAGCCAGCACCTCCGAGCGATTCTGCACGGCCTCCATGTTTTGCTGCAGCAGGTTGCTCTGGACTGCATCCACCTGGACACAGACACATGGCAAACAGCAGCAACTGCTCTGTAACTATGAGGGACGTGCGAATATGCGGGAGTCGAACTCGGCAATTTTGAACAGCATGGAAGTGCAAATGCTCTCCGTTTTTTTTTTTTTTTTGCACCAGAGCAAGTAGTCTACTTTACCCTTTTGAAGCAAACAGGTTCACCAGACCAGAGGAGTGGAACTCATCACAGTTCCAGTTTTGCTGCTATGGCAACGACAGGCAGTTATTCACAGTTTTTATAGCTCGTAAGATTGCTTCAAGTTACTGATGTATGACATTTAGAGTATGGCATCCAATTGCACAAATGGTTCTTCTGGAGTGAGAGCTCCACTTTTTGCATGCAAAGCTGGAGTTCATGCCGCATTGAAAAAATGACCTTCAAAGAAGCACAGCTGGTTGATATGCGTCGTACCAAGTGACTCGCCGGGCTTTGCTACCGCGCCTGCGACGCACTGGCTTACTCGGCAGGTGCGCCTAATCACGTGACTCGTCAGTGGTTCATAGGTGCGCACTCACTTCACCTCACAGCCGAGCCTAACCACGTGACTCACATTTGTCTAAATATAAGTGCGGGCACTGCTTGGTGTTTCACAGAGCCATGAAAAAACGAAGGGGGGGGGGGGGGTTCCCAGCCGTGCGACTGTATCGACGACGACAGGTAGAGTTGCACTACCTGGCAGATTCTCGGTGCCGAGAACTGTGTCTAACCATGCTCAACCGAGCTTTCACTCCCTACAACCAGGTTCAGTCAGCCATTTTTTAAACAACTTTTAAGTAGAGAGAAGATGGGGTGCTTAGACAATGGTTTGACAAGAGGACTTGTCTTTGTCTGGGTGAAGACGAGTCCTCTTGCCTAAACGTTGCCAAAACCCCCTGAGGCTCCCCTCTCCCTTGTTCACTTCGTGTTGTCTGGAAATCTGTCTACCTGCCCTCTCTCTACCCTCCACTTCAGGTTGCATCGGCACTCATTCTGAGAGCGAATTCCACAGCAATTCAGGCCGCATGCATGGCATCTTCTCAAGCACTATCTTTAATGCAGAAATGTACGCATTTAATGCCCCTAATAACTAACCCCGACGTCTGTCACATTCACAGTTTGAGCCCAACAGTTTCCCAGATCAAGGCGCACCTTACAGAAGGACACCAATGAGCATCAACACTAATGAGAGTTGAAAATGGCTGACGTCGCCATTTAAACTCCACGTCCTGAATCCTTCAATTAAATCTTTATTGAGTAAAAAGGAAAATGCTCCACTTTGCTTCCTTGACCCAATCATTGAGTAAAGCACACGATTGTCCTCTTCAGAACCACCATTCTCAAGTCAGGCTGCTTGTTATCACCACTCCCCCATGCAAAAGAATATAGGGGGAAACCAGCTGGTGAGGATAAGGTAACAGCAGATCTGTTGAAGAATGGAGGGGAGATTGTGCTAGAAAAACTAGCCACCCTGTATAGACAACGCCTTATGACCTTGAGCGTACCAGAAGCTTAGAAGAACGCTAACATTATCTTAGTTCATAAGAAACGAGACGCCAAGGGCTTGTGCTGCTTCCTGTCCATTTCTGTCTCTGAGGAGGACACATAAAGAGGACACATGAGGACACATAAAGAGGGAGCAAACATTTCCCTCTCCACAGAAATGCAGCACAAACATGGCGTTACTCCCTTTCACCTAAAGAACTCCATTTTTAAGGAGAGTAAATGGAATACTCAACATAGATGTGTTTATAAAGAAATACATAGGAGTTATATACGGTAAATAAAGCTATGAAGGAACTTGGATATTTAAAGAGAACCCTTTTTAAATCCTCAACAGAAATCAAACTACTTGCATACAAATCTTTCATTAGACCAGTTTTAGAATATGCGGCAGTTGTTTGGGATCCGCACACCAAAATCAATATCACCAGACTTAAGAATGTCCAGCACAAATGTGGCAGGTTCATATACAATTGTTATAGCTGGAAAACATCCCCAACATACCTTTCGCAAACAGCTAATTTAGAAACCCTGCAGGCAAGACGATGCCAAGGAAGATTAAAACTGTTCTATTAGGTCTACCCGTAACCAACTTGGAATAAACAGAAATGCACATTTTCATTTAGTTACCCAGTGACAAACCCATTCTTTTCATTCAAAGGAGGTGAGCAATTTTTTTTGTGCAGAACAAATGTGTTCACAGCCTCATTTTTTTCCTACAACTATATATCTATACTTGGAACCACCTACCTGCAAATTTGGTTGAGTGTTCGACGCTATCTTCTTTCTTGAGTGCATTCCGTAATAGATAGCGGTGTTTCATACTGTCGTATCATAGTGTACGTTTACACTTTTTTTTTCCTTTGTACATGCTATACATGTTCTTTTCATTGTCGTCCTTCGCAAGACTGAATGTACATTGTATTCTTGTAAACTGTATTGCTCTGTACCCCCCACGCCTGCCTAAAGCCTCACTTTCAGGCTGGCAGTATGCTATAAATAAAAACCCCATATGGACATGCACTAGATAAGAAGTCATTTAGTTCCATTTGGGCTCAATTTTGCTAACAGTGTCAACAAAGAGGATACTATTAACAAAATGCATGGGCTTCTATAAGACATCCCATTCCATTACACATGGACTACTATATTAACGAAGAAATGCATTCAATGCCCACATTCACCAAGATTATGAGGAGAGGAAAAAGTGCTGTTGGGCAATCAAACTTAGTCACACGCACCACTAGAAGAAAGGGATGTTACGAAAGAAAGCTTACGGGCGACCATTGAATTGATGCGGCAAACGCTTCAACAGCAGTCGCCTCAGTAGCTATAGCTCAGCGCAGCTGTGTGCCAGGCTGACATGGGGTTAAAGCAAGACCGGACATTTTACACATCTGAAATTCCACTGCCCGAGGAGAACTATAGTCTAGTGCACGGCGCCGTTGATGTTGCAAGAGCGCTTGACTATTTTTGTGTCAGTGGCATGATCCGTCTGACCAGCCTTGAACGTTAGAGGATGAAACTTCTATGGTAGAAGCTGACGCAGTTGGTGTTAAGCCGATAAGACAAGCATGCAGCATCTTCTAGAAACAGCAAGCGCGGCTCGAGTGCAAGATCGCTACCAAGTTTTGTTCTTTCTCTGGGCAGTACCATCAACTCAGCTAAATGTGCACTGTGAGCTGGTACAAGCTCTCACCAGGAGTCTCACAGGCATATTTGCTGTTATTTTCCTTGGCAACCTCCATAGTCATGACACGTGAGCAAGAACTTCAAAACAAAAGCAGTGATAGCACTGCAGCCCATTCACGGCAGCATCAGTGATACTAAAAGATTCCCCAGATATTTCATACTACCTTCCTAGGCAAAGCAGCAGATGCAAAAGTTGTGCCACATGGCAAACCACAACACCACTGCTGACGCTAACTGGATAACATGTGACCACCACAGATAACGTATTTTCCACAGTGCTTGCTTCACAGCTTACCCCAGTGCAAAGGCCCAAGCTCACCTTAACAGTGTCCTCCTTACCCAACCCAAGAATGCAACAGTTTTCGGTAACGATGTACAAAAATGATGCTACTGACTCGAGAGAAAGTCCCACATATAGCTGTACCAGTAGACACTCACTCTGATACAAGTCAAGAAAAAAGCGGCTTTTCATCATCAAAGGGCCCCTTTCCAGTCAATGGACACAGCAGATTCTCATGAACCTGCATCGCACACTCTGTGGGGGTGAGGTTCCTGAAGTGAAGGCCGAAGTTGTCAGGATCGGGAATAGGATCCCTAACAAGGCAGGTGCAAGCAAACCAATGCCTGATAAAAACTGCCTGCTATGCCCAGCCGGTGGTAGCTTTCATTTCGTGTGTTGCTATACTCCCCACTCATCGCCACCATGCACAGAGTCTGCGTTTATGTCATTTTTCGGTGATTACATCATCAGAGAGGCCCAAGTTTGACACTGAGCAGAAGGAGAAACTTTTCCAACTTCAAACCCTAACCTCGCAGTAATAAATCCATCTTTCACTACCACAGAAGTGTCAACCAAGCCACAAAACGCCGAACTATCGAATTTCGCTGACAACAAAAATTTTATAAAGTTTTCCTGAGCATCTCTTCAAATCTGACAAAATCCAAATGATGATCTACATCGTCTTACAATGTGCAGAGCAATTTTCGTGCCATGCATAAGTAAGGTATGGCAGTTCAGGTCTCGAGCCAACCTGAATATACCATATACTTACAGATGATCAAACACATAAGCCGCACTTCATCTTGAAGCGGAAAGTCTCATGAATGCATAGAACTGGCCTTCCTTCACCCTTACTCTGCATTAAAACCAAAAGGTTGCACCGTATCATGGAAAAATCCGGTGACTTGAGCCAACTGGAAGCTCCCGTGCAAAGCTGAGAGCACTCAAAGCTGGCACGGGTGTCATACCAAGGAACGGTCCTCGTCGGCGGACCACGGCACGACTGGTGACATGTACGGGTCCAGCTCCTTGTTGGCCCGCTTGGTGAGCTCATCCTCATTGGGGGGTGCTGGCATGCCGTTCACGTCCCGAAAATATGGGTAGTGGAAGACCATGGAATGGTACCAGTTCTTGCGCACCTTGGGCTTTTTGCGGCGCACTGCCAGGTGCGTCAGCAGCATGGGCAGGTCTTTCTGCAGCTTCCTGCGCAGAGTAGCACCACACGTTGCCATGTGCTCAGGCCAGTCTCAACAAAACTGGGAACTGGTACAGTACACACACTGTCTAATAAACACAGCAGACTACATACTTTCCCAGCACTAGTTGTTGATCAATACAATCTCGCACCAACACTCCCTTGCCGTCCTAGTTAACCAAGTTGGTGGCGCGAGTACTCCATACTGGTCGCGGTCCCAAGCTCTAGTCCTAGATCAGGGCGAATTTTTGATCAACGGCAAAGTTTTTAAAAAGTTTCATTTTCCTTTCTAGCCCAAAGGTTGCACTCTGGTAGATGCTAATAAGTAATTACTCCAAGAAATGAGAACTGTAATAGGAACTGCAACTGCAACCTCCTCGGAAGAGAAAGCACAGATCTCATCATTCTATCAGGCTGGACAGAATCTGGACACTGAAAGCATATTGAAGTTGGCTTGCATTAACAGATTACCACGGTTTAATGACAATTAGGCGAAATTTTCTTTTAATATGTGGCTTTCAAGAGCAACAAAAGGCCGCAAAGTGAAATACAATTGTCACCACAGGCCGTTTTCGGTAGGGAACTGCAAAGACATAAAGATACCTTTTTCTTTTACGCCTAGATAACCAAGGTTAGGCTACACCAGCATTCACTTCCCAAATGCGATCACAGGTTCCTAAAAGCATTCCATTTTTAAATGCCATTTTCTTATCCATAAATGCATGTTTTGTTCCCAGACAAACATCAACATGCATAGCCAAAGAGTAAAAGACTCGCACAATAAAAACTTGATGGGTTGTTCTCGGTGTCCCTTTAAAGCTAAGACCACCACTTTTGGACAGGAAAATTCCCCATGCCACGGTCTAAACACGTGTGCTTTGCAGCATGCACTTGTGTCGCTGCAATAAACGCTGTCGACAGACATGACTACGTGCAACAAAGCCAACCCCTATCAAATGAGCGGCTTTGCAAAACTGAAGCAGTGGCTGCTGAACACCTTTCAGTCTTGGGAAGGACACTTGCTAACACAAGACCCACAAAATCAAAACTCTGTTCAGCTCCAAATAACACCAGTGCTCAAAGGGTTTCAACAATCGCTGTTTGTGATGCCATAAAAAAACTTACAATGCTGAAAGTATGCGTACAATGCCATTTTTCAACCACCAATGATAGCAGTTAGGCAAGTCGCTCATTAGTGTCATAAAGACTAGGAGAATGTTCGTGACAACAGTACTGTATTTATTAGAATCTAGGCTGACATCTTTTTTAAAACACGATTTTTAAAATCCGTTGTATTCATAAAATATGACGACAATGCATAAATGCATAATAACAAAAATGCAACATGCCAGTGGCGGCCCCGCGAAACGCCAACAGAACACGGCACTATGACCATTACTATACATAGCCAATGTCTATAAAAGCATACAAGATGCACACAAGCACTGGTTACCATTTTGACCACGTTTTTTGTGGTGGCATGGGCATGTTCCACAACAGTGCAAGTTTTTCACAGACTTCATTGCACCAAGCAGACAGTGTCATTATAGTGCCTCCTTCAAGCGAAAAGTTGTGCTTGCTACAGAGCAGTTCTGAAACCTGCAAGCTGGTCGGGACTTTGGCGTGGACGAAAAGAATGATCCCGGTTGGAGAGGGCAGCATGATGTACATTTTGCGTACACCACAATGAGGAGGGCTTTCATGGGCCCGAAGAAAGGGCACCATCACAAAACAGAATCAGCACTGGCAGAGTTTGTGAAATCGTGAGGTTCAGCTGCACTTCCAGTGACCAGCGAGGTCATCATCATCATCATCAGCCTGACTACACTCACTACAGGGCAAAGGCCTCTCCCATGTCTCTCCAATTAAACCTGTTAAACCTGTCTTTTGCCAGCTGCGCCCACAATATGCCTGCAAAATTCCCAATCTCATCCGCCCACACAAACTTCTGCCGTCCCCTGCTACACTTGCCTTCTCTTGGAATCCACTCCGTTACCCTTAAGGACCAGCGGTTATCTTGCCTTCGCATTACATGTCCTGCCCAAGCCCATTTCTTGCTCATGATTTCGACTAGGATATCAAAAACGCGCGTTTCTTTTCTCAATCACTCTGCCCGCTTCCGGTGTTTTAACGTTACATCTATTTTATTCTTTCCATGGCTTGCCGCATTGTCCTTAACTTAAGCTGAACCCTTTTCATCAGCCTCCACGTTTCTGCCCCATAGGCGAGTACCGGTAAGATACCGCTGTTGCACACGTTTCTCTTGAGGGATATTGGTAACCTGCTATTCATGATCTGAGGGAACCTGCCATATGCGCTCCACCCCGTTCTCACCCTTCTAGTTATTTCCCTCTCAATATCCAGATAAGCTGTCACTGCCTGCCCAAAGTAGACTTATTCCTTTACCACTCCCAGCACCTCGCTGCCAATTGTGAACTGCTGTTCGCTTGCTAGACTGTTGAACATTGCTTTGTTTTTCTGCATGTTAATTTTTAGACCCACCGTTCTGCCTAGTTTGTCTAACTCATTGATCATGATTTGCAGTTCATCTCCCGAGTGAGTCAGCAAGGTAATGTCATCAGCGAATCGCAGATTAATAATTTAGGTATTCTCCATTAACTCTTATCCCAAACTTTTCCCAACTCAGGCCCCGGAATACCTCCTGCAAACAGGCGGTGTATAGCATTGGCAAGATCGCATCTCCTTACCTGAAGCCCTTCCATTGGAATTTTATTGCCGACTTTAAGGAGGACTATGGTAGCTATGCAGTTCCTATATATATCTTCCAGTAATTTGACATAAGGCTCATCTACACCCTGATTCCTCAATGCCTGTATGACTGCTGAGGTTTCCACTGTGTCAAATGCTTTCTCGTAATCAATGAAGGCTGTATATAGGGGTTGGTTATATTGTTATGAGGGGGCAAGCGAAGAACGGGACGAATCGATGACAGATGAAAATATCATTTAATGGCTGCGGGCCTAACGTGAGCGCTCCGTCCCACACCACTGCCCTCTTCTTCATCTTCGTAACATTACCCGGGCCCTCTGAGCAATCCTCCCGATCGATTGCTTCAATTCTGAAAGTTTAAGTGACGATGAGCATGGCCAGGAAGGATAGAAGAAGATGAAAGGCTTGCCACCAAAATAAAGGAGATGATATGACGAACGGTTGCCCCTGGAGCTTCAAATCCAGCAGTCGATCGCCCACATTCGAAGGTGAAGGGTTAAGGAATTGTCGGACAGCTTGGGCGGGGGTGGCATCTTGGTTCGGGTCGTCGTTGGGTCATAGTATGTCTGGTCCTGGTCGTCGTGTCTTATTGTCGGGGCTGGGGACGGGGCCGGGGAGAGCTGGTCGGTTCTGGTCAGGTCGAGCTGGGGTTGAACCGGGTGGCAGAGACCAGGTCCCATCAGCCGACGACGCAGGTGAGCAGAAGGCGGCGATGCTCCAAGGACCAGGATAACGATAGGAAACCGGCACCTCACACTAAATGTTACGAGGTGGCAAGCAAAGGGATGGGACAACTTGATGACAGATGAAAATATGATTTAATGGCTCAGGGCTTAGCTAGAGCGCCGCTTCGTTCCACACCACTGCCCTCTTCTTCGTCTTAGTAACAATATTCTGCACATTTCCCTATCACCTGATTGAGAGTGTGAATGTGATCTATTGTGGAATATCCTTTACGAAAGCCTGCCTGATCATTTGGTTAATTAAAGTCTAAGGTTGCCTTGACTCTATTAGCAATTACTTTAGTAAATATCTTGTAGGCAGTGGACAGTAAGCTGATCGGTCTGTAATTTTTCAAGTCTTTAGCATCTCCTTTCTAATGATTTAGGATTATGTTTGCCTTTTTCCAAGCTTCTGGTAAGGCTGAGGTCATAAGGCATTGCGTATACAGAGTGGCTAGTTTTTCTAGCACAATCTTTGCTCCGTCCTTCAACACAACTTTTACCTGACCCTCAGCAGCTGCTTTTCCCCTCTGCACTGCTCCTAAGGCTTTCTTTACTTACTCTTTCATTACTGGTTGGATGATTCATTGCTGTGCGCTACTGTCTCGATCATTAACGTTCTGATTACACTGGCCACTGTATAGATTTGTGTAGAACTCTTCGGCTGCTTTAACAATCTTATCCATAATGCTAAAGACATTGTTCTCCTTGTCTCTTAATGCATACATCAGGTTTTTACCTATGCCTAGTTTCCTCTTCACTGCTTTTAGGCTACCTCCGTTCTTTAGAGCATGCTCGATTCTCTCCATATTAAACTTCCTTATGTCGGCCACCCTGTGCTTATTTGTTAACTTCGATAGCTGTGCTAGTTCTATTCTGTCTGTAGGGTTAGACGCCCTCATGCTTTGACATTTCTTAATCAAATCTTTCGTCTCCTGAGAAAGCTTGCCGGCATCCTGTCGCACCGTCCTACTGCCTATTTCTACTGCGCACTCCGTAATGATAGCTGTCAGATTGTCGTTCATTGCATGAACATTAAGATCGTCTTCCTCAGTTAATGCTGAATACCTGTTCTGCAGCGATAACCTGAATTCCTCTATTTTTCCCTCTTACTGCTAGCTCGTTAAAGAACTGCCTCTTCACTAGCTTCTTCCGTTCCCTCTTCAAGTACAAGCTAATTCTAGACCTTACCATTCTGTGGTTGCTACAACGTACCTTTCCGAGGACACCCACATCCTGAATGATGCCAGATTGAGTGCATAGTATTAAGTCGATTTCATTTTTAATCTCACCATTGAGGCTCTTCCAGGTCCACTTCCTGTTCTCTCATTTGCAGAAGAAGGTATTCATGATCCGTAAATTATTTTTGTCTACGAACTCTACTAATAGCTCTCCCCTGCTATTCTTAGAACCTACCCCATAGTTGCCTACCACCTGATCGCCAGCCTGCTTCTTACCCACCTTCGCACCACAGAGGTGCTAGAGGCCAAAGCAAGAGAGATGGCAAGAAAGCGATGCAAGAGAGCGATGCAAGAGAGAGGCGTTCCGTGGGACCAGTGAAACAAGCGAGCTAATTCCAGCAGGCCGCATCAAGCGCACGTCACTAGGAGTTGTAGCTAGCTGAGTCACTGCAGCGTGTGATGACATCCCGGAAACCTTGGTTGCGCGCTCGTTCTGAAAGTGCAGCATTCCCAATGCACTTGACGGTTTCAATGCACCTGTGCGAACAAGACAGTATTAAGGAGACCAGCAATGTCGAGGATGAGTCAGCGGGAACAGGTTCGTGGTAATAAATGGCGTTTGCATGCTGTCCTTACTGTCATCCTCATTTTTTATTGCCTGGCTTACATTCAAGGAAAGCTCTGTTTTTTTCTTGGCCTTCAACTTTCAGGTGTTGGCTTAGAATAGAGGCATGGCCTAGATTTGAGTAAATACATTACTAATCACCCTAAAAATGGCACCTCGAGTGTTACACTGCCAAAAGGAGACAGACACCCACCAACCGGTGAGCATATTCAACACAAAACTCCTATGGACACCTAATAAGGCCTTACCTGTTCCTTTCAAGGGCTTCCGTGAGCTCCTGAATATTGATATGTACAAGTTCTTGATAAGAAGGCTTGGCCTTCAAGCACTCCTGCTGGCGAGATGGAGCTTCTGCACTACTCGAGCCTGAACAAAGAAGAAAATGCATACATTTCTTTTTAAGTCCACAAAAACAAAATGAAGCCAATGTAGAAACCCTCACACATAACTGTTTCCAGCTCCCTTCACACATCACACGGGACCCAAACCTCAATCCTCCTGAGCCAGGCTCAAGGCGCATATTGCACTTAGTGTCACAGTCTTCAGTCGCCAAAAGACGCAATGTGGTCGGCCATCAATTTGCAGGATCTGCATAGTTATTACAGCGCCGTCTGTCCTGTAGTAGCTAGGAAACAACTTTTAAAATCAATAGTTCATAACAATGGCCATAGATCACGGCATCTTGTATTATTCGACAAGTAAGCAAAATCAGTTTTGGCAAGCATCCCGAGTCTTTACCCTCCATTGTTCCCTTTCTGTGTGTTAAGAAACTACCTGCCTGCCCCCTCACTGCCATGACATTTTGTAATGTTAATGTGGATTTTTTTTTTTGCACTTAATTTAACATCTTTCTTCCTTGCCAGCAGAAGCAATGAATGCTTTCAAGAGGGTCACAGCAGTCTAGCCATACATTCACAAATCTCAAACACATACATACAATTTCTCATACCTTTTTACTTTTCATGCTTCAATAATGCAAAAGCATTATATGTCATCATCATCAGCAGCCTGACTATGCCCACTGCAGGGCAAAGGCCTCTCCCATGTCTCTCTAATTAACCTGTCCTTTGCCAACTGTGGCCACCGTACCCCCGCAAACTTCTTAACCTCATCCACTCACATCAGATGTCGGTGTACAATGTCACTACACATGTAAGCAAACATGTACTCATGACAGATGAAATGCAACATAATGACATGAAATGACTCATGACTCATAGTCAATCAGCAACATATCATGACCCAGCACTATACAAGTAACCTGATGTAAGGTGTATAAAGTTGGTACAAAGTATGCGTAGTCATGACTTGTACCAATTCTGCAAAGTAGCATGAGTCAGCACTCAAAATGCTTTCGCATTCACATATATAAGCAGTCCTTTTCAGTGTGTATATGTTTTGTGCAAACCAGCTGTGCGGTATGTATGTAGCTGTGCGATACATAGTATCGAAATCGTCCTGTGAACTGTTTTCCTCTGCTTTAACCAGTGTCGATCTTCTACATCTCAATCGGACGTCAAGTATTTATCTGTGGTTAAGAGCAATCAGTGTTTATTTGCTTATCTGACTCCTCAAGGGTCTCATGTTGAGACATTACATAAGGGAGTGGGTGTTACAAGGCAAAAAAAAATTCAGTAAGAATCAAGATGAAATGTTCTCGATGAGCCGCCAGGACGCTAGTGGGTCGATGCTGGTGGCAACTTTGGTGGGAAGGCTATTCCAGTTTTATGCTGTGCGCAAGAAGAATGACTTCTGAAAAGTTCTGGTGGGGGCTTGTGGGGGATACACTGCATCACGGTGGATGGAGCAGGCGATGCGGTGGGCTCTTTTTACGTTCTGGTTATCAGAAGGTAAAGAGTGGAAAAATTTATAAAACGGGCTAAGACGTGCTATTCTACGACGTTAGGCTAGACAGGGTAAGTAGATTTCAGTATATAGTGCCGAGATGCTGGAATCGTAGGAATAATTGCACAAAATAAATTGTGTTGTGTGGTTCTGACCCGACTCGAGGGCGTTAGTAAGGTTATTGCGGCAAGGTTTGTCCATTGTTTTGCATCGGCAAAGAGGAGCAAGGCACATCAAGGCACATGAGAGCAGTAGCGTTGTCATCTTCCTCCACATCTGAAGGTATTGTTTAATATCACGCACAAGCAGCTTCTCCCTTTCTCCCCTAGTCTAAACTCATTCACAGCCTAATGCAACTCTTTGTGAGGAAAGGAAAGGCACATAACTGGCCCACTTTGTTGGTGGACACCTGAATTTCACAGTAAGAAAAAAAGTGGCAGGGTTTTAAACATAGCTGAACTGAGCAGCGGTGAAAAACCTTGTGTTTAGCCCGGTTGGCTGACGGTTTTGCTTAGCTTGGTCATCGGCACATCTGGCGACAATATTAATTCCACTGAAGTTTTAGTTCATGAAGACAAAAATGTGCAATGCACACAGCACGAGAGTGTGTATATTAGCAAGAATACGTTGCAGCTGGTTTGAAACAAGGCGTGATCGGCTGCAGTGATAGTATAGTGCTCTCACGCAGTGGCCAGCAAAGCTGATCTCTTTGCACCGCCGCGGATTTGAATCCCAGTCATGAAATTATTTATGTATGGTTTGCCCAAGGTAACCCTCATAGCTAGGCCTCACGCAAACTCGAGAGCCGGTAGACTGCGTGAAGTAGTCTTGCCAAAAGATCTTGTATCTGAAGGTTTTA
Organism: Amblyomma americanum; assembly: GCF_052857255.1. Lineage (NCBI taxonomy): Eukaryota > Metazoa > Arthropoda > Arachnida > Ixodida > Ixodidae > Amblyomma > Amblyomma americanum. The sequence goes on from NC_135507.1 coordinate 87,221,911, forward strand.
GCCAACATAAGCATTTCTTTTTAATGCTATAGCAGTCATCAATCATCACCAGCCCGACTACACCTACTGCAAGGCAAAGACCCCTCCCATATCTCTCGAATTAACCCTGTCCTGTGTCAGCTGCGACCACCATATCCCCACAAACTTCTTATTCTCACCCACCCACCTAACTTTCTGCTGCTCCCTGCTAGACTTACCTTCTCTTGGAGTCCATTCCATTATTCTCAAGGATCATCGGTTATCCTGCCTTCGCATTACATGCTCTGCCCCAGCCAATTTCTTCTTCTTGATTCCAACTAGGACGTCATTAACCTGCACTTGTTCCCTGACCCACTCTGCCCTCTCCCTTAGATAAAGCCAAATATCTGTTCTAGAGCGATATCCTGAATTCCTCTACTTCACCTTTTACCACGAACTAATTATGGGGCTTCGCTTCATTTGTTTCTTCCATTCCCTCTTCAAGTCTAAGCTAATAAGAGACCTTACCATTCTGTGGTCGCTACAATGCACCTTTCCAAGGACCTCCACATCCTGCACAATGCCACGTTGAGTGCATAGTATGAAGTCTATTTTAGTTTGTCTCACCAGTGCGGCTCTTGCATGTCCACATTTTGTTCACTCATTTGGAACGTATCGCCTTACAGTGGCAGTAAAAAAAAATGCAAGCTGATGCAGATGCATTTCGTCAGGCAATAAAGCAGTTTTTGAGCACTTCGTAGCAGTCATGGTAGGGCAACTCACACAGGTAAGCGTCTTTGAAAAAGGTGACCGGGCATAGGTGGTTTGTTTCTTAGCTGCGTAGAGAAGCACTTATGGCAACTCTAAAGCTATGCATCTGTGTAAAGTAAGGTAAACCCTTTTCCTCACATTCTGACACGTTTCGATGTTTAGGCATGCTGTAAAACTGCTCCATTGAGAAGTAAAAACCTCTTGCCCAGTTACCTTTGGCAAAGGGGGTATATTTGAACAAATATGGGGCTCTGATTTCTCTGTATGCCCCTGGCCTACGGGAAGCGCACACCTGTCGACTTCCTCACATGCTGGCTTTTAACAAATTCCTGCACTCCAGGCCATACGTCTCATTCACCCAAACCCAGCTGTAAGTTCTTGCCACAGCTCTCCACAGCCTCTATAAGGCTGCTCTCTGTCAACCCAAACCACCTCCACTGACAAACTTTATTCCACTGGTCTCATCCATCCTATTCACACTCTCTCTTCATCGCGACTGACAAGTGGCTTGCCTCTCCGGTACAGTACATGGCCGCTGACTTCTCGACCATGCTACTAGTCTCCCCATCAAGGCGGCTTCTTTTCTACTTCCTCCCTACCAGAAGCTTCTAACTACAGTATACTTCATTTTCCCTCCAATATGTCGCCGGAAATGCATCCTGGCCACCGACATGCTACTGCCTGTCATTATAGTCCTGCCTTCCACCTCTGGAGTCGCCTACATGTATGCCTCTTACGCAGTTCCCCATGGCGCCAGTAGCCAGGTCCTCTCTGATCGTCTTCTCTCTGCCAGAGTCACTCGCACTAGCGGCCCATTCCAACACCCCCACCCCTTCCCCTGGACACACATAAATGAGGTCCCTTCTATGATTAGGTTCATGCCACTCAATATTTTAATGCAGCAACGTTAACGAGCTTGTGGTGCGGAAAATTCGGCATCATTAACCGTGAGTTAAAAATCAACAAAAAATCGCCAGAAAAGCAACCTAGGAGGCTGCTGGCCCACCTATATCATGCAATCTTGTGGCACCGTCACAACCTGTGGAAATATGGCAGGTGGCGGTAAAATTAATGAGTGATCATGCGAGGTTGTCCCACCGGTGGCATGCCATCTCAGTGCAGTGGAGCATCGCTTAACTGCTGCACCCCTGCACCATCAGTGGTATGAGGAATCCCAGGGATCTTTGAATGTTAAGTAGAGGAAGACCAATTCTGCATATATGGGCATTAAGTGATTAGCTATCGCGTCATACCCTTACGGCCGAGCGTATGTGTCCCCTCCAATTTTTTTTCATCCTCTCCCACCTGTGCCTCGTAATGCTATTTACACTACCTCCCAGGCGGCCATCCGTGACATGCAATATAAAACACCTCCCACTCATCCATCCACAGAGCTCGAGGTTGCACTTCGTTGCAGCAGCCTTGACTGTCTTCCTCAGTCAAGGCTCCTGGAAAGTCGAGGACCAATGGCAATGAGCTGGTTAACCAGTTGGCCTGTGAAATTCTTATCAGGGCACCGTTGATCCCTTGGTCCAGACCTTCGGAGGACAGATTGAGACTGCCCCATCGCGCAGCTATCAAAGAGTAAACTACAGTGCTCTCCGTTTTTATCGCAAACTGTACCCTGAATCCCATCGTGGTCATTCCATGCAGGAGGCTCACATCCTTTGACAGATTCAGCTCAACACTCTTGTCACACGTGCACAAACTCCGCTGCAATTCTTCATGTCCCAAATGCCCCGCCCCTTATGCCAGCATCTTCCGTCGGCTATTCTCCTGCCCAGAATGCTACGCAATCAGGTTTTTTTCCCACCTCCTCCCACACTGTTGGGACCTGGCTGGACTGGCTTGGAGCTGAGGGTGAGGAAGAACGGCGCCTGCTAGTGCAGCGGACCATCGACGTCCTACATGCCTAACTATTGTGCCCAAATAGTCTCCACTTCTACATCTATGACCAACCCATTTAGAGCTTTCATAGATTACGAGAAAGCATTTGACTCAGTCCACAACTCAGCAGTCTTGCGGCACTGAAGATGAGGAACCAAGGTGAAGAAGAGGCATATGTAAAGATAGTGGAAAATATCTATCAGGGTTGCACAGCCACCACAGTCCAGTGACAAAAACCTAATCAGTAAAGGCATCAGCCAGACAGACACGATCTCTCAAACGCTATTCACCGCGAGTTTACGTGAGGTTCTTCGCAGAGAATTGGAGTGAGCAGAGCTTGGGTATACAATCTCTGAATACCTTAGTAATCTCCGATTTGCTGATGACGTTGCTTTGCTACGTAACTCAGGGCAAAAATTGCAAATCGTTATCGAAAAACTACGAAAGCGAAGTTGTCCTAAAAACCATCAGAGTTAATCTAAAGTAATCTAAGTACACAACAGCTTACGATATCAAAGTCAGTTGCTGGGTGAGTTGGTATTTCATGCTTTCATTAGACACAGCTCGAAGACGAACACGGACAAGACGGGAGGCACCAGAGGGGTGGTGTCTCCCCTCTTATCTGTGTTTGTCTTCCCACTGTGTGAATGAAAGCTTACGATATGCAATGAAGCCCTCGAAGATTTCAGGGAATACGTCTACTAAGGATGGCTAGCAGCCGCTGACCCGAACCACGAAGGTGAAGTAACTAGGCAATTAAGTATGGGGTGGAGAGAATTTGGCAGGCACTCTCCAGTCACGAATAGCACCTTAACAGTATACATCGAGAAGAAAGCGTATATTTGAATGTTGCCAGGCCTCACCTATGTGACAGAAACTTGTGGGTTAACGAAAAGTCTTGAAACTGAGGATAGCTCAGCGAGCTATGGAAAGAAAAATGACAGGTGCAACATTAAGAGACAGGAAGAGAGCTGAAATGATGAGGGAAAAAGCACAAGTCAATAATATCAAAGTTGAAATCTGGAAGAAGGAATGCACATAGGCAAAGCATGTCATGCGAAGGCAAGATGACCGATGGTCCAGTAAACAGACACTGAGGACAATGCTATGAAATTTTTTCTGTTAGTTCGGCATTTCGTCGCTTTGTTGCCACTTGTCCAGCAACACAAGGTGCATTTACTGCCGAGAGATTCGGATTCGAAGTTGAAAAACTTTTTCCCGCCGCTACGATTCAAATTTGGGACTCCGATGAGGAAATAGGAGAAGAGTGACGTAAAGCAGTGAAACGGAAAGGAGGACTCCGTGATTGCAGGCAGCGAGCATGGCACTCCCGTCTAGTAGCAACAAAAGTGAATACTGCCGGCCAGAATTTGAAGGCTCCATCAGCCGTCACCGCTTCGTTTACATTTTCACCAACATTACAATATATTCTGTTCCTGATTCCGACAACAAAGTTCTCGCAAAAAACTGCAACCTTCATTCAGTGACCTCAACCCCACACACCGGGCCATGCTTTTGAGGGCTGAGGCAGCGGGTCTGGCAAGAAAATCCAAGCATCGATGAGTCGGCAGCGTCGCTGCTATCGCCGTGCCACCGTCGTGACTGATGTGTAGCAACCGGTAGGTGCGGGTGTATTTAAATTCTGTAATTTTAGACCTGGTAGGGCTGGTTATGCAGCCTAGCATCTTGGAGCGTTGACGATGCGAACACGCTGAGTGGTGCGTTTGCTAACGTGGAGGCGCATCGAACATTGGCTTACGCAGCTTTTTCCTTGTTGCATTTGCATGCCGTTGCATGAACTTCATCCAAGGAGAACTTAGAGAGGCATGTGGAGGTCCGCTAATGCTCTGCTTTGTAAACCGAAACCATGCAGAAACCATCCGGGAACACAAAACGCATAGCCGCGAAGCACCCCAAAACATATCGAAACTCAGCTGGCCGCCTGCTGCGCCGCCAATAGCAGGTTTTCTTTGACTTCCAACATTCAGGTTGTCTTTTTTTCATTCTCCTTGTGTGAAAAAAGTGCACTGGTGGTTTAAAAAAAAACTTATATACTTCAATATCAATAAAGCACGTAACCTTCATGCATGCTTGGCAGCCTCAAAGATCTGTGGTTTCTTTTCTCCTATTTCATCTTCACAATTGTGCTTGCGAGATTGGCCACTGGCGGCGATACCTGAATTTTAGTTCTTGCTCTTTTCTACCTTACAAGAGCTTTGTTTTCAGAAGGAGTGGTGCTTTTGTGTTTAGAAGCTGGTATTTTATCGATACAAGCCAACTTAAATTTTTCTCCCAAGTGTCCCTTTAAGGTAATGGAAGGGATTCCAAGAAAAAGCAAGCTTAGCAGGGAGTGTTAGAGGGTTAGGTTTGCAGATAACATTAGGACGTTTGCATAGATAAGGTGGCCGTGGCTGACACAGGTCGAGATTAATTCAGCAGATATGGGCAGGCTTCTTATGCTACAGTGGATGTTGTTGGCTGCTGATAATGATGACGACTATGATTCTCGGTAATTGTATCATATAGGCGCCACCCACACAAACGCAAAGTACAGGCGTCGCCACGATGCAGCTGTGAAAGCAGCCGAACCAGAGGCCCAGTGCTGACGTCGGCAAGATTAGGCTGTGAAGGCCGCTTCATTAACATAAAAATACACAAATAACAAGGCACGTCTTAATTCAATCATAGAAACCACCTTACAATTGTGCTTTAATAATGTATAACCGAGCATTGTAATCATGTTGCATACTATTTTTTTGTACCCCACTGAAATTTACCATCTTTTTTGGAAATCTAGTACAAACATGGCTGAGTGCAGCTATGCTTCTTTTTTTAATTGGTAACAATTAAACTGCTACCCCTAGTTAGTAGAGTGCCCTGTGGTTATGATTGGTCTTGGTTTTAATTGCAACTAACTAACACTAATTAATTTGGGTCACTAACTAGAGCAGTGCATTTAAACTTGACCTCAGCTTTCCAAAGGTATATGACTCGGTGCTATAGGGCAGTTGGGTAATGTTCAACAGCCTAGCAAGGGAACAGCAGTTCACAATTGGAAAAGAGGTGCTGAAAGTGGTAAAGCAATACGTCTACTTAGGGCAGGTAGTCACAGCTGATACAGATCATGAGAGGGAAATAACTAGAAGGATAAGAATGCGGTGGAGCGCATATGGCAGGTTCTCTAAGATCATGAATAGCAGTTTACAAATATCCCTCAAGAGAAAAGTGTACAACATCTGTATCTTGCCGGTACTCACCTATAGAGAAGAAACGTGGAGGCTGATGAAAAGGGTTCAGCTTAAGTTAAGGACAATGCAGCAAGCCATGGGAAGGAAAACAATAGATGTAACGTTAAAAGACAGGAAGCGGGCGGAGTGGTTGAGGAAAGAAACGCGCGTTGACATCCTAGTCGAAATCAAAAGGAAGAAATGGGCTTGGGCAGGGCATGTGATGTGGAGGCAAGACAACCGCTGGTATTTAAGGCTAACAGAGTGGTATCCAAGAGAAGGCAAGCATAGCAGGGGGCGGCAGATGGTTAGGTTGGCGGATGAGATTAAGAAGTTCGCAAGCATAGGGCGGGCGCAGCTGGCAAAGGACAGGTTTAATTGGAGAGACATGGGAGAACCTTTGCCCTGCAGTGGGTGTAGTCAGGCTGATAATGATGATGATTGTTTTAAGTGCAATTAACTAAATAACTGAAGTTAATTAATTCAGGTCACTAACTAGCACAACAAATTTGAACTCATTCTAGGCTGTAGTGCAGTTTAGCTTCAATTGCAATTAACTCATTAACGCTACTTAATGCGGGTCGCTAACATGAACAGCGCATTTGCACTCAGCCTATGCTTTCCAATGGTATACAACTCGATGCTATAGCACAGTTTGGTTTTAATTGTAACTAACTAATTATCACTAAGTCTCGTCGGCAACTAGCACAGTGAATTTACACTTGACCTAGTCTTTGCAATAGTATATGACTCGACACCATAGCACAAACTTTTGTTTTAAATGCAATTAACTAATCAATGCTAATTATTTCCTTCCAGTAATTAGTAGACATACCTGCATGATTCACCAATTGTCCACACTCATGGTTGATCACGTACCTAAATTTTCTAACGGTATATGACTCGACGCAGTAGAGGAAAGTTTTGTTTTAACTCCAATTAACTAATAATCAACGCTAATTAGTTCGGTCCAGTAATTAGTCAACGTAACTGCATGATAGACCAATAGTGCAAACTCATATGGTTGATCACGTGACATGTACTATATATAAGCTTAGACAAAGAGTATAGTAGCATTAAATAACAGTGACAAAAGGAGAGAAAACAAGCGCTAGTCTGTTCCTTGCACGGCTATTTAGCCCAGTTATTTAGCGCTACAACTATGTCCTCTCTATCTAAACAGCAATCAGCCCAGCTTTTACCTTAAATCTTAGACGCAGCTGGACAGCGAAATCGACTTGGCTGTTTGGGCTTGCTGGTCAGTGATCATGGTCCCAGTCCTGTCCATTTCTTCCTTTGTCCTTGTCTTTTAGCGCGCTGCATTCTTAAACCATTTTCAAAGTTGTACCCGCAGGTTGCCGGCGAGTACAGCTACGCTCCAAAATCTTAGCTGCGTTCTTGCCCCGAAAGAGGCCGCAATAGCAGTTCCGCAAGGCTAAAACTGCTCTTACGTAACGCGAGTGACAGCAGTGCTGCTGCGACAGCAAAAGCGAAACTTTCACGTCCAAAACTCGGCAGTCAATATTGCACGCACCCTTTCCAGCGTCCAGACTGTGGCTGTGCCGTGTAAGGAAAAGCATATAGTGACTTCTTCGACTCTCAAAAGCACATACATTAAGGGTAAGTCACACTTGCCACTCTACAATTTGTTACACAAAGGTAGGCGCGTACGTATGTACATGTGCTTATACATTCTATCTCTACATGGTCTCCTCCCTATGCACGTTCATCGGGCCGACCCGTCGCGCGGGCTCAGCGCACGATGCCTGGCTACTGCGCCGGAGTACCCGAGTTGGAACGCGGCCGCGGCGACCGTGTTTCGATGGAGGCGAAACACCAGACGCGCGTCTGTTTTCTGCACGTTGTTCATCCCAAGAGCCTTCCACTAGAGCACCTTTCTCTCTCTCCTTTCACTCCCCCGAGTTCGAACGTGGCCGCGGCGACCGCGTTTCGATGGAGGCGAAACACAAGACGCGCGTCTGGTTTCTGCGCGTGTCAGTGCACGTTAATGATCCCAAGTGGTCGAACTTATTCCGGAGCCCTCCACTATAGAGCACCTTTCTCTCTTTCTTCTTTCATTCCCCCGAGTTGGAACGCCGCGGCGACCTCGTTTAGATGGAGGCGGAACACAAGACGCGCGTCTGGTTTCTGTGCGTGTCAGTGCACGTTATTGACCCCATGTGGTCGAAATTATTCCGAAGCCTTCCACTAGAGCACCTTTCTCTCTCTTATTTCACTCCGTCTGATCGGGTAAGTTGCTGCATAAACACTTTTAAACTTCAGTCCCTGTGGCCATGTTCAATGACAGCCCAAAACGAGTTCGCACCCCGCTTCATTATAAGCCCGCACCTCAGCACAGCCGCGGCAGAAAGCGACCGAGATGCGACATTGACACAATGCACACAAAGACGTGCCGTTACGCCATCACTCAAACCGAGAAAGGCCAGCGCCCGAGATATCCTTCATGCTTGCTAAATTTTCTTAGAAATGGCCCTGCAGCTCACATGCGCACAGTGCTAGGCGGCCGGAACGCCGAACGCGCGGCTAGTTACGACAGCGTACAATGCATACGCACCGGGAAGAGGTTTCTCACAGACATTTTCTTCAAAGTGGCTGTAGGAGTCCGCAGGCGCCCCATGAACGGCTTTATCCTGGAATGCATACGTCTCGGACACACCAGGAAGAAGTTTCTCATCGGCACTCTCCTCAAATTGGCTGTAGGAGTCCGCGGGCGCCCCTTGATCGGCATTATCCTGGAATCCATACAACTCGGACTCGTCGACGTCAGACTCTTCTGTTTCATAGTCGTCCACGGTAAACGATATCGGACCCAAGTCAAGCTGCAGTTCACTGCTCGGACCGGGGTCCATTTCCAAGGAATCCTCCTCCATCGCGCTCTCGAAACGTTTCACACAGTGGCGTTCGCCTACTGCCGAGCCAAGCGGGCAAGCGTCGCTCCGCGTCGCAGCTGCGCGGCTGCGCTGGCTGCGTCGTCAGAGCAGCCAGTTGAACGTTTAGCCGCCAGGCGCCGCCACCGAAACAGATTCGCTGGTCCCACTGATCTCCACTAGGGAGCAGGATGCCGCATCGGGCGCTAAAGCCCCTTTCTCAAGGGGCTTTATCGGGCGCTAAGGTAAGCTGCCGCAGGTGGGCAGCTAAGGTATTTAAATACCTGTACAGAAAGAGCGTTGGTAGGGTGGCTAGACTGGTCTAGCCACCTTAGCGTTGGCACACAGTGGCGGAAACGAACTAGAAAGCTGGCCAGTAAGTTTGCCAGAGACGAGGAAGAAGAAGGAGCATTAAACGACAGATTAAAAACGTCGTAGGTAAAAATTGGATAGATTCAATGGAAAATAAGCATAGTGTAGAGCAATATCGATGCTGGAAAAGGCAGATCAGGAACGTTTTATGATAACTCAAGAGGCAGTGCCCTCCTCTTTGAAGTTAGGTCAGGGTGTCAGAACGCGCAGCTACAAAAAGAAATTTAACGAAGAAGATGGCACGTGCTGTGCGTGGTAAATCTGTAGAAACAATAGAACACCTCATCCTAAAATGTGATGGTATCCATCCCGATGTCGATGCAGGCACAGTCACTCTTCCTGAGGCCTTAGGGTTTAGAGATAACAATAGTCATGTAAATAAATCTGCGGTGGAAATTAGCAAAAAGCGATTGGAGGATTGGTGGCACAAAAGCAGAGGTGACATAAGTTTTGAAGTGTAGGAAGACGTTTTTTAAAGAAAATGGCGAATTTTATTAACAACTTACAGCAGAGTTAAAGAAAAATGAAGGAAAAAAACTAAGCATAGTGGCAACAACCACTGCCCTGTTTCAAAGGGGACGTTTCTACCTTCCATCCATCCATCCATCGCTAGGGCATCTCGATGCCAGCGCCGGGTGGAGACAACTTCAGCGACGCCGCCATATTGAATCACAATGGCCTCTCCCATGTACCGCGAAATGCTCGACTGCTAGCCCAGTGTAGCTCTCGCTGCAAAAGGCCGTTCCTGGCGAGTCTGGCTGCCAGCTGGCAGCCCGAAACCGCCCAGCCAGAGAAAATCGAACGCGTTCTGGGTAGCCACCGGAAGTGGGCGGAGCAGCCCGAGAAAATCGAGCGCCTGGCGGCGCGCTCTGGTAGCCCGCGGGCTGCCTGCGGGCTGCCAGAGGTGTATAATCGAAGAGGCCCACTTTGAAGCGCGCCGAGAGCATGAACGGCGCCGCTACAAACGCTAGCGCCGCTGATCCCGTGTGATTCAATATGGCGGCGCCGCTGAAGTTGTCTCCACCCTGGCGGCGCTGGTAAGAAAATATTCTTAAGGGTGTCTCGACACTCTTCGCTTTCAGGGTGAGGACACTGCCCACGACGGCAACATGTTGGGTCCCACTCTCCCGTCGGCTGCATAGAGCGCAATGCGGCGACGGGTCGTTCGGAAGACAAAACTGCCACTACCGCGTGAAAATCCGCAAACCTGGTGTTCTAACAAGAAAGGGTGGTACCAGAGATGTTTCAAACAGTTAATCGGAGTTAGCTAAGCTAAAATATGTCATGTTTCGCAACTGATCTGCTGAGAAATTCGGCGCCTTGCGAGCATTCGTAACGTTCTCACAGCGGTTGTAACATTTCCAGCGCTATCTGTACACCCGGATACTCTACATCTCCATTGCTTTTTCAACAGTCAGAATTGCTTATTTAGAGCTGGAGTTTCATAATCCTCAAACACTGCCACTCGGGCAGTTCTAACGAGAATATCAAGCTTTCCTGTCAACGACAGTTTCGAGGATGTTTGGCATTAACTTGCTCTTCTGTTGCTACTTCGACAAAGCAGTGGCAGTATATAAGAGATAAATATATTAAAGCGTAACAACTGTCAGAAGATTTTAACATACACTGCTCACCTCGTGTTTGGGGTGTTGTTGAAACAGACCAGTGAACTGTGTAGGAGTCTCACTGTTTAATGGTAGCACAAAATTGACTCACATTACTTTATAATTTGTCTTGCTTTCAAGAAATGTGTGAAACAGTCACATTTGTTGAATCTGCTACTGCGTGGTTTTCTTTCATAGTCTACAATTAACTTGTGCATGTGTACGATACACTTTGCACAAGAGCGTGATAGCCATAACCACTGCTTATTCGCCGTGAAATTTTTACTTCAGTTTTGGAAAGGTTGAAGGCTATGCCAGCTCGTAATGACCAGCCTGTTCACTTCAACAAAACCAAATTAAAAGATATATTTTGTGTGTCGCTACTCCAAGCCTCCGCACTTTTCGCCATCGGAAAACGGCGGACATCAAATGCACTGACCATAGGAGTCGGTGTTGCTGAGTGAAACACAGCACGTAAATATCAGAACAGCAAAGAATAATCCATTTATTTACAATATACATGATATTGAATGTACACATTCCGCTCTGCGTTCTAAAACAAAAGGCAACTTGTACTCACTGAAGACCTGCGCCTGCTACTGTTTTGCTTCCATAGGATCGATCAGGAAGTTCAGGTATGCTCAGCCATCATGCGAAAGTACGAAGCCTAAGGGACACAAGACGGTTAACAAGTTTCTGAAAAATTTCTGAGTGCTGTGTGCACGAAACTTATGGGAGGGCCACACTACTGATAATCATTGTCTTAGTGTCTTCATTGGGTTTTTGACACGACTAATATCCTTTGTTTCAAAAAAAAATTTCAAATGTCTTTTCGCGCTGCTCAGAAATTTTCAGAACTTCGCGCGTAAGTTAAATTTTTCCCACCTTGTACAAACTCTTTCAGCTGAACGAGTTTGTGCTGTTCTCCGGGCTCTCCCGCGGTCAGCATGCGCATGCAGACCAAGCGATGTTCCACAGTAGACAAAATTGGCCTAAGAATCCTGCTAAATGAGAAAGTATGTACGCCCTCGTTAGAAGACACTGGGTGCAGATCGACATCAATGACTTCTTTATTTTCGTCAGATTCGCACTGCCTCGCATGCTGTATTTCTGGAGAGAGAAAATCAACTAGATAATCACTGTCGTCAATTTCGTTGCCAGATTTTTTTGGAACTTTTAGAAACTGGCTCACTGACACAATTTTAAGGGCATTTTTTAGATCATATGAGCTGGGCACAGGCGCCGGCATTCGGATTACGGAAAATAAATTCTCCAAGCAGTCTTGAACATGCCTGCCAGTCAGGACAAATTTGTACCCGCAGTCTTTCACGACATGACTACGCCTGACTGGCAGGGCTTCCAGATTTTTCGCACGCCAATGCTGAGTACCGAGACAGCTTCTGACGCAAGGTTCAAAACTGAAACTGCTCGCTCATACTTTTCTTTGTCAATCATGCTTAAGGCGACCAACGGATGGCAAGCTGTCATTATCGTGTACCACTTGAATAAAAGTTCAAAAAACCAAGCAGTGGTTTCAGCTTCCGATGGTAACGCTCCTTGATCTACAAGGTACCTAATTCCTGCAGGGACTTCTCTGAATAGCTGAACAGAGATTCCAACCTTCATTTTTGTGAAGTGACCATCTGAAAAATGAATTTCACCGAGGTGAGCTGTTCATCGTGCTGATGCTCAATCAAATTCTCAACATGCCCTTTCAATATTTCAGTGCTCGGCAAATTAAACCTTCACACAATCTTTTCACTAAGATGCATGACAAACTTCCTCACAAGATGTCCTCTAATATTCTTAAGTACATGAGCAGGGTCTGGCATAAACTAAAGCTCTCTTGCATCACAAGGGTGGGGAGCACTGCACACAGTCACCGAGTTAAGTGAGCTCGACAGACTCTCGACAGACTTAAAGACCTCCACATGGCTCGGTTCGAGGCACCCATGTCACAGGTCACACAGACCATGCGGAGAGATATCTCCGAGCAGAGTCATATGAGATGAAACACAAAATCTCTCAACGTGTCACCAACGTAAGCACCTGTAAAATGATAAGCTATCACTTGCTTCCAACAGCTGTTCATGCCTTGCCTCCAACCATGAACACAAAGCATGATTAGCTGGTTGATCAGACTCCGGCAGAGTCGTCGTTCCAAGAAAAACATCAGAACTGCGATCTAACTCTAGCCCTTTTCTGATCTCCATTTCGTCCAGAAACAATATGCAGTCTTTTTCAATACCGGCCATCATGGATACCTTGGTCTTCATTATTTCAAATATTTGAGTGAGCACGCCTGGTTGAAATGGAAGATGTTGTAGCCTTCTGCTGAGTGTTCTCCTTGACGGCAGCGGATTGCCTTGCTCAAGCAGAACATCATATCCTGTAGGGCCACAAGCAAACATCAGCTACAAAGCCTTCTTTACTGTCGCTGGGCTCCATGGACAGCCCTTTCTGTTGTGCTTCTGCAGGGCGACTTTTTGATCTTCTTTCAGGAAGCTGAGATTTGAGGTCAAAGTAGACATCTCTTTCTGAAGGCGTTTTGTAGTTCTAATTTTTCTTTCCGGCTTTTTTTTTTAGTCAGGGAGCATCGTTTCCTCAAAATCGAGTTCTTATTCTGAAGGTCCTGTACTTGTTTCACGAGCTCAGTTGCGGACATAGAAAACAAATCTGCTGTTCGTGCTCCACTCTCCCTTGCATCTTGATGCTCTTCGCTCACATAATTGTCAGCGCTCTCAGAACAGCATTCTTCTGCGGCTGATGAGCTCTGGTCACTATCACTGACAATGGTAGCTGGGACGTTCGTTGACGAGGCGGCTTTTTGTATTTAGGTCAAGCTGAAAATGTTAAAAACACACAAACAAGTAACATTGAGGACACGAAGCAGTGAACTTGTATTGAATTTCGCATATGCTTTTAAATGGTTCCCTTCATCGGATTTCGAACGACATGCATAAGCTAGCAAACACAGACCCGTGATCAGGACCCGACATGCTTAATTCCGCCATCTGAACTGAAGGAACTATGGGGCATATCAGCGAATAAATGTCACTATTATTTCTTCCGACTTTTTATGCCACCAGCATTCGTAATAGAATCCTCTCGCAGTACATAAAGACACTGCTTGGAGAGTATTTAAATAGCATCAGCATAAGTAGAGGTTAGTGACCCGACGTTTCTGAGTCGAAATGTTTACGTTGGAGAAAGTATATATATTTCCTTACGCCTGAATTCAAAAATCGTCGGCACAGTTGTGGATTTAAGAAGGCGCCGTCCATCCTGCCGATTGGCTTCAAATTGGTCTTGGTCAAAATGAAGGTGAAATAAAGTAATGCATGATAATACGAGGAACTGGAGCCTTTCATCAGTCAGATGTAAAGCTCGTGGCGTCATCAGCTCGACAAAAAGCAGTGATACCCAACAGCAGTTGTGATAAATATAAATAATCTTAGGGTATCGTGCCAGAAGGCATGCAATAGTAAATTCATAAACAGTACGTTCACTATGAACACAGATATATGCCCCACCTTGACATGCTTGCAAAATTATATATATATATATATATATATATATATATATATATATATATATATATATATATATATATATATATATATATATATATATATATAATTTATTTATTTATTTATTTACGAGGACTTCATCCCCTGTTCTTTGCTTCATTCGCCAAGAAATGAAGACCGACAAGTCGCCTTTGACGACTGCTAATTTAAGTAATTATGAAGGTGCAACTTTTCAGTTGTGCATAATGCTTCCGCCCCAGCAAATATTCTGAAATGAAAGAGCTTCGCATGCCTTACCTCGCATACTTTTGAGTTGTCTATTGGCTTCCAGCCGTCTCGTTTGACCTGCGTTTCCCACTTTTTTCTGCGCGCACTGTATCGAGGAAAGCGAAATAGCCGCTGTCCTTTTCTAGTGCTGGCAGAACCGGGAACACAACAGCCCGTCATAGCTTGATATGAGACTGCTTCATCACACACACAACACGAGCTCACTTCAACAGCCGGATCGGTAGTGCCACGAACAGAGCAAGACCCCATCGGCTGGCTCTTAAATAGACGTCTCCCAATTGCAAATAACGTGGCGCCAAAGGGGCGCGACATGACGCGCAAAATTTTTCACTACCGCCTTGGCTTAGCATGTTTGCAGCATTCCCCGCCGCCTTTATCCTCCCGATTAGAGACGCCTCGGTACAAAATGCACCTTCTACCCCACTTTTTCGGAACTCACTTTTTCGGGACCCCCCTCTCGCCCCATCTACTTCTTGGCGCCAGTTCACCCCGAATATCCCGGCGCCGTACCTACCTTAAGCGCGTCAGTAAGCAAGAGAGCATGCGTGACGAATTACACTGTCGTCAAGAAGAGGTGCCTTATTTTTGGTATCGCTTTTCAGTAAATCCCTACTGGGGAAAATATGCTACTTTGGTTACGTCACGTATAGCCACGAGATAAGTAAAATTCGTCACGCGTGCTTCTGGGCAGGCATGGCCTGGAGCTTACTTTTTTTTCTTGATGACAGCAGCGGGGATGAGAGCTTGCCTGCCGCGCGTCTTTCTGCTCAACATGAGTCGAATCCTCTTCTCCTGTCCCTTCACCTCTTTCATTTCATTTCTCCATCCTGTCTGCTATCCTTTATTTCTGCTGCCCCAGCTCAGGTGCTTCCGTATCGATGGCAGATGCCGGGGCTAGCAGAAATCTTTTCCTTCCTTTTTTATTATTTTAATAAAACCACTAACTACAACTAGCCCGGACCAGTACCAAATGAGAGGTCTACTGCCTTGGCCAGCGACTATGGAGTAAGGCGGCAAGCCAGCGTATTTTGGCAACTGGAGCAGACAATTCCGCTGAAGTGAGAAAGGCGGCCTGTGTTGCTCCGACTCCCCTTAGTTGAGTTTGGCGTGAATAGTGGCATTGAAATGAAGCCGTAATCTAGAGTTTAATTTTTCAGGTTTATTTGTGAATAGGTCGCTTTTATTTTTTTTCCTTCATGCTTTGAACAGAATGAAAAATTAACGTTTTTGTATAGTGTACTGAAATTTGTTGTTGCTATGCTGCCTTATTCAATTAAAAATTTCATTGAACCGTTTATTTTTAATTCTTTCCAAGAAAAACCAATAAAAAGACAGATGTCTTGCTGAATAATCAGCAAGGTGTCGCATCGTACTATCAATCAACGTCTATTCAACACTATTCAGAGGGAAACTCTGACCATATGCATAATTTTTTGCGGAACAAGTCTTTAGCAAACGAGAAAATATGAACGTATTGTTTCAGACATGTCCTCAACTATCCGCCCCAGAAGAGTGTGGTGACGGATCGTTTGGAAAAGAAATTTCTTATTACTGCTTGGAATCCTATACGTATGGCGGAATAATAAGACAAAGTCATCCCAGTAAATGTTGGATGAGCGGGTGATAACCACGCAACAAATAGTTATGTTCGGCAAATCATCCTCCGCGCTGCTGGCATACCCGAGAAACTTGGGATCTAGTAAACAGTTTTTACGTTAGAACAGCAAATGTAGCATAATCCAACAGCATTCGGTGACCCTGATACTGTAAATTATGACTGCGAAGGAGGCGCCAATAACCGCAGGCTCTTTTTCAGTGTAGCCAGTGAGTGGGGAACGCGGCGGCCAGTAATAACTTTGCGATCGGCGTGCATTCGCAGCGAGTGCATCATGTAAAAAACATTCAAAACTGGCAGAACATTGCTGCCACGAGCGAAACAAGCATGTAGCGTCAATATCCAGTTTATTCGCATCATTGAGTCGCCACGCAAATGCACAAAAACGACGCCACATGCATAGCGCGCAGTATACGCGACCGGCACGTGTGACACAACATGCCACTGCGCGGGGGAAACGGCGGCGCGGGGTGCTACAAAAGGTGTCCTCACCCTGAAAGCGGAGGCGAGGGATAAAGGAGGGAGTGAAAGAAGAGAGGAACAAATAGGTCCGTAGTGGAGGGCTCCGGAATAATTTCGACCACCTGGGGATCTTTAACGTGCACTGACATCGCACAGCACACGGGCGCCTTAGCGTTTTTCCTCCATAAAAACGCAGCCGACCGCGGCGGCTGCGTTTTTATGGAGGAGTGCAAGGTGCTTGGCGCGCTTCGTAGCAGACGGCTCCGCGGCCTTGCTTGTTTTGGTGAGCGGCGTTGAGACCATGGTTGAGACGGCCACGGCATCGGCGCCATGCCCTCACCAAACAGCTGAAATGCCAGTGCGCGTACGTGTGTGCATGTGCGCGTGTGTCTGTGTACGCGCGTAAGCGACTGGCTGGTTCTCATCTTTCTGTCCAGCCTCGCACATCGCTTACACCATTTCTCTTTTGTGTGCAATTATTATTATAAACGCAGCACGGTGGGGCGCTTCCATAAGAGGCAGATGGTGAGATGTTTTATAATACGTGCGCGATTGCAACGTTTGTGACTCGCTGCGACATCAGTACCTCAGCTTAAGACAGCGACTGGGCTTGAGCTCGCCGTCTGTCCGCACCTTCGCCTGCCAGTTAGCCTCTGACAGTCACGTCACCATCCGCCGAAAGTGAACGCGATCCAGTTGAGTTTAAATATAGATGAGGCAACTGTTGGCGGACATGCGCAGTCATTTTTCGATAGAACGGAAGCAGCCCAAATCACGCGTATGAACTGTAAAAGATCGTCTCGAGCGGTAGTCTGAATAACCTCTCGAATTCAATGTTTGTTGCCTCTTCAAAATATCCGTCAAATCAGTGACGGTCGACCGGCCTGCGCTACATTGCACAACACAACGGAAAGAACGGTGTCAAATTCTTCACCACTTTCGGAATTACCAAATTTCATAGCCGCTCCACGAGATGTGCCACTTCGAGGAAATGCACAGCGTTCAATGCAGCTAGCACAATCTCGCGCATATGTCAAACGACGCAACAAACAACTACACATAGCCTCAGCAGACGAAAGTTTCTGCTCTTTTGCACTTGATTTGGCCACTGCACCGACAGCACTAGTGTAAGGCTACACTCGCGCCGCAAGAACTGGCGCTGCACTGGCACGGCACTTTTGTGAACTAGTGCAGAAAGTGCAGACAAATCGAGGGGACCTTCTGTTTTAGTTTTCGTTTTCCACTTAGCATCTAGTCTTTTCGACGTTCTCGTCTTTTTTCATGACAATGCCTACCTGTTGCGCCGTCAACTGCATGAGGAGAGCAGCAAAGTCCTCGGGAAAGACGTTTGAAAAGTAAGGGTCCATTGCATCGCTATGGGAAGACACTAGCAGACGACAGAACGTCGCTACACACAGTACGTACGGAGCCTCGTCTGCTCAGCTCTGTGTCGTCCCGTTGCGCTAGCGTCGCCAGCTCTGCTCTTTGTTGTGATGCACGTCGTCGCGCTCTAAGGCCAAGTTATACCGTCAATGGAGGATAAATTTAACAAAGAATAGGTGCAAACCTTCATTAGGCAGCCGACTTTGCAATGACCATTTTACCGAATTATGCTTAGACCGAACCGGCGCGAGGGCCGCAATCTGGTGAGGTGCCGACGGTGCTCTGCTAGTTCACATTAACGAGTCCAAAAGCTATATGGTGCTGCTGTTTCGACGGAGCGTATCAAGTACTGTTTCGTACTGTAGCAAATTATGCCTGAATGGGCTTTTATAGGTGATGCCTGGTGCAGTTGACTTCTAACAGCGCTTGTCACATGCACTGCTGCATTCGTCTTTCTCATCAGTCGTTTCTCTCGTGCTGTGTAGATGAAACGTGGCTGTGCTATAAAGTTAGATTGAAAGCACGTCTGGAAGGTAAATGACACACTAAAGCAATAAACATCACCTGTCATTGATGAGAAGCGACATCGCCCGCCACCAACCGGAAACTGAAACAGCGGCAGATCGAGTTTCAGGATTTCCGTGCCATTTCCTTTTCTTTGCAACACTAAAATTTGTTTTTAAGATGACCTAGACTCCGCGCCATTCCACTACTTCCCTTAATTACGCCCGGAAGACAAGAACCAGATCAGAAAATAGCGTTTAATGCATGTATACCCCATTGCCATGGCATGGTGAGACCTGCATGCCTGTATACCTCGGTTTCTCTGAAATTACAGGGTTCCCCAAACAATGCACACGTTTCTCACGTTGAGCTTGCTTATTCCTTTGATATTACAGTAGACGTTACACGAAAACAACGCGAAAAACTGAGAACGGAAAGGCGAAAGAGGCGACTTATTGCATTGAGGTACTCAGCAGACACCGAACTTCCAAGACATGCAACCGAACTTCCGGTGGCTTCACTTCAGTGGTTAGGGCGCTCGGCTACCGATCCGGTGTTCCCGGGTTCGAACCAGACCGCGGCGGCTGCGTTTTTATGGAGGAAAAACGCTAAGGCGCCCGTGTGCTGTGCGATGTCAGTGCACGTTAAAGATCCCCAGGTGGTCGAAATTATTCTGGAGCCCTCCACTACGGCACCTCTCTCTTCCTTTCCTTTCACTCCCTCCTTTACCCTTCCCTTACGGCGCGGTTCAGGTGTCCAACGATATATGAGACAGATACTGCGCCATTTCCTTTCCCCCCAAAACCAATTATTATTATTATTATTATCACCTAGTGGAGATCAGTGGCTGACCCAGTCATAATAATAATAATAATTGGTTTTGGGGGGAAAGGAAATGGCGCAGTATGTCTCATATATCGCTGGACACCTGAAGCGCGGCGTAAGGGAAGGGATAAAGGAGGGAAAGAAGAACTGAAGGAAAAGGTGCCGTAGTGGAGGGCTCCGGAATAATATCGATCACCTGGGGATCTTTAACGTGCACTGACATCGCATAGCACACGGGCGCCTTAGCGTTTTGCCTCCATAAAAACGCAGCCGCCGCAATCGGGTTCGAACCCGGGAACACCGGATCGGTAGCCGAGCGCCCTAACCACTGAGCCACCGCGGCGGGTGCTTCGGTCGGGTCGAAGGCAGGTACTCTGGCTCAGTATACGAGCGCCTTAACCACTAAGTCACCACGGCATATATCTGTATGGACAAGGATGATCTGACCCATTACCCTATCCCACTATCATCCCTCCTTCCCCGCTACTCTCTGCACCCCTTGCCCAGAACCATTCGCCTCTTCCCTCCACATTCTCTCCCTCTGCCCGGCGGACCCTCCGACGCGGGGCATAGAGCACCTGCGTGCTTCAAGACCTGGGAGGACTGGGAGGCCATGCTGCGCTCGGAGGACCCGGCCGTAGACCATCGCCATCGGCCGGGCCGCCAGTGTTACGGATCCTAGGAGCATAAACAGTTTAGTGCAGTAGGGCGTACGGATACACAGGGGCCTGAATTCGCTGAATTCCTTCGTTGCAATCAAGTTTCTATTTCCCTCGCTCTATCTCTCAAGCTTAAGAAGAAAATGGGAGGTTTAGGTGAGGACACCGGACGTTGAAACGCAGTACTGCTTGGCGTCGTCCATGGGGTCCGTCCAGTTTTCGTATACGTGGAGGGCAGAAGTGTAGCGGTCAGGAGGCTCGCCGTGCCGGGGCAAGTCTGGATGAGGTGCCGTAAATCGACTTTGCAGTCAGCAATGCAACTGTGGCAGCCGATCCTAGTTCGGCGCCATCGACTCGGGATGACCGGTGTGCACGATGCACCTTTAATTGCGTCTTCTAAGGGGGCGTCCCTCCCGGCGAATTAAATAGAATGATTGCAAGTATACCAGCAAATCACAACAGCATATTTATAAATTCCAGGGTTAGTGCCGCCTCAAAGTTGCCGCTATCTTGTGGACAATTTTAGGTCGACCAAACTGGCCGATGGGTAAATGATCGGCTGTACGAGTAATATCGTATTCGGGATGAGGACTTTCTGACAATTTGAGGGCGTCCTCAGGATGTTTGGCGTTGTCTGGGCTTGCACGGGCATCGCGATCAGATAACACGTGAAGTTGCCGAAGCCTCCAGACTGTGGCAGCAAAGCTCTATTGCAAAAAAAAAAAAATTCAGTGCCTTAGCTAGGCTATGCCAGGTACGTATCCCTGGCTGAGCTTGTTGCGGTCACTGTATGTTTAGCAATGAGAGACATTGGGCTCCATTTCGGCGGCTATGCGCCGTCTATTACACTCGGCAGTCAGGCATCTCCGTTTGGCAAGGTGTGCCTCTCTCTGTTTGGCCGTCTCCGCTGCTCTTTTCGCCTTCTGACGCTCATTCTCTCTTTGTTGAATAGCCAAGTGCCAGGCAACATCATCAGGATCGGAAGAGTTAATCTTCTCTTGTCTATACCGCCGTTTAGCAGCGGCTTGACTCCCCTTCTCTGCATGCATGTCAAACGTTGTGATACAGACGCCCATTGCATCTCCGCCTTTTATACGCAATGCTGCGCATGCGACGCGCAGTTCGGCTGATATAGCGGCGAGGCGGCGACGAAGAACGCGACGTATCTGTGGGGTTTCTGGTTACCATGGTATAGGCGCATGTGCACAACTGCCCACCTGCGTGACGTCACGCTCGGCTCCGAAAGTGGAGCGGGAGCGGCGATGGGCAAGCGCACGCCGCACCTTTCTTCTGTCTGGTTGCCATAGTAACGGCGCATGTGCACAGCTGGCCTCTCTCATGCACCGTCAAACGCTCGACTGGTAGCCCAGTGCAGATCTCGCTACAAAAGAAATCGAAATTCCAAGCCTTTTATCTTGCTATCTGGGCCTCTCCGCCATCCTTCTCATCAGATTCCAAAAGCGAGAGCTGGCGAAGATGAACCCTATTCGAAATATGATATGCAGCATGCATATATTGAACTATTGAACCGAAGACATCTCGCTCTTGGAATGTGACGACGGCTTCCTTGGCGGACGTGCGCGGATAGCTTTTGCTACCTTTCTTTTTCAGGTTTATCCTAAAACACGCGCGCATGCCAGTCTCAGCGTGTATAAATTTGGTTGCTTCATATTAAAAGGTCCGTTTTAACGCGAGAGCTTTAAGAAACTCGTGTCGCATAAAATCCGGCGTCGTTGACCGCGAGCTTTCGAAAAATTTATGAAAAATCCTGAGAAACGACCTAGGAGGCAAGTGGGTCACCCAGGTCACGTGACCGAACCGCGTCGTCATAACCTGGCTACCGTGGCAGCCATGGCAGTTGAGTAATGAGCCGCTGCGGTGGCTCAGTGGTTATGGCGCTTGGCTGCTGACCCGAAAGACGCGGGTTCGATACCGGCCGCAGCGGTCGTATTTCCATGGAGGCGGAATTCTAGAGGCCCGAGTATGTGCGATGTAAGTGCACATTAAAGAACCCCAGGTGGTCGAAACTTCCGGAGCCCTTCACTACGGTGTCCCTCATAGCCTGAGTCGCTTTGGGACGTTAAACCCTCTTATACCCTAAACCGTAAGTTAATGAGTGGTCGCTCGGGAAGAGCAACCAGCCATGGGTCGCGCAAGCCATACCTGTGACAGCATCTGCCATCGCAGGGCAGTGGCGTAACGTTTAACCGCTGCACCACTGCGCCAGGAGTGGTGCGCGGACTCTGAGAGTCTTATGCAAATATAAATAATGACCAATTCTGTATATATATGGGAATTAACCCATAAAGCTATCTCGTCGTACCCTTCAGGCCGAGCGTATCTTAAGTGTCCCCTCCTTTTTCTTTCTTTTTTGTAGAAGTGGGCAAATGCTCTCATTCTTGCCTTTCCTCCATCTACCTCACCATTGAATCCTTGGCCCTCTATCAACCCCACCCTAATTTTTTTTAAATTTCCTGATTCTCCCCCTATCCTCTCTTCCTGCCCCTCACCTCTCATTTCAGTTCTCATTCTGCCTGCTATCCTTTATTTCCGCTTCACCAGCTCAGGTGCCGGGGCTAGCAAAAATCTTTTACATCCGTTTCATTATTATTTTAATAAAATCACCTACTACTACCTCATCCTGCAACCCGACCGCGGCAGCAGCATTTCGATGGAGGCGAGGCGCAAAGGCGCCCGTGTGCTGTGTGATGTCAATGCAGGCTAAAGGTAATAATAATATTAATAGTGTAATAATTGGTTTTTGGGGAAAGGAAATGGCGCAGTATGTCTCAGATATCGTTGGACACCTGAACTGTGCCATAAGGGAAGGGATAAAAGAGGGAGTGAAAGAAGAAAGGAAGAAAGAGGTGCCGTAGTGGAGGGCTCCGGAACAATTTCGACCACCTGTGGATCTTTAACGTGCACTGACATCACACATCACACGGGCACCTTAGCGTTTTGCCTCCATAAAATGCAGCCGCCGCGGTCGGCTTCGAACCCGGGAACTCCGGATCAGTAGCCGAGCGCCCTAACCACTGAGCCCCCGCGGCGGGTGGTTAAAGATCCCCACGTGATCAAATTATTCCGGAGCCCTTCACTACGGCACCTCTTTATTGCTTTCTTCTTCACGGATCCCTCTTTTATCCCTTACGGCGTAGTTCAGGTGTCAGCCGATATGTGAGACAGATATTAAGCCATTTCCTTTCCCCAAAAAAACAATCTTCAATTAAATTTTTCTTCACCCTCGCCTTCACTTCCGAAAATTCCTTGGCCCTCCTTTGTCGACCAACGCTCACCCTCACGATCAGCACTTTTACCAAATAGTTATTTTTTCCTTGGTGCAGACATGTGCCGGAACTACAGACGCGAAATATTCACTGCGACCGGTCTCGGCTAAGTCGAGCCGCATATGGATCTTGCTTAGCACTCCGAAGTTTTCAGTAGCCAATAATGGCCGGAAAAAAAATTCTTAGGCAATTCTCAGTGTATCCTTTGAATGCGTTCGCAGCCGAAACGTATACACGTTCTATCCGAGATTGACGCCCTAAAGTTCGTTATATCCGAGGTAAACACACTTATTTGGTCACATCATAGGTCCAGACACATTTCTGCATACCGTAGGTTAACACCTCAGGTATTAACCTCGGGTTAATACAAAGTTCATTATATTCGAGGTGGCATATACTAAGGTTCATTATATCCAAGGTTGTATACCATGTCAGTGTGTGTGTATATATATATATATATATATATATATATATACACACACACACTACGTTCGTAGCCCGCTGGGCAGGTTTCCGCCTGCCACATGGTTAATTACAGACTGCTTTCGCCATTTCCGCGTGCATATAGATCGTTCTAATGCTAACGCATTAATGATTACTCATAGACTGTGCTCATGTTGTAGTGGATACTTCCGGCAACGGCAAAAATTAACTGTGCCAGGAGAATCGGGGCTGTGAAAAGTGCAGAAAAATCCTTCTCGCGACGCCCTATGTAGCCATTCAGAAGCAAGTGCCGAAAGTCTCCCGGCTGCCGGTACAATATACACTGCCATAACTAATCGGGCCGACCGAGCGACGCACACTCCTTAATTGGTTGGTTTTAGAGGGAAAGGAAATGGCGCAGTATCTGTCTCATATATCGTTGGACACCTGAACCGCACCGTAAGGGAAGGGATAAAGGAGGGAGTGAAAGAAGACACTCCTTAAGCTTTAAGGGGGCGGAGCGACAAATCAGTTAACGGAAAAAGAGATTTGGACTGCTGACCGAAGACAGGGGTTATGGCCGACTACGTCCGCTGCCCGTAGCTGTTCACGGGAGTTGGGACAAGTCTTCACCGAATGGACATAAGAGCGACTGCATCAGTCAAGCTCTGCACGGGCTCAGGCCTACACCGAAAGCTCGGACCTGTCAAAACTCGATATAACACGGATGTTACGAATTATTGGATGTATCGAAATCTTCCTAAATATTTTTAACAAACCTGTGGAATTCGTACTTTATATACGTAACGAAGTTGGACATAGATACATGGATCCCCCTGCGCCAATTCAGCAGCGCCCACTCAGATGGCAGGCGGCAGACTTCGCCGCACAACACAAGTAAATGGTGCTGGTGCGACAAGTGTTCGCGCATTTGTCTCGCAATAGTGCTTTAGAGCGAACGCTCTACTACTCCCGTGCAAAGCTGAAGGTCATATGGCTATGAAATTTGACGTTCAAACCGGGAGGAGCAGAGTCTTGGCTCTGACGTCATGCCACGTGACTCACCGCAGCTGCGTATAGGGAGCAGACGGCACTCTCGCAACTGGCGGAAATCGCGTGACGCGCCGTTCGCTATATAAAAGCTTGTGGCGTGTGCTTATCTTCATTCACACAAAGCCATGCATGAGCACAGTGCCGCAACTAGTGCTTCGACGATGTATCGTCGACGTCAGGGGGAATCTGATGATTTTTACGATATGGAAAGGCGTCATGGTAGGAAAACTTGAAGACCAGAGCTTTCGATGGTCTTACTAGGTTCAGCCGGGTTGAACCACAGCTATTTTTTTTTAAGCTCGCACTCGCCAACAGTGCTAACATGCTTTCGCGCCTCTCGCCGACAGCGCCCCCTTAGCAGAGGCAGACGGCTGTAGCCTAGCAGCAGCCATCACAGCTGCGTTCATGTCAAATGCTCCCGAGGAGGTCGAAACGGCGATAGCCTTCATTCTGACGTACCATTTTCACTAGACACTAGTGCTGCGCGGAAGAAACCGTAGCTGGTGCTTAGCCTGCTACCGCTGCGTTAGCGGTGCTGTGCGGGGAAACCAACCTGACTGGCGGGCACGGTTTTCCGTGGACTCCGGGATCGATACGGCGTTCAAATATCGGAAAAGGTCTCCTATTTTCTCCATTACGGATGGCCGGAGCAGTCTTGTACACATTGCATTACCGATTACAATTACTTTATCTGAAATGCGACTGATTGCAGCAATCATTCAATTAGAGCACTAAAAAAGTAACTCGTTACTGTTGTGTAACTCTCCTTCCAACTTTTATTGCTTTAACACAAATATACCCAAACTACATATGAACTACTATAGCTTGTTTGATAGATTGTTAGACGTTAATTTTCAAAGAAGCTACCTCTCAGTTTTATTCAATAATTTTCCCACATTTCCTCGTGAAGAGAACAGCAGCTACACTGAACACTCTCTCAATGTATGTGCTGGAGCAAAGGGCTTTAGTGTCCAAGTCCTCTATGCAGCGTCGCGTTTTGTTGTTGCTCCATGCTGTGTGTGCATGCCTGTGAGTTCAGAGTAGTGGGAAGCAAGTTGTGGCACCATCTGACAAGACAGGGTCCCTACCACGGTCTCTACACAGTGGTCCCATGATGTTTCTCACGACGAGAACTGCCATAGAGGATAGCAGTGATCCGGTTGTGGGCCGGACATGATCGCATGTCATGGTTTTTGACAGGTGGTCTGTTGTCGCTCTGTCATGAAGGAAACATTCCTATTAGCACCAGTGTTTGTCATCAGGTTGAGGTTCTCAATGCTGCACTGTCGGTTACAACTTTTTGGAAAAAAAAACTGTATACCAGTAACCAACTGCAGAAAAAAGTGCATTAATTACCCGGAACATTATTGTTTGAAAAGTAATCTATTAGTTACAAAATTAAAAGAAAATGTAACTGATCACATGTATCCAATTATACTTGTAACACGTTACGTACAACTCTGTGCCCTAGTTTCTGTCCCATCACCGATTAAATTGCGCTGCTCACGCATGCATTTTTTTACTAAATTTTATATTACGATTTTCAGCAATATCAAACTTTTACGATTTTTTACCTGCTCTCTATACCAAGGTTCGATTGCATAATCATCGCACACAGCTTATCCGAGATATTTTCGTGCATCGCATTTACAACCTGTGAGCCTGCAACCTTCGTTAGGTTTCCTAAACGATTTCTAATAAGCCTTTCCTTTTGACCCTTACTTCTCAGGACACATTAGGTTTAAAGCAGCTTTCTTGACACTTCCAATGACCAGTTCAGAGCAGTGCCATGTTATTTCTTAAAGCACACGAGGAATTTAACTCAATGTAATTTTCAGTCATGCGTTAGATTCGAAAATTGTGAGGGTAGACACCTGTATACCTTTTTTGTTTGTGGGACGCAAGGTCTGTAGGCAAGCTACTATATGTGCACTTGTTGATTTATTCTTAGAGCCGCTTTTACAATGTTTTAGTGTCCACTGTAAGATAACTCTTACAAGCTTCCGTATACTGATCATCCTTAAGCTGCAAAGTGGAGGACCATACACGCTAATGGCATCAAATGCCTTTTCCAGCCCAACACAGCTCATTGGAATCTCCTGGTCGGCAAAAGCAGGGCTGGGCCTCCAGAAATAAACCCGAGCAGTGTTCTAGCTGCGACTGCATAAATAAGTGCTGCTTTCAGACAAAAATCGATTGCAGTTATCTTCAATTGTCTGCTGCTAAAGTGCCTCTACATCCTGCAGCTACATATCAACTTTTAATCCCTTGGTAGCCTGTCAAGTATTATGCATTTTGTGTATTACATTTCAGTTCCACATAAGCACTGGGTTTGTGTGATTTCTTATCGTCCTTCAAAGCATCCCGCTGTTAAACGTAAATGCCAGAAAATATCCCTGGTTGCGAAGGTATGATAGAATGACATCTGTTAGTTGCCAACAAGAGGCGCACAGGTGCGGAGGGCATCTCGACTAAAGGCAACACATATCTGCAGCTAGTACCCAGCCATTTGTGGTGCTATAACAACTCTGCAAACTGTAACAGGTAGATTGTAAATGGTGTGCATCGTGTGGTGTGCAACGCTCTCTTCTCTTGGACGTACAAAGCATCTCTGTTACCATTTTGTGGATCATCCAAAACATTCCACACATTTAAAATGCAAAGATGCTGACATTTCAAAATTTCACGCTTGATGAAACATGCCGCAAGTGACCACAGGGGCTGAGTCCGAAGTTGAGAATTCCAGAACGCAAACCAGCTACTGCCTTGCTATATATGCCAGACTGACAACAATGCCAAACAAGAAACATGTACAGTTTATTCTTTTCTCAGTCAACTCACAGCAGCCACTCATATCTTGGTCCAGTGCACACAACAAGCAGGACAGCGTCATTTTCTCCTCTGCTTGTTCTTCATATTCTGCCGCCTTGCCTTGCCAGGACGTTTCTGCAAGACAACAGTAAAATTTTAAAATACAGTCAAACCTCGGTATAACGAACACGGATATAAAAGATTACTGGTTATACTGAACTGTTTGTAAATATTTTTAAAAATACAAGCAATTCTTAGTCGACATATCGAAAGAGGAATGCCATAAAAGAGATATATCGAACCGCCGAGCACGAAGCTGAGGTTGCTTGGCAGGCAGGCAGCTGGCTTTGCCTCATTACACAAGTGACTAGCCATGGTGCGGCAAGCATCGATGCCGCGGTTAACACTTTATCTTGCACTTGCTGACAGCACCACGGAAGATATAGCAATGTTAACATTTGGTAGCCAGGCAATGAGCACCATTTTGCACCTCTCGGCCTTCGACAGTGCCCCAGAGCCAGGGACGTGGTTGGTTGTAGCCTTCCGGTAGCTATCCTTAGCTGACGTCGCTTGAAGAGGAGGATTTCACACTCTCCACTTGGACACTTGTTAAAAGAAGCTTCAGAAATACCGTATTTACTCGAATCTAGGCTGAGACTTTTTGTTTTTAAATCGTTTACGAAAGTCGGGGCTCGGCTTAGGATGCGGTTTGCCTGCAACTGCTAAACATGTAATGCCATCTCGCGGCCATAGCTTGCATGCAGCTGCTTGCAGGCTTCATTTTGCTTGTTGGAACAGGCTTTTTGAACGTTGTGAACAAATGACTCGCCGTCCCGTACTTGCTTGTGTTCGCCGCCACGTGACTTCGAGAAACGCCTGTGTTTGCGGCGCAATGGGCCTCCCAAGCGATGCCATTATGTCGCGGCTTTTAAGCGGAAAGCACTTCAAACCTACAAACCCGGCGCGACTTCACCGTGGATGAGAAGAACATGCGCCGGTGGCAGAAGCTGTGGAACGAGCTAATCAGCTGCGCTGCAAAGCGAATGGCCTTCATTGGACCCAAGAGCGGGCGACACCACGAGATGGAAAAGAATGTCGCCAACTTTATCAGGAAGCAAAGGGAAGGTGCAGTGCCCGTGACGATGGAGATAATACAACCAAAGGCAAGGGAGGTCGCTAACTTTAGAGGCGTCCTACAGACCCAATTTAAAGCCAGCAGGGACTGGGTCACTCGTTTCATGAAGCATTTCGGGTTCTGCCTGCAACAGCGAACTTCCGTATGCCAAAACCTAGCGCCTGATTTTGAGGAGAAGCTGGTGGAATTTCAGCGCTTTGTGATCAAGAAGCGGCTGGAGAAGCAGTACAGTCTGGGCCAAATCGGTGACACCGATTAGACCCCACTATATTTCGACATGCCTGTGCCATACACAGTTGATGAGAAGGGCACAAAACAGGTGAAAGTAAGAACTGCTGGGTATGAAAAGCAACGTCTTACCGTGATGTTATGTTGCATGGCCGATGGGCGAAAAATGCCGCCGTACCTCATTTTTAAGCGGAAAACGCTTCCATCCAGAGAGGTTTTCCCTAAAAACGCCGTGCACACACACGAAAATGGATGTATGAGTGGTGCCCTAGTCGAAGATTGGGTGAAGACCATTTGGCAATGTCGTGCCGGGGCCCTGTTGTTCAAAGAGTCACTCTTAATTCTCGACTCCTATCGGGGCCACTTGACAGATGCCTTAAAGTCAGTGCTTTCGAAAGGCGGTATGGACACTGGGGTGATACCCGCAGGAATGACGAGCCAGCTACAACAACTCGACGTTGCAATCAACAAGCCCTTTAAGGATAGGCTGCGGGAGCACTACAACAACTGGCTGACGCTTCACGACCACCAGCTCACACCGACCGGGCGCATCAAGCGTGCTTCGCTTAGCCAAGTGGCGAACTGGGTTGCCGCGGCATGGGAGGAAATTCCAGCCGAACTGACTGTACGGCCCTTCTGCAAGTGTAGCGTCTCGAACACGCTGGATGGAAGTGAAGACAGTGCGCTGTGGGAGGAAGCCAGTTACAAAGAGGACAGCGATGTCAGCGATGTTGACAAAGATGATGAGTGAGCATTCGATGTGCTACGACAAGCATCGCAAGCTTAATAAAATACATGTTCCAGTCCTAGTCAATGCCTTTTTTCATACGGCTTACATTCAAGTAACCTTTTATTTTCTCACTTTATGAATTTCGGGGGTCAGCCTAGAATTGAGGCCGGCCTAGGCTCGAGTAGATATGGTATGGTCAGACATATTAATTTTCTGACACAAGAGTTGTAATGCTCACACACCAAAAATATAGCTTAAAAACAACTGCTACAAAGTGAAATACAGTGAAAGCTCGTTAATTCGACCCCCGTTAATTCGGACAATCGGATAATTCGACCTGCACGCATGGTCCCTACAATTATATATAGGAGTCTTGGGGCAAAACTCTCGTTAATTCGGACAAATTTTACCGCCCATCGGTTAATTCGACCTAGTTCCACGGCCCGCCAAGAGCGGCGCTACTGTAAAGTTGGAAAAAAAGACCCTATCTTCAGCAAGTCTCGTTTTGGTGTGTGTCGTCATTGCCCCATGTTTCTTGCTGCTACGATTGCGGTTATTGAACCCTAACACGCCTTTTCTGGATATTGCGTGCTTTGCCAGCGTGTTTACTGTGCTGTTTTCAAGTGCGTAGCGCGCCGTGCCTGCGTGCCTCGCCATCGCGTCCTGCTCCGATGGCGACACCGGCAAAGCGGCCGAAGTACAACCAGGCGAAGGACCTAACCACGAAAGTGGAAATATTGAAGGTGCTGAAGGATGGTGTTTCGCGCTCTGACGTGATGGTCAAGTATGATGTTAAAAGAACCACCTTGGCCACTTACGTGAAGAATGAAAACAGCATTATGGAGGCGTTTGACAGTGAAGCCTACGGTGACAAAAGGAAACGACTGCGGACTGCGGCCCACCCGGAACTCGAAGAAGCCGTAATGCGATGGATTAGAAACGCACGTGAGGCCTACCTCCCTGTGAGTGGGCCATTAATTTGTGCCCAGGCTGAAAGGTTCGCCACAAAAATGAACCTTGAAGAGTTCAAAGCTTCTGAAGGTTGGCTTGCTCGCTTCAGAAGCCGTCACAATCTGACTTTTAAGAGTGTGTGTGGCGAAAGAGCATCCGCGGACGAAGACAGGATCGAGGAGTGGCGGATCACCGGGCTTCGTGAACACCTAGCTGCGTACGACGCTCCGAATATATTTAACGCTGACGAAACAGCGCTTTTCTTTAAAGCACTCCCGGATAAGACGATCACCTTTAAAGGTGACCCCTGCACAGCTGGGAAAAGAAGCAAAAAAAGGGTCACTGTGCTACTTGCCGCCAACATGACGGGAACAGAGCGTCTGCCTCTCCTAGTGATCGGAAAGGCTCAGAAGCCGAGGTGCTTCAAGAACGCGCGGCGCCTTCCGGTTGAATACCAAGCCAACAGGAAGGCTTGGATGACGTCCAGCATATTTCAGTCCTGGCTTCATCAAATGGATCGGTGTTTTCGAGCTGAGAAACGGAAGGTCCTCATGGTTGTGAACAATTGCAGTGCTCACTGCAAGGTGTCGGGCCTGGAATGGATTAAGCTTGTGTTCCTCCTGCCGAATACAACCGCAGCCCTTCAGCCCATGGACCAGGGCATAATCCAGCATATAAAATGCAAGTACAGAAAGCATGTAAAGCAGCGCATGCTCCTCTGTATGGAAGCTGGGAAGAAGTACGACCTTACGCTCCTCAGCGCTTTGAACATTCTGGCGCACGAATGGGGTAACACGCCTACAGCAGTTACTGCGAACTGCTTTCGGCACAGCGGTTTTGTGCAACCGAACTGCGGTGTGGGGGAACTGCCGACAGAAGCAGCTGACGCAACCACAGAAGACGACAGCTGTTTCGACAGCGTTTTGCCTCCTGCCGTGCGGCTCGTGGATTACGTGTCCATCGATGATG
This sequence comes from Amblyomma americanum, assembly GCF_052857255.1. NCBI lineage: Eukaryota > Metazoa > Arthropoda > Arachnida > Ixodida > Ixodidae > Amblyomma > Amblyomma americanum. The sequence continues at coordinate 87,253,471 of NC_135507.1, forward strand.
GTGTCGCCATTGCCGGTCAGCTGACCGAGGACGAAATCATACAAGAAGTGACAGGCGCCGACAACGACGATTCGTCGGAAGATGACAGTTGTGAGCACCTGCCCCAAACGCCGAAGCGCACGGTGAAAGAAGCCGCAGAAGCCTTGTCCGTGCTGGAAGACTTCTGTGAACAAATTCCGGATGGTTCGCGTGCCGCGGAGCATCTGGCAGCTGTTCGAGCTATTGTAGCCGCTCAAATTCGCCCGAAAAAGCAGACGACGATAACAAACTTCTTTGCCAAATAAAGGTATGTCATGCTGGGGCAAATTTCATGTTTTTTGTGGTTCATTCGATATTTCGACATTCGGTTAATTCGACAATTTTTCGCGGTCCCGTCAGTGTCGAATTAACGAGCTTTTACTGTACATAAGACACAGAACAGCACAAGATAGATACAACACTAACAACTAAATAAAACCAGAAAACGGTATCGAAAAAAGTGTTGTATATAGCCACGTATAATGACTTCAAATGTAATACCTGTGCTACACGGGCGTTTCGAATGCCTTCCAAACGAATGTCATTCGACTCGACTGCCAAACCTGCGCTGCTACACGACGTTTTTGAACGGCAATCGGTTCACATGACATTCGAGTCGACGGAGCTCCGCGGAGACATTCGAGATTTTGGAATGCCTTCGAAACACAAGCGCGATTACTCTCTACCGCAGCGTCTTCGCGTCATAGGTGGCAGCAGAGGTTTTGAAGAGCAAATACGTTCGTTAAACAATGAAATTATAAATACTATTTATATACACTACACGGATCTTTTCCAGAAGTTTTGTTAGCAAGAAAATATTAACCGCATACTCTGGAACCCATCGTAGGAAAGAAAGGCAGCCATTTTGACCCAGTGTGTTTTTTCACTTTGTGCTGTTGCTTTTGCTGTGTTTTGTCTTTTTATTTTGTGTGCGTGTGCGTCTGTGCATCTGTGTGTACATTTTAAGTGAGCTTTTTTTTTTATTCGGTGAAGTTTATTGCACTTTTTGTTTTTGCGACACACGCAGGAGATAGAGCCCAATGTAGCCAACAGACTGCACACAAAAAATGGCAGGGCTATGGGCTTGGGCCTCTATTAGAACAGAGGCGTTTAGTAATGAATAAATAGTAAAATTTATTAGAAATGACATATTACTTTTAAATGTAGCAATTTTATAGCGGACTGTAACTATACAAATTAATTGTTGCTGCTATATTTGTTTAAAACAAAACTTGACGGCAGCAGCACCCCTGTAGCTTGGCGGCAGAATACTGAAGCTTTTGAATGCTTTTGGAATAGTCGTGTAGCACCGTACGGGTCCGTCCAGTCTGAATGCCATTCGAAGTTTCGAATGCCGTTCGACTCGAATGTCATTTCAACGTACCTGTGTAGCACAGGCATAAGTCGGGCCCCCAATATGCAATGTTGCTGGCCAAAAATATACATGTTGACGAATACATCACACTTCATTACGTAGTTTCGAAATCCCATCGCATCACAGCACGCACACATCTAAAGACAATGGCAAGGCAAACAGTCGGAGATAAACAGCGACCAAGCACAATAAAACGGCTCCCTGTCCTGCTTTCCATACTTGCCTGCTGCCTGGCTGACAGAGGCAGACATAACTGCCAAAGGTTCTATGGTTTCAGATTCCACCACAACACACAATCTGCAGCTTCTACTACGCCACTGAGAATATCGGAAGTTTGCTCTCACACTGTCTACTGAACGCCCAAGAACACCCAGAGCACAAGCGAGCCCCGTAAATTGCTCGCAATTCAAATTTTTGTCAGCAGAATTCATATTCATTGAACACACGATTTCTGTTTTTTTTCACTCATGGAGGTCCATGCTTTCTGCTTAGAACTGGCATGGGCAAGAGGTGTATATTCCCATTGGCTTGGATGAAACTACCTTCAACCCCTAAATATAGGCTGGCTCTGCATACAGGTCGACCCGTCAATTTTGAAAGATTGTTCTTGCAAAAAAAAAATTGACTTATAAGCAGCACTATGTACGTATGTGCAGACACACAACCTATGCATACACTGAGTAGACACTGCAGCTAGTATGCACACATGAGGCCACATTTAATATAGGCCAGCAAAAAAACTCAATGACACCAATTTGGGTGACACTTTGGGAATGAATGAGCAGTCACCACTACGCACTACACTAGCTGATCACATGCTGACTTCTTATTTAATTTTTGATTTTTTTTATTTTTGTTCTTGGCCTTTCTGTTGTCATCTTTTAAGAGGGGAGACGGCTCTTGGAGGCAAAAAAATCGTGAAAAAAATTGATTTTTCAAAAATGGAATTTTCAAAATCTGAAGCTGTTTCTTTACGAGCCTGTGAATTTTCTAATCTCCAGAGCCAATATTTGAGCTGTAAAATGAGTAGACAACTTGGATCCGAGCTCTCTCTTGACAGATTTTTGCGCAATAACAGGGCTTTTTCCGCGACATGCTATTATCGTTTCACTGCAGCGATCGCAGCCATCTTGGTCTCATTTGGAAGAGCTGCTTTTCGTTTTGAATTTCGCGCAGTTGCTGCTTTGTTATGCTTATTGAATGAGGGAGAAAATGCCGCCAAAAAGCAGTCGCAACGCACGATGCTATTCGCTAGTTGGTGCACGTGACCGAAGGCTGCTATCTAATTGGCTGAAAGGCCTTGTGTCATCTGCTGAAAGCATCCGTTGAGAGCAAGCGGTAGCCATCTTGCCAAGGTGTGTTAGCTGGTGCACCTCGCGACGATGTCAACGTCGGCGCCAAAGTTCAACATGACTCACAGATACGGGAAAAAGAGGACAATAATCGCTCATTACCAACCTGAACAAGAGCATCACGGTCACCTCGAGCAGCACGGACACCGCAAGCGCCGTGGATACGCCTCTGCAGGCGGATCGGGAGGTGCCGATCGAGCTAAGCCTAACTGCGGCGCCGGTCGCGGAAGCCTCAACAGGCAGCGGTCGTGTTCGACATGATACCCCAAAGCTGCAACCTTGTGCGATCGAAGAAATGGACAAGAAAGTTCAGGAGAAACTTCAGCAGACAGCATCAGTGCCAGCAACAGAGTGCAAGGCAGCGTTCTTCAGTGGAATGAGAGACTCCGCAACTGCCCCACTCAGCGACACCTTCTCCATCGTCAGCTTGCGTTTGGTGAACAAGATACTGGCGTCAGTGAAGTGCAAAGTATGCAATGGGGACGTGACGACACAAAAATCCGACAGAGAGTATGGCCTCGCCGCCAAACTGATCCTGACATGTGTGAACTGTTGCGACATTTCATCTCGATGGAGCAACGAATCTCTGCGGAGCACTTAAGTAATATGTTTAGCTTTTTACCAAGAGCTTTCAAGAGATTCTCCACTACACAAATAGCACAGACAAATAGCTAAACTAAAGCCAAATAGCTGCAGTAGCCAATGAGCGAATGACGACATATTTGTGGCTGAGGGCAAGCACATCCTGCATCACAGTTTGGGTTACAGCCTTGGTTCAAATTCAGTTGTATCAGTTGGCCTCTGACAGGACGCAGACCAGGGTAGAGTGGCTGTGACCCTGAGCAAGCAGCTTTGTGCATACTAAATGTCGTCATTTGTCTTTCCATGCTGGAATGGGCCAAATAGGTGGGACAATGATGATAACATGAAACTGGCAGAACCAGGCTAATACAACCAGCGCAGTAAAAAAAATATGGCAAGATGTTTTATTCAACAAAGCTGACCTGAAAGCTATACAGTGAAAGCTCGTTAATTCAAACTTTCAGGAACAAGGAAAAAAGTTTGAATTATCCGATGTTCGAATTATCGAATGGCCTCGAAAAAACTGACAAGAACCATTTGCATTACGATATATGTACCACATTTACCCGTGTAATGAACCCACTCACATAATGACCCACCCACCCCCAATTTATGCCTAAGAATTTGAAAAAAAGAAAAGCGTCAGTCACTAACGCTTCCCTCCGTTTTGCACTGTCATGGTCCACAACGCATTTCTTGACAGTGCGCCAAGATACTGCGCAGTAATAGCCTCACGGTGTGTACTTTTTGACTTAGCTTTAGCAAGGGGGAGAAGAGAACTTCGCAGAGTGCCAGCACTTCTCCGGTTGTGCAAGCCTCGTTTTCAGTACATTCGCCTTAAGGGGTGACCCACATGGAGCGAACTTGCGCTGCGAATTTTGAGCGGCACGGTGGAACGCCGCCGCACCGCCGCCATGCAGCACCACAAGCGGCACCATATGCTTAGCAAAAAGCTGAAAAGAACAGCTGTGCATTTACAGTTAAGCTATTATTTATTCAATGACAACAAAGAGGACGAATTATTCTTTGTGGCCCCTTTCTGAACCAAAATAGTTAACCTGTTTGAACCTCCCACGCTTCCTGACATCAACCGACACGTAGTGGATAACACTAACAGCTTTCAAAAACCGGAAACATTCTAAAAATCTAGCGCATTTCATAGCAAAAATTTTGTGCTGCGAGCATATTCAGACAAAGCGAAAGCTTCGTGCGACTTTTGTTTGCCGTGAACACGAGGCACAGTAGCGGCAACGATGAGTTCGCGGTCAAGCGAGAGACCGCTTGGGTCGTGGGCCCGAGGCTTCGGCAGGCACGGCCATGTTGTAGAAGCGGGCGGAAGTCAGACGCATTCGCGCCCTGATTGGTCCACGCTGTTAGCCCGTGTTGGCCGCTTCTGGCCAGCGGCTGACCGCCGGGCCACGGCCGGGCGATGTTAAAAGCCGGCATCATGATCGCGGCTGACTGCGTGCTTGCGTTGGTGACTGATGGGTGTAAAGATGGACGACACTCGCAAAGAAAAGTTTTTCGCACATAATTTGTAGCGCCTGTCCTAAGTCATAGCCTTTCATGGTCGTTGGCTGAGACTGCGCCGACAGTACTGATCTGTATTTCCAAGTTAACAGGGCTAGAATTAACGAGTATTTAGTTGTGAGTTTCAGAGGCTGTGCGGAAATGAGGGTAGGCAGCCGCCGCCACAGCCGGCAACCCCTACCCTCCAGCGCCACGCCGGTGATGGTGCCATTTAGGCTTTACCCACTCTTACACGGTTTTATCTGGTTCCATGTTCAGTCCCCGTTTAGGACGTGTGCAGCCTCTAACTATGCGGAAGTGCTTTTTTTTTTGGCCACGTGCTGTGTTCCAAGCTGCCCAGACGCGGCGGTGTGTAGTTCGAATTATTCGTAGCGGAACCAACTCGCTTTCGAATTAACGGGCTTTTTGTACATAGATCTCTATGCAGCTTGGCCGGACCAAGTAGTGTAGTTAGAATTATTCGAAAATTCGAATTATCAAGGTTCAAATTAACGAGCTTTCACTGTACAAGGCTCCACGGTGGAGGGCTGCGAATTATATCAATGATCGGCATTCTGATTTCTGCATTCTGACCCCAGGGTATGAGAGCAGCCTGAGAACTGTTCCGCGGAACAGTTCCCGGGCTGCTCTTATGGAGCTCTGCACTTTGAAGCTGCAAAGGGCCTCTGAGAGACGCCACTGTGGAGGGCTCTGGATTAACTGCGACCTCCTGTGATTCTTTAACTTGCACGAACAAACATAGGACACAGGTGCTTTTTTTTTCAATAATCTCCACTGAAATGCATTTACCGTAGCAAGGACTGAAACTCAAGACCTTGGGCAGCTGTTGAACACTGTCGCAATGCACAGTCAACAGTGTGTTATGAAGCCAACCAGAATCTCACCATATGTGCGTTTTACAGATTTTGGCTCCAATAAAATATACCGTGTATTCCTGTCAATTCAGGCTCATTTACCGTAAGTTTCTGGTGTGTGCAAACTGATACTTCCGTTCTATGTTTGCTAAAAAAATTGCATGCATCTGGCTCCCCCACAAGATGCCAACAGAAGACGGCACTGTAGCTATTAATATCCATAGCCAATGCCAATAAACGCACACACGTGCAATACCTGCCATTTCGACCTCATTTTCTGTTGGAAGAGGGCAGCGTGATGAGCTTTTTGCTTGCACCACAGCGAGAAGGGCCTTCACGAGCCCAAAGAAAGGCTGCCATTCTCAAGTGGATTCAGCACTGGCAGAGTTTGTGAAATTGTGAAGGTCAGCGGCACTTCCAGTGACCACAGAGTTGCCAAAGTGAGAGAGCTGGCAAGAGAGCAAGGCATTCTATGGGACAAGTGAAAGGCTCAAGCAAACTCCAACAGGCCGCATCAAATACGCCGTTGCTAGGAGTTTTAGCTAGCTGGATTGCTACAGCCTGGGATGACATTTCGGAAGGCTTGGTTGCGCGCTTGTTCCAAAAGTACAGCATTCTCAGTGCACTTGATGGCACAGAGGACTGTGCTCTGTACGAAGAGGACAGTGATAAGGAGGTCAGCAATGACGAGGACGAGTGAGCGGGAGCAGGTTCGTGGAAATAAATCCCGTTTGCATGCTGTCCCTGCAGTCGTCCTCAATTGCTGTTTCGGCAGGCCTGCATTCAAAGAAAGTTTTCTGCTTTATTTGGCCTCCAACTTTTGGGTGTCAGCTTAGAATCGTGGCAAGCCTAGATTCGAGTAAATAAGGTAAGATTGGTGCAGACGTTGAGCTTGCCATCTGATGCATAGTATGAGCACAGCACAAGTGCACTGAACCTTGTCACTGAAGTTTGGCAGAAAAAGTATCAGAAGTGTTGCTGTGTACATGAATATTTGTACACTGAGATGATGGAAGATTCAGGGGACTTCAATTAGGGAGTACTCTGAAGCTAGAGACAAAAAAAGATGGGAGTTATGGGGAGAAGTAAGGCACCAGTGAAGTGGCACACAAAATTTTCATGAAAATGGGATGGCACAGCACATACAGTCGAGCCCACATATAACGGCCCCACTTAAGACGAACTATCGCTTATAACGAACGAGACTTTTCGCGACCATCAAAATATAATTATTTCAATGGCACAAAATCACACGTATAACAAACGTCATTAAGGGCACAGGGTAAGCCCTATACTTCCCATGCATTTTAGGCCATGTTGAGGTACATGTTTCTCACTAACTAATAAAGTAGCCTAATAATACATATATCATTGTTTGCCAAATTTTGTGCTCTTTTTACTGAACTAGAATATTTGAAATGTGTTGAAAATTCGATTTTTAATAAAAGTTTTTCCGGTAGTACACAAATCTGGCCTTTCTTTGCGCATTTCAAAATTCATAACAGAATAACTGCTCAGTGAAATTGCTTAATTCTAGTTCAGTAGTTGGCAACACTTATGTAGATGATTGCAAAAAAAAAATCAGCCGTCTGTCTTGAAAGGCATTGGAAATAATGGTACCTTTGTAAGAAAAAACTGTTTTGAGATAATAGAGCGTAAAGAGAAAAAAGATGTGAAAAACCATTTTTTATTCGCAGAAATGCCTCCATAGTAATTGGTTTAATAGCCCCCTGATTCGTAGTCACTGTCGCCGTCATTTTTTCGCTTTTCGGCTTGTCGTTTTGACTGTCGGGCCTCTTTTGTAAGCTGTCGTGTTGCTCGGTCCGCAAAGTACATGCGCTTATGGTCAGCTTCCCTCAGCCACTTGATGGTGTTGCTCCCTGGGTTCAATCCACACGCCTTCAAAACGCTGGCCCGTGCGATGCTACCATCATTAAATGAAAGAACAGCATCCAGTGTTGCCACCCGTAGGGTCCGAAGCCTAACAAACACATTCTTGGCGCGCGTTCCCAAACAACATGGTTGAACAACTCATTTGCATTTTGAGTTCGCCCATGCAGGCACTTCTCTAGGAGCTCAGCCTTCGATAGCTCCCTATAAATGGGTTTGATAGCCTCCAAGACAGATGCAGGCAAACTCTCCTTGTGGAAAAATGGCTTGCCCTCTGACTGACTTCTGTTGAAGGCACACCACGTATCAGGTCCCTTTGGGCAAAGTCCATGGCATGGGTCATCGTCTGTGGCCGATAAGTGGAAGAAGGTTGCCCAAACGGCCTTTCGCATTTCATCCAGGTTTCCTACATTTCTTCTGATGGCCAAACCATAGTACGTCTGGAGCTTGTCTATTACTGCATCAGTCAGTCGGCCTCGGCCCGAGAGGCTCTTTCCATCAGAGAGTTTTCCTGCTTTGTTTCCTTTTTTTAGCCTTCGTAACCTTGTGCCCATCCTTTTTTGCACGTGCCCTATGCACTCAACCTTGGATATTTCAACAGAATCACCATATGGCATTTGTCCCTTCACAGCCATAAAAGCCTTGCTGTCACCATCCCCAAGGTATTTGACGTATCGAACGCCGTGAAGCTCCTCACTCCTGCCGAAAATTTTCAGTGCTCCTGCGACTTCCATTCCACCGCTGGTGCCTTGGTAGTTGCTTTGGCACACCTCTCTATGAAGGGAGTCACTGTTTGTACCCTTGATGCTGCACTTTGGACAACGTTTAGACAAAACCTCCACATCCAGCACTTTCCCAGAGTCTACACTGGTCGCAGAGACTATGCCGTTATTGGAAGTATGGCCTCGCTTCTGCCAGCTTCCATCAAGAGCAACTGCGATGTCTTTATCCCCCTCATTCAGCTGCACAGCTTCGTCAGCTGCCCTTTTCATCGACTCCTGAGCAGCAGCTTCGATGTGACCTAGAAGCTCTTGATTGTATTTCGCAAACTTTGTCGGCGGCTTAGGAAGGTTTAGCATAGCACAGAGTATATTTCCTGCAGCCATTCCCTTACCAATGGACCTCAATGCATACACTAACCTGAGGTTGGCTTCATAGAGGCCAGAAGTAGTTTTCTTCGACGTCTCAAATCGTTGTGCGGCACTACACACTTCACAGTTCAAACTGTAAACGCTTGCAACACCTACCCGTTTTGTCACAATTTCGATGAGCTCAACACTTCCACCGCACTCTCTGCACACACAAATCTGTGTAATTGCGGCACAAATGCCGTCCATGTCCATTAAGGCATATTGGCTGCTGCTCTGTAGCACATCCTCTTCCTGGAAGCACAGAGAAAATCTTGAAAGCTTCGATGTCGAGGAGCTGGCGCGTTCGGCGTTCGGGATCTCATTCGGTCGTGGACATCCTTTTGCTTTTTCACGATGAGCGTAGCGGTTGCCGTGAAATTCACGCCTGACGAAGGCCTTCTTTGCCCTAGGCATCTCAACTTATCAGCAGCAACCAACACCGGCACAATTTACAATACTGATCGAAAGAGATAGCACTCGGACGCAGCTGCATGAAGGTTGCAGAAACGTGGAAAAAACGTGCAAAGCGTCTCAGGATTGTCTTGGCTAAAAAAGAGGAGCTGTACAATAGTTGCCAGACAATTTTTTATATGTAGCTGATTTTAGACAAGTTTTGAAATCAGGTGGTGGACTTTTTGGTTGAAAAAATTGACGTTAATCCTGAAAGGGGGCGTGGCCGCTCACTACTTGGTTTCGGAAAAAGAGTTTTTCAGCCGTAAATATGGCTTTCTGAGGAAAGTGCGATCATGGAACATGTGTAGAAAGAATTGAAGTTCTAAAATTCCAAAAGAAAAAAAAACGATTTTTTTTCTAATTTTACCTTACCCTGTGCCCTTAAGCCCTGCTGATCGGTTACAGCAAACGGATGGCATAAGCCCGGTGCCGAGATGCGAGATAACCTGCCTCCGATCCCGTTTTGCGCCCAGCGCATGGCTTGTTTTCCAGAGCCTCATCGGAGGCGAACTGCCCTCCCCGCTGGCCCTGTTTCATGCCGCTCTCAAGCGAGCTACCTTTTCCTCGGCGACGCGCCTTCCAAGATCGCCCTCCTGCCCCTCCTCGCAACTCTGCTCCCCTCTCCTCTCTCTCTTGCAAATCCGTGCGCGGCCTCCGCAATCAGCCGCGCTGCCTGGGCTAATCTTGGAGGCCACACTCCATGAAGTAAGCCTGCCGTGGTAGCCAAGAGGTGGCTGCACTGACGCTCACGGACGCCCCTCATTGGTCTCTTCGCTGGCACTGTGCATCTGTATATCTTTAGGTTGATTGCCGCTTGTCCACGTTGCTAGTCTACCCTGCTGCGCGCTTTTGTCACTCTTATTGTGGTGCGGACGTTTCGTTGGCTTCGTTCAAATCTCGTTCCCTGGTTGTAATTCGGGACGGCGGATGGGAACACCGTGCCCATTTCCATTGTATTCAGCGGTAGAGATGATGAAACCGGCCTGGGCGAAGGTGGCGGCCACTTGCGTGCGGAACTGCTTCCACAAGACCAGCTTCGTTGACACAGTGTCTGCTGATGCTGAGCCCGATGCTTCGGAAGATGACCAGCCCGGCAGCGATTTGAGGCAGCACGTCGTCGACTCCGGCATGGGGGGTCGACATTGGTTGGAATGATTCTATTTCTGTTGACGACAATGCCGACACCGCGGAACTGAGCACGGACGTGGGAATCATTTCTGAAGTGCGGGACAAGAGTGACGCGGAGGAATCGGATGACGACGAAACTTTGGGGCCAGCTGCCATAAGCGTGCCTGCAGCAATGGGCTACACAGAGAGCCTCAGACACCTTGACTGTGCCAAGGGCCTCGGCAAAGAGCACGCTTCTGCTTTAAATAAACTGGAGACCTCACTCATCGGATCTGCGCTGCAAAAACAGACGTCCATCACGAACTTTTTTGCAAAGAAAAAATTTTTGAAATTTTGTGTTTTGACAAGCAACTGTCTTTAAAGCTGTGGTCCACTGACTACAAACTTTGGGATATAACGAACGGGCGCCGCGTGATGCTCATGTTCGTTATAAGCGGGCTTGACTGTACCACCAACTGCTGTAAACTGGATCGCCTAAAGACTGATTCTGAGAACCAGCTTCGTTGCTGGTATCACAAAAGAGAGTAAGGCACGGTTAATGAGGCTGAATCTCTCACAGCTGCACATGAGAGACGCCACAGTGGAGGGCACCGGATTAGTTTACACTCCCTGGGGTTTTTTACTGTGCAGTGCTTCCACTGATGGCAATACCACCACTTTTAAAGTGCTAGCATAGGCTTGCGACAGAGCACGCACAGCAGAAAAAAAATGCTACCATGAAGCTCTTAATAAAGAAAAATAAGAAACCAAGGGAGTCACGGTGGCTCAGAAAATTCTTCCAGAAGTAATAACCTCACCTGCTGACTTTAGCAGATGGTTATGCAGCCAAGTGAATCATTAACCCCAGCAGCCTCAGTTCAATTAATATTAAGCACGGGGCAGTCAGCATAAAGTTTACTTTGCACAGCTCTCTATCAGTTTAACCTATAAACAGTAGACTCCCGTTAAGACGAACTCGCTTAAGATGAACCCTCGGTTAAGATGAACAGTGGAGGTCGTTTGTTTGGTTTCCCATAGAGCCAATGCAAAAAAAATCTGCTTACGGTGTACACTGCGCACGCGCTATTCGGTTAAGATGAACTTTCACAACCAACCGCGCCCAAGCCATGCAGCGTTACTCGACCATTCAAGCAGTATTTCAGCGGAAAGAAAGAATGAAAAAGTGAAAAAAGATGAAAGCTTTTTTGCGCCGCCAACCCTCCGTGCGATGCGGGGAGGCAGAGACCTAACCACGTCTTCGTTGAAAAGGCGATTCTGCGAAAGCAGAACTGCCGCTGCTCCTCCCCTCCCTACTCCTTGCACCCCCCCACCCCCCCCTTCCACCCCCTGCAGCAAACTCCCAACAATAATCTGTCTTTATTGCGCCAGTAGATTCGCGTCGTGTCGGCAGAGTTCTTGCAACTTGCAGACTCCTCCTACAATCTCGGGCAGGGAGGAAAAGCGGCACAGAGAGAGAGAGAGAGAGAAAGAACATGCGGGCAGCCAAGCCAGGAAAGCCAGCAAAACTCGAGAATAAAAAAAGGCAAAGAGAAAAAAGAGAGAACAAAAAGCAGCCAATGCTGTTTCCCAATGATGATCACATGACAGTGTCGTCATGCCAGTGCTACCGATGCCATGTGGCAGTGTCTCACGTGTTTGCTGGCTGCCGTGCAAACTGTGCAGTAGGCATATCGATTGTTCATGGCATGCGTGTGCGCTGTGACCTTGCCATGTTCCGCAATCTCCCGCCTGTCTGTATGCCGCCACATTGTGGTGTCCACTGTTTGTTTTAGTGCGCGCCCTGTTCATCGTGTTGCTAGTATGACTAGTAAGCCAAAACCTCGGAAAAAGCCGCTTGAGCTTCGTGAGAAGATTTGAAGTTTTAACTGAAGTTCGCGCTGGCCGGCTTTCAAAGACCGAAATAGCGCGCAAGTTCGGCATCGCGAAAAGTACCGTGAGCGGTATTGTGAAAGACAAGGAGCAGATTACTAATGCTTTGCAAGACGGTGAGTTTGCACCAAAGCGGAAGAGAATGCGCACAGCTATGCACAAAGACCTAGAAGACGTTTTGCTTGCTTGGGTGAAAAGAGCGTGCGGTGCGAATTCGCCAGTGAATGGAGTGATATTGAAAGCAAAAGCAGAAGAAATAACGCTGTGGCTGAATGTGGAGTTTGCGTGCAACGATGGCTGGCTCGACCGTTTTCGGAGAAGGCATGCACTGGCCTTTCGTTGTGTTGTCGGTGAGGCCAGTGCAGTGGACGAAATGACCTACAGCGATTGGAGGCAGAACAAGCTGAATGACCTCCATGGAAGAATATGACTCTCAAAATAAATGCAGTGTAGACGAAACTGCACTATTCTACCACCTGCTTCCAAACAAAACGCTCGCATTTGCTGGTGATAACTGCGTGGCGGGAAAGCACAGCGAGCTTCGGGTAATGGTCCTCGTGGGCGCGAATATGTCTGGGACTGACAAGCTAAGGTTGCTGGTGATTGGGAAGTCTAAAGCACCGCGCTGCTTTAAAAACATAAAAATGCTGACAGTCACGTACATGGCTAATTCGAAGGCATGGATGACGCAAGCGCTTTTCGAGCAGTGGCTTCAGGAGATGGATCACCACTTCCAGAGACGGAAAAGGAAAGTTCTGTTTGCTGTTGATAACTGTCCCGGACATGGTCACGTCACTGGGCTTTCTGCCATCCGTCTGGAATTTCTACCAGCAAATACAACGGCGAAGCTGCAGCCCATGGACCAGGGAGTGATAAGCAGGTTGAAGAGGCACTATTGGCGCTCTCGGTTGCAAAGGATGCTAATTTGCATGGAGACCAGTGAAGAGTACACAGTGAACCTGCTAAGTGCTGTCCACTTACTGACAAGTGCCTGGAAGCAGGTTAATTAAGCGACCATTGCCAATGCCTTCCGCCATGCGGGGATTGTGGCGCCTAGTGACTGCTCAGCGCAGAATGAAACTATGAGTGAGGACTCCACTGCGAACTTAGAGGAGAGAAGCATTGTTTCTACACTGAGGAGTAAAGGTGTCTCCGATGACATGAGTACGTATGGCAGCATTGATGAAGGTGGGCAAACGTGCAGGGCTGACACACTGGAAGCTTTAATTGAAAAGGTTCTCGACCTATCATCAGAAACTGCTGCTGACAACAGCATGGATGTTGCGCCTGAATCTCTATTGGTGACCTGTGATGCAGCTGACGCTTGCCTGGACACTTTAGTGTAGTTCTTCGAACAATGTGAGGGCACTGAAGGATATCTCGGAAGGTTAAGGGGGGACACCCCTCTTAAGACTATTTTCCTTATTTCTTGATGGATATTCATAAACTTACCTGATTTATGCATTTCAGTATGCTGATTTCAAATATGCACTCAGTTTTCCTGTGAAACAAGTTGTTCTCAAAATATTACGTAATCTTTGTTTGAAACTTGCAGGTAATTTAATTATGTAACAGTAAAGGCCACAGTGAAGTTGAGCATACAGGCATGCTCTAGAATGTCCACTGTGTGAAATAAGGTAATATGAACGTTTTTAGACCCATCTGAACAAAAGATATGGCATATTAAACTTCATACCAGGGAAAATTTGATATGAGGCTCAGACAAATTGTATTGTTTTAAAATTATACTAATTGGTATTTGGTCTTGTTTTAGTCTTATTTCACTCTCGGTGAGTTCATTTTTCCAACAAAAAAAGAATTATGAAGCTAGTCCACCTAGAACCAGAGATATCACCCCTGCACTATTGGAAATGTGTCAAAATTGTAGTTTTGAGAAAATAAGAAAAAGCGTTTCCAACTATGTTTATGTAAAAGTAATAAGTTAAAATTCAAACAAATGCACCAGGGGCATAATCTGGATGCATGGCATCTCTGTGTCGCCTTTTTGCCATCTTCCTGATGCCCATAGCTGACTCTTGCTTCTTAGTGGAGCTGGAGCTGCAGCGCAAGTCTTTCTCTTTTGCTCTCCTGGAGGCAGTGCTGCTGGCGTTCATGTCCAGCTCGTTCAAGATTGCAGTTGTGGTATATTCACTGCCAGTGCTGGAGCAGAGTACTGCTTCAGCAATGGCTGTTTGCACTGTGAACAGTGATGAATGTTTTTCCTTAGAAATCAGGCTCCAAATAACAGTGTTCAAGCTCTCATTTGAATTTTGTGTCTTGTACCGTTGGCACCTCTCAAGTAGGCTCTTCTCAGCCAGGCTTTTGTAACAGGCAAATGAGCTTCTGCAACATGCCTTGGTAGGTTGTATTGATGCTTGGGCAGAGGTTCACCTTTGCCTTGGCAGCATTTTGGCGGCACCAAGAACCCTCACCAGTCGGGCAGAGGCTGTGGTTTGGGCAGCCATCAGTTGAGGTGATATGGTAGTAAGTCGCCATAACTGCCCACTGCATAGCGTCTAAATATATGCCGAGCCTATGCTGAGTCTGGTGATGAGTTCTGCAGTTAACTTGCCTTTTCCTCCAAGGCTTCGTTTGCCGTCTGCTTTGTGCTTTTGTAGCAAGTTGCGGAGCGCAGTCCCCATTCTTTTCTGAATTTGGTTAACGCAGTCCTCTTTCACGACTTCAATAAAGCCATACACTTTTACATCCTGTATAGCATTGAATGTCCTGCTGTCTCCATCACACAGCATCGTTGTGTAGTGCATGTAGTGCTTTTAAGCAACCTCTCAAAAAGAATTAGACCAGCTTCAACCTCCATCTGCCCGGCTTTACTTTCAGTGTTTTTCAGGCACTGATGGCTTTTTTTCCATTCAGCATAACCCGCACTGTCAGGCTTTGGGCCAGTTTTACAGCCCAAACAGTACTTTGACAATACAACATAATCAAGCACATAGACCGTAAAAAGCTCCATGGCAGCTCCGATGCCTATGTGGGAGAAATGACCTCTAGACAGCCATGAGTCGTGATAGCAAACAGCAATGTTGCCCTTGTGCCAGAGATATCATCCCTGCACTATTGCAAATGTGTCAAAATTGCTGTTTTGAGAAAACGACAAAAAACGTTTCCAACCATCTTCATGCGACAGGAACAACTTCAAACTCATAGGAATGTACCAGGGGCATAATCAGGATGCATTTCATCTCTCTGCCTCCTTTTTGCCATCATAATGATGCCCATGGATAACTTTTGCTTCTTGGTGGAGCCTCAGAAACAGACGCGATGAAATGCTCGCTTTCATGTTGTCGCTAGCGTCAATTCAAAACGAAGTATCACCGTTCACGGGCACTAGTTTCGACCACATCGCTATCGGTCATAATTTCATAATTCCACCATCGATGCATACACGGCTGGCGTAACTCGAGCTGCACATTGTTTTTGCCCGGGAGCAGAGCCGGCGACGGCACTGGAGGTGTGCCGTCGTCCACGGCGCGGATCCGCGATGCGCTTCGCGGTTGTTCACGACGCAGATGGCAACGTGCCAACCACACTTCGACCTTCGCCCTGCTGAGGCGGGTCAACTGCAGCGTCGACTCGAATTGCGTTTTCTTCGTTTTTGCTTGGGAGCGGAGCCAGCGACGGCACTGGTGATGCATCGTTGTTGACGGCGCGTGTCCGTGACGTGCTTTCATGGCCATTCACGATGCGCTTGGCAGCGCTCCAACAACACTTCCACCTTCGCCCTGCTGAGGCTGTGTCAATTCAAACAGCGTTTTCTTCGTTTTTGCTCGGGAGCGGAGCCGGTAACAGCACTAGCGATGCGTCGTTGACGGCGCGGGTCTGCAACGCGCTTCACGGTCGTTCACGGTGCGGTTGGCAGCGCGCCATCCGCACTTTGACCCTCGCTCTGCGGAGGCTGCGATAGTCCAGGCTCCTTGTGCCTTTTGCGTTTTCACCGTTTCCGGGCGCCGAACCGATGAAACGAGTGATACTTCATCCACACGCGCCGCGCGGCAGACTCTCTCAAAATGGCGCTGCGCTTCTGGAGCAGACAAGCCTAAATTGACGCCTACCCAATCACAGAGCGCCATTTTGATCACATGGCTTTTCTAACCAATGACAACGTGGCGCGCACGTTGTTTTTTGCTGTCATTCTGTCCGCGAATGGAAAAATCCCAGCGCTGCTTACCGATTTTAAAAATAAGCTGGAGGCGCGAGCTTTCGAACGAGATCAAAACGGCATCGGAGGAGCGTGTAGGTACCGAGTGACGGCGAGGCATGATTTGACCTCAATTTAAAAGGCAAATCGTGCGCCTTCAGAAATTTAAATGGCTAATACTAAGCAAATATTGGCTATTTCTTTCTAAAAATTCGATGTCAGGTGCAAAATGACCTCGTGAATCCAAATATGACAAAATTGAAAAACCCAATTTTTTCGCGAATTTTCGGCCCGAAAGAGCCGTGTCCCCCCTTAAGGGGAAAAATGGTCTTAGAAAAATAATTTTTATTATTAATATTAGCCAAACGAAAACTTCAGGGCTGATGCATTTCAGTGTCCTGATTTTAAATATGGTCTCCATTTTTTGTAAATACTGCCATTATTTTGTAATTAAAATATATCAAAGTTTTCTGACATTTTGAAAAAATTGGCTGCATCCATCTGACCAAACCTTATTCCAGTAGATTCTACTCTCATAGAGGTTTGCAATAAGAGTAGTTTTACTGTTTTATCTCTTCTAGAACGAAAGTTACAGCTCTTTGAAGTTCATATACAGAAAGCTGAGAAAACAATGCTATATTCTAACTGTTTTCCAAAACTTCACAGCTACCTAAGCTTACGTTTGATGGTTTTATTGCAAGCAGCAAACAGTCAGCTTCCAAACAACACAAACATGGTCCAAATCGGTTGAATGGAAGCCAAGAAAACATTGTCAGAAGTTGGTATGGTGATAGCTCCGTTAGTTCTATTCTATCGGTAGTGTTAGATGCCTTCATGTTTTGGCGCTTCTTAATCAGATCTTTCGTCACCTGAGATAGCTTCCCGGTATCTTTTCAAACTGTCCTACCGCCTACTTCTACTGCGCACGAGAAAGCATTCGACTCAGTGGAAACCTCAGCAGTCATACAGGCATTGCATAATCAGGGGGTAGAAGAGCCTCATGTCAAAATACTGGAAGCAACTGTACAGCTACTATAGTCCTCCATAAAGTCAGCAATAAAATTCCAATAAGGAAGGGCGTCAGGCAAGGAGACACGATCTCGCCAATGCTGTTCACCGCATGTTTGCAGGAGGTATTTCGAGGCCTGAATTGGAAACAGTTGGGAATAAGAATAAATGGAGAATACCTAAATAATCTGCGATTTGCTGATGACATTGCCTTGCTGAGTCACTCAGGAGGTGAACTGCAAATCATGATCAATGAGTTAGACAGGCAGAGCAGATCGATGGGTCTAAAAATTAACATGCAGAAAACCAAGGTAATGTTCAACAGCCTAGCAAGGGAACAACAGTTCACAATTGGCAGCGAGAGCCTAGAAATTGTGCCGGAATACGTCTACTTAGGGCAGGTAGTGACAGCTGATCCGGATCATGAGAGGGAGATAACTAGAAGGATAAGAATGGGGTGGAGCACATATGGCAAATTCTCGCAGATCATGAGTGGCAGTTTACCAATTTCCCTCAAGAGGAAAGTGTACAACAGCATAATCTTGCCGGTACTCACCTACGGGGCAGAAACGTGGAGGCTAACGAAAAGAGTTCAGCTTAAATTAAGGACAACGCAGCGAGCCATGGAAAGAAAAATGATAGGTGTAACGTTAAGAGATCGGAAGCGGGCAGAGTGGGTGAGGGAACAAACCCGGGTTAATGACATCCTAGTCGAAATCAAGAGAAAGAAATGGGCTTGGGCAGGGCATGTAATGCGAAGGCAAGATAACCGCTGGTCTTTAAGGGTAACGGAGTGGGTTCCAAGAGAAAGTAAGCGTAGCAGGGGGCGGCAGAAGGTTAGATGGGCGGATGAGATTAAGAAGTTTGCAGGCAAAGGGTGGATGCAGCTGGCAAAGGATAGGGTTAATTGGAGAGACATGGGAGAGGCCTTTGCCCTGCAGTGGGTGTAGTAAGGCTGATGATGATGATGATGATGATGGTATGGTGACTAAAAAAAACAAAACTGAGAAAAACACAAAAAAACTAATTGCAACACATTGAAGCATAGTAAACACATTGAATCATAGTAAACACATTAACATACTTTATTCTTGAAAACAAATAGCCTAGAAGGCACCTGGCAAGTAATCTGCATCGTGCTTTTGTCGCTGGCGTCGCTTTGCCGACTGCAAAAATGTGTCCGAGGCTTCACGTTTTCTCTCAGCGCTTGTCAATCTTCGAGAGTCCTTTTCTTTTGCTCTCTTAGAGCTGGTGCAGTTCTCCACTAAGTGCAATTCTTGAAGGATATGTGTAGGTGCTTGCTTTATTCCAGAATTAAAGCGCATCACTGCTTCATCCACTGCAGACTCTACGGCAAACAATGAGGAATGTTTGTCCTTAGGAATGAGTGACCAAATAACATAGTATAAGGACTCATTCACATTTTGAGTTTTGCCACTTTGGCAGCGTTTCAGCAGCTCCTTATCAGATAGCCGCTCATACTCCGGGCGCAGTGCCTTTTTTACAGTGTCAGGGAGATTGTAAGTGTGGCTAGGCGGCGTTTCTCCTCTGGCGGCAGCAGCGTTGTGCTTACACCAAGAGTCGGGGCCACTTGGACACAGACTACGATCAGACAGCATGTCTGTAGAAGTAACATGGTAATAAGTAGCCATTACTGCCTGCTGCATGCTGTCCACATCACCTACATTGGACTTCAGGGCCCAGCTATAATATTTTGAAAGCTTCTCAATGAGGTCCCCTGTCAGGCGGCCTCTTCCACTAAGCGATTCACCTCTGCCTTTGTGCTTGTTCAGGATGTTGCACAATGCAGTCCCCATGCGCTTCTTGACATGGTTAACACAGTCTTCTTTTCTAACTGGTATGTATCCATATACGCTAGCTTCTTGAATAGTGTTAAATGGCCGGCTGTCACCGTCACAAAGCATGACTGAGTAGCGCAGGCCATGACGTGAAAGCGAACGCTCAAAAAGAGTGACGGCAGCTTCAACTTCCATGAGCCCCAATTTACTGTAGGTATTTTTCTGGCAGTCATGATTAGACAACCAGATTTCATATTCTGGGTCTTCCTTTGGCGGTGCACGTGTGCAGCCTGCACAAAAGTTGGACAGAACCACATAATCTAAAACATAACCAGAAAAGAGTTCAATCACTGTGCCCACACCTATATGGGATGTGTGACCCCTGGTCAGCCACGTGCCATAAAAACAGACAGCCACATTTCCAGGGCTGTCAAAGCACAGCTCTTTGTATAAACCCTTCACTGATAAGGCACAGCTGGCAAGCACCTTTTCTGCAGCCCTTGTTGCTGCAGGGTTCAACTTAGTTTTCAAATAGCCCTGATAACTCTTATGGTGTAGACCCCTATGGGACACACCCATTGTTGCAAAAATGTCATTGAGGGCAGTCTGGCCATTACCAGTGCTCTGCATAGCACGAGCTGCGAGAATATTCACTTCAAACGGCCTGCACTTCGCACTGCCGTCTGCGTGCCGAGAGCTCCTTTCACTGGCGATACTTCCACAATTGTGGCACTCCATGCACAATTTCACAGCAATCCCATACTCCGTGCCGTTTTTCGTGATGGCAACGTCCCCATCGCAAGTCCGGCACACAGTATTTTGGAGCAGTTTGTTGATCGCCGCCAAATCGAAGATAGTGTAGGTAGCTGCAGACGCTGGCGGGTCGTCAGCTGTGCATTCTGTCTCAAGCGTTCGCATCTTCCTCTGGCTAGCAGAAATCACTGTTAGGCTCGCGATTTTATCGTCAGAATCCTTTTGTAACTGCTCGTGATCAGCACGGGTCAAAAACGCAGTGTCGACTCGAACCCGCCGCCGCCGATTGCCGATCTCACCCGAGTCCGAGGGTTGCTCCGTGTCGAAGGCACACGCCGCACTTGGCGTGAAAGCATCCGTCACGACCGTCGATTCGCGCTCCGGCACGTAACTCTCTTTTCTTGAAATCGCTGCTTGTGCGATGAGACCATCATCCAGCTCTTCGCCCCTTTCCAATGTCGCTACGACGTGCGCCGCACCCGAGGCGAACGGCGGAATGGTTGCAAAGGTCGGTTCATCCGCCGGTTGATGTTCTGGCTCACCGTTGCGGCTGGTCGGCATCGCTGGCGATGAACATTATTCGGCATTATTTCTTCGGCATTATTTCTGCGACGTGTTCTTCATTTCTTGTCGAATTTGTGCACGTTGTGGAATTTCCGGTACGGTTTCTCCATGGTGGTATTTTCAAAATGGCGTCACCCATGAAAGCACAGAGCGTCCGAAGAAAATGGCGCCGGCCAATAGGAGACGTTGATCTTGCCACGTGACCACATATAGCCAATACTATGGCTGAATTTCTTTGTTTGTTTTCAGTCTTGTTCTTGCCTGCGAATCGTGATCGGCCTTCGCTTCGGCGGGAAAAAAAGCTAAGGCCTTCTTCTTTTGAACGAGACCAAGATTGCAGCGCTGCAAAGGGTGGTTCTCACGCGACAGACGCCGCCAAATAGACATTTTGCTATGTTTTTTCGCGAGCAGTTCTGTCGAGATTTCATCTTTAATCAGCGATTTTGCGAAAAATATGCGGTTTCAGGCCACCAAACTTGGCAATAAGATAGAAAATGATGCCGTGCGTCCAACTGTGACAAAATTGAAAAATCGATTTTTTCATCATTTTTTGATCGCAAAGACCCGCGTCCCCCCTTAAACGCGTGCGCCTTCGGATATTTAAATGCCTATTACGAAGCAAATACTGATCCTTCCTTTCTAAAAATTCGATGACAGATGCAGAATGACCTCATGAATCCGAATATGGCAAAACTGAAAAACCGATTTTTTCGCGAATTTCCGGCCCGAAAGAGCCGTGTCCCCCCTTAAGTGAGATGTCTGCGTTTGTAGCAGCCAGACGATTTTCTCAACAGACACACAAGAAAAAATAACAGACTGGGCAACAGCCAACAATGCCAGATGCCTTATTAGGTCAATCAATGTGTACCAGACCACTAGCAGTGCAATGAATGCTTATGTTGCAGTTATTTTTTTCCTAAAAGGCCATTTCATTGCTTTGTTCAGATATACGAAGTATTTGGAGACACACTGCATGCTCGAACATCATTTTTAGAAGCAGTCCTGATTAGATGAACTTCTGATAAGATGAACAGTCTTCATGGTCTTAGGAGGCGGTCTTAAAGGGAGTCTACTCCATCCAACACCCTACAAGAAGGACACTGCTTTTCTTGAGAATTAACTCTAAAAGTTTATCATGTAAAAGCTAGCACCCACTAGCATAGGTTCAAGAGGGTCTAAACTTTTCCTGTGCAAGGGGCGTGTTGTATGTGTTCAGTTTTGTGCGTTCTGTGCATTTGGAAAGATCTGCCAGTCTACTCTGGATGCCATATTTGAAATTAAACCCCCAACTACATTGTAATTCTGCAAGAAAAATAATTTTTGCACACTCTCAGAAAGAAACCACCGCACATAATGAGAAATGCGGTGTCTGAAGCTTTACCATGCGTAGCAAGTAGCGAATTTTCCTAGAATCCCACACTGCAGGATGGCTAAAAAGTCTGTTTTGAGAATAATACTTCTGTCAATAAAAGGATGATTCTGAATCGTGAAGTAAAAAACATTTCATACTGTAAAATATTTAATTTTTTTTTCATTTCTGAAGTTTTGGCATATGTGGGTTAAGGGTAGACACGGGGGTTTGCGGCCGAAAAATGACAAAAAAATCGACTTCTCAAAGTATTTTTTTTCCGAATCTAGACATTCTCAAGAACCCATACATAAAATATTACAACTCTCTATGAAGTATTTATCGATTTATTGCTCTTCAAAGTCATCTGTGTGGAAGTTTTTCTCGTGAGAACAACTCAAAAAACGGTCAAATTCAAACGCGTACTGCGCAACAACCGTGCCGCGGAGCGCAACCATTTTGGTCTCGTTTGAAACGCGAAGCCCTCAGCTATCAGTTTTCGGTAGAAAACAGTCTGTGCATCTGGCAACAGCGGTGCAACAAGCCAGTAAAAAATAAAAAATACTCGTGCTGCATTGGCACTTTCGTGTCACGTGTCCTGAATCGCGCCTCCCTATTGGATGTTGAGAAATCGTCAGCTAAAAAGATACAAGAAAACTGCATTGCGTCCGCCATTTGGATAGAGCTTTTTCGGACGCGCTACGATGGCTGGTGGTAAAAGGAAGTCCTGTACTGCCCATGCATTTGGAAAAAAGAAAAAACGACCGCAATCACGGCCGCCACGGTCGCAGTCACGCGAAATGTCGCCGGATGCACCAGCATCGGAGACTGCCGACACTACGAGCCCTGCCGCGGCGTCATTGGAAGATGCTGCAACAACCGAAGAAGCCAGGACAGCCGTCCGTGTAGACACACCGTTCCTGACCGACGCCGATAAAACGGAGCTAGAGCGTCGCGCGACGGAGGCACGGCATGAACTTTCATCAGTTTCAGGCACTCGGCGAAAGCGATCTCTATTGAGAGCAACGATCAACGATTCGCCCGTGTCGGGAACACCGTTCACGGTGCTAGCCCTAACCTCCGTGAACGAGCTGCTCGAATGTGTGAAGTGCAAAGTGTGCGGCGGTTCCGTGAACATTTCAAAAGGTGAGCTGGAATTTGGGATTGCTGTGAAGCTCCCGCTCAATTGTGAGGTCTGCGGGCAGGTAAAAACTACTTGGAGCTCGCCTAGAGTAGGCACGAACACGACCTGCAACCCCTTCGAAGTAAACGTTCTCGCCGCGCGTGCGGCTGCAAGCACAGGAAACGGGCAGACCGCATTGAACGACATTTTCGCCGCGCTCAACATTTCCCGGCGGGGTACGCACTACAAAACATGCCAAGGTTACTTGAAGGACAAGCTGAACCCTTCTGCTGCTCTAAACGCTGCCGCACAAGTGATGAGGGACTGTGCTGGTGCGGTGAAGCTTGCCTACCAGAACCTGAACTTCGATCACCCAGCAAACATAGCTGTGTCGTTCGATGGAACGTGGCTCACACGGGGCCATTCATCACATGTGTGCGTTGGAACAGTAATAGAACTCTTCACGGGCTATGTTCTAGATTTTGTTGTTTTGTCAAACTTCTGCCTGGGATGCCATTGTGGTCTGAAGGAGGACGATCCCGAATTTGAAGCATGGCAAGCGGAACACAAATGCCAGAAGAACACGTCGAGCAAGCCAGGTGAAATGGAAGTTGAAGCAGCCAGGATTCTTTTCAGCCGCTCACTTGAAAAGTATGGGCTGCGCTATGTCACCATGCTCTGTGATGGCGACAGCCACGCCTTCAACAATCTACAAGAGGCAAAGGCATACGGATATGTGCAGATACAGAAAGAAGACTGCACCAACCACGTCAGCAAGAGAATGGGGACAGCACTACGTAACCTAGTGCATAAAAAAAAAGAAAACGGACCAAGCCTCAGCGGCAAAGGAAAGCTGACTGGCGAGCTCATTACAAAGCTCACCATGTATTATGGATGGGCTTTGAAAACACACCAGGGTGATATCGAGAAAATGCACAATGCTGTGCTTGCCACTTACCACCATGTTACATCAACGGATGCTGAGACAAACCATGGTCTTTGCCCTCAAGGCCAGGAATCCTGGTGCAAGTACAACCAGGCTTTGGCAAAGAATGAGCCACCCCCAAAGCATCGCTATAACTTGCCAAAGTATGTCGCAGATGCTCTGCAACCTGTTTTTGTCCGCCTCTCCAATAGGAAGCTGCTTGAGCGCTGCCAACGAGGAAAAATGCAGAACTCAAATGAGAGTCTTCACTCTGTCATTTGGTCCCTGGTGCCCAAGACCAAACAGGCCTCTTTGTTTGCAGTGCAGTCAGCTGTTGCCGAACCAGTAACAAGAGTCAATGCCGGCAAGGAGTATGCCACCAAAGCTATTCTGCAGCAGCTGAGCGTAAATCATGGCACTGCAGCTATTGAGAGGTCAGCTGAGAAGGATCGGCGCTGGCTTGCAACATCCGATGCAAAGCATCTACAAGCAGAAAGGTTCCGCAGCGCTATGAAAAAGCGCACAACTGAAAGAGACTCTGACTACATGCCTGGTGCATTCTAGGGATGAACCCTTGCAGATTCATGGCTGTTATTGGCCATAATAAAGTGTTACTGGGTTCTCAAACTTCTTTTCTTGATTTCTCAAAACGGATTTTTTCGCTACACTGACAGCCCTTGCCCATGATATCTTGAGATCTACTGGTCCGATTTGCATTTTTGTTGCATTTGAAAGCTTATAAGATGCTTTGTGCAACCATACTAAAACAAATACATATTTCTATGCATAAATATAAATTACAATCAATTTATCTGGTTCTAGAAAATTGCATTTTCAGACTGGAAATTTCTAAAGGCTGTAACTTTTTTGGTGATTCATCTAAAATTATGCCTGTGCTATGGTTGCATTCCCTGGTCCTTCTAGAGCATGCACATGTAAAATACAGGCCAATATTTCCACTGCAAGTTGCCATAATTTTGTGCAAGGTGGCCCAACATGACACTTGAAATATCTTGACATCTATATAAGCTAGGTAAAATCTAATTGCATATTTGTTATCAGCAGAGGAAACTACATCAGGTGTAAACATTTCAACTTCATAACTTAAGAAATAAGAAAAAACGGTCAAACCGCAGTGTCCCCCGTTAGCAACTGAAAAGACGTCCCACAAACAATTATTTTCTTTTTTTTGTGACTTATGTTATAGCCACCCTTGTCACAAAACATTCACATGCAAAATCAGTCAATTTTTTCTAGCTTCAAAACAGCTTGTGTTCGTTAGGACATCTCTGACGAGCAGTGAAATGTGGTTGGCTTACGGAAGAGCAAAATGACACACTATGTGACCGTGCAATCTCAAAAACAGAAAATGCTCTACACTATCTATTTATTCCAACTAATACGAGCTAAATTTTCAGTGCAATATGAGGCAGGGGACACTCGTTTCGAGATATAAGTGGGCTAGTTGTTCCAGTTTCAGGCTGGAGCTTCTCGTTTGGCCCATGCCTGTCTGTTTTGAGCTGCTGCTGCACCTAGGACGGCAGCTTTGGCAAGGTTTGCACAAATACTACGCGAAAAAAATTTCGCCAAGTAAGCTGTTTTGGACGATGCTACATGAAAAACACTTTCCCTAAGTATGTATGACCTGCTGGATTAAGAAACACAGGGTGTTGTGGCTGATGGGGAGGAACAGAACAGGTAACATAGTCTACCCATGAACACGCACGCTACCACGCTTTTTTTTTTCTATGCCACAAGGCTACTTAAGCACACAGGTGAGCCTCAAGAGGAAAGTAGAGGCCCCTTCGGTTGGAAAGTTTGCGGCACTTGTGCGTCTAAGGTAACAGAGTCCCAAATCACGAACATTAATTCTATCCGGAACTCAGTGCTACAGCTCTAACACGCACTGCAACAGACCTATCGCCTTCATTCACACTGAATTAATGCTCATTATCGATGGGGTCAGTGTAGGTTGGCTTGACTACATGGTATGCTTTTAAACAGTTTTTAAGAAGCACACTTGAAACTGGCCAGGTACGTCAGCACTTTACACTGTAAGCACCAGCCCGTGTTAACGCTCAAAACTCGGGGATGCAGGCATTTCTCAGAGCAGAGCTAATTTTTTTGCAGGCACTAAAATTGTTTGCATAAGCCCGCTTACCATCTTGCAACGGACATAAGAGAAGGAGCCAACCACGGTCTGGTACCCTTTACAGAATGTGTCCAGACATGACTGAGAAGACGAGGTGTACGGTGGAAAAGACAATGCATTAAAAAGAGAGAGTCCTTGCCTTTCTTGAACTTCTTAAGGTTCTCCATCATCTCTCTCTTTTCTTTCTGCCGCTGCTGCATCACTTCCACTTGCACCTGCACAACAATCAAACAACATTAGCTCCAACAAACAACAAACTTCCGTGGTGAGAAATACCAAGTACAAAATAGTGAGGCAATGAAGAGCGCATAATGATATAACTATTAAGAGGTCAAGTGTTAATGAAACAAGAGAAAACAAATAGGATTTTTTTAAGAAATGGTGCCGATCAAACTGGAAAATTAGTAGTGTTTATCCCTTAAATCGAGGTAAATTAACAGAATGTAGAAGAAAAGACAATCATATGCCAATGATGAGATCCGAATCCACAATTGTATCATGTCCCATATTGTGCTTTGCCAACTGAGTGACAGCACCAGCTGCCCAACCTTCTACTTTCAAACGTATATTTCTGTTGCGTGTAGCCCGCCCCTGGGGACTGTTCACCAGCAGCACAAAATACTTTGACTTTGTTCATATTTATGTTGTAAGAAGCCCTCCAATTACCTACCCTTGCCTGCTCATCAGCTTGACCCTTTACAGTACAACCTCGTTAATTCGAACTCGAGGGGGACCGGAAAATTGTTCGAATTAAGCGGAGTTTGAATTAACGAGCGGGCGCTAAAAAAAGCGGCCATTACGCCCGGCAGCACGGGCCGAAGCTAAAACAGGCATATCTGAGATCGTTATCTCTTACTACGCGCTACTACACATTTGCGGCGGGCGATTGCGCGAATTAAAATCATAGAGCCCGAATGTCGAAGGAAATAAAGTTAATTTGTTTATGCGGTTGGAGCTAACATCAAAATGCATTCGCGTAAGCAGCAAGCTTAATGATTAAATATGACACTATGCTTCAAAAACATGTTTATTAACAGCAGATTGGCAAAGCATATCAAAGAGAAAAATAATCGGTGATGCGCATTTGTTTTCGTTTTCTTTGCCGTGACTCGACAAGCATCGTCTGCAACTTGCCGAACAGCTCCAACGCAGCGTCCGAATTATCATCGGCGGAGAAGTAGCGCGCAGCCAGATCAAGTGCTGACGCTGTTTCACATGCACTCGGGGGTGGCAATGGATCGTCGCCTCCGTCGGACTCGTCGTCGCTGTCAGCTGTGCTCGCCGCGCCCGAGTTGTGCGGCATCTGGTCACCGCAGGCCGCTTCAATAATCTCGGCATCGCTTAACGGCCCCGATGTCTCCACGCCGCTGTCAACGTCTATGAAGCTCTGGAAGTCAACACCCTCCGATAAAGCAGCGTAGGCAGGGTGCAGCGCGACGGAGTCATCACACTGAGCATCCAGCTCTGCCGTGCTGCAGGCTTCTGGGCCTTCAATGAAGCCGCACTTTCGGTAACAGTTCGCGACTGTGTCCGCCTTGACAGCATTCCACGATGTTGCCAGCATGTGGCAGGCTCCGAGGAGATTGACGTCGTACGATTTGCCGCTGTCCATACACACAAGAATCCGCTCTAGGAGGTGGCGCCTGTACAGTGTTTTGAGGTTTTTAATAACCCAAAGGTCCACAGGCTGCAGCACAGCCGTAGTGTTTTTCAGCAGAAATGCCAGACGGATCGCCTTCAGTCCGCTGATGTCGCAATGGGCTGAACAGTTGTCGACGAACAACAGAACATTCTTGTTCTGTGCCGCGAACTTCCTGTCGAGTGTGCGCAGCCAATCTGTGAAAATTGCTCGCGTCATCCACGACTTTCTGTTGAAAGTATAATCAACAGGGAGAGTTTTTAGCCCTTTAAAGCAGCGAGGCTTCGCTGCTTTGCCTATAACTAGCAAGCGGCACCGTTCCGTGCCAGTTGCGTTTGCGCACACCAACACCGTCACTTTCCTTGCTTCTCTTCCCGCCTGAACACGCGTCGCCTTTGTAACTGACAGTCTTGTTCGGCAGCAACTTAAAATAAAGCGCGGTTTCATCTGCATTGAACACATCGCTGAGCGAGTAATCGGCCAGGTAGTCCTTTAGTTGACCTGAGATCCAATTTTGACACGTTTCTTCATCGACTGCGGCTGCCTCTCCACAAACGCTTTTAAACTTAAGTCCGTGACGGGCCTTGAAACGCGACAACCAGCCTTCCGACGCGCTGAAGTCACTTATGCCCATCTGGCTGGCGAAGTCCACTGCTTTTGCGGCAATTATTGGTCCACTTAGCGGAATGTTCCTGCTGCGAACGTCCTTAATCCATGCCATTACAGCATCCTCCATCTCTGGATGAGCCGATGTTCTTAGTCGATTCCGCGAGGGCTCCATCTCCTTTTGATACGCATGGAAGATCGAGTCCTTGTTCTTGAGGTATGTGGACAGCGTGCTTTTCTTGACTGCAAACTTCTCTGCGATCGCTGTCTTTGTTAGGAGACCACGTTCGACCTCCTGTAATATCTCCACCTTCGTCTTCAAATCCTTTGCGGAGTACTTTCCTCGGTTTGCCATGATTGCCACAGTCGATGAGATGTCACCAGCGAGATACCAAACAAACGAGAAATATCACGCAACACAAACTTCGCTAGACACCGCGGCAACAAAGACTAGGCACAAGAGGGGCCGGGTGCTGCGTGCAGGATGAAGGAAAGGAAAGAGTCTTCGCTTCCCGAGCTGCACAATAAACAATAAAAGGGTACCGGAAGTCACGCGTTCTCGCAAGGGCTACTGGGAGAGTTTAGCCGACGGCGCAGCCAATAGAACGCTGGGCGCAGCGGCGTCGTCTGCTGCATGGGCAGGCGCGCTGGGACGGCGGCCAAGTAGAGGGAAGCGGGGGAACGGGGAGGGGAGGCCCGCTTGATTGAAACGTTTATTTCCATCAGAAAAAAAGCGCGGCTTCAAAAAAATGTGACGTAACCGCCTCTCCCGAGTACTTCCTTCCTCCATGGTCGCGTACGTCTCCAATGGTCACGACCGCCTCGGCGCAGCGGAAACCTGCAACAGCTTGCGCCGGAGCCACCGTGGCCGGAGCATAGGCGGCGCCCGCGGTAGGGTGGCTACCCGCGTGACCGCGCGTCAGCCAAAAATAGACAAGCCAATGCTTCGACGCTCCGGCAGCGAAAACCTGCTACGGCATGCACCGGAGGGTTGGTTCGGGCAACGAAATTCACGTCTCACCTCGTGCGTGCTGGCTTTTTTTTTTTCTCATCATTCTGCATTTTTTTTTAATTTTCAGCGCATTGTATTTGCTACGAGGTGACTTCTATATGCGAGGAGCAATGCCAGCCATCGGCGCCTAGTTCGAATTAACCGACGTGGATACCGGCATATTCGAATTATCGGGAGTTTTGACCCATTGAAATACACAGGGTTTTGCCGGGACCCGGCCGTCAGTTCGAATTAAGCGATTTCGAATTACCGAGGTTTTACTGTATAATGCGCAAGCTGTATACATGTCACACATTCATACAAATTGCAAAATGTCACTCAAAATGGCTCTCAGAATTCAATGACATCACTTTCAATTAGGGGTATGCAAATATTGAAATTTCCCAATACGAATCGAATACGAATATGAAGAAAAAACGGCTTCGAATATCGAATCAAATATTGAATATCTGTTCAGTACAAAAAAAATATCAAGATGATAAACAAGCAAATGTTGTTGCCCTTATTTTTTTAATATAATGTATGTTATTTGCAACGAAAATAAACAAAACTAGACTGTCTCAGTACCGTATACAAAAACATGTGCACAGAAATGTATACTATTCATGAGACAGCATTACAGTATCCAAAATCAAAACCAGTTGCTGGGCGAGTTGGTTATGTATCACCGGATAACAGTATCCAAACTGTAATGAGGTCACACAAAACAAAATCCATAAAATAACAAGACTGGCAACAAAAAATAGCATGATGACTAGTAAAACCTCCTTCATTCGGAGTTCAAGGGACTGGAAGAAATGCCCGCTTTATCCGGAGGCCTAGGTTTATAAACTTCCCCGTGCCCCCCGAAAAAAACCTGCCGAAAATGCGAAGATACAGTAAGGCCTTAGGAGGCAGCTCCATCGCGCTAACACCTGTAAGCCCATGACGAGCCTTAGAGAACAACGCAAATGGAAGCAAGGGCCGGGAAACACACACTAGCATCGGAACGGCGAGACGGCTTCTAAAAAGGAAAAATAAATCACCTGCGACGCGCCAGTCGGCGTCCAAAAGCCGCGCGGAGCTGGGATTGGACTACCGGCGAATGCGTGGGCTGACAGTTGCAGTTGCCGCACGGCAGTGGCGAAGCCCAGAAACCAAAACTACGTGGCCGGGCTATTTTTTGACCTAGCGACAGGAGCCTTTCGATTGTTGTCACGCCTGCCGTTACAGCTACTGAAGAGGTGCGTGGGTTACAATGCACCATGCAATAAGCGAGATTTTTACAGGATCGCTTGCCCTATTGTAAGAACACGACACGCCCCTTCAGGAGGCTCCCGCGAAATTTCGCAAGTAGGCTTTCCCGCATAGCGTAGTTTACAAAACGGGATGGTAGAGGTCACGCTCGAGAGAGTTATGAAGGCGACAGGATGCATTCTTCGGATCTGGACATTAAATGTGCAAAGTATTACGGCAGGATTAAAAAAAGCGCGATTTCGCATTGCGATTGTTCGAAGTGGGCCGTCGGCCATCTTGTTCGCAGCACGGGTGATATGTGGGAAAGGCCACATGCGGAATTTCGCATGAGGTCAAGCCTAGTGGCGTCGGAATGCGATCGGACCACGCGATCGGACCACGTGATAAACGACGGAAAAGGAAGGGAATAGGACCTCTGTATCGTTTTCCTGGAATTTTTAACTGGATCATTGGCTAATATGCCCCGATATTGTGGTTTTGCCACGGTCACTTTTATGAAAGTCTGCACAGTATACGATCGCTCGTGAGTATTCGAGAATTTTCGAATAATCAGAGATTCTCGAATATCAATTTCTCGAATACGAATCGAATCAAAGATATTCGATTCGTATTCAAAATTTCGAATATTTGCACACCCCTACTTTCAATGCATTTCGACCACTGGTTTTGTGGAAAAAAACGTATGTCGTAAGAAGACCTCAAATGTCGTACTATCTTATCGACGCATAAGCAAACTCGCAACAGAATTAGACATTGCTTCAAGAAGTATTACAAGGCAGTTTACTGATGGAAAAGGCTCAAAAGCTTAACAATTTTTCTATCTTTTTTTTCCCCCTCCAAGACTGGTCTCGTCAAATTGCACAGCCGCGCTTGTAAGAACAGCAAAGTATAAAAACATGCTTAATAACTTGTTTCGTAGTACGGTAGTATTCTGCACAAAACATCCAGGTTCACTGCTTTCTGTTTGCCAGCAATGGAAGTGGGACACATATGCCCCACTACTGCCCAAAGGGACTCAGGTTCTGGTGGCCTTGATGCCATGGGTAGCATAAGAAGATTCTTGAACAGCTGTCGCCCTCTCTGCATGTTCTACACGACACCCTACGGTATATAACAAAACATCCCACATCCACCGCTAAGGTCAGGCGCGGTGCTGGTACAAACTTTCAGGGTTAGCGTACAAACAACACAACTACAACTGAGCGTAGAAGACTGGAGAGCTACTGCCGTAGCTCAGTTGGCAGAGCACTGCACGCAACATATGGACTCGCGAGGAGCCACAGTTTGGCCATATCTGGTATAGACACTGTAGCACAGCTGCACACGCTGCCAGACCAGTGGCACCAGCCCCAATGGTACCCCTGACGAGCTCCTTAAGTGCCACTAGAGGATGCCACCGTGCACACTAAATTTAGCAATGGAGATCGGGCGCATCCAAACCAAGCAATACGGCGCACATCAACTTGTGGAAGCCGACGAGCTTAAAAGGTGCATTGCAAGAGGCCCAACTCCTGAATTCAACGAAAGGAATCAAATGTTTCTAAGAAGTAAACTTGCAGTTCATTCAAGAGCCTGTAAGAGCTGCAACTAGCCACCCAAGCCCAAATCAGAGGACAGGGTAAAGAGATAAGACGAAGACACTCACCTTCTTGCCGAACTTCTTGAGCTCGCGCAGCTTGCGGGCCTTCTCGGAGCGCTCCAGAGCCACCTTCTTGGTAAGCAGCTTCTCACGCACCTTGGTCATGTGAGTGTCTGACTTGGCCATCTGGGCAAAGTAGTCATCGGGGCGCCGGGTCACCACACCCAGCTGGTGGAGCCGAGGGATGCCCTCCAACACGGCCGCCTGGGCCTGCCGGTAGCTGCACGAGGAAGAGAATAGGCGCCATCGTCCAAGGCAGCAGGGCAAAGATCTTTCAGTGACAGCAGTACATCACATCTGTTGCTGCAGCAATCGCAGGGAGCATGTGTGGGGCCCAAACTCAAATGATACCAGAAAGGTTAAAAATCAAACTGCAGACAACACAACCTGCCAAGGAAGAGAAAGTGATTGGGGCAACGGTAAGGGACTGGAAAAGAGCAGAGTGGGTCATAGAACGCAAGTGAATAAATGACATCCTAGTTGAAATCAAGAGAAAAAAATGGTAGTAGGCCAGGCATGTAAAATGCAAAAATGAGATGACCGATGATCGTTGAGGGTAACGGAGGGGACTCACAGAGAGGGCAAAGGGAACAGAAGGCGCTAGAGATTCATGAGCTGCATCCAGACCCGTCGATGAGATATGAAAACTTTCAAATCTTTGCAAACAAAGTGCAATGTCTCCAAATATGGACACAATTACAACATACCCAAATATTAAGCAAAGCTCGCACATGCCAAACGAACACAGAAAATTAATTTTAAGACAGAGAACTATAAGTTTTACGGCTGCTCCGGCATAACTCAGGTGAGTGCGTGTGAGCGCGGAAAAGATGAGGTGTGCAGCTACAATGTCATTTCTTCACACTGTACCAAGGCAGGTTGTTCTGTCGCTGGTGCAGTAAGGCGAGACAATGCTCCAAATAGAGTGCCACCTCAGGCTTTGCATCAAGCACAAACTTGCAAGAGGCCCTGCTACACAGACCAAACACACGTCGGGTTAGTCAACATGTGATGTCTGCTATGCCATGCCGATATGAGTTGGCGAGTACCATGAGTTCCAGTTACAATTAAACAGGTTTCACACTTTTAGTAGGCCAGCTATGTTTTCAGGGTACATGTCAAAGATGGCGGCAGCTTTGTGCCTCTTCCTGCAAGACTACTGCAGGAGAAAACAAGCTTATGGAGATGCCTACCACCGAGAAAAGCCTTCCTAGAGCAGCAAATTATTTAATATCTTATTTGCAGCACGTTACAGGTTCTAGAACACAGCAGTGAGTAAAGGAATCTCCTACATAACAGAAAAGTACAAACAATGATAAGTACTGCAGGAAGATCTACAAATGCAGAACTAGTGGGCAAAAAACGGGTTTCATTTGTTGGGTTTTGTGATGTATCAGTCGTTAAGGCTATCTCGCACCAAATGAAGGGTTAGAAATGTTTGCTGTTGTGCTAAAGACTGATGAAACTCTTTAAAAGGTTAAAATTAATTTGAAACACTTCCATTTACTAGAAACCTAGAGCATAAAGATACCTACAGGATCTACAACTGCATTTTCTTCTAAGTAAACTGGTGTGACAGGAAATATGTTGGACATAAAGAGCCGTGAAAAGCCTTTTCCTTAGTGCCTCGGACTTCACGCTTAGAAGAGTATGTACAGTGGAACCTCGATTATATGGCCTCCTGTTTATGCGATGACCCGCACTTTATGAGGAATCGGTTTGGTCCCGGCAAGACTCCCATAGAGACAATGTATTAAAATCCTCGATTATACGACACAATTTTAAGCTGACCCCGCTTCGTACGACGGCTCTGGTACAGCACAGAAAAAAAAAAAAGCTCTAAGCAGACACAGGCTGTCCCACAGGCACATTGTAGCCAGCTGAAAATGAATGCGAAATACCGTATTTCGGTATTTCGGACCGGGGAAAAAAAACGTAAGAGCCGGGAAAACACAACAGTGAGGAAAGCTCCGAAAATGAATGAAAAAAGTGCAGTTTCAACTATAGACAATTTATTTCCACAGAGTGCGCTTAGGACTTAAAAAAGCCCAGAATGGTGACTTGGCGTTTCTTTTGCTCGCTAGAAATCACCACGGTCGATCCAGCCATTGGACGACACAAAGTCGGTGATGCCCAGTTTGTCGGCTATGTCCATCGCCTTCTCGTGCAAAATGCTGCCTTTGAAGTTACACCGGCAGCACGAGCTTGCTTGAACCAAGTAAGAAGAGCCTCGTCGAGGTTTCCATACTTGGCGCCACAAGCCTGCTTTGCTTTCGGGCCGAAGAGCGCTGCATTCCCCTCTATCTCAACATGCTTCGAGACGATGCTGTTAAGAGTTGAGGGTGGGAGACCAAGGTCCTTGGCAATGTCGACTCTCTTCCGCACTGGCTGCCTGTCGACTGCGTTTATTGCGTCCAGCTTTTCCTCAACAGAAAGCGCCTTCCGCTTGCGCGACGCCATCTAAGCACAAGTTCGACGTTCACGAGGCTTAATGTACAACGACGATAGCACGATAGAAGAGGAGTCGACCCGTCCAACAACCGTGCGGCGACCGTAAAAGTGAGAGCTAGGGTAGTGAGAGCATTTTTCACGAACGGCCACCTAGTGGCGGCCTCTCAAACTGGCGTGCGGCTTCTTGCAGCCAGTTCCATAGCCAAGCCCGGCTGAAACTCCCAAAAGTCAAAATGGCGGTTGGAGCGCGTTGCCTACTTCAGCCCAGGCGGGCTCGGGGTGCTAAGTTTCGACGTATCATGCGGGAACGTTTTCACAGCTACTACGCAACAGCGGGGTTCCTTATACATTGGATCCTAGGGAAGATATGCCGGGACCGGATGAAAATGACGTAGCAGCTGGGAAAACGCAGCAGTGAGGAACGTAACAGCGGGGTTCTACTGTACTAGGACAAAGCAGCAACGTAATCACAATCACAAAAAAAAAACGACGCCAGTGAGAACAAGCCAACAAGAGTTGACGCCAGCTAGAGTCACTGGCGCGATGAGGGCGCCACCTCTTGACGAATGCTCGCAATCTGTAGCAAGGTTGTGTGGCCTCCGTGACCGCAAATTGAGACAGCCATCTCGGAGGCACCGAGCGCTCGCAATCGCCGCCAAGACGGCAGCAAAGGAGCGAGCGATCCCACCGCCATCTGTCTGTTAATCCTTGCAACTGATGCAAAAACGTGGCCACATGACTAACAGGCAGCAGGGCATGGAGCAGCGCACTTTGTTCGCTCTTTCTCATGTTTGGTGCCAGTGTGTGCAGTTGTGCGTTCCGTGCTTCGAGTCTTAGGCCTACCCCTATCAAATGGTCGAGCTGTGTTCAACCGGAATGGCATTCTCACGCGCTCAGTATAGAGCTGGCTTCAAGCGCAACGCTATTCTGCTTGCTGAGAAAGTGGGAAATTCAGCAGCTGCAAGACGTCTGGACGTCAACGAATCGATGATCAGGGGATGGAGGAAACATCGCGAGGAATTGTTTTAACTGCAACAGCCTGCGAAAAGGCTTTCGGGGGCCCAAGAAAGGCCACTTCCCGGAGTTGGAGCGACGCCTTGCAGAGTTCATTAGCGAGCAACGTTCCCGACTACTTGGAGTAAGCACTGAAATGCTTCAGTGCAAAGCACAGGAGCTTGCGTGGGACACGGGTTTGACCCAAAACCAGTTTAAGGCATCACGAGGCTGGGTGCAGAAGTATATGCGAAGGGCCGGGTTCTCCCTTCGATGCACGACTTCTATTTGCCAGAAGCTTCCCAGGGAATTCGAGTCAAAACTTCGAGAGTTCCAGTGCTACGTCATCAATCTTCGTCGCTCTACCAACATGCCACTTGGACATATCAGCAATGCCGACCAGACCCCCGCGTATCTGGACATGCCTATGTCCAGAACAGTGCACAAGTCTGGTGAGCATGAAGTTCGCCTTAGAAGCACAGGCAACGAAAAAAATCGGATTATCGTTATGGTGGCATGTTTGGCTGACGGCCACAATCTCCCTACATTCATCATTTTTTGCCGGAAGACGATCCCGAAGGAAACTTTCCCGAAAGACGTTATCGTGCGCTGTCACGAGGTTGGATGGACTCGAATCTTGTCATAGATTGGATTCAAAGCATGTGGGACCGAAGGCCAGGCGCATTGCTGCATCCGGAACCAATACTGGTTCTGGACTCTTTCCGAGGTCAGCTGACACCCGGCGTCAAACAAAAGCTACAGCGTGACCGAACGCATCTCATTGTTATACCTGGTGGCATGACCTCCATTCTCCAGCCTCTGGACGTTTGCATGAACAAGCCCTTCAAGGATCGCTTGCGACAATTATACTGGGAGTGGATTGAAAGTGGATCAACAACATCTGCAGGTAGCCTGAAATGCCCAAGCGCATCTACCGTTGCCCACTGGGTTTCAGGCAGCCTGGTACGGGCTGCCTCATGATTTGGGCAACCGCGCATTTAAGAAATGCTCAATTTCAAATGCTCTAGATGGAAGCGAGGACGACCTGCTGTGGGAGGCAGCTAGTGACAAAGAAGAGTCAAGCTGTGATGATGATAGTGACGACGACAACTGCCGTGAGGATGAGGGTGTATAGGAATGCCTGTTTGGCTTGTATTTCAATAAAGTTGTCTTTGACCCTCAGAACTGTGCGATATCGGTTCCTCACGTCACATTCGGTTTCTTTCGGTTTTTCTGTCGCACGGCCGAAGTCCAACCTCGCGTTACAATCGTAGTTTTTTTTTCCCCTTTTCACACCCGAATAGTCGACTCTCGCGTTACAATCGTTGTCGCGTTACATTCGAGTAAATACGGTAATCTTCCCCAAAAGAAAGCAAAAGAGCTCGTAAAGGTGGCTCCCGTCAACCACAGTGATAGCCACGGCATAAAGAAAGGCCGCGGACTGTGCCTGCTTTTTCTTTCTTTTTTTTAACGGCAAGCCCTCTGGGGGCAAGAATGTTGTACTACTGCATTTCAGCTACAAAAAAAAAAGCAGGATCAAATCCCTGATGTCAAGGAAGTTTTCTGCAAGGACATTTATCACCGCCTAAGTTATACTAAAAATATTAAAAATTCAATGGGAAACAGATAAGTCTTATTTTCAGATACGAAACTAACACATGCACTGAAATGCACCGCCACTTGCTCTATCCGGCTTGGGCTGCTGCTTCTCTTTGTGCCACAGAGCGTTCCGATAACGTGCTTTCCTTCTTGGTCTGCATGAAATTTGGCGTATTTTCGGCTGCGACCAGTGCGGCTCACGATATCGTGGAGTCGAAAGCCATTCACCCTGAGAGAAAAAAGTTAAATAATAGAAGAGGCCGAGAAGCGGAAGTGTGTGTGTGGACAGTGTCTGCTGACGCTGCAGGCGCCTACGACAAAGAGGTCACGGACTACGTTACGGAAACTAGCGTGTCTATTCCTACCTACGCAGATGTGTTGTGCAGCATCAACAACATTCGGCGGTTTGTGCTCACGACGAAGACGGCGACCTGCTGTCAGATGTTGCAACTCTCGAGACGAAACTAATGCGTCGCAGCTGGGCAAATGTTCAGAAAAAAATCACAGATTTCTTTTGAAGGTGAGAATAAAGAGTTGCTCACACTTCCTCCGAACAAATGCTTGAGTGTTGACATTTCTAAAATAATTTGATCTACCCTTAGAGTGGTGTCGATTCTTGCCATGTGCTTATTCAGGCTGTTGCTATCAGTTTTTCGGGCAAGACTGAACACTACTGCCGATATTCTTTGTTTCTCGATTATACGACGCCCGGATTATACGACGGTTTTGCGTGGTCCCCTCAAAGTCGTATAATCGATGTTCCACTGTAGTTTACTATAACCTCATCTCCACATGACTTGCTATAGGGGTTTTAAATGCAATTTGCAATTTGAAATTTGAAATTTTCTGCATGGGATTCCCGAGGGAGTTTTACAACTGTTCGATATATTCAGGATCGTCTGTAGTGTTTTTCTTATCTATGTTACAATGACCATTTCACTTTTGTGGTGCTGTGAGCATTTTTGTCTTTTCTGTTCTGTGATTTCTTCTTGATACGATGTTATGTTCTGTGGCTGACAATGCTTATGTCACGTTTTCTCTGTTTGTACACCCTCCCCTACTGTAATGCCAGCTGGTGCTGTGGGTAAATAAAAAAGAAATACTGATGAATATGAGCTAAATGAGGGCACGGACCACAGCCAATGATGGTTCACACTCGGGCACCACAAAAACCAGAAAAGCAGGTAAAGTGAACAGAAACAGTATTCCAAAAATGTGACATTGCCACTTTTACAAGACACAAATGACAAACAGGAAGAACCAAATAAACTTAAATTCTTAAAAATATAACCAGCATTCCAAGCAAAGACAACTCTGCTCAATCTTCATCAAGAACAGTGTACAGACTCATGCTAGCTGTGTCGCAAATCAACAAAATGCAAACTTTCTCAAAAGCCAGCCTGGCTAATAAAATTATGAACTTAAGTTTTTGAATGTCTCTGTATATTAGTGTACACCATGCACGACTGCTTTCTCGATTTCTTCGTAACTTGGCCAGTGTCTTCAAGAGTTCATATCCCGGCAGGCGAAATGGCAAAACACTTGGTCAAAGTGAGAGGATCAGTCACAAAACCTTCTGAGCCATGTTTTAGCACGACAGATCTTATTGTACATGTCCAGAAACAGTACCCTGATTCATTTCTACAGCGCATTTCGTTTTGCTCTTGAAACACTACTACTGAGGCAACAGTCTTGGACAAAATGAAATGAGCTGAACAAACTGCTTGCAAATCGTTCCGTTCCAAGCTATGCCACAAGAGCTTCCCGTAAGACTGTCCACAACATCAGTTGGCATTTCAGGCACAGAGGCACCAAATATTGTCGTGTGCTCTGTTTTCGGAATGACACCGAAGACATCAATCATTGCATGGAATCTGCCTAAGTCACGTAAATAATTTAAAACTTTTTAATCTAATTTTGTTCCAGTTTCAGTTTCAGCTGACAAACGATGGCTATGACATACAAGATGCCTTGAAGTCGTGCAAGGCATATGAACAATTGTTGCTTCCTTCCTTTAAGTTCACGCCAACTCCTACACCAGCCTGCCCAATAACTAAGAAGACAAAAAATGAACTATCCGTCATATCCCAGCTTTTGGATGCCTCAGATGATCCCACATTCTGCTGTATGTCCCAGCCATAGTCCGACAGTTGAAATCAAAAGAATATTAAAGAACAGTTACACTGTAAATCGTTCAGAGGCCATAGGTGAATTCCACATGCGAAAAGAATAAAGACATCAAATGTTTGGCGTCTTTATTCCTTTAAGTTTGCCCACCTAGGACAGGTACAACCATTCCATGTATCAAAAGTCCAAAGCTAAAAAGAAGTATAAAAAGGACTCACAAGGCCATCTCGCGCTTGAAGTCATGGTGAACAGGGTCTTCATTGGATCCCATGACCACGGTGCCTTTGCGGTTCTTTTGCAGCTCCATGTCACCAAATTGCTCCGACAGCTCCGGCGTCAAAGGTGCCAGCCCATTCACCATGGTCAGGGTCTCAACCCAATCCAAATCGAGCTCCATTTCTGCCAGCTTCTGTTTCAGCGCTGCCTGCAATGACAGAACCAACGGTCAACAATTCTGAAGGGCAAATATGGCCTGTGGATGCCGCCACAAAGTTTCAGGACAAGCTCTAGCAGAATCTCGTTGAAACCTGATCCAAAAAACGGTTTGTGCTCGGGAAAAAGAAAGATGATGAATTTACCCTGTGTCGCGGATCTCTCCGGAGAACACTCGGACCGAAAGAATGGACTAGGCGACGGGTGTACCCACACAAACGCACATTTAATACACCCTACGTGACACACAAACTAGAACACAAAACTAACAAAACTAACACAAAACACAAAGGCTATAAATATACATGACCCGGGCACACTGCTACCAGCGTCTACTACTA
The DNA here is from genome assembly GCF_052857255.1 of Amblyomma americanum. NCBI lineage: Eukaryota > Metazoa > Arthropoda > Arachnida > Ixodida > Ixodidae > Amblyomma > Amblyomma americanum. The sequence continues at coordinate 87,293,555 of NC_135507.1, forward strand.
GCGTTCTACTATTCGTGGTCGGCGTTCGTGCTCACGGTTGGTTCAGTGCGGCTGCGGCGTTGTATGGATCCCGTAGGCGGCGTCGAGGTGGTGTTCGACGTGATTGGGCTGGCGTTGCTGGCGGCGTTCGACGCGCTTGGGCTGGCGTCGCTGGCTGCGTCGTACAAGCTCCAGGTCAAAGCGCCCGTGGAGGTGATTCCGGTGTTGTTGGCGTTGGGGGCACAACCCGGATGGGTGGCAACTCGTCTTCTTCTCTTCTCCACCAATCATCTCTCTCCACCTCACCGAATGCTTCTCCACCAATAATCTCCCTCCACCACACCGAATGCTTCTTCTTCCTCTTCTTTATTCTTCCGTTAATTCACATCATCTTCTTCACAACTCTTTCCTTTAAAATTTAATTTAGGCTCCTTAATATATGTGACAAGGGCCCTCTCTCTCAAGAGTTTTTCCATGAAAAACTGCTCACGTCATCCTCATCTCCAAGCCATCCAGCCAACCGACAATCTTCTGTGGCGATTCTGGACCCAGCACACACCACATCGCAGATGTCCAGCACACACCATGAGCACGACACTAACACAGCACACCAAACTGCGTGTTCAGAACACTAACACACCACTGCCGTTGTCCGTACAAAGTACTTAAAGATATGTCGATGTCCACAAAACATCCCTTGCGTAATCACATAATACCAACAACAGCAACAGCAACAAGATAAATCCCAGAGATATATTAACACCACAACAACAACAACAAAACCAAAAAGATACATTCCAGAGATAGCTAGAGCTGTTTGATTCTCTTCTTGCAAAAGAACGGTTCCTAATACTCTGTCTGGTACTTCACTGTGAAGAACAAATTCTTTATCCAATGCCAACAGCCACTCTTTGAAGTGGTAGGTCGATGGCTGGCGTCTTGCCCAGAGCTACGGGACCAACTCTTCCCTTCGGGACTGTGCACTGGCACACGTCACATGAGCCAACAAAGCGCTTAACGTCACTCTGAACACCCGGCCAAAAGAACTCCTCGGTGATCCCAGACACCGTTTTTTGGACACCCTGGTGTCCGGCCATAATGGCGTCATGTCCTAAGTGTGGCACGGTCTCTCGCATATCTCATGGTAACACCAGCTGTTGGACCCGCCTTTCTGAACTAAATATGCACTCCCTGTGCAGAAGACCATTTACCAATAGATATTCGAATGACGTACGACATTTCTTTCTTTTTACCTTTTCCCCGACTCTTTCGAAGCAGGCCTTCAGGCTTGGGTCTTCTTTTTGCCTAATTGCAATTTCGCCCGGCGTTACGTTCAAGCACATCGCAACAGGAGTAGAGAGCGGACGCTGCGTTGCTCGGGCTGTCGCTTGAGCTCTTGTCTCCACTGCCGACGAGAAACTGACTGCACCCGTCTGAGCTGTCGCGGGCCTTTCCTCCTTTCGATGTTCTTCAGCGTCGAGCATCCTTCACTCGGGATCAGGGTCTTCAACACTTCTTGCACCCGTAATGTTTCCCAAGATGAGATCGTAGATGGGTTGGTCTACGCATTTTGCCACTACCTGCCCAGTATAATATGGCGTGGACACTATAATCCTGGCTTCAGGAAGGTACCTTACTGTGCTGTCTACCAGAGTGACGGCCGATGATTCCCCTGTAAGATCCTCGTCCTTCACCAGGTTTCTCCGAACCAAGACTGTGTTGGCTCCACTGTCTCTAAGCGCCAATATAGGACGGTCCCCTATTTGCCCAACCACCACCGGCATTGCTGCTTTCGACTTGGGTGTTCAACTCATTGCCCCTTTTTGCAGCGGCGTTTGCTCTCCTTTCAGTTGTGGAACTTCGGGTGGCGTTACAAGTTCTACCCTTGAGTCGACAACGCATGCAGCTCGGTCCTGCGTTCTGTATCGGCGCTCATCCAGAGTATGACCCCCCCCTCTTACAACCTTGACACACAACCTGTGTCTTTTGGGCAACGCTACTAGTCCGACAGTCAACTACACGGTGTCCCACCTTGCCGCAGAGAAAACACCTTACTGGCGCCTTAGATGCACCGGCATATACTGTTGGTTTTGCCGCGTCTGTCTCTATGGTCTTTTGGGTTTCCTCCTTTGCCTTACTCAAATTTTTAGCCCTTGAGCCTCGAGGAATTTGTCTGCAGTGTCGGCGAACTCTTCCAATGAACACAACTTTCTTTCAGGAATAGCGCTAGCTTCGAGCTGCAGCACGCTAAAAATTGCTCTGTGACCAGCTTGTCACGCACCCCTTCAAAACTCTTTTCTGTGTTTGACATATCAAGCCACCTATCAAAATAGTTGGTAAGCCTGCAGGAAAATTGCTTAGCGGTTTCCGAATCCTCAGGTTTCGCGGTGCGAAATCTCTCACGAAAACCCTCTGCCGTAAGCCTGAATCTTTGGAGGAGTGCCTTTTTGACTTTCTCGTAGTCCATGGAATCAGCAGCAGGCATCCTTCCAAACACATTCAGCACTTCTCAGACTAAACACACGCTCAATGCCGTGGCCCATTCACTGCGCTCCCAGCCTTGCCCCAAAGCTATCCGCTCGAATTGTTGCAGATATGCATCCAAATCATCTCTCTTGTCATCGAATGGAGCCAGCAGCTTTCTTGGACAAACTCTGGCCGGTCTAGGAGATTCTGTACCCGCTAAGGAATGCTGATCATTGTCCGTGATCTCCTCATATCCTCCCGCGACATGCGCCTGTTTCCACAAAATAAACTCCTTCTCCCGTTCTCTATCCTTCTTTTCTCCTTTCTTCTGCCTCGCGGGCTCTTCTAGCTTCTCGCTCTTCTGCCTCACGAGCTCTTTTCGCCTCGCGCTCTTCTGCATCACGAGCTGTTTTCTCTTCTCGCTCTTCTGCCTCGCGAGCGTCTGCACGTGCTTGTGCCCTTTCTTCTCTCTGCCTCTTTCCCTCCTCCTCATAGAGATGCATCGCCTCTTCCTTGCTTAACCCTAGCTTGAGCGCCAGTTCTAACGTTCTAGCCAAATCCATCCTTTCTGCCGTCGAGAGATCGGAAAGAACCGAGCCAACGCAAAAAGAAAAAAGGAAATTAATCCTGGCACAGGCTCGCCACTTATCTTTGTCACGGATCTCTCCGGAGAACACTCGGACCGAAAGAATGGACTAGGCGACGGGTGTACCCACACAAACGCACATTTAATACACCCTACGTGACACACACACTAGAACACAAAACTAACAAATCTAACACAAAACGCAAAGGCTATAAATACACACAACCCAGGCACACTGCTACCAGCGTCTACTACTAGCGTTCTACTATTCGTGGTCGGCGTTCGTGCTCACGGTTGGTTCGGTGCGGCGTTGTATGGATCCCATAGGCGGCGTTCGACGTGCTTCGGCTGGCGTCGCTGGCGGCTTTCGACACGCTTGGGCTGGCGTCGCTGGCTGCGTCGTACAAGCTCAAGGTCCAAGCACCCGTGGAGGTGATGCCGGTGTTGTTGGCGTTGGGGGCACCACCCGGATGGGTTGCAATAGCGCTGGAGATACCCCTGGCCGTAGCAGGTGGTAGCGCCCTCCGTCAACTCCCCGGAACGTGCTCAAGCACGGCAGGAAGTCCACGATGCGTTGCCGTAGAACGCGAGCTCAACGGAGCAGTAGCCGACGTCGCTCTCTTCCAGCCAAAGTGTCCCTGACCCGCCGGAGCCTCCGCTTCTCTGCTGTTCCCCCCAGTGCCTCGCTCTCACTCGACCTTTTATAGCCTCAATGTTAGTCCACCTAAGCCTTGTCCTCGTCTTCTTCTCTTCTCCACCAATCATGTCTCCACCTCACCGAATGCTTCTCCACCAATGATGTCCCTCCACCACTCGGAATGCTTCTTCTTCCTCTTCTTTATTCTTTGGTTAATTCACGTTGTCTTCTTCACAACTCTTTCCTTTAAAATTTAATTTAGGCTCCTTATTATATGTGACACCCTGCCAGGTTGTTCAAACCTCAAACAAAAGCTTCGTTGCTTCTAAAGATACCCCTGTTTAAAAGGACATTGGGGACAACTCCATGCAATCTTTTAGTCTTCGTAAAAATCAACAGTATTGCTTTTATGCCTTTGATAAGATCTTTTGGTGGAAAAGGCGCATTAGAGGAGATGACGGTCATAAAAACTTTTTATTTTTCAACATAGCCAGCTGAAACTTATTAGCATGCAGGTATATTATAGAATTCTGCTTTCAAGTATACATATAGACTTCAAAAATCTCACTTGAAAAGAAATATAATGCAAAATAACATATCCTAACTAGGTCATTTCTGACAGGCTTTTATGGTAATTTCCCAACTGAGGAAAAGCATTTTTAAGAATATGTAGACATTTCCAAAGGTCCAACGCATATCCTATAGGCATCTTTTTTTCCTTCAATCATGATACATTAGCAATTAGGCCAAATGTAGGCTAAGTAACGCGGCATCGTTTTTTATTTCAGACTTTGCAATTTATTTATTCTCAACAAAATGACTTTATAGGCATTTTGTTAGCTTTATGATGTGTGATGGACCTTTGAAAATGTCTGTTGTTGTGCTGGGTTTAATGGCACATAAGCAACTAAGGCCATCATGCACCAAGCCCAAGGCATAAAGAATTGTTTTCTGGAGATTTTTACAGATATAAAATTTGGCGGTGTGGAAAGCTGAAAAAGTTATTTCCTTCTGCCTAGTAATGAGAGCTAAACAATATTGATAAATAGCTCATATTAAAAGTTCCAAAGGAGGAAATGTCTGTATAATCTTAAAAAAAAAAAGCGTTCTTTAACTGACAAAAGACCATGAAGGCCGGTGAGGAATGACCTAATTAGGATATGTTATTTTGTAGTATATTTCCTTCCAGGTGAGATATCCGCAATCTAAATTTACATTTAAACTCAGCATTTTATGATATACCTACATGCCAAGTTTCAGCAAAGATGTGCTGACAAATAAAAAAGTTTCTAACATCCTCATCACCCTTAACAATCGATTTTGTTCCTCGTCACTGCATTCAAACTTGAGACATCAGTTAAAAAAACAACTCCATGATCACCGTAAAAAAGTGAATGACAATGTAGCTGCACTTCAGGCATACAATGCTTGTCATGACATGACATAACCAGCAACAATGATACTTGTATTTGATCTTTGGCCTTCCCTAGACTGTAAAAGCTTGTTTTCGAGCGAAAGTGGCTTGTTTGTGGTCAGAACACAGTAATCAATCAATACAGGCCAACTTAAGACCTGGAAGGCTAGTTGCTTCCGTGCAGCATGAAATTCCAACTATATGAACTGAATGCGGACGAAGCAGCAACGTGCGTGACACACACAGGAACCAACCAGTACTGGCAGGTTGTAGCCACAATGAGGCTGGTACTGCCAACCGCTGCATTTCACTTTGTTTTCATTTTACACAGAAAACAGGCCCTGGTACAAGAAATGTCATTTATAGAGCATTCCCAGGCTACTTGGTTTATTATAGTTCCAACTTTGCAAAAATTACTGCCGACAAAAAACTTTCGAGGACAACACGGCAGCCCCCTTCCAGTTTCTCCCTCCTCCCACCAGAGGAGAGGGGGATTTCCCTCTCTCCAGTTTTCTGACTGCGGTTGGCACGTAGCAGCTGGCTGTTCTGTGGGTTGGGTGTGGGGACATGGAGCTCTTATGCTGTTCAACAGCATTGTTTCTTTTCACCATCCTCAGAATTTCCACTAGAATTAGACACAGAGATAAAAAGTGAAGAGTACTGACAACATGAGCGGAAAATGTGGCCAGCACTGCATACTCTCGCGCAACAAAGGCTCAGCCGGTAATGAGTTATAATGTCCAACAGATAGGTACAGCGCAGCCACCTCCCAATACATGTTGGAAATGAACACGGTGAGCACCAAAATATGAAAGGAAAATGAAGGTGAATGAATGGGTGAAGACATCCTAAAAGCAGAGACATGGTTAAGATGAAGTGCGGTGAGGAAGGTGAACTCGGACTCTATGACAGCGAGAAAAACAACGGCAAAAGCAAAGCCTGGGTTTCTGAAGCATGAAGTGCTTACACACTGCGCAAGCCTAAACTCCACCTAGAGTCCACTTCACAAGTTGTCTGCAGCAAGCTAAAGCTCTCTCAGCTGATCAGGGCTGCAGGAACACAACAAATAGGCTCTCAAATATTTGAACAGTGTTGAACTATTTTTCAAACAATTACTGCTGTAATTGTAAAGGCAGTTCAGGCTTTTTTTTTTTTTTGGAGAAAAAGGTAAGTGTTTCTTTCAAAGGTTAAAGTAGAAGAGAAAGTCTGCACAAACAGCACTGCGGAGGCCTGCTGCAAAGTGGTGTGTCTCGATTTGGAAATATGCGGTCCCCAGAGTCGGCTGAGTTTCTTGCGTGCAGGAGACACAGCCGAGTGATGGAGCCACCCTTCTGTACACCTTTCTTATAGGCTCAGATCGCCATAGCATCCACAGTGCTGCAAATTACTGACGAGATGGAGCATAGGCTAATGACTTAGTGGTTTGTCTGATTCTCATCGAGCCTACTGATCCTTACTAGCTGAGTGCCGAACAGCACAAAGCAAATAAATTGTGAGCAGCTTCCTAGTGCGTCAAGACAGGCATTAGAACTTGAAGCCTTGGCCACAGATTGACATGAATATGGCCTGTGGAGCATGAAACTGGGTAGTATTATTTACAGCTGAGCAAGGCCAGCATTAATTCTGAAGCCAAAACAGGGCATAAACTATGTGCCCCCAGCCAAAGTGAGAAAGCCAAAAGTTTCTCTCAAGACTGCAAATGAGGACAATTGTGTCAATGTCGGCATACTGCTGACGACACTCGTTCCAAACTGAACAGTCAGCAACTATTTGCTAACACATTGCTATCCGAAAACCGCCGGTACTTCTTCGATATAAGATGTGAAAGCTGGTGGTGTTCTTTGTGACAAGATGTATATTTAATTAACATTCATATTTAACATTAACTCATGAATACAAAAGAAAACTTCAGGTCGATTTCATATCTTTGCACTTAACTTGTCCCGTGCATCGAACTCGGAAAATTCCAAGATAGATGGACGTTAATTGCGATTATTGCGTCGTCAGATGGTCCGGCCTTTTTGACACGAGATCGGCCCTTTGGTGTGGCCCTGCAAATCTTCTGAGATCAAGAAATTATCACTGCTCTGCATTGTACGATTCCTTTCAAGGCATTTTAAGCCAGTAATGCCCGTCGCCCGCGCGGGGTGTGCTTACACAGACTCGAGCGGCTAAAATGATTGAAATGCCTTGAAAAAAAAAACCGGCTCAACCCGCAATAAAACGAACTTTGAAAGTTGAAGATCACGTATCGGGCGTCGCTTACCGTGTTATTGATGAACTCCTTCTTGACATGAGGCGCAATGGCGTAGAGTCCGGGCTTTAGTTCGCCTTTCGCCAGGCTCTCTTGCAGCTGAAAGCGAAAAGTGATCAAACGATCGCCCATCTACCGCCGATCTCGGCAGCCCGTAGGAGGCTGGGATTCGCTCCAAACGAACATAACATCCTAACGAAATCGCACGCTGACGCGCTACAGGTAGTTACTAGTGCGCTTCCAAACTCCTCGTTAAACATCGCAATGAAAGCACCGATGGCCAACAACATTGCCAGACAGTATTCGTAAGCAGCGGCGCCTCTGTTATAAAAACGTTTCGCCAAACAGTGGCCATGACAAACCAAAACCATCATTCTTCCCCCGGACCGCGAACGACTGGAACGGCCTTCCCCGTGAACTTGCTGCTATCACATGCCAATCATTGTTCATCGAAGAAATCACGCGTGTACTTGCTTAGTGATAATCTTATATTTGTATAACTTTCAACTTATCTGTTTAGTCTTTGTTTTTCATTTCTGTGTGCCCCACCCCTTATGTAATACCCTCTAACGAGGGTTTTTAAGGTATTAAAGTGAAGTGAAGTGAAGTGAAGTGAAAACGTGTAAACGATTCACTGACGGCCTATTCTCTCTACAACGAGTAAACATCGCTTGGACACGTGTTGCGACTGTCATACGCACGCATAGTAGAAATGACTGACAGGTATACCTCTTCATCCGTGTCCAGAGATTCCGAGTCAGACATTTCCTCTTCTGGTGTGCACTAGTGATAGCAAAAACACAACTGATGGCACTGAAACACAAGTAAATCCGGAGCCTCACGCTGCACACGAATACTCCGCAAGTCAAAACCACGCCGCACGCTGCCAGCCGCGGCCACTTTATATACATTAAACGTAAGCCCGTTATCGAGCAATGCCGCGGTACGCTAGAAAAGTTCCCAGCATGGCCACAGTAGCGCTGTCTACCTAGCAAAAAACAATTCCTCGTACTTGCTTTATTATTACTTTAAAAAATACAAATAGCAATAAGATAAAGAAAAACTTCATATTTATGAGTAGATTAGGATAGTTTCATCTTATTTGGTTCCATTTTCGTCGCTCTCTCGCTTGCATACTCATAATTACTCATGTACGCAGCCAGTATATTAAAGGGGCCCCGAAACACATTTTCAGTGCATTTTTTGCCCATTGGTTGCATATAAAGAGTTATAGTGATGCTATTAGCATCAGTCGTACCACGTATACTCCTGTTTTTAATATTTTAATTAGCTCGCAAAAACAAATTCATGGCGCTGACGGTGTCACCATACAGTGGCGGTTTTTAGCATCGGATATGACATCACGGAGGGCGAACTTTATGATTGGACAAAGAGTAAAGGTATTGCAAATTGTGTTAATAACTAGAGATACGTTTTGTCATGTTTTTGTGTTTTATATTACATTAACAAAACCAACTTGTTTGCCCTAGATAAAAGCACTGTAAAGCAAGTAAAACAAAAATACACCACTAGAGGCTCTGGCTACTTTTTGCATGGACGGACTTTGCGCCTCTCTGTAAACATCCTACGACCTAGCACTAACACTTCTGGGTACTCTCTATGGCTGCGTTCCAATACTCCCAAGTAGACGGCTACTTAGACGTCTAGCCGGACAGCCGCCATCTTGGGACGCGTTCCATTTCTCGGCGAAGCAGTCTTATGAGACTGCTTCGCCGAAGTCCACATCGGTGCAGGCTAACTTGCTGTCTAAAGATGGCGGAGCTGATATACGCGGATGAGCGAGTCGTGCTCTTGCGGGCGTCGGACTGTACACGGAGTATAGGAAAGGAAAAATGTGAGTCATTCCATAATGTTATTTGGTACGCAAACTAGTGGCTAATTAATCTTCGTGGACGTGCGATTCCTAGCAGTGAATCACGCAGGAGAAAATCGTGCAGTTGAGAGCTTTGCTACAGCAGCGGACGCTGTAGGTCTGTTTACGTGATCCGGACGATGCCGGATCTTAATTAGCGCTTGATTTTAGAGAATACTCGTCGCTGTCGTTGGTTTCCTCGACGGGCGTTAAGACGGCTGGCGTGACGGTTAACAAATGTGTTCTTCTGTTGCTGTATTAGTTGCATCAACTCTTTCGCGTGCATTCTTTTTTATCTCTACACTCTCAGAACAAATACACCGGCATGTTGCGAATTGATTTTAGTCGTTGCAGGATTAAAGATCGCTGCTGTATTTAGGTCTCTCGCCGTCTCCGAGTGCCACGTAGGGCAGACAGCGGGTTTAATGTCACGTATGTGTTTTCCTGTTGCAGTGTATATTAGCCGTATCGTATTTCGCGCATATTAATTACAGTCTTTCGTATTCTTATGTTTACAGGACCGTCTGGACGAGCACGTTCGAGGAGCATGTACAGTTGAGCATCAATAATAAAAGAATAATCGCATATCTCTTTAGCGTCGTCTTCGGAGAACGGTCCCGTCTGCTACAAGTAGACTGACCGATAGGCACATCCACCAGTCCGGTTTACGCGCAAATTCATTCCAGAAGAAATGTGTAAACTTGTTGAAAACACGTTTTTAATTATCTTTATTGCTCAGTTTGTGAAAAATAGTAGTACAACTGTTCATAAGCTTTAGTTACATTATTATGCCGCGAGGCGGCGTGAGCACTAGACAAGTTCCAATACATGGACATGTAGACTGCTTCCTAGACGTCACACTAGACGTCTTGTTAGACGTCTAGAGTATTGGAACATCTGAGAGCGGCTTTGCAGAGTTGATCCGATCGAGCCATTGCACTCTATAAGCGTTCGTTTCGGTCACAAGGAATGATGCGTTCAGTTCACATTTAGCAGACAGTGCGCATCGTAAGCTTGTGGAGGATCACCGGGCGGCGGCGCCAGATGGCGCCACGCTTTCGTCAACAGCGCGCGCCCCTTGCTCGCCGTGACCAACCAGCGCGCTAGGGGCGATGGTTGGCGGTAAGCAGTAGAGGTACGCGCTATGCTAAATGTGTCTGATATCTTGCGCAGGCTGCCACACCATCGCAGTATCTCGCGCTCGAGACGGGATCCATAAGTAACCATGTTGTAGCTTATGGAACGGTTGTTGTAACCATGCAAACGGCGCCGCCAGCCTTGGCATGAACGAGTTACAAAGAACAGGCAACCATGGAGTGTAAACTTCCGCCACGCGCTAAGATAGGCTGTTTTGATTGGTCGCACAGTGTGTCGTCATTGGGAGAGTGAAATGGGAAAGGGAAGCTCCCGTTCCTATGCATCGATTCTCGTAATTCTTTTTGAGTCATCATCTGTGTGACATAAAGAATCCATCTGAAGTGTAACTGGCATCCGTTCAAGCGGTGTTTCGCAGCCCCTTTAACTCTATTATGTATACACAGCAGTACTAAACGCGCGCCGTAAAATGCTACTCTCGGTTAAACCGCTCGCTTATTCGCGCTGGAATTTGACGCAGAGGTGACGTATGACAGTCTTGGTTTTTAATTATGTACTTTCCTGATTTGATCAGAATCAGTTATAAATCAGCGTTATCTGTAGCACTGACGACCCCCCCTTTCGCATAGTGCGCGTGGTTCTGCACCGCAACAGCCTGATGTGTCCTCTACCAACCAGCCTTCGTTTTCCACCGCGAAAACCCTGGGTTCGGTTCGCACCCAAACCCAAATGAACCCAATTGTATATATTTCGCTCAATTTTATTAATTCTTTGCTTCCATCGGGTCCGTGATCGGGTCTAATCGCGCATGGAATGGCGACAGTTATGTCAAATCACGTTGATAATTTTTGTTACTTTTTTACTCCATTTTTCCTCGGTTTTATAAATTGTTAATCTATTCCTGTTTTCTTTTCTCATAATGTTATTTTTGTATAAGCATGTATTATTGTCTTTTTAAACTTCGTTGTGCCATGCCAGGAAATAACTCGGTGAAAAAAAAAAAAACCTGCTTGCCGATATGTTTGTACCAGGGGTCGAGGGCCCGTCAAGCTCCGTGGCTTTTTCTCTCGACTCCTTCTCATACCTGACAGCATGAATAAAGATTATTATTATTATTATTTTCATCATTACCCGGAATAGTCACCTGGCGCCACCGCATTAGAACTACAGTGCTAGAAAAACACGCCCCACGAAACACGCAACTTTGAACGAGCCGCAAGGCATGCTAGGTACTCCGATTTCCCGGTCTTTCGGCGAGTTGCGTGTATATAGCGCTTTGCTTGAAATGCGGAATTGACAAGCTTGGATTCGTCTCTTCATGGGTTAATACGCACGAATCATGGAGGAAGGAAAATTTAGTTTTCCTTTCTCTATGGCGCGAATGGAGCCGTAAAAAAGGCCAGGATGCTGTACGTGCATTATTATGTCCGCGCTCGACGTTCCGTTTTTGAATTAATGGCGAAAAAGCGTTGCAAGTGCGAACGTTTCGGCGTGCGTCATCTGTTCGCGCAGAAGTTTAGAACGCTTCAGTCACTTGCTAAAAAGTTCTCCTGTTGTTACTCGGCTGCTGCATTCATTAATGTTAGGGAACATATTTCCGGGATGTTTCGCGCTAGCAGGCGCTCAATATATATGGACTACCAGCAAACTGAGTGGCTGCGACGGCGAAGAGCTTGCATCATACAGATCCCCGGAGGACTTCAGGTACTTTTTCTACACCAGCCGCGATGGCCTAGTGGTTAGCGCACTCGGCTACTGAGTCGGAGGACCCGTGGGCACCGCGGGTTCAATCCGGGACGCGGCGGCCGCGTTTCGATGGCGGCGGAGCACGAAAGGCGCGCCCGTGTGCTGTGCGGTAGAACCGGACTAAACTAATCTGAAGTTCTTCACAAGTGTCACACAACTATTTTGGGTTTTGGGGAAAGGAAATTAATGGCGCAGTACCTGTCTCACATATCGTTGGACACCTGAACCGCGCCGTAAGGGAAGGGATATAAAGCAGGGAGTGAAAGAAGAAAGGAACAAAGGTGCCATAGTGGAGGGCTACGGAATAATTTCGACCACCTGGGGATCTTTAACGTGCACTGACATCGCACAGCACACGGGCGCCTCCGCGTTTCGCCTCCATCGAAACGCAGCCGACGCGGTCGGGTTCGAACCCGGGTACTCCGGCTCAGTAGACGAGAGCCTTTCACACAACTGCTGCAACGTTTTCTTGGCTCATGTTTTCTTTTTTGGCCGCTAGATGGTGTCGAATGTGCGCGATGTGGCGTCGTCTGCCTGCTCTCTGCGCGTCATTTCGATCGCAGCGCATCTAAAGTTCCGGAATGGCTCAATCAGACCATCGGCCTCCTGCAGGTCCTCATGTTTCGCCACACCAGTGCCTTATCCTAGTCGAATTCATGAAAAGGCTTCCTTGTCTAGTGAAAGGATTTTCGGTGTTAACATCGGAGATAACGAAAGCTGGTAAAGCGCTGTTGTGGCGTGAGCTTGCCGCAGCTTTGAACGATGAGGGGCCCGCAGAGAAAACAGTGGAACAGATGCGCAACTTCTGGAAAAAGTAAGTTTACAACTCTCGCCACGACGCAGCCGTCGTGGCCGCCGAACACAGGTAAGCTCTATGATCGAGTATGTGCCTCCGCTGTTGTGTACGTAACAGGCGCCTTAATTGTTGACTCATATGGGCACCGGCGGCCGACGTTTGTCCGGGCTACGGGGCCGCATCCTCGCCCTCATCGGCCACTCAAGCGCCGTAGGTGTGTGCGGCGGATTTTTTGACGAGGTATGTTCGACAAAAACTGCATGTTTCCTGATATCGATCTTGGCTGATTAGAAAATTGATTTCTTAGGTCTGCAACTGATTGCAAGGCCCCTGCATGCTGAGACCGGTGGCGATCGGTTGACCATTTGATTAGCATGACGAAAGTAGAGAAGTTTGGTCAAAATTTTCCCAGAACCGAAATCTATCTGCATGAAAACAAAAATAAGACATACATGAGCACATCAATTTTCAATATATAAAAACATGAATAGTCCAATCGTTAATTATGCTTGCTGTGAACAATGGTCAAATGTATAGGATATAGTAACGAACACATTAAAAAGGTAAGTGTCCAAAGCCCGGTCGTAAGACAAAGCATATATACAGCAGCACACATTTTTTAATAGACTATCGAGGTCAAGATGCATTAACTCCCACAGAATACATAATGAACAGCGTCCATTTTCTGTTTTGACTGTCCACAAAAAAGTCACCTGCTAGAAGGTCTGCGATTTACATTGAGTGACATGTTTAGAAAATGCTAAATAGATTATCTGCTCAAAATGTGCTCGCAAATATGGCTTCAATGCATTACAGTGTGAAATATTTTGAATGTTCATGTACATTCAGTGAATTTGTCTGGTTCTTAGATCTAATCTGTTTGTGTTTCATTTACTTTTCGCTTTGCTGCAACACTCATGTGACTAGTTGAGATTATTTATGTTGAGAGCAAAATCACAATACCGATATTCATTGTGGTCATCTTGTGCACTCAGGATAGCAGTCCACCACCTTCTGCTGCGCAGTCGCTGGATGGGAGCACTTCATATCCCCAGCGCACTTCCCCATCAGCTGCTGATGTGCAGCCCGTGATGTGCAGCGCACAGCCTGCTGCCCAAGTCACGTCCTCTCGGCGGCAGTCCCTGTCCCAACATATTTCTGTTGGGGAACAGCCAAGGATCGAGTGGCTTGTCACGTAAATTCAACCATGTGAATGGCTAGTTACCAGTGGTTACAAGCTTCCCTGCTGCACGTCATTGTGTACACTGCCATCTGATGAGAAGATCTACACTGCAGCAATTGAGCACTGCAAGAATGTCTTTTCTGTGTATATTCACCGCGTTCGCTGATGCTCGTCGCGATATGCTCGCGGCCTACAGAGAGCTGGGCCTACTCCCAGACTCGCTCAAGACACTACTGTGGCCGCAGGGCAGTGCGCGCACCCGTGAGCGAACAATGGTGAGCCTCTGTGCATTTCTCGAACAGACGGTACAGACGGGCTTGACGTCCCGTCTGTTCTGCGCCAAGTAGTGATGCGTTGTGACGGAACGCTCCCCGTGCACTACCTCGGACGCTTAACAGCTGGGCGCCCCACCCCAGCTGTTGTGTGCAAAGTGTTGTGCGCGTGTGTTTTTTATTTTTATCATTTTCTGTACACGCGCACGACCTGAACAACTTTATTTTGACTCTTTGTAAATATTGTATATATGACCCCTCCCTACGTCCTTTCTTGCTGTCCCCTCACCTCTTTTCATTTCCCTTTTTCATACTGCCTTCTATCCTTTATTTCTGCTGCCCCAGCTCAGGTGCCGCCGACGCAGTGATGGCAGATGCCGGGGCGAGCAAAAATCTTTTAACTTCCTTTTTATTTTATTTTTGATTAAACACTTACTACTACTACTACATATTCTTAGGTTCAGGCCAGCAGGAGCGGCGCACACCAGCACGCAGGCCAGCTGCAGAAGATTTTCCCGGCATAGCAGCTAGACATGAGAAGTCCTTGGAGTTGGCTTCCGAGATCAAGTCTGTACGTACACGTTTTCCTATTTACTACATTCTTGTTAGCAATGACGAAGAATGCAAGGCCAGATGATGCTTAGCCCGGTGATGTTTTGCACTATGTGCTGACGTGCTATGCAGAGTTCACAGAACACAATAAATAGAGTTATCTAGGAGCATCGGCCTGGCTGCAGCTTGGCAATGCAGCAGATCATGATGTTGAATGATGATTGATGTATTTCAGTTTGGGACAGACATCTTAGCATAGTCTGGAGAATAGCATGCAACCCATGCATTAGCAAACTTTTGCACTACCTGTCTTGCATAAGATTGTGAGCTAATATGCAGGTCCATGATATCGGCATTCTTTTGCAAACAGGAGTTACAGCAGCTCAAAGATGTGGCAATAGTCGCCACAAGCTCACACCGACTGGTCGAGACCGCCGTGGGCCAGTCTGCGGCCCTGCAATGCTTGGCTGCCGCAGCAGAGGCACAGGCTGATTGCCAGGCCGCTGCGCTGGAACGCAAGACAGCAATTGCAGAGCAGCAGCTGAACAGCACGGTTGCATCCCAGGCACGCCTTGTTGCTACAGCTGAGCGGCAAGCGATCATAGGCCAGCTGAATGTGCAGCAACTACAGCGGATTGCCGCAGTTGCCAATGATGATGCTGCACCTCCGGGAGGGCAGCATCTGTAGTTAAACAGCATCTTGTGGGTTTCGTTTCCTATTTGATTTTTATTATGCTATATTATCCAAGAGAAAGTTAGTACAAATATTTGTTATATACATTGTGGCGACCTGCCCTGCAGCCCCCCGTGTTTGCTTTCCCGCGAGGCACCGTGCAGCAACAGTATAACCTCGAGGATGAACGCATTCCCTTGTCAGTTACATTAACTGGCAAGAGAGGGCGCCAGCGTCGCTGTCCGGGAGACTGCTGAAGCCCGCGCGCTGGAGATGGGGGGCTTCGGCGAAAAGCGGAGCCGCGAGCGACACATCCGCTCGCGGCTCAGCTCTTCTCCGGCGGGGCGAGGAAGCGACGGGGAGACAGGCTCCCGTACTCGTCCCGCCCGGCCTTCGGAGTATATATCCCTTGCCCTAGCGCGGGCGAACATTCGCTAGGAACCTAGCTGGTGAGTCGGACGTCCTCGATTCATTAGCGTACCTTGTTGCTAGCAGGCGTTATTGTTTCTGTAGCAATAAATGCCAGTTTGTGTCAGACAATGTGTCGTTCCTTTGTTCCCTCGGAGCAAGGCCCGCCGTGGTCGGCGTACGCGATCACGGGTGGGGTCAGGGCGACTTTGAACCGTGTCAGCCGCGATTGAGTGGGGAGAACGTACTTATCTCCCCAATTCAACCCCACAACATATAGTCAAGAGTCACTACCTCATTATTTTACATTATCACGTTACTACTCTCATTTCACTTTAGTATGTTACTCCATTTGACTGTGATAACTTCACGGTAGTGTGTTGCCAAGATTAATGGCAAGTCATTCATTTTATTTAACTACATCTTTTCACTTTATAATGTTTACCCAGCCAAAGACACTGCATGCAATGATTTTGTAATGATGTGTATTTACAAAGAGTATCTTTGTTCATATTATTTTTATACGCACCCCAGATTTCATCAGTGTACAGTGCAATAATTTTTAGTCGTGTAATGAACATTGATTGCATTTATTTCATTTTAATCTACTGCTACCTTAGTCAGACACTGTTATAATTTCATAATGATGCCCACCTGGAATGATTACCTTCTGTTAATTTTACTGTGCTATTTCATTTTACTTACCATACAATTGTGTCTTGTTAATATGACCCCCAGTAATATGCCTTACCTTATTTGTATTAATATGCAACTATGTATCCCAGAAATTATCAGTGCTATCCTATACTGGTTATGTGTATAAGAGAATCCCCCAAGGTGGAATAGATTTGCAATAAGAGAGTAATCACTCATTAGCATCACCCAAGGGCATCCATATGACTACAAAGGAAAGCTGTACAGCTTGCACATAAGATTTGCAGTTAAGTAAAAATCTGTACTAGTCCAGGTTTCGAACCCAGGACCGCCACCTGTCCCGGGCAGCTGCTCTACCAAATGAGTGATAAGTGCCGTGTACCCAAGATCATGTTATAATAGTAGCAACGATGAATTTTATATGTGCTATAGTACAATTTACAGGCATGGTAATAAGGCCAAACCGGGGCTTAAGTTTCAGTACATGGCAATTGAATCAGGAAATCATGTAAATCAAACTTTTCTTAGATGTCATTATAAGAGCAAGAAAATATCTCGTCTGGCTGTTTAAGTGGAAGAGGCACATTTATTTCTTTATTCGGATACCTAGAGTATTCTTGTGGGCATTATTGTAGTGGGGGGGAGCAAATAAACAGCTTCAGAGCAGATAACGTTAAGCATGTTTAGCATATTTGGAATGCATCCGGTGCAAAGCAAGCTGTTCACATAGATGTAGAGCTCGCCCAAGCACATAAGAAATGAAATTCTTGGGTTCAGACACATTTCAGTATTACAGCTGCAGGAAATTTCAGGAAAAAAAATGGCTGTGTCTTGTTCCCTATAGTTGGGTTCCTTTTACCCCTTTCTCTTCCTTGATGTCAGCCCGAAGGGGAAAGGTAGAAGTTGTTGGATGCCGACGTCTTGAGGTTCTAAACTTGCTCAGTCACATTACTCGTGGAACTTCAGGAAGTAAACTGTTTAATCACACATAAAATAGTTAAGACAGAACGGAAGGTACAACAATGAGAACAACTATGTACATAGTGATTGATCCGCAGAGTGACCAGACGAAATCAACCCCCGGTCCCACCAAAACGTCTTCTTTTAATCCCTAAGTCCCCGCCCTCAGTGGGGACACCAACCAATTAGGCCAAACACAAGCACGCATGCAATCAAGGACCAGGGAAAGGAAAACACATCCAATAAAACACATGGGAGAGAAAAACACATTGAAAAAGAGACAGAGGAGCGTAAAACACGCCCAATCAAAGATTGGGGAGAGGGGACAGGTCATTGTCACGAATACTAACAATTCCCCTCTCGGATCACTCCATCCTCCCCCGCGGGGCGGCATGATTACTCGCTTAAAGAGCATGCGAGGGCCGCACAGATTGTCGAAAGCCGTGCCACTTAAGGCGCCATCGCTCCCCAATTCTTCCTGATGCCCCACGTGTACAGGAAGTGCCTGGCAGTCATATGGAGCTGATAAGCGCTCACAGTGAACATGAGGAACGCGTCTTCAAAATTTCCTCCCAGCCACACACTGAACGACCGCCGCCCGGGTAATGGCCTTGGGCAGCGTCGCCGCGGTAGGGATGAAAGGCGACGCGCCTTCGTTGCTGCTTCTCGGAGCGGGGCTGCGAACAATGGGGCCCGGCCAAGCTGGGTCGCCTGCGCACCCCGAACTCCCCTCCGTCGCCGTCCGCTTGACTCGTTAGTTCCATGTGGAGTCAAAAGGAAATGGATCACAGCGTACGCACTCTTGTCCACATACAGGCGGCGTTCCGTACGTGATTACTTGGGGCTCCGGATGTGTCCAATCCAGCCGCGCACGACACCTCCCCACCAAGTGTGCTGCATAACATCTTGGAATGAAGCACACACAAAAAACCGAACAGACCAACGTGGCGCGGGCCCGGAGCCGAAGAAGCACCACCTGCCGCTGCCGAACCATATGCGTTGCCAAAGCCTCAGGGTACACCTCCATAAATGACATAACTCCAGGCCCCGGATACCCCCACGCCTCCAGTTGGCAGCTACGAGTCGCGACATTGCATCGGCATTAGCGTTTTGCTCCCCCTTTTTGTGCTCGACCCGGATATCGAGTCTCTGCAGAGCGAGTGCCCAGCGTGTCAGCTTGGCGCTGTGCGGACTACTCAGAGTCAAATATTTGAGCGGGTTATGGTCCGTTATGACCCTAATTTGTGCGCCACACAACCAGACTTCAAGTCGCCCCAATGCCCAAATGATGGCATAAGCCTCCTTCTCGATAGTCGCCCAGCGGGTCTGAGCCGGGCTTAGCTTTTTGCTCAGAAAAGCGATAGGCTGCTCGCGGCCCTCGTCATCGCACTGGGCAAGGCAGGCACCCACCGCGTAGTCCGAAGCATCGGTTGCGAGCACGAACTCCTTACTTGGGTCAGGCGCATGAAGTGAGGATGCGCTCTTCAAGCAAGCTTTCACCTCATCAAAAGCTTTCTGCGCCTCGTCATCCCATGGGAGCCGCTGCGGTGTCCGCCTGTTAGTTAAGCTCGTCAGTGGGAGCACGACGCGAGAATAGTCGGGGACATATTGTCGGTAATAGTTAGCTAAGCCCAGAAAGCTTCTGAGCTCCTTCTTTGTTTGGGGCCTCGGCATCTCGTCTATTGCCTTGACCTTTCCTGGATTAGCGCTGTGCTTCCCCGACCCAACCACATGGCCCAAAAATTCGACTTCTCGTCTCGCGAAATGACATTTGCCTGCGTTCACGGTGAACCCGGTGGCTGCGATCGAAGCGAGCACCGCCCGAACGTGCCTCAAATGCTCCTCCCAGGTGTCTGAATAAATCGCGAGGTCATCTATGTAGGCGCATGCGTACTCGCGGTGCGGTGCTAGCTAGTACCTGGTTTATGACCCTCTGAAATGTCGAACTCGCATTTCGAAGGCCGAAGGGCATGACCCTCCATGCGTACTGCCCCACCGGAGTGACGAATGCCGTGAGGGCCTGTGCCTGCTCGTCAAGGGATATTTGCCAATAGCCTCTCAGCATGTCTATTAGGCTGATGAAGTTGGCCTTCGCTACTCGGAACAGCAGCTCGGACGGTAGGCTCAACGGGAAGGCGTCCTGCTCGGTTATCGCATTCAACTTCCGCTAATCGCAGCACAGGCGCAGCCCCCCATCTTTTTTAGCGACGCAAACCACTGGGTGAGCATGAGGACTCTCAACGGAATATATTAGTCCCCACTCCAGGAGCTCATCTACTTGCCTCTCCACTTCCTTCCGATGCGCCATCGGGACCTTGTACGCATGGCCAGCCCGTGGCTGAGCACCCTCCTTTAGCACGATTTTGTGCGCTCCTAGCGTGCATTTGCCGGGCCTACTGCTGAAAACCTGGTCATTCTCCTCGATCAGTGCCTCTAGATCTCGGCGCTGCGCTTCGTTCAAATGTTCGAGAGCACCCGGCGGCAGCGCGTCGCCTGGCACTGAGCGCATGGGGAACGTGGGCACGTCGCCGAACTCCGCGTCGCCCTCGAATATCACCCCTACTACATTCACCCTTGCGTGGTATGCTCTGAGCTTGTTTGCGTGGACAGTCCGACATGCGCCATTGTCGAGTTTGATCAGATAACTGTACGGGCGCGTCTTCCGCATTACCGTCACAGGCCCCGTCCACTTGGACATCAACTTTCCCTCGCCATCCCTTTCAAGCAACAACACCTGCTGCCCATCTGTGAAGTGTTTATCGACAGCGCGCAAGTTGTATTGTCCAGTGTACCTGCGTTGCGCTATCGTGCTGTTGTTACTAGCCTTTGCGTTTGCCTCGGCCAGCTTCTCGCGCAAAGCTGACAGGTACTCTGCCGCCGGCGTTGCCAAAGAATCTGGTACTGCCCAGTCTCCCGTCCAAGTTTTTTGGAGAATGGATAGCGGTCCGGTCGGTATTCTGCCATACATTAACTCAAACGGCGACTGCCCGGTCGTCTCATTAGGGACCTCTCTGTAAGCCCAGAGCAAGAATGGCACAAGCCTATCCCAGTCACGTCCGTGCTCCTGAATAATCTGGAATAGCATGGATTTGAATGTTCCATTCCAGCGCTCGACCAGACCGTTGCTTTGAGGGTGGTCCGGCGTGGAAAACCTCGGAAAGGCGCCCAATTTCCTGAGAAGCTCTTGTGTAAGCTTTGCGGTAAAATTTGTGCCCTGGTCACAGCACACTGTTTCAGGGACTCTCAGGCGCGCGAATATTTGCAAAAGAGCGTCACACGTGGCCTTAGCGGTCAGCGCTTTTAAACACACGACTTCGGGCCAACGCGTGTTCATGTCCACTACACAGAGTGCAGAGCGGTGCCCTCGAGCTGACGGTGGTTCTATCGGTCCTATGCAGTCGATGTTCACCACTTGGAATGCGGCCTCTGGTCTAGCGATCGGCGCGATCGGCACTCGATCTGCTGTGCGTGCACGCGACTTCACCTGACATGAGTGGCATGAGCGGCACTACTGCTTCACATCGCGTGTGACCCAGGGCCAGAAGAATGAAGCCTTTATCCGCTGAAGCGTTTTTCACTCGCCGAGATGACCTGCCGACACTGAGTCGTGCGCCATTTTTAACACCTCTGCGCGTCGCTCGGTTGGGAGGACAAGCTGAGTACATGGATGCCCAGCAACAGGCTCCTGGTGGAACAAAAGCTCGTCCCGGACCGCCATGCCGTGTGTTCCCTCTCTAGCCTGAGCCCACGCTTCCTGGAGTGATTCGTCTCCAATCTGCGCCTCGCGAAACCGTTGCCGCGTCGTCTGTGCCACCGCGGTTTCCCCTTCGCTGCAATCTGCTGCTACCGCGCCCGCTAGAGCCTCGTCAACCCGCTTCTCCCTCTCTTCGATTTCTTCGTCAGAACCCTCGGCTTCTCCCTGTTCTTGCGCATGGACACGATCGCTCAGAAGCTGCTCATAGTCTTCGGGAGTGATTAACGCGCTTATCCCAGTTATAAGCTCGTCTGTGACTGCACACAGTATGCCCCGCTCCGACGGGTCAAATGATACTCGCGGTGCTCCCTGAGTTGTTACTAGGGGAACGTACGCCAGCTCCGCGACAACCTGCTTTCCGAAAGCCCCGGTGAGTTTTATTGTTGCCCCCGCGCATTCATATCGCGGCACGAGCGACCTGCGGATAACCGTGATGTCGGCCCCTGAGTCAATGCGCGCACTTATAGCGTTCCCGCTACTCAACAATGTCACCTCTCCGGCGCTGACCTTCTCCTCCGCGGGCTGCCTTTCCACTGAGCCGTGCACTGTCTCCCTGTCATGCAAGGGGACCGATATTCGGGCGATTACTGATTTCTGGTCTGCGCGTCCGCCCCTCATGTCTGGCTTTTCCGCGGTTTGTCTTTTCGGGCAAAATCTTGCGATTTGCCCATGCCCGTGGCAATGGAAACACTGTCCACGTCCCCGGGGCCGCGTGTTGTTTGGTCGGGACTGGGTTCCGTCGCGCTGTGTTACCTCGACTGCCTCGTTCGTCGCCACCGCCGCGCTCGCTGCTTTCCCGACCTTATATCTTCGGCTTTCGTCGTGCTTTTCTGCCAGCGTGACAATCTCACTAGGTTTTAGGAACCCTGGCTTATCATTTAGAGCAACGTGCGCTCTCGCCTCTGCACTGAGGGCTTCCTTTAGTCGGTCCGCGACGGCTAGCAGTTTGAACTCCTCTAACGAAGTTACCTGACAGCTGTTTAAATAGTATTCCAGGTAGTTCTGCAGGCGTACCGCAAACTGCTCCCACGTCTCATTTGGGTTTTTGTTCGCGGATGAGTAAAGACGCTTGTATTCGGCGGCAGTGAGCCTCAAGCCGTCTAACACTTTAGCTTTCAGGAGTGCGTACTCGCTCCTTTCCTCTGCGGACAACCGCGTGAGTAGCATGCGTGCCCTCTCGCTTAGGTGTGGCAAAACTAGTCCAGCCCACCACTGGGTTGGAGCTTCGTATGACCCCAACGTGGCCTCTACGTCCTCGAACCACCCTGGTACCAGGGCTTCTTGAAGCGGCATCGGCGTGAGGACGCCTTTCATAAGGTTAGCAAATTTCAACCTTCTGTCCTCGTCCATTCTTCCGCTCGCTCCCGCGCTCTCACCAAGCCCACCCGCTGTTCCGCTCTGCTTAAGATTCAGCCTTGTATTTTCCAAAGCCAACCGCTCCTTTTCCACCGCTAGTTCGGCAATTCGTAATTGCACTTGCAACTCGGTCATTTGTTGCTCCGGCGCGCTGTCAGAGGGTACGTCGGACCCTCATTTGCCTGACCCGCGGCTGCCAACTCTCCGTTTCCTGCCCCGTTCTCCATCTCTTTCTGTTTAACACTGTCACTTCTCAAAACCCAAGGCTTTGGCATAAGCACAAGCCCGACAGAAACAGAAAGGTACTCGCCCGGCTACCGAAGCTCCGCTTTACGAGGCTGCCGGTGCCCCAGCATGGAAGACTGGCCCGGAAGTTGGTCGCTGCGCCGCACGGTCCCGGTTGGAACTCGTCTCCTTGATCCGCGTCGTCGTCGGCTCCTCCTGATCAACAGCGCCCTCCTTGACTCTGGTCACCTGGTTCCTTCAGCTGCCCGCTGACTTGGACCTTCAGCGTCACGTCGGCGTTGACCAGCTGTCACTCTTGAAATCTTCTCCTCTGGACGTGCCACGCTATAGCTCGTCCGCCGCCTTGTACTTCCGCCCTCCTTCAGTTGCCTCGAGTAGGAAGACGTCGCATTTCTGTCGACTGCACCAGTTGGGTTCCTTTTACCCCTTTCTCTTCCTTGATGTCAGCCCGAAGGGGAAAGGTAGAAGTTGTTGGATGCCGACGTCTTGAGGTTCTAAACTTGCTCAGTCACATTACTCGTGGAACTTCAGGAAGTAAACTGTTTAATCACACATAAAATAGTTAAGACAGAACGGAAGGTACAACAAGGAGAACAACTATGTACATAGTGATTGATCCGCAGAGTGACCAGACGAAATCAACCCCCGGTCCCACCAAAACGTCTTCTTTTAATCCCTAAGCCCCCGCCCTCAGTGGGGACACCAACCAATTAGGCCAAACACAAGCACGCATCCAATCAAGGACCGCGGAAAGGAAAACACATCCAATAAAACACATGGGAGAGGAAAACACATTGAAAAAGAGACAGAGGAGCGTAAAACACGCCCAATCAAAGATTGGGGAGAGGGGACAGGTCATTGTCACGAATACTAACAATTCCCCTCTCGGATCACTCCATCCTCCCCCGCGGGGCGGCATGATTACTCGCTTAAAGAGCATGCGAGGGCCGCACAGATTGTCGAAAGCCGTGCCACTTAAGGCGCCATCGCTCCCCAATTCTTCCTGATGCCCCACGTGTACAGGAAGTGCCTGGCAGTCATATGGAGCTGATAAGCGCTCACAGTGAACATGAGGAACGCGTCTTCAAAATTTCCTCCCAGCCATACACTGAACGACCGCCGCCCGGGTAATGGCCTCGGGCAGCGTCGCCGCGGTAGGGATGAAAGGCGACGCGCCTTCGTTGCTGCTTCTCGGAGCGGGGCTGCGAACAATGGGGCCCGGCCAAGCTGGGTCGCCTGCGCACCCCGAACTCCCCTCCGTCGCCGTCTGCTTGACTCGTTAGTTCCATGTGGAGTCAAAAGGAAATGGATCACAGCGTACGCACTCTTGTCCACATACAGGCGGCGTTCCGTACGTGATTACTTGGGGCTCCGGATGTGTCCAATCCAGCCGCGCACGACACCTATGTTCGCTACCGCAGTGCATCCAGCTGCATTTTCCGTGTGTCTCATAGTTGCCTTGTTTGCACTGCTTCATTATTGCATGGCTGCGTACATTATTTTTGTTTCACAGAATTCACAAAGTGTACTTTGCATAGGTTGCTAAATGACTGGAATCATGGTAACTGTGACATATTCCAACTGCTGGCAGCCATGCGTCTTGTCATGGACTGCCAGCCAGTTTTATAAGGCTGCAGCTTCACGTAGTGACCTTTTAACGTGACAGTACAACTTCTGCTGTGATTTTTCTGAATACAAAGGTCATCAAAGCTACCATCTCTACATAACGGAATTGTAGTTGGGCAGCATTTCCCTATAAATTGAACAGTTCAGTATAAGAAAGTATTTTTTGGTTACGCACATTCAGCATTTTTACTTCAACGGTGCTTAAGAAGGCTATATTGACAGTGAGTCATTTGCACATAATAAACAACCACAAGGATTGTGGTAGAATTAAGGTGTTTTATTTTCAGGCACCTTTATTTCTGCCACAACCGATAGAGGACGCTGACGAAATCCTCGGACGAGCTTGAGCTTGACAAGCTTCTGGGTCCCATAACATTTTAGATTGTAACAGCAGCAAGATTAATATGGCAATATATAGGGAGGCAAAAAAGACTACAAGCACACATAATCAGAATACAGAATGATTTGTAGTGACAAAGGATGTAATAATGATGTTTATTATCGCCAAAAAATGCATTACAACACAAATAGGCCAGCCTAAGCCTTCAGCTCGCTTGCATGACCGTGCCCGAGTATGGCACACGTGGTGAATCAAGTACTACAGTGACTATGGGCATATCGAGGTGAAAGGGGGAAAAAAGGTGACAGGATATGGAAAAAACGGTTACATTTGACTAGTCTACTTAAAACAAAACAAAGAACTGAAGAGAAAAAGTGTTGTTAATTTCACCATTGCTGCTTCAATCACTTCATATTCGGAGGTGTCAACCACCGAATAAAATCAGTTGTTAGTTGTGCTTGTCATGTCGTGCTCTTTTTCTTGTGTAATCCTTTTTTGTGCACAAATTACCATGCTTTTACTAAAACTTCTAAGACCTGAAGGCGATCATGGTGCCCGGGTTTCAGGTCTTAGAAAAATTTTAGTAACACCTTAAGCCCGTGTTTGCAGCATTATGCCAACCGTATACTGATAACTGTGTACTGTGCGATTTTGTTAAGGTAACAAATGATCGTTAAGAGTAACAGAGTGAATTCCAAGAGAAGACAAGCGTAGCAGGGGGAGGCACAGGGCTACGTGGGCGGATGAGATTAGGAAGTTTGCAGGGTTAAAGTGGCAGCAGCTGGCACAAGATCGGATTAATTGGAGAAATATGAGAGGGGCCTTTGCCCTGCAGTGGGAATAGTCAGGCTTATGATGATGGCAATGTGCGGTGTGAGTGTAGTAGATTAAAAATTCTAGTATGTCAAAATTAATTTGGGGCACTCCAATGCAATGTCTCACATAGCCCATGTGCAGCCTCAGCTCATTAAACCCCCATAGCACAGCATACCTCGTCCATTTAAGTTGTGCTAGCATTTCTGAATAATTAATTAGACTAATAGAAACTATTAATGACCCATATTTTGTTAGATTATAGCAAATGGCTTTACAAATTAAAATCTTACCTATTGGGAAGACATAACTTTCTCTTTACTGGATTAAGATGAGGCTAAAAATAAAATGTCATCTCAAGACAAGATGTTTGGCGTGTCGGTGATCGTATTCCATAATTACAGTGTGATCATCTAGACACTGGAGAAAGGATACAACACAGCACTGTGTTGTATGTTTTCTTCTGTGTCTTGTCCATTACGCTGTAATTATTAAATACTGTCATCTAAACTGCTGTAGGCATTAGTGTGACGGGTGCCGTCGCTGCCTGGCCAGTTGCCTCGTTAACTGCCGACGTACTCGCCTGAGATGTGCAGTGTACTGGGCACGCGTCAGAGAAAAGAGGTGCACGAGGCGGCTGCACACCTCCTTTCCTTTCACAAGGGTTGAGCAGCTAGAAGATGGTGGCTGCACACCTTGCGCAGCAGTGCCGTCTTCCTGCTAGTCACCTGAGCGGCTATGGTCGTCATTGCTGCTCCACGAGCTGTCAACTGCACCACCCTCTTCCAGGCACAAGTTGTGGAACGCTGCGCATGCTGCTATTATGGTAGCAGCACGCTTGGGGCTGTAATGTAGAGTTCGGTACCGTTACAGGCATCGAAACATGCTTTTCAGCACCCCAATACAGCGCTCCACAACAGACCTCATTGAGGAATGAGCGTGGTTGTACTTCCCTTCAGGTGTTTGTAGACCGGGATGCCCCGCCAAGAGAGTCATTAGCCATGGCTTCAGTGAGCAGCCGCTATCCCCTGCAGAAAGAAAAAGGGGCATGCTTAATATCTGTGGTTGCCTGTGTCACGTAAAGACTGACCAAGCAGCCCCTCCTCAGAGATCCGATGGCGAAGCGTAGAGTACTTCCAGCCAAATGAGTTTTGGCTTAAGCCTGTTCAACACAGGTCAATGGCCAGGATTTTGTTATTGGCATTGGAGACGTGCAAAAATTTACAAAATAGCATGAAGATCAACACATGCAGGAGATGATTACTACCTCCGAAAAACCGCCTATAATGTGCACTGCAATTTACGTATAATGCAGTGTACTGTCAGGTCCACCTTGTGAAGCAAGCTGTTCACTGAAAGCTTCCCCGTGCAATGCTGTAAAGAGGTGATAACTACTTCAATAGCAAATGATGCATGCACTAGCCTTCCTGAATGCACAATGACAGATATTGCCGATACTAATTTAATTAGAACACGCTACCTGGGTGTTCTCTGGTTTATAGCTGCAGACAACATATTCCTATGCAGAATGACACAAAAAATGTAAATATTCTTGCAGTATCTGATATTGAGAGATTCATGCACAGCACTCAGTATAAATGATTTCTTTCGCCGCGATAGGCGATAGGTTAAACATATACGTTAAATTCGTAGCACAGTATATGTCTACTATCATTCTCTGCTACGCAATTACTGCTTATGTACGCAAACAATGGGAACTTAAAGCATTCGTATGCATGGAGGCCACGCGGGCTGTTGCTACTTGCGAATCTCGAATACCATTCTGGACGCATGTATGAATGCAGACGTGAACAGCACTCGCCAGCATCGTGTAGAGGGCATAGTAGCCCTTGATGGTCATGAAACTCCGAGTTTCGCCCGGGTTAAGGCCCCTCGGAGCGCTGATAGCAATCAGCGTCCCATCGACACAGCCGACAACCCCGGGGGGTCCGGCCGCGCTCCAAGAAGTCAGCCACGGCATGCTCCCTCTTGGCTGTAGTCGAAGGAAAGGACACCCACCCTTTGCGCTTGCCAACGCGGGTGATGGCCTCGGCCACAGCGTGAAGGCTGCGGCTGACCGAGGATTGCGGGAGCCGAATGGTGACCTTGCTGCCGACATATGTCTGGTAGCTCCCTGTCGCAAAGAAGCGAAGCGCACAGAGCACTTTCGCTTCTGTTGTCTGGCCGGTCGACCCCTCCGTCCCAATCTCTCCTTCCAGATCAGCACACAGCCTGCGTGCGAGTGCCTTGGTCAGCCGAAAGTGTCGGCGAAAATCCACCGGCGTGGCAAATGCATCGTCCGGCTCTTCATGCTGCCTTTGTCGATTGCAGCCGCAAAGTGCCGCGAAGATGAACGCCGTCATGGGTGCCGCCATGTTTGTTGACAAGCAGAACTCCCGGTTCGCGCCGAAACGAACCTTCCGTCCACGGTTCCTAGCTGCATTCGATTCATTGCTGGTTCACGGCACCAATTCTGAGAAAGTGCCGCTGGTGCCAGTGCGGTGCAGAACAAATTCCGTGGTGCAGGTGCAGCGCGTCACCAGCGCCACGCCTCGTATGTGCGACCGTTTTCAATGAGCTCGTGCAGGCAGGTTTTTTTGTCTGCTCACCGTGGAGGTGTTGAGTTCTTGCGTGCATTTTTTGTGTGCATTCGCTTCCATGCCTAACGAGGCTTGAGTCGGCCATGGAGTTGGCCATGGTCGACGACGACGACATCGCATAGTTCTTGTTACGGAGTAGTTCTACTCTTCCCACAGTGAATACGAGGAAACCGACTCCGTGTTTTCATGCCGCAACTCACTTGCTTGGGCCGACGGCAGTCGAATTCCGAAGTGCTGTAAAAGCGTGGTCGCAAGCCATTTCAATCACAAATTTGCAAGGCTCTTCAGACACTCAGAAAGACGCTGGAAGATTTTTCGTCACGCTTGAATTCAAGGCCTCTGCATATTTCCCGACGCCTATGGGAGGCCGCCTGGAAATCACCGCCGAGAACCCGCCTCGCTAATTTAGCTCTTTATAAGCAGTGATAAAAAAACAGTCCTTCAGCAGTACCAGAAGCCTTCACAGCTGCTTAGCGCTATCCCCGGCATCCCCGTAGCCGTAGCAGAATGGCCAGGCAGCGTCAAATCGGCAGCATATGCATGCACGCTTAACG
Organism: Amblyomma americanum; assembly: GCF_052857255.1. Lineage (NCBI taxonomy): Eukaryota > Metazoa > Arthropoda > Arachnida > Ixodida > Ixodidae > Amblyomma > Amblyomma americanum. Next base: position 87,322,392 of record NC_135507.1, read on the forward strand.
CGCAGGAGGCACAGGTACCGGTGCCGGTTGTAGCAAAACACGCTCGGATTCGCCCTGCCCGCAGTTTGCTAACATCCCACACACCGTCGTAAGTTTCGTGTGAACTCACACGCACACGGGCAGCCTGTCACAATTAACATAGCAGCTACTGCACAAAACGCAGAAATTTGCCAACTGTCGCGTAGGTTTCAGCTCCATTTTCTCGCAGAATGACATCGAACCCGTCGACGACAGCGAAAACGTCCCTCAATTCATGTTCAATATTCACGGGCTAACATATGCGTCGTCTGCTGAAAGCCGTCTGCACGTGCACTTCTTTTTTGCACCGCCTTGGAAGCTGGTGCCGCGGTTCCTTGCACCAAATGGCACCAAATTAAAGCTGCACACAAATCAATTGCGGGCGGCGGTGCAGACGGCGCTGGGAATCGAGGGCTTGGTGCAGTGTACCATGAACTGGTGCAGGCTGTGCAGTGAACCACAGATGAATCGAATTCAACCCCTGTCTCGGCCGCTAAAACGGACCCTTTCGGTTTCGTGGCCCCGCCCCGGGACGTAAACGGAAAACGCAGACCCTCCTCCGGAAGTCGTGCGTCACGCCGGCATGACGGCGGCCGGCCAATTAGAAGCGACGAAAGGAACCAGTTGCCGAACGGAAACGTCGCTGGATCTGGCCCCTGGTTCCAAGATCGCTCGGGACAGTCTGGCCGACTCGTCAGGGTAGAGTTCCGAATACGAAACATACTCTTCTTGAAACACCTGTGAACAAGATCGTTTGTCAGACCCCGCAGGGGGGGCGCCTGCAGCTTGCAGGCGTCGCGACGGTGAGTGGCGACACCGCGGGTTCCCGAGCATCCGCAGGGACATCCCCGCAAGGGGATGATGGTGAACTGTGCATCACCACGGACCCGAGCACCCGCGCCTCGCCGTGCGTGGCATCGCCGTGTCCGGGGAAAAGGGGATCCTGGTGGTTGAGCCGATGCCGAGCGTTTGGACCCTTAAGGCCCCTTGGCGGAGGCAACACACCACTTTGGCTCCAGCTTCCTGCAGACGGCACCTCCGGCCTGACCCGACCGGGGGGAATCGACAGTCGCCTTTTCCTATCCTCCTCTTCATCTTTAACTTTCCTTTCTCTGTCTCACAACTCTCCTATATCCTACTCGCTTCTTGGTTTTTCCTTTTTTCCTGGCGGCGAGGGTTAACCTTGTGTGACCAACTACCCTGAGTTGCGTCATATTTGGTTATAGTTGAGGTGTACAGCTGGCGTGGGCAGGACTTGCTATCAAGTCCTGTCCCGTCCCCTTGTTGGACTCCGTGGTGGGTGGCTGACACCATGACCGAAAAACAAAGTTTTTTTATGGCTCCCCAACTTTCAAAACCTGATCGCTCTCTCAAAAGGGGCGGAACGAGGCAGACAACATCTTTCAAAAAAGAAAAGTAACTTTCCCCAAATATCATGTGATCCACAGTGAACAACAAGATAAACAGGCAAGAATAATATCCCCCTTCCTTGTGTCAAAGTGCTTGACTGAAACCCTGGGCATTGGCTATAAGCTGTCAAAAATGGCCAGCGGCGACTTATTGCTCGAACTGTGTGACAATGTCCAGCATTCTAAGCTCTCCAACCTAACGTCCATAGGGGAAATCCCGGTCTCCGTGACTCCTCATCGCTCACTAAACACTGTCCGAGGCGTAATATCGGAAAATGATTTTCTTCACATAACTGAAAAAGAAATGCTCGAAGGGCTCATCGACCAAGACGTCATAGATGTCCACCGAATCAAAATCCGGAAGGACAACAAGGAAATAGACACAAAACACATGATCCTGATGTTCAACACCAGCACCCTGCCCGACACAATCGACGTGGGATATTTGAAAATCAATGTAAGACCATACATACCAAACCCTCGCAGGTGTTTCAACTGCCAAAGGTTCGGCCACGGCTCACAGAGCTGCCGCGGTCGTAAAACTTGCGCAAAATGTGCCTCGAACGATCACCAGTCTGATGTATGTGACGCAGCCCTGTGCTGTGCAAACTGTGAAGGAGAACATGCTGCATACTCCAGGGCGTGTCCGTCCTGGAAAAAAGAAAAAGAGATAATCACCATAAAGACAAAAGAAAACATTTCTTTCAAAGAAGCGAGAAGGCGTATTGCGCTAACAAACACATTCTCCTTCACAGCAAAACAAAACTTCGCTGATGTGGTGCGCAGGGGCGTAGCACCACACAGCACTCCGGCACCTGCCAAGGCCGCTCCCACCGAGCCTATGGCAGGGCCATCCACGCCCCAGGCAGGGTCAGCGAAAGCTGCCCTGTCACTGCCAAAGCAGGGACCGCCGGTCCATGGGTCGGCATCCCGCAGGACCTCCCCCCGTCGGGAGAAACCTGAAACTAACACAACCGCGACTGCGCGGTCCTCCAGCACCTCTGTTGAGGTGATGGATACAACACCCACTCCGCCTCCATTACAGCGGCGGAACAGCTCTCGTGAGCGAAAAAAAGACAGGCCCCTCATAACGGGCCCACCACATAAGTAAATCCCCTTTCATTTTCTCTCAAAAACACAAGCATGGCATTTTTAATTCAATGGAATTGCAGAGGACTTATGCGGAATTATATTGACATAACACATATTTTATGGTCAATGTTACCCATAGTTTTATGTCTTCAGAAGACCAATCTTGGTCCACAACATGTACATATCCTGAAACATTATCAAACTTTTAGACGCGATCGCGAGCAGGCAAATCGACTCTCAGGAGGCGTCGCAATTGTCGTCCAAAGCGGCGTCCCTGCTCGAGAAATCAAGCTCAATACAAAACTTGAGGCGGTTGCAGTCAGCATCGTCAGCTATAAAACACTAACAATCTGTTCCGTATACATTCCTCCACATTTTACATTAACAGTCCATGATCTAGAAGAATTGATAGATGAACTTCCAGAGCCATATCTGGTAGTTGGGGATTTTAACGCTCACTCCCCTTTTTGGGGAAGCGAGCGCTGCGACTCTAGGGGGCAAACAATCGAAGATTTTATCCTCTCAAATAACATCTGTCTTTTAAATACAGGAAAAGCAACTTATTGTTGCCCAAGCTCGGCAAAAATGAGCTTTCTCGATTTAGCTTTCGCATCACCATCGCTTTTTACCGATATTAAATGGGATGTTTTAAATGACCCTCTGGGAAGTGATCACCTACCTATTATCATCAGCCTCTCATTGTCTACTGCAGTTATCCCCACAAGACCACGGCGCTGGAAACTTCACCTCGCCGACTGGTCACTTTTTACAGCTAATGCCACACTAGAAAAAGAATTTTGTGAAGACCTCACCATCGACGAAATTAACGAAAGGTTTACTACATGCATAATATCGGCCGCTACACTAGCCATACCACAAACAACAGGACTCGTACACAAAAAACATAAAGTATGGTGGACACAAGAATGCACATTGGCAAAAAACAACAAAATAAAGCTTGGGGCTCTTTGCGTCGGTATCCCACAGCGGAGAACTTGATTGTCTTTAAGAGGGCCAAGGCCAGAGCGCGATTCGTTCGGAGAAATGCCGAGAAATCCTCGTGGCAGAAATATGTGTCCTCAATAAACTGCTCAATAACCTCAAAAAAAATGTGGAAAAAGGTTCGAAGATTCAGTAGGGACCATACCTCTTTCACACTCCCTCTACTGACTACACCCGGGACACAAACATCATTAGAAGAACAGGCCAACATACTAGGTGAGCATTTTGCTGAAGTTTCCAGTTCGTCCAATTACACAAACACGTTCCAGAAGTACAAAGCAATAGCAGAAAAACAAAAACTTCCATTTGCAGCAGGTATGCACGAGGACTACAATCAACCCATCACACTCCAGGAATTGATTAAGGCATTATCTTCTGGTAAAAAGACAGCAAGAGGCCCAGATAATGTGCATTACGCTATGCTTGCCCATCTCTCTGAGGCTGCCGTGCAGGCATTGTTGAAATTCTTTAACAAAATATGGACAACTGGAAATATACCTGAGGAGTGGAGGAAAGCAATAATAGTACCTTTTCTGAAACCCGGAAAACAACCAACAAGTCCTAACAATTACAGACCGATAGCCCTCACCAGCTGCATCGCTAAATCTTTCGAAAGCATAGTAAACATTAGACTGATCTTCACACTTGAATCTCGTCGACTCCTAGATTTACATCAATGTGGATTTAAGAAAGCATGCTCGACCACTGATCACCTTGTCCGCCTAGAAAACACCATCCGGGAGGCGTTCATCCACAAACAGCACTGTATCGGGGTCTTCTTCGATTTGGAGAAGGCCTATGATACCGCGTGGAAGTTCGGCATCCTCCATGACCTAGCAGAGCTAGGGATCCGCGGCAGGATGCTGAACTGCTTGAACGACTTCCTGACTAACCGCACATTCAGAGTCCGTCTGGGAGCAACTCTATCAATGACATTCACCTAAGAGAATGGCGTACCCCAGGGATGCATTTTAAGTACGACACTCTTTATAATACAAATGAATTTTTTGGCCAAAGTAATCCCTAAGTCCGTAATGTATTCAGTTTATGTAGATGACATACAGATAGCATACACTTCTTCCAACATACTGTCCTGCGAGAGACAAATACAAATCACACAAACCAAACTGGCTGCTTGGGCAGAGAAAAATGGATTCAAGTTCTCCCCTCAAAAAACAGTAGCTGTTTTGTTCTCATTACAACGAGGCCTACAGGTAGATCCCAATCTGTGCTTGAATCAAACCACACTGCCAGTCAAACAGGAACATAAATTTTTAGGCGTCACTTTTGACAAGAAACTTACATTTCTGTCACACATTAACAACCTGAAAAAGAAAGCATCCCAAGCCCTCAATATATTAAAGGTACTCTCGCGAAAACGGTGGGGGTCCGATAGAGCATGCCTATTGCAAATATATCGCTCCTTGGTGCGCTCCAAGCTGGACTACGGGTGCGTGGTATATGGTTCGGCAAGAGCATCCTACTTGAAACGACTGGACCCTGTTCATAATCTTGGTTTGCGCCTATCAACTGGAGCATATAGAACATCCCCGGTAAGTAGTCTTTACGTTGAAGCTAATGAGCCCACACTAGAGGATAGAAGAGTCACACTAACATGCACGTACATCCTAAAAACCCGTTCTCTCCCTAAACATCTCTGCTATCCCATTGTTACCAAGTGCCCATCTAGGAGATTATTCAATAATAAACCACATTTTATCAGGCCACTAATAATGCGCTTTGAAGATAAATGTGAAGACTTAGCAGTGCTGGACGCCCTACCTAATATTGCACAGACATGAATATCTACCACCATGGTATAGCCTTCCCTCCGTGTGTGGCTTCACACTGACACACGTAAAAAAAGAGAAAATACCACACGAGCACATACTACAAGAGTTCTTTGCACTACAAGAAAAATATAACACTTACACTGAATTAACACTGATGGCTCAAAAACAGAAAGTCATGTCGGAAGTGCAGTAATTCAAGGAACAAATGAAAAAAATGATACGATTGCCACAGTATGTATCGGTATTTACTGCGGAGTGTTATGCCATCTTTGTAGCTGTAGAACAAATAGTAAAACAAAACATAAAAAATAACAACATTTACACCGATTCACTGAGTATGCTAAAAGCGCTGCATTCTACAAACGCTGCTGAACCCATAATAGGAAAAATCATACATAACATAGTTAAAATTACAAAGCAAAAACATAACATTATATTCTGCTGGGTCCCTAGTCATGTTGGAATTTTAGGTAATGAGAGAGCAGATGCTTGCGCAGCACAAGCTAGAATTGGCCATATAAAACAAGTTAACATACCACAGAGGGATTTTTCTAAATTACTGCACAGTAAACTCAGGAATAAATGGCAGATTGCATGGGACGAACAAACAAACAACAAACTACATTCTATAAAACCTGTTTTGGGAGAATGGAGATCATGTACACATCAGGAGCGTTTCATAGAAGTTATTTTGTGTCGACTACGCATTGGACACACACACCTTACTCACAACTTCTTACTGGCAAAAAAAGACAAACCTCTCTGCGAAATGTGTGGCGATGAACTCACGGTAAACCACATTTTAATTGTATGCAAAAAACTGGAACAACTGAGGAAAAAATATTTCACAACATTGTACAATGAATACATCCCACTACACCCCATGTTACTTTTAGGAGATCAAGCACTGGTTGATTTTTCAAGCATTTTTAAATTTCTCAGAGAAGCCAATGTTTTATACAAACTTTAGATATAAAAAGCGTAACCTTTAACAAAAGCTCTAACCGTATGTTTGGCGCATCATAGCCTCAGTTGCTTTTGCGCCATTAAAATCAATATAACTAACTAACTAACGTTTGTCAGACGTGTCACTGAGATCCAGTTCATGTAAACACCTACAACCACGATAGATATTCCATTTTCATTGACATGAATAGCACAATGCTAGCTGTGCAAAATTAATTGGAATGATCTCGTTCAGTGCCCGTCCAGAAATATTCTCAGTGGATGGCGTAAAGCAATGGTGTGCTGAATTCTATAAATGCAATACACAAAGGGCAAGGCAAAACTATAGCCCGAATTCTGAAACTCTCCTAACCTTAGACCATTTTCCTACCTTCCGCAGGGAGCCCTTTATGCTCCCTAAGTGTAGTGCGACCCGAGAAGACCGTCACGAATTCTAAAAGCTTCCTTTCGCCTTCCCTGCGGAAGGAGTGCCTCGCCAAAGGAAAAGGACCGAAGTGACTGCTGGTTCCGAGGATACGTTCAAGAAATGTAAAAAATTCTCAATTAATTGCCAAGGTAAACTGCCGACACCGTGAAATTTACATTTATACTTCTATACCTGAGCATAAATTCACTTTGTTTTGTTATCAGGTTAAAGTTTTTTTGAAAGCTGCATTGGGCAAGAAAGCGAACTGAGGCTGGCAACTCCGGTAGCATCTGAGCGTCGGTTTTTTGGTAGTTTGGACCTCGCTTCGTCTTGTTGGTTTTGTACTGTGCTTGCATTTGCTATGCCAGGGAAGCCGTATTTCAGTGTAGAAGCAAAGGTTTTGCTGACTATTTTGTAAAAAGGTACAGCAGTGTAATCGAGTGCAAAAAAAAAAAGAATGCTATTTCCCTGAATGCGAAGGCAAAACATGGGAGCAGCTGTGGCTTCAGTATAACAGCATGCCGACGTGCACCCACGGCAAATCAAACTAAAATAATTATGGGATAATCTCAAACAATAACTGAAGAAGGCGAAGGCACAGCAGACCAGGAGCGTGATGGGCATAGGTAAATTTTCTTTATTCTTTTCTTCCCTCATTTCTTGTCCCGGAAAATGTTTTCTTCCCTCAGAAAGTTGCAAGTATATATTATAAAGTTTTGCAGGCAGCGGACCACCGCCTGAACTATTGGATGACAGCCTTGCCCGAATCAAGGCACTCGTGCCGCATGTGGCGGTGCGAGTGCCAAGTTCCTTCGATAGCAACAAGCCATCGCAGCCGGCATGCCAGCCAGCCAGACCGTCACCGACATTACTGGCGGCATGGTGCTAGGGAACGCGCAGCCTGAAGACAGCGACGGTGGTAAGCGAAACATCGTTTCTACTGCGACTACCACCGTATTTGTGGTTCTGCGGCCACCTTAGCGTGCCTCACTGTTTCGTATTGAATGCTCGATTGCTGATAACGGCCAGTGCAGTTGCGATCGATAAGCAAATGGCTTGCTGGCCTCCCTTTTCGACATTACCATCCTCAACTATCACAAAACGGCTCGACCACTCATGTGCTCTGTTGGGAATCAATATTTACATTTTTTGTTGCTACTGTGACTGTTATGGACATTTCCCTTTCGTGGGGCACAGTTTGCACAATCAACACATGAGCGGAATATGTAAAAAATAATAGTCTATTCCTTTGCCACTTTCCTCAACTTGCCAACTCTTCCACTGCAATATAGTACTCTGCTTCCAGGAATGCAGACAGCTGCTTTCCTTTTTCATGAAGAGCTAGTAACACTGTGTGACTAGGCAAACACCGTATGCCTGCTCTGAATGCACACTATCAAGCTCCCATTGCAACACAGCTGCGTGAGCTTATTGTGTTCAAAAAACACTGTAGAGAGTTCATCATGCATTATGTGCCATTAAGGCGGTACAGTATAGACATGCACTAGCATAATTGCTGCATTCATTTGTTCTGAACATGTGAGTTAGGTGCCATGAAGTTTGCTTTTCTTATGTGTCATTTATTGGTTTTGTTGGAAAACATAGTGAAATGTTTTATCAACACTCTTTTCTGCAGAATTCGTGATGAGCCTAGGCTAAGGTGACCAAGGAGGATTCCTCGACAGTTCTGGTCTGAGCTCTCCAGCACCCCCTCTTAGCCATGGTGGGCCATCAACAGACGACACGGCCACAAGGGCTTCATGCAGCCAGAATACAGAAGACGGAGGAGCCCAGCAAGGCTCTTCATCTGAGGCAGTGGTCCGCCGTTGACGCAGCGCTGTCAACGGAGCTGGAGGCACGCCTTCGTTCTGCAGAAGATGAGCGCAGTCCGAGGCGCACTCAGCATGAGAAGGCAGAAGATGATCAACGATGAGCATACCTTGAAAGAAGAACGCTACGCTGACGAACGTGGAAACGCAGTGGGTTGCATAATATGAAGGTTTAAGTTTTAAAAGCCAAGGAACAGGCTCAGAACTTGAAGCGAGAAAGTATGCTCAAAAAGCTGGAACTCCTTGCAGCAGGAGGCAATGCTGAACCTGTCCATATGCAACATACTGAATAAAGTCATTTTCATACAGTCATGTTTATCTGTCTTATAAAATCAGCACTGTCTGACTTACTGGCATTAGGTTGTAATATGCAGCATTATTCGCAGTTTACCTCTACACAGTGTCCATATAGCTGTCATCTTCACTAGTGAAGCAACGCTGGATAAGGTGCCTTCGATGCTGGGGGCCCAAAAGTGAGTCGGGTTCAGGCAAATCCACACTTGCATCTTCAGGCTCTGGCTCATCGTCATTAGGGATGGGATCCTGCAAGGTACAAGCAACGTTATGCAGTACTGCACATGCCATTATTATTGCAGCTGACCGCTCTGTTAGCGTTTCCAGCTTTGTCCTCAGGAAAGCAAAACGTTTCTTCCAGACTCCAAAAGCCTGCTCAATGGAATTTATTCTTCTAATATGACTTCTGTTGTACCTGCAAGGAACATGACAGAACATGACCTTGCGCGTGTTTCACATCACTTCAGCCAAGTCAATTCTTCCTTACCTTTTCTCTGAAGTTGTTCGAGGGTACCTCAAGGGAGTCATCAAGAAGGGCAAACAAGTATATCCTTGGTTACCAAGGAGAATGCCATTTACTGCCTCCTGCTCGTACATGACTGACACCCTGCTGTTATCAAAAATTTGACTCTTGGACAGAGACAGGCCAGCTTCCCATGACGTCGAAAAAATGACGCTCGGGGCCCTGAGACCACCTGTAAAAGCAAAAGAATGATTTCAGACTGTGGCATGTGCATTGACGTATACTTTATGTGTACAGATGCCATGTACAGTCATCCACACACTTGTCTAGAGCACTCAAACGGCTCGGCCTTCTCTGCATTTGTGGCATTTGCTGCTGCTTTATGGGCTTGAGTTTTCTGAGGCACGATTTGGTACCCATGGCCATTGAAATGCGCATGCACTCTGGATGCGTATGTGGTCGAAATATATATAAATGTAATGCCTCAAGTTAACTCTAATCTAACCTTAAAACTTTTTATTGTCTGTATGTGTGTGGTGAGTGTGCGTTAATTTACTTCTGCGTACGAGCGACAGTGTCACCACCTGTGTGGTGCATGTACGGAGGTAAAGAGAAATTATGCAGCCAAGACTCTACAGCAATGGCCACAAACCAACAAATGCTCTTCTGGACTTTTTGCACATTGGCAAGAAACTCGAATTGTGCTCTTGTCAATTTCGCAAGTTTCGAGAAAGGGCCACTCACCTGCACGTTTATAGAGATGACTCCTCTTCTGTTCTTGAGCACTTCGGCATCATCTCCAACGGGGCTTTTTAATGGCGCATGCGTGCAATCGATGCACCCCGTAACCCCGGGGAATCTTCCGATGGCATGGAACCTGGTCATGACAGACCTCGTTTCGGTGGCGTTTGGCAGCCGGACGTACTTCGGATAAAGACACAGCGAGATCAGCTGTGTCACCTCTCAGATGCTTCGGCAGACAGAAGGTTGAGACACACACACACAAGTTCACCTACAGCAGTTTGCATGGCACCTGTTCCATAAAAACGCAATGTGATGAGCACCTTCAATAGAGCAGGTAGCGGCGCTCCTCTAGTATCATTGTTTGTATGCATTTGAAGGTCTGCCAGTATCGCGATAACTGCTCGCTTTGAAAAACGATACTGGGCTAGGAACTCCGCTTCACTCTATAGTCCAGCGGTGGGTTCTGCCTGCCAGTCAGATGCCGGACTGGAGTCAACGTCGGAGGCTTATTAACACTGCCGTAGAGAAGGTCGTGTGCGCGTCGAAGGAACCTTGCGTAGCTTTCAAAGCTGTCTCCATATAGATATCGCACGGTCGTCATTCTTCCTGCTACGTTTCTCACAATATCAGCAAAAATAGCACCCCCCCCCCCCCCCGCCAAAAAAACATCCACGGGACGATACCAACCGTCAGTAGACTGCGGCCATCTTAGCTGCGCACGGCACTAGTCCCACGGCTCGGCCATAGCCTCCTCTCTGCGTATCGCGTGCAAAACCGTGCGGGGAAACACGTTCAGGTAGAGGAGCGGGGTTTGGAAACGTGAAGGTAGCTAGCTTGCCGGCTCCCTTAGCGTGGGGAAGCACCAAGAAGGCCCTAACTCGGGGTCCCTTAGTAAGGGACGTTTCAGAAGTGACATCACGTCGTCTTACGGTGCGTGAAGTGCCCTTAGTAAGGTAAGGAGAATTTTAGAAACCGGGCCTAAGTCACAATCCTTATTGTCAGCCCAGCTAACCCCCACTGCAGGATTAAAGTCTCCTTTATCTGTCCAATTAACCCTCTCCTGTGCCCACTGTGGCTACCTTATCCCTGCAAATTCCCTATTTTTATATGCCCACATGACTGATATTCTGCTGCCCTCTGTTTAGCCCGCCTTTTCTTGGAACACTGTCTTACCGTAAGGAGTCACTGGTTAGAATTTCCCTTCGCATTACGTGCTCTGCTCATGCTAATTTCTTCTTGATTTAGGCTAGGATGCCTTTAACCTTTTATTGGGTGCTATAAGTTTTGCATAAAAATGTGTATGAATTCTGGCCACATGACTTCGAAAGAACAAATGAATACTTTTAGCACCATTCACAACCTCGTGTGTCAGCAGAGCTGAAAAAAGTGGTTCAGATGTGTCCCCTATGTGCCATAGCCGCTCTTAAAACGTGGTACAAAAATTGCCCTCGGGTCTATAAAAACAACAACTGAAACATGAAGGCCAACATACAAAAATATTTGTAAATGAAAAAATGGCTTGGCTCTGGTTGAATCTACATGCCCATTCGCGTTGAAAGTAGATTTTTAATGAAAATATGCAAAACATTGGATACAGATCGGGACACTGCATGTTGCACACTAACGCCCCCTGCTATAAGCTTGCTTTCTCTTGGAATCCACTCCGTTACCTTAAAGGGACACTTAGGAGAAATTGAAGCTGGCTTGTATCGATACATTACCAGCTTCTAAACACAAAATCACCACTCTGAAAACAAAGCTCATGTAAGGTAGAAAAGAGCAAGAACTAAAATACAGGTATCGCCACCACAGGCCAATCTCGCAAGCAAAAGCGTTATGATGAAATAGGAGAAAAGACACCACAGATTTCAGGGGCTAACAAACGTGCATAATGGTTACGTGTTTGATTGATATTGAAGTATATAAGTTTTGTTTTGGAACCACTAGTGCACTTTTATCACCAGAGGAAGACTGAAAAAATAGCCTGAATGTTGGAAGTAAAAAAACCTGCAATTGGCAGTGAAACAGGAGGCCAGCTGAGTTTCCTGTATGTTTTGGGGTGCACAGCTATATGCGTTCTGCGTGCCCTCATGTTTTCCTTATGCGCCTCGATTTACAAGGGCAGAGCAGCAGAGGACCTCCAACTGCCTCTCTAAGTGCTCCTCGGACGAAGTTGGTGCAGCGGCACGCAACTGCGACAAGGATGGTGGATGGAAAAACTTTATTTTCGTCAGAGAGCATGTGTGGACGATTCCGTGTCAGATGGCCATCAACCCATGGCTGACGGCGACCTGGGGGGCCCACTCCACGGCCCTGGTCTGGACGACCGGGTCTGAGCTGGCCAACACGGCCTCCCACTGCTCGAGGGAAGGATCACGCATAATGTCCGCCGGTGGCGGTGCTATGCTACAGCTCCATAATATGTGGTCATAGGTTGCCAATTCGTGACACCATTTGCACTCCGGCTGAATGTCCGGGTAGATTTTGCTCAATACGTATGGGTTGAAGAAACATCTAGTCTGCAATCGTCGCCAGACGCATTCCTGCGCCTTCACCAATTGCTTGTCCGGGGGTGGGTAAATCCTCCGCTCAAGTCTGAAATGATTAGTAATGTCATGAAAGGATACCAGCCCATCTCTCGTGGACCTTCCCGGGACGTCCAGCTCACCTACTCGGCTGACGAAACCTCGAGCATTCATGTGAGCCGTCTCGTTCCCAGGGTTCCCAGAGTGTGCAGGCACCCAGACAATTTCCGTCTCCGTAATCCCTCGCTCCGTGGCCCGATTCAGCAACCGCGCCGCTGTGACAGATATTCTGCCCCTCGCCAAATTTCGGATGGCTGTTTTTGAATCGCTGAAGATCAGGTCAGCATTACTACTAGTCATAGCTAGTGCTATCGCCGCTTCCTCAGCAGTTTCTGGGGAGCGGGTTTTGACTGATCCAGAGGCGATCAAGCGTCCTCGCCCGTCCACCACCGCAATTGCAAATGCATCCTTGTCCTTATACTCGGCGACATCTACATAGACTGCCCCGTTGTACTTCCCGTACTTAGCATGTAAAGCTTTGGCTCTTGCCTTCCTGCGGTCCTCATGATGTATTGGATGCATGTTCTTGGGCAAAGGTTTTATGTACAAGCCCTTGTGCATTTCCCGCCTCATCTGAATTTTCGTGTCACCGGCTGGAACGTCAACTCCAATGCCGATCCTTTCCAATATGTCCCTTCCTGCTTTTGTTTTTGAAAGCCTACCGAGCTGCATCACCAAGTGCGCCTCCCGTAGTTCTTCTAGGGTGTTGTGCACCCCTAATCCCAGCAGCCTTTCGGTAGACGCATTTTGAGGCAACCCAAGGGCCGCTTTATACGCCTGCCTAATCATAGCCTCCACCTTTCCTTTTTCCGCCGCGTCCAACTTCAAATAAGGCGTCGCATACACTATTCTACTGAGCACAAATGCCTGCACTAGCTTACACAAGTCTTTTTCCTTAACACCTCTCTTACGATTGGCGATTCTCCTGATTAGCCGCACGGTAGTATTGACCGTATTTTTAAGCCTTTGCAAGGACTCGCTATTCTTCCTGTTAGTCTGCAGATACATACCCAGGATCCTGATCGTTTGGACCTCAGCGACCGGTACTCCCCCCACTTTCACCTCTAAAGGTGGTGGCGGCGTATAGTGCCTCGCATGTATCCCTCTTGGTTTATCCCTCAGAACAAAAAGCTCGGACTTGGGCTGAGAGCACGAGAGTCCTGCTTCCCCTGCTAGCTCCTCCACAATATCCACCGCCTGTTGTAGAGTTTCTTCCAACTGTGCGTCACTGCCTCTTGTTACCCATAGAGTAATGTCATCCGCATAAAATGTATGTTTAAGTCCCGATATCCCTTGCAGCCTGGGTGGTATCTTGATCAAGGCGAGATTAAATAGGAAGAGCGATAATACCGACCCTTGCGGTGTCCCCTTGCCCCCCAATGGGAAGGGATCCGATCTCATTTCTCCGACTACAATCTCCGCAGTCCTACCCTCCAGAAACGATCTGATGTACCGGAAGGTTCTACCCCCCGGTCCTATGTCTGATAGGTTCCTCAATATTGCCTCATGGGTAACATTGTCAAAGGCCTTAGTGAGGTCGAGCCCCAAGATAGCCTTGGTGCCCGTGCCGTACCCAGGATCACCCACGTCTTTTTTGAGCTGTAACATGACGTCCTGCGTCGATAAATTAGCCCTGAAGCCAATCATTGTTTCAGGTATCAACTCATTGTCCTCTACATAACCCTGAAGCCTGTTCAAGACCACATGCTCCATCAATTTGGCCAAGCACGACGTTAGCGAGATGGGACGCAGATTCTCAATGCAGAGCTTCTTCCCTGGTTTAGGAATAAATGTAATCCTAGCATGTTTCCACTCTGGCGGAATCTCCCCGGCCGCCCAATATTTATTCATCAAATTCGTGAGTGCCCCCACTGACTTGAAATCCAGGTTCCGCAGCATTTTATTAGTAACCCCGTCCGGACCCGCTGCTGACGTGGTACGAAGCTGGCCCATTGCAAACTCCACTTCCGCCACCGTAAAGTCTGCATCCAATTCAAGGTTTTCTTCTCCCGAGTAATCCGGCAAGCAACCGCCCGCCTCTCTGTTTATGTAACGACTTCGGAGTTCATGTATGAATTCCCCAATCGTGCCTTGATACCGATGCACTAGCCTAGCCATTTGCCCCTTTTGCGCAGTTTTGGTTGCGGCCGGGTCTAAAAGGTGCCTCAACAACTGCCATGTTTTTTTGCATCCGAATTGCCCATTCATCCGGTCACAAATCTGCCCCCACTGTTGACACTGCAATTCCAATGTGTAGGCTTCGATTTGTCGTTCTAGCTTGGCCATTTTCCTACGGAGGACACCATTATGCCTTTGTTTCCTCCACCTCCGCAGGAGACTCGCATGTGCTTCCCACATGTGTAACAATCTAGAGTCAGCCGTAAAGCCCTCCCCCTCCGTCGGAACCTCTTCTGTGGTACTCTTCACGGCCTGCTTGAGCGTGTCAATCCAGGCTCCTAAGTCCTCGATTTCCCCGTTCACTATGTCATTCCTGTATTGCCGAAATTGGTCCCAGTCCGTCACTCGAGTTCCTTTCACCGTGTCTTTGTGCTTAGCAGCACTAAATATCGTGGAAAGGATATAGTGATCACTTCCCAGTGGCTGTCCCGTGTTGGCCCACTGTGCATCCCTGATACCATTCACAAATGTGAGGTCTGGAGAGGTGTCTATGCTTACGCTGTTGCCTATCCTGGTATGATCTAGCGGGTTGTTTAAGATCGTCCATCGCAGGTCCTGGGCAACCTGCCAAAGCTTATTTCCCTTCGGGCTGGCTCGGATGTAGCCCCACTCCGGATGAGGCGCATTGAAATCTCCCACCACGATGAGTTGAGACCTAGCCGCTAGCCGTTGCGTCTTTATCAGAAGGTCTGGCAGGCCCACCCCCTTATCTTTTGGAGAAGAGTATACATTAAGAACAAATAGACTCTTATCGTCCTTTCTTTTGGGCAAAATCTCCAGCAGGACGTAGTCCTCCCTGCTGCTATCTATGGTATGGTGAATCACTGTGGTGTTGCGATGGACTAACACGGCCGTGAAGACGCTCAATACGCCCCCTCGATCAATCTCTGGTGGTGTAAATGTCTTAAATCCTGGTAATTTCACCGAGCCGCTAGCCTCCTGCAAAGCTATAATGTCCGGCTTACTATCCAGATTTTGTATGTGCAACTGCAGGTTCCCCCGCTTGCGACGGAAGCCCCTGCAGTTCCACTGCCAAACCTCAATTTGCTGGCGAGGGGCCATGGTGAAGCCCTAGGTTCACTAACATCGGTTCTTGGCCGACTACGGGAGGCAATCTAACCTCTAGCATAGCATTTAGCTGTATAAACATGTCCATTACCTGGGTCTGGAAACCCCGCATGTCATTGGTGAAGGCGTCAAGACGCTCCTCAATGTTGCCTAGTCTAGCTTCTATCCTGTCGACCCGGCGATCCAGCCTATCCTGTCTTTCTTCCAGTTTTCCTACTCTCTCCGCAAGGGTAAGCATGTCTCTCTTAAGACAAGTGACTGTAAATACTGGCTGCGGCGTGTCCGCTGCCGAAGTTTCTGCTACTCTCTTTGCACGAGCTCCCTCATCTGCCGGAAGTGGCCTTTTGACCATCCCCCGATTCTCCACTTTCTCCACTTCCATAGCTGTGTTATCGTCCACGCGAGAAGCGTTCGCCTGCGCCGCTTGCTGTGGGGCTTGGGCCAACGGCGTCTGTACCCTGTCTACTCTGCCGGTTTTAAGCGCGCGTTCCATCTCTGCTATCCTAGCTTCCATCTTTTTGATAGTTTCGGCTTGCTGCAGCACCTGCCTTTGTAGCTCCTTCTCTCGAGCAGTCTCATTTTGGGAGCCCGCGTTGGGCCAGCTCACCTTTTTCCTCGTGGCACTTGGGCTTCTTCCATGACCGGAACCTTGCCCTCCTCCTTTGCCAGGCTCGGGTCCGGGCAGTGGCGGGAAGGAAGCTGACCGGTCCCTGCTCTTGCTATCGCCTCTCGCACCGCTAGATGACCGCTTCCTGGGCCTCGAACGCCGCTCCTCCTTGCCCGTTTGGCTCTTGTCCTCGTTGCTCTGCTGCAGACCCGTCGGCTGCTGACCGGCTAGGCGAAACTTGCAGTTCCGACTTCCCGTGCTGTGCGCCCCATGACACACGATGCAGTCCGGCGTGCAGGTCAGCGACTCTCCCTCCGGTGGTGCAGGATGTTCTTTCCCGCAGCGGCGACACAAA
Organism: Amblyomma americanum; assembly: GCF_052857255.1. NCBI lineage: Eukaryota > Metazoa > Arthropoda > Arachnida > Ixodida > Ixodidae > Amblyomma > Amblyomma americanum. Next base: position 87,339,201 of record NC_135507.1, read on the forward strand.
TTAGTCTTCGGACGATAGCAAACGTCCGCCCGATGTCCCACTCGTCTGCAGTTATAGCAGGTCTCGACTAACTCTCTATATGGGATCACAGCGTACAGACAGTTCCAATAGATGACTTGCCGGGGAACGCGCTTCCCCCCGAACGTGATCTGAATCGCCTTTGACTTGCCCAAAGGTCTGGCATCCAAAATTTCCATGTCTTCATTCCTCTTCAAGAATCCTGCACGAATTTCTGCCAGTGGGCATCCGTTGTACGCATTGTAAATTACTCCGCGCACAGAATTCTCCGGCGCCGCCACGTACGCCGAAACCGCAAGGTCACGACCGCCCAGCTTGAGCGTCTTGACATTCGCATATGCCCCACTACGATTCATACACGGCGTGCTCACCGTCATCGTGTTGTTTCTCTCATTGACCCGCACCAGGTCTTCTTCCACCGCAGTCGCGTTCGTCAGCTTCGCTGCCGCTCTCAGGGCATATCCGAGCTCCCTCGGCGTCACTATGCTCAAGTCCCAATTCTTGGGCCGGCACACAACCTTGAAATCCTTGGCTGGCACCTGAAGAAACGGTCCCCGTTTCTTCCACACCGGCGCTTTCCCCCGCTTGACTTGGGCTGCTCCGTGCGTCGGGCGCCCGTCGCTGCCCGCCTGTTTCTCGGTAGGCCTACTCTGGGTGTGGTCCCCGTACACAGTCTTCTTGAAGCGATCTTGCGCCTTCAAAACCCAGGCCCATTCTCCCGCCTCGAATTCTTCGGGCGTTATAGATTCTCCCTCAACGGAGTACTCCATCATCTTTAGCCTCGCAAAGGCCCACTACCGCAAGGCACGGCCCTGGAGCCCGGCGCCGTAGGCGTCGGCTCGGCCTATAGATTAGGCCTAATTGTGCCGCACCGTGGTCGAGTACAAATCGTGAAGAAAACCCCTAAAAGGGGGAACACTTGCCAAAATATGGTGTCCACAGGTAGAGGGCAACTTCCTGCAGACGATTCCACAAAAAGCAAGACCAAGGCACAGCGCGTTCCACCGAAAAACGGTCTCAAGGCGGGAGCTCATGCGGAACACGTCCGCTCAGCCTCCGCTCAGCGTCCTTCCTCCTGCGACAAGGAAAAAGAGCTGTGTATAGCCAATGTTAAATGCGCCTCCACTTAGCAAACGCGCGGCTCGGCGTGTTCGCATCAACGTACCAACACGCTAGGCTGCATAACCAGCCCTACGAGGACTATCACAGAATTTAAAGGTATGCTGCATTAAATTGCGACTTTCTGTCTAATCTCCATATTGGATTATGTGCTATTATCTAAAGTTGCAATCTTTATTTAATGTGTTTTTACGCGGATGACTTTTTTTTTGTTGGTTTTGTGCGGGCGCGCCAGTTGCTGCCCGCCAAGGCGGGGGGCGTACGTGACGTCACACGTCTCGTGGCGGCCTGCTCCCATCGCACCGTGTTGGCATCGGTTGAGCTGTCGCGCCTGGAAGCTCAGAGTTGGCGGCATGGAAGCGTGAAATGGATAGAAAGTTACAGCCCAAAAAGTGACAGTGGGAGTAACAATTATATCATTCAGATATCGAAATGACCATGGACACGACTACGACCCCGCCGCCTCATCGAGCGACGACGAGTAATATGACCCAGGAGGATGGCTTATCGCCCAGACGCGCGCCCTTTAGTGGCAGCTGTGCATATTATAATACAATTTGATATGACCCCAGACCAGTTTTCCTGAATTAGGTATCAAAAGATGCCCTTTGCCAAAGATAAATCTAGGCACCACCTTCATTTATTGCTTCAGCCAAATAAGAGCAGGGGGGGGGGGGTGACAATATCTGAAATAGGACTTATACATCGCGTAAGCAGTGCGAACAGTGGAGTGCTCGACATATAAAGGCAGCTAATTTAATTGCATTGACATAGCGAAAAAGTATGCAGCACACATTTTTTTGTGACTAGAGCATTGTTACTACGCTGCCAGACTTCCATAACTCCCACGAACGGGATCTGGTACGCGATTCTCGTGGTATAGGCGTTTTAGTAAATTGTCTACGTTGTTGCTTTCTGATGGTTTCGACCATGAGCGAAGAGCCTCTCCGCTCATTTTTCTTATATTTGCACATCCTCTCATGAAAACACTATTACAAGATATGTTCATTTACTAGCCGTTCATGCATACACATATATTGCCTGCGGGCAGTTTGTTTGCTGAATGTACTGCAAATAAGGAATAAGGGAGATAAGAGTGTTTATAATCTGTATGACCAACCAATTAGATAGCATGTGGTTAAAAGAGAAAACCCCGGACCAGGACGAATTGTTCTTAAACTGCGAAGTTTCTGAGACAGCTGTACAGCTTTCCTGTGTAGCTGTATGGATGCACTTGAGTGAATGCCACTGAGCAATTACTCCCTTATTACAAATCTACTCCACCTTGGGGGATTCTCCTAAATATTTGACCAGACCCTGGCTTTCTCCACGGACCTGCGCCTGCCCAGATTCCATGCTTCAGATCATATCATTGAGATCTGGCGGGCACTCCTCGTTTTCCTCCAGGACCTGGAGGCGTCACTCGTCGGCGGTCGGCTCCGAGACGGCTACAAAAGGCGCACAGTCCCAACCTAGCTGCTCAAAACAGGCACATTTCCCCCTCAAATTTCCTTGATAATACCTCCACCCCTTCCACCGCAGTGCCCTCGCGCGTTCTAATGTGGAATAAACGTGGTTCTATTCATTCAATCACGTATTGAAAGCTAATGAGCAAATGCCTCTTTGTCTAAAATGACCGGATGAATTATTGGGAAGGGGGGGGGGGCTGTTGCGGTAGCAGTCTTTCGCCGCTCCATTTCGCTGGGCGTTCCTTCATCTTCTCCCACTTGACACTACGCATGCGCATACTTCACGATCTCGCAGTCTTTCACCGGCGGCGTGAAGCTTGGGCTCCTGCACCTCGGTAACCGTGCGCGCCTGATGTTTGGTGCCTTGTCCAGCACCGAGCCGGATCTCCAACTTCGGCTCACCTTCCCGGATCAAATGGTACGCCCAAACGTCCAGTGCATCCATCACATGTGGATACTACAGATGAAGACACAGCTTTAGACAATGCAATCGCGGAGGCTCGCCGCCGACTAGACGAACTCACCCAGCGCCGGGAACAGCGTCGTTCTCAATCCTCTCGAAGAATTCTCATAACTCGGGAGCAATCATCAGAGGAATCACCTAGGGTAAGCACTGGCCCACAATCAGGTGGCGACCACCTGTTAGCCGTGACTACCCCGACAGTGGACAAGATATTAGCGCTGATGAAGCAGGTGACATCCCTCATCGTGGAAGCTCTTCGGCCTCGTCATGGATAGCGCATCATCATCGGTGGTGGTGCAGTGGAACTGTCGAGGTTTCGCTAATAAGGCCTCTGAAGTGAACATCCGCCTTCGCGACGGAAAGCTGAGGGCATGGGCGTTCCTACTGCAAGAGCATAATGCACTCCCACGCCTTTCAGGTTTCTGCGCATACCATTCACCATCTATCCCTGATCGCCGTTGCACCGCCTCCTCCCTCAGCCCAGGTAAATCTGTAATTTATATTCACAGTTCAGTTCCGCACACACCGCTTGACCTTTCACGGTGGTGCAACACACGTCAAGAGGTTGTCGCCCTTCTCGTAAAACCTGCCCGCACACCCCTTATTCTAGTTTCTTTTTATAGTCGTCCTGGCTCCGCATCTCCCAATCTGGGATGGGTTCGTTTTCTACGTTCTACCAACTCGGGTATCCCTATTCTAGTTGGCGGTGACTTCAACGGCGCACACACTGCGTGGGGTTACCCATCGGATTCCTCAAGGGGTTCACACATCCAAGGGAGCTTTTCAGATCATTCCTTTCAACTTTTAAACCACCCGAATACTTCTACCCGCCCACGAGGTGGCCTGTATTCACCTGATTTGACTTGGTGGTTAGGCCCCGGAAACCCTCGTTGGGCTGTTGATTCTGATACTTGGGGTAGCGATCACAGCCCTATTTTTATCTCCCTCACGCCTACGCGTCTACGGAAAATACGCCGCACTGTACGAATAACATCATGGGATTCTGTACGCGCAGACAATCATTTATCTACATTCAACCCCTCTTCAGCATTGTCTACTCTATCTGATGTTCTCGCTACTCACACTATTACCACTACTGTAAATGAAGATGACCCAAACCCGGACATACATCTCTTGAATCTGTGGGCTCTTCGTCGCCAGGCGGATCTTTACGCTACTCGTCACCCCGATGACCCTTCGGCTCTTCCTACTCTTCACCGCGCTACCGCACGGGCGCGGCGCTATGCAAAGCGGCTAGGCAGGCCACGCTGGGCTGCATGGTGTGCCCGCCTGTCCTCTACGCAGGGCAATCGACATCTTTGGAGAGTGTTTCACGCCATGGAGCGCCCTTCTCAGGTTGCAGATTACACAGAGAGCATTCGCTTCGCGCTAAATGTGGATGAGGACACATTTGCACAACAAGCGGCCCGTCAATTTTTTCCAAACCATGACTGCACCGTTACGTCTCCACCTGACTTATCGGTAACAGAGCCCCCCGATGGGATTACTTCTGACCTCACCATGGCAGAGCTGCTGGCCTCCATTGACCGTTTAAAAACTACTACTACTCCCGGGCACGACGGCATACCTAACTCCTTATTCCGTAACTTGGAAGGGAGGGCTTTGGAAACCCTACTTGATACTTTTAACGAAGTGTGGCTTTCTGGCATCATGCCGGGAGACTGGAAGCATTCTATTGTGGTTCCAATCCCCAAGTCAGGTCAGCCTCCAGTATCTCTCTCGGCCCTTCGTCCAATTTCCCTTACCCCTACCATCTGCAAGCTTTATGAAAACATTCTAGCCGCACGCTTATCATGGTGGCTGGAATCCCATGATTGTTACCCAGATTCCCAAATTGGTTTCCGCCCACATATTGGAACGGAGGACGGCCTTGCTACTTTGGCTGCTGACGTGCTTGACCACTCTCCACAGAGTCACCTTGTACGAACCGTAATCGCTACAGACATAACAAAGGCATATGATAACATCCTTCACTCTGCCATTCTTGCCTCCCTTCAAACTCTTGGTCTCCCTCACCGGTTCCTCCTCTCCATTCACGCCTTTTTAGCAAATCGAACCTTCAGCGTGCGTGTCCACGGAAAGCCCTTTGGTAATTTCACTTCCAATAGAGGAGTGCCGCAGGGCTCCGTTCTCGCCCCCACATTATTTAATGTGGCTTTAATTCCTCTGGTTCGAGCCCTAGAGACCATCCCTTCTATCCGCGTGCTTGCATATGCCGATGATATCACCTTGTGGTGCTGTCATCCAGATGCGTCTATTCATCAGTCGGTCCTTCAACACGCGCTGGATGTATTGACATCTCGCCTCCCACCTTTGGGTCTAACACTCTCTCCTACTAAATCATGTTTCATTCGAATTGGAAATAAAGCCGCCTTACGGAAAGCTCCCCCTTTAAATTTTACGGTACATAATTCTCTGATTCCTCAGGTAGAAACTGTTCGTATTCTTGGTCTTCTCCTCCATACATCTGGGACTGGCACCCCGTGGCTGACAGCCACCCGTAAATCGGCTCACGCTACTCTAGGTCTGATTCGTCGCATAGCTATGCGCTCTGGTGGCGCACGTGCTCATACGGCCCGCCAGCTTGTGCGCTCTATCCTTCAGCCACGGATAGTATATCAGGCTCAATTTCAACGTCTCACCCGCAGACAGTGGGACTCCCTTGAAGCTATCAATCGTGAGGCTATGCGCGTCATAACATATCTGCCTCGTTTAACACCCATACCTGTGCTACAGGAGTTCGCCCAACTTAATACACTCAGTGAGATCATCGACCAACGGGTGGCAAATAGAGCTCGAAAACAGTCTCTCAAACTTCATCGTTTAAAGACACTTCCACCGTGGTCCTATTGCCAGCTCACTGACAATCGCCCCACTGTTTCCCCGTCGGTATCAGCAGCGTATCTGCCTGAAGGGTGCATATTATACACGGATGCATCTCATTCTGCAGAGAGGGGAGTTACTGCTGTGTATAGTCCATCTCATCCGCATCTCAACTCTCGCGCGACGTATACTGCGGATACGTGCACTCCCCTGGCATTGGAACTTCAAGCCATTTACAATGCCATTGCTTCCCTTCCGCTCGTTCCAACATTCAATACAGTTCACATTTACACCGACTCCCGCGCCGCCCTTAAACAGCTGAAGGCTGTTCGACGAACGTTCCAGATTTCACAATCTATTCATGTGCTCTGCGCAAAGTATCCATGTCCTGTGCGCATACACTGGATTCGCGGCCATGCCCAGGATCCACATAACATTCAAGCGGATGCTATGACTCATCTTCATACATTAGACGATCCGCCACCTTCCCCTCTTCCCCCAGATCCGTTCCTGTCCCACGTTTCCGATTCCGAAGTTCTGCGCCAGCGAACACGCGCTCTAATTCCTCCGTGTTCGCACCCTCTCCCCCGTAGTCTTACTCGGCAGGAGGAGGCATCCGTGCGCCGGATTCGGGCAGGGGCGGCTCTGACACCATCTGTCCGTCATCGGTGGCGTGCCAAAGATCTGCCACTACCTGACAGGTGCCCTCACTGTGGCGCTGCACCGGACATATGTGATGTGCGGCACTTGTTGTGGACGTGCCCAGCGACGGCTGCTATCAGAAAACGGCTCCTCAGGGAGGTGGGCCTGCGGTGGAACCGCGAAAGTGACTTCGTGAAGTGGACAATGGACAACCGTTTCATTAACAACCTCTGCGACTACCTCAGCGCAACGGTTCTTCACTCCTTCTTTTAACTTTCAATCCCGTGCATTCCTTCCCCCCTTTCCTTTTTCAACTTATGCCTCATGGCACACTTCTCGAATAAAAAAAAAAAAATCTCCAACTTCGGCTGGTGACCCGGGCAAAGGACGTCGCGACTAGGCACCACCAGGACGCCACAACCGGCAGCCTGAAAGCCGCCCGCAATGCTGCTGCGTAATTTCCCCTCATTTTAGGCCTCCGTATCAATAAACGTTTTCCACCACCTCTGCCCAAAGCTCTGGCCGCGGACGCGATCGGTGTGCTAATCTAGGCCGCGTGGTCTTGCGGCGTCATCACAACCTGCCCACAGGATTGCTAGCAAACTGACCACCGTGGCAGGAGGCAGTTCAGTCAATGAGTGGCCGCGAGAGGTTACTAAGAAAGAGGAACACGGCCGGATCACTCAGATCCCAGCCGCCATCGCAGTGCAGTGGCGCATCGCTTATCCGCAGCACCACTGCGCTAGGAGTGCTATGAGGACTCCCAGTGATCTATGAATGTAAAGCGGAGAATGACCAATTCCCCGTACATGTGCATTAGCCCATTAACGATATCGCCTCATACCCTTAATTAAGGCGAAGTTTAACTGTCCCTCCAATTTTTTTTTCCTATTTTATCCGTCCCACCATAGCATTTCTCTACCTCAGTGTCTCGAGCTCTAAGCCGAAAATTGTTTTGCGTACAACACTTAATTGTTTAAGGTCTAAGTGCTGGAAGGTAGCTCCGACTAACAATATTGTCATGCTGCCATACCAGTAGGTAATCGGTCGCTTAAAGACGGCATCAAGAGTCACATCTTTGAGGTAAATGTTGTGGTCACATTAGAAGCCGAATGGTACAAAGCTAGTTCGGCATACAGTCACCTTTCATTCACTTGCTCCTTTAACCCTTCCCTTAGTTCAGGTGTCAAACGATATATGAGACAGATAGTGCGCCATTTCCTTTCCCCCCAAAAAACCTATTATTATACAGTCACCGCTAAGAATTGGGAAAAATATTTGTGTACCTGCGTGTGTCGACCTTCTTCGGGTCGCACCAAAATCTTCAGTCGTAGTACATCTTGAGCACGGGCACTCCTATGACCCTGTCTTTTGAAAACCACGCGCCCCAATACTCGTAATCCTAGACGCATGCAGACACGCTGTACGAATTCGCATCACAGTTTCGCTCAGGATAAGGTGAGGCAAAAATGACGGGATTCTTTCACAATCAGCAACACAACTGTAAGCTAAAATGAACTGGGAGGTGAGTGCAAATTCATATGCACATAAAAAAGCATTCCATGGGCTAGGATATCAACTTCTTCCGCAGAGTGAATAAGCACCCCGCCCTTTCCTATCCTATACAGAATCAACCACAAACAGAGTCAAAAGATTTTATTAAGGAGAGTGAGCTGTATTATAGCGTAATCACATGACTGCTCTAACAGGGACTCTGGTAGGCGAGAATCAGGCTAGCGATGAAGTCAAACGATTTATTGAGCAATCCTATGCCAAGTAAAAACATATGCACTGTACTGATGGGCGACTTCAATACAAATGCAGGCAAGAAGCAGGCTAACTAACGGGCAGTGGGCGACTATGGCACAGGCTCTAGGAATAGCTGGGGGTGATAGTAGAGTCAGCAGAAAGAAAAAATTTACGTGTCACGAATATTTTCTCCCACAAACAAGAGAACAAGAAGTGGACGTGGAAGAGCCCCACTCTTCATAGACTACAAGAAAGCATTTGACTCGGTCGAAACCTCAGCAGTCATGCAGGCCTCATGGAATTGGGGTGCAGAAGAGCCTTATGCAAAATACTGGAGCCACAATAGTCCTCCATAAAGACGGCAATAAAATTCCAACAAGGAAGGGTGGGAAGCCCGCCACGGTGGCTCAGTGGTTAAGGCGCTCGTCTACTAAGACGGAGTACCCGGGTTCGAACCCGGCCGCGGCGGCCGCGTTTCGATGGAGGCGAAACACAAAAGGCGCCCGTGTGCTGTGTGATATCAGTGCACGTTGAAGATTCCCAGGTGGTCGAAATTATTCCGGAGCCATCCACCACGACGCCTCTTTCGTCCTTCATCCACTCCTTTATCCCTTCCCTTACGGCGCAGTTCGGGTGTCCACCGAGACATGTGAGGTAGTTACTGCGTGATTTCCTTTACAAAAAAAATTCAGAAGGGTGGAAAACCCGATACGGGATGTATTCTGAGGCATGGATTGGGAACAGTTGGGGATAAGTGCTAATGAAGAGTAGCTTAGTAATCTGCAGTTCGCTAATGACTTTGCTAAGTCACCCCAGTGGATGAATTGCAAATTATGATCTATGACTTGGGCAAAATAGAACGGTTGGTCTAAAATACCATGCAGGAAACTAAAGTAATATTAAACAGTCTCAGTAGGGAACAGCAGTTTGCGATTGGTAATGAGGCGCTGGAAGTGGTAAGGGAATACATCCATTTGGAGCAGATAGTGACCGAAGATCCGGATCGCGAGTGAAATAACTGGCAGAATGCGGAATGAGGTGGAACACATATGACAGGTTCTCGCACATAATGAATGGCAGTTTACCAATATCCCTCAAGAGAAAAGTATAAAACAGCTTTATCTTGCCGATACCTACGGGGCAGAAACGTGGAGGCTAAAAAAGTTTGGGAGACACCAATCTCCGCCTTTAGGGGTATTCATGATGTAGTTAGCGACAAAAAAAGACCAAAGTGAGAGAATAATAATAATAATTGGTTTTTGGGGAAAGGAAGGGGCGCAGTATCTGTGTCATATATCGTTGGACACCTGAACCGCGCCGTAAGGGAAGGGATAAAGGAGGGAGTGAAAGAAAGGAAGAATGAGGTGCCGTAGTGGAGGGCTCCGGAATAATTTTGACCCCCTGGGGATCTTTAACGTGCACTGACATCTCACAGCACACGGGCGCCTTAGCGTTTTTCCTCCATAAAAACGCAGGCGCCGCGGTCGGGTTCGAACCCGGGAACTCCGGATCAGTAGTCGAGCGCCCTAACCACTGAGCCCCCGCGGCGGGGTAAAGTGAGAGAGAGACACAACACGAGTGCTTTTTCGCAACTAAAACTTTAATGGAACAATACATTATATGTACCCATCTCGTGAAAGTGAATGAAAAGAATCATACACGATAGCATCAAGAAAAGCATACATGAGATGGGGGTGCCCAGTAACATGATAAATGGTGCAAAACCATCAAAACATCATAATAAAAATCACAAAAAAACGAAAAGCAAAACAACACAAAACATAGGGAGGGAAGGGACGGAATAAATCAGTTCTACATGTGGTCCAAATATGCCAGTTCTTTTGCTGTTAAATAAATTGACGGTGCTCTTATGCATGTATTTCCCTGCCTTGAAATATAGAAAGCCTCCGTGATTTCGTGGTGAAGTCGTTTTTCATGAGTTGATAAAATTTCAGCTTGCGCATAAAGGGGATTACATTTTTTCTTACGCACTGGCTTACATTCCGGGACACAATCGGGCTTACAATCTTTACATCCACGACAATATAAGGTGGGTATGACGCGACAACGGTTTCCTCTAGCCCTCGCAGACAAGAACACTGCTTCCTCTTTCACAGTCAAAATCAATCATCAAAGTCTACAAGACGCACGTATAAAGCCCCGCTGTAACCAACACGCACGAACGTGCCTGCATGGCGTAGCGGTAGCCTGTTTGACTCGCAGCCGTATGGTCAGGAGTTCGGTTCCTGTGTAGGCTACATAGGTGTTTTTACTAGGAATACAGCGATGAGTGCTTCGTAGTAGCTTGAGAGGCGACGCCTGTAGCGTGTGTCGTCGTCGGCTCCGTGTTAATGTAAGGGCGAGGAGAAAACATTGGAGGACTTCCATGCTTGACTTATAAATTGACGTGATAGTGTGTCATTTGGTGCGTCATCTGATGCTGATGAAAACTCTTTGTAATTTTTTTAAAGATTCTTTACTAAGACGACGATATACAGCGGTACTTAGCATCTGCAAACATTGGCTTTCCATTCTGCTTCCAGTCAATGGCTTCGGCCGATTCTTACGGCCCTGCTAGCGTGACAATGCAGGGAGGGGACTATCCCCTTCCATCTGCCATACATCCTCCGCCCCGGAGTAAACTGCTGCGTCGCAGTACACGTGCTCAGCGTCGGTTGAAGCAGTCATGACCTCCGCGTGCCGTGACGGAAAATCTGCGCGACGTTGCGGTTGGTTTGGGCCCATATTTCGCGGCACGGGTAACAGGCCCACGGCAGTGTTCCCCCAGTGCTGTGGTTTATCGGCGGCAGCAGTGACATGTCCCGCCCCATGTGAGCAGGCAGCTGCCGCCCCTGTCAGGTGTGTTGGAGGCGAGGTATATGGCCGGCATGCGCGGTTCTTTGGTCTGGCGGATCGGGGGCAGCATCGAATAGCTGTACAGCTGCTCGGCTGCCGCTTTCGGCGCCCGGTGATCAAGTGCCTCGCGATGAGGAGTCTCCACTGGACCGCGTACAGGTCGTAGAAGCATGCTCTTGAGCACACGAGACGACAACAGGGCGGTCGCGAGTTGAGCAACGCCAGTGCCTTGCCTCCCATTCGAGAGATGATCCTCCGGATGAGCTGGAGCTTCTTGTACACACTAAACAAATTCTCACCCTTAAGGGTGCAAGTCAGTTTGTCCCCGGACGAACACCCTTTACACCCAATTGGGTGCTTGAAAAAGGGCGCTGAGAAAGGGTGCAGGGGTCAGGACTCTTAAAAAAGGGTGCACAGCAATAATAATGATTATTATTGGTTTTGGGGGAAAGGAAATGGCGCAGTATCTGTCTCATACACCGTTGGACACCTGAACCGCGCCGTAAGGAAAGGGATAAAGGAGGAAGTGAAAGAAGAGAGGAACAAATAGGTCCGTAGTGGAGGGCTCCGGAATAATTTCGGCCACCTGGGGATCTTTAACGTCCACTGACATCGCACAGCACACGGGCGCCTTAGCGTTTTTCCTCCATGAAAACGCGCAGCCGCCGCGGTCGGGTTCGAACCCGGGAACTCCGGATCAGTAGTCGAGCGCCCTAACCACTGAGCCATCGCGGCGGGTAGAGTGCACAGCAAGTAATTCAAAAGTGGTAGTAGTAGCTCTATGTTCAAAAGGGTGCAAAGGTTGCACCCTTACTGAAGGGTGCTAGTTTAAACATAACACCCTTCAAAATGGGTGTTGGAAGGGTGCTCTGCATTGATTCTTCGAAGAAACAAAAGGCTAGGATTGATGCACGACAGCAAATGTGTCCATATACGTAGAACAGTCGAACTGCAGACAATGCTGGTTGACAGGTAACTGCTGGCAACTGATATTTGGACCGATATCCGCGCATGTCACTTGTCACGCATTGCATAATGTTCTATAGCGACAGTTGTTTGGATCGCAGTGCATATCTATACAGCATCATTCGAGGGCCCCTTCATGCACACATGCATGTATACCATGAGCTACGAAGGCTGTGCAGCCATATGTCTGAGGAGCCAGAGCTGTATCTTCCGCACTCCTATGGGGCTTACTGCGTGCTATAGCGGCAAGAACCGTATACGGTTCTTGCCGATGCAATAGAGCGTAATTTTGTACTAGAACACGACGCGCATGCGTAGTCAGGACTGCGAAGAACACGGACGTGCAATCTGGCTTGAGCGTCCTCGCCGATTTAGGCGTTTAGTCCGTCGCAGCCTCCGCAGAGGAAGGACGCTCGTGACTCGATTGACCAGTATGCTGTGAGTGGCGTGCTGGGGCCTCCTCAAAGTTGTTTCCGTCGGTCGCTACGCTGCCGTTGGCTTGGGAAACTTACCGGCCGGGGAGCGTCGACGTATCACCTCCAGTCCCGCGTTGCCACGTGCGGGTGGAGCTCGCGTCAAACTCATCGAGTAACAAGAGACACCTTTAGCATACCGTGCTAATGTTTCCGGAGTGCCTAGGGCACGCGCGTCATCAGCGCGCATGCGCAGATCGCCTTGAGAGCGCCAGCTGCGCGCGCGCCTGCCGCATTGGGACCAATCAGCGTGTACGTACTGGCGGAGGGCGGGCTCCCGATATTCAGGTAACGGGCACAGAGTACAATTTATGCTGAATGTTTCCTACGTCATGCAGAAGCTCAGGCGAAGGACATGACGTGTTAAGAGTAAACAGAGCTCGCAAGCGGCCTAAGGACAGTAAACAAACTTAGAAAAACAATCAGTACTCTAAAAAAGTATCCTTCCCATAATCTGTTTTACCTCACGGACATATAACCAGGCATTTATTCGCGACATTCAGTACTGTAAACGTCCTGAATCTTTATAACTACAAGTAAAATATTACAGAACTGAACAAAAATACCACCTAAACACAATTTACCACTTAACCCGGCTCCAGCATTTCCAGAGTCCGTACCCACAACTTCACAAGCCACACTGGACTTTACCTAATTACGGCCACCAAACGCTTAGTGACTCTCGGTACTTTTAAATAGATTCTTTGATTCAAATATTGACATCCTTCATGTTTATTTTTTGACTGTTCGAAGTTTCATCATTGAAAGCGTTCCAACCATTATTGATCATGAGCAACACCACCACGGCTTGAGTGTGAAGCCCTGTATTGTGTGTTATTCTTTGTATTTTCCTTTAGTTTTTCTACATGTAGGTAGATGTATGTGCACAGTGGAAGTGTGCCATTGCTTCAAAGGTAGTGAGAACCTGGTCAGACATTAATATTATTGTTATTACTGTTTTTATTATATTTTTAGTTTTATTATGAATATGAGCCGCTGCGGTGGCTCAGTGGCTATGGCACTTGACTGCTGACCCGAGACGTGGGTTCGATCCCGGCCGCGGCGGTTGAATTTCGATGGTGGCGAAATTCTAGAAATCGGTGTACTGTGCGATGTCAGTGCACGTCAAAGAGCCCCAGGTGGTCGAAATCTCCGGAGCCTTTCACTACGCTGTCCCTCATGTCCTCAGTTGCTTTGGAACATTAAACCTCATAAACCAAGGCATTATTATTATATTTTATTATTACTATAATTCCTGTTATTAGTAGTAGCAATACAATTCACCAATGGTGTCATAGAGCAACATTTTTAGAGTTTGGTTTTCCATCTTTTCACCCCCTTTTCACCCACACAGTGGTACTATACGGCATTTCTGGTGCTCCGATTTTAAAACTGAGCATGTTCCTCAGCACCCGCTTTGTTAAGTCTCCCGTTTTTGGTTCCCTCGATCAAAGACCAGATACGGCGAGGCTAGACGCTATGTAAAGTTTTCAATGACTTGCCGGATGAATTTTTTTGCTACTTTTATAAATGTGCTAAAAAAATCTACTTCATTTGATTTGAATACTGCACGCTTGTATTTCATTTACGTGTGTGTCTGTACATTCTGTTCACCTGTCAGGAACATGTGAACTTTTTGTCGTTAAATTGTTTGATGTATTCTGAGTGCAAAAAAAATTTGTTGCCGCTCCAACTTGCCGGGCCAAGTTCCACAAGCCGCTACTGGCGTATAAGAGCCATGATGAATATTGTAATTACCTGCGGCGGCAATGAAAATATTACATTTTTTTGCAGTTTCATACCGTAGGACAATCCTCGCCATTCGAAATATGGGGCTTTGTAGTATACTGCGTAGTTTTGCTCGAAAACAGGGCACGCCACAGCAAAACCCTTATAAACACGTTTTATTGACAGTCTACAGATCTACAGACTTCTTATAGACTCTAGTGCTTTCCTATAGATATTTCTTTTTGTATATTAATAGTCTACAGACTGTGTAAGACAAAATTCTATTAAAGTGCATGGCCATACATCTATAGATTATCTATAGACTGTCTATAGGGTTTGTATTGCCTACAGACTGCTCTCTAAGGTTTGTCAATAGGGACTCTATAGACTTTATAGACCGAAGTCTATGGACAGTCTGTAGACTGTCTAAAGAAGTTTTTGTTAGGGAAGCGTGCTTTCATTACGGGAGGGTGAGAAATTGCACGTTTTGACAGCCAAAATGGGGGGGAGGCGAGAGAGGGCTAGACGCTGGAAAAGCCCTGTGTAAGAGCATCACCCAGAGGTCACGTTCAGGGGCACACAAGAAGTGAATATTGTTTTCTTATTTCGCCTAGTAGGTGCGGCGGGGCGTCTCGACGCGCGAAGGCAGTCTGCTCAGGCCTCCGCTGAGGTAGTTGTGTGGCCGCACACCCGTGATGAGGATCTGGCGCCGCGCCAGCCCCACGAAGATGTGCTCGAGCGTGATGTCGCAGACCGAGAACTCCGGCAGCTCCTGGTTGCTCTTGAAGGCGACCATCTTGGTGAAGAGCTCACTCCAGCTCGTGTACGTTTTGCCCACGCGGAAACTCATCATCCCCTGGGGGAAAAATTGCCGAACGTTCATCATCATCATCACCAGCAGCAGCAGCCTGACCACGCCCACTGCAGGAGAATGGCTTCTTTCTTACGCCTTTCCAATTAACGGTGCTCTTTGCCAGCTGCCACCACCGTATACCCCCCCCCCACCTAACTTTACCCCCCCCCCCACCTAAATTTCTGCCGCCACTGCTACGCTTGCCTTCTCTTGGACTACAATCTGTTACTCTTAAGGCCCAGCGGTTACCTTGGTTTTGCATTACATGCACTGCCCAAGCCAATTTCTTCCTCTTTATTTCGACTAGGACGTTAACCCTTCAGGTAATGCGAATTTCATTCAGGGACCCAGTAGGCATTGAAACTCTCTTGGACGTCCTGTGGACGTTCAAAATGTCTCTAGGGCGTTTGCAGGACGTCCAGGGAAGGTTCAGTGCTTATTGGGGAGCGCTGGGGTTGTGCGGAATGGTGGGGCCAGTCGGAGTGCTAGTAACTCTGGGTATGAGGGCACACGGTCGCTTATCCATTCATACATATTCACGGACCCATCTATATGAAACAGGATAAAGTCATCAGTAACGACATGGTGTTTGGACCAATCAGTGACTGGAACTCTAGCTCAATTGCGTGTCGTGTTGTCACGGTGCCATGCGTGACTTCGCTCCATTCTCACCAATCATACTAACTTTTACACGAAGCCATGCGTAACCTAACTCGAATGTGGCCAATCAGCCACGCTGTACCAAGACTGCATGGGTGACTTCACATTGTTGCGACGAAGCAGCGTGACGCTTTGCACCTGCTGCGTTATACGCCGACACCGACGTAGCACAAAATTCACCTAACGATTATGGTCCTCGGTAATGCGTTAGCGCAGCGCAGCTGTTATGGGTGAAATGAAATCACTACTTTGCGCAGGGACGGTATTTTCCCGCATAACCATTTTAAGTTATTAATGGTCATTCTTATGTCAGTGCCAACGTTCTTGCTTTTTTCGGATATCGACGTTTAAATCACCGATAAGTAGCATGGAGAGAACACGGCCCCTTATGCAGCCTTGATGATGACGTACCAAATCTGAGAATAAGAGGCACCTGAGAGATCACGTGAACGTTGACGTCAGGTTCCTCAGAACTAATGAGAAGCGTCGAAGAGGCCACTGAGTGATGATGTGAAAGGTGTATAATCACGTGATCGGCTCGTGATCACGAAATGCGAGTGACAATGATGTCTTACTCAAACGACGCCGCTCACGCCTTGAGTGAGCCATCAGCAGCTGCGCTGCGGTACGAGAAACGTGGTGTTAACAGCTGTCGCTGTAAAATTCGGCGGACTTTTACCCTCGAGGTAATACGAATTTCAGTGACATCTGGGGTTTTGCGAAAGGCATGATATCAGTCCGAGTGTCTGTTAACTATGTGTATGGGTGTGGGATGCGTGCTGGGCTTATGTCGCTATGTACACGTAGAAGCAGTATTAAAGGGAACGTGGGAGCCCGCGGCGATGCGGGCCGATCGAGTACCAGTGGCTGTTATAAGAACTTCAGGTAAGCCCCTTCGCAGGCAGGACAATGCGTGCGTGCAGTGTTTAGGGCAGTAAGAATTTTAAAAAGTATCTCTGATTTCAAAAGCGGAACGCCCACTGAGAGAGTCATGGCTGTCACGGATAACGGCGGTAGTTGTGGAGTGGGAGGGGGGCGGGGGGCGACTACAGCAACGATGATAATGCCGAATGAGGCACAGACAGCTATTGCTGTAATAGTTCGCAACAGATCACCGCGCGAGCTGCCCAGGTCAGGCTTCCTTTCGCATACGTAGGCCCTTTGTTTTCGGGTTGAGGCCAATTTTCTCAACCAGAACTTATTGGATAAACGTTGGGCCCGATTTTTATTTAAAAAACACTTTCCCGAGCATGTAGCTTCAGTATGCAATTAATCGCTCTAACTGGCATTATAGAAGTTTGTGTATAACTATTAACTTGTGTACAATTCAGTATGCTTGCCTTATTAAACTGCTGGCGGTTATGAACATGTACTCTTGTTCCTGTTTTTTGAAAACACCATTTGTACCTGAATTTCAAGTCGAAAAGAACAGACAAACTTCACTTCTGAATCATGAAAAAAAAGCTGAAAAAAGAGAAGGTCTATGAATAATATGCTTTCTGTTTAAAAGTTAATTGCGACCACGAGATATTGTGCTAGGCCGCCGCACAGTGGAGTGCTATACTGTCTCCCTTGGGAGGAGGGCTACAGCATAGCGAAGATGCGCGAAGAAGATGTTTGGAGAGCAGGTTTGCTCTATGACCGAAATGCAAAGCCCAGGAGTGAATCCTGCGGCCTGCCCAATTTTGAACAAGACCGTATATTCAATAGCGCTCCCTCGACCGACCTGAAAACTATTCTTCGCCATCGAAAGACGTGCAGAGATAAATATGGTGCACGGAGCGCAGGCAGGGCCCAGCAACAAACCCCGTGTCCTGGAAACTTTTGAAAAATATACGACACGATCAATAAAGTAGCACTAAGAAGGATATGATAGCCTGCATATGCTTCCTTCCCTCGACAAAGTTGGAGGCCTACGTGCGTTTAATTGGGCACCATTTCGGACCCAATTCTCGCTTGCATAGGCACACAGGTCATTTACTGCTCGCAGGTTGTGTGGTATAGATATGGGTAATTACAAGACATTCGGGTGAACTGGTTGCTTAGGCTGCGCGGTCAGTGTGCAGTAGCTTTGCACCTCAACTCTTTCCCGTTATAAGAGCAGGTGTTGAATGGTGTCTCTGCCACAGCCAGGTATTGAATATGGTTACGGCCTCCGATCTCTGTGGATTGATCACAGGATAGCAAGCTTGAGCTTTGCGGAATCAAATTTTTCTCGGATAGAAATTTATCCCATCGAAGCCTGGATGTAGAAGCCTGATTCTCGTAGGAAGGATAGAGGCAAAGCCTGTCGGAGATCTGAAGGCGAACCACGCAGGTGTCGAGGGAGTCATTCTCGAAGGCGAAGCAGAAACATTCGGAGAGAAGTTCTGAACAGCGTAAAAGGCAATAGTAGGAAGTGCGGCAGCAACGCACCAGAAATATCGACAGGTTGGCTGTCGCGTATCCTCTCAAGTAAATACCATGAAATGAAGATCCAGCGCATTTCCATTCCGTGAACGATACAGTGCGTCAACTGCAGGTCTTGTCTCGTGGCTGGTGTGAAAGCTTTTTAAGCGCAAAGCTTCACTATACGCTAGGTAAAGCAGCCCAACCACCTTAGCCGTGTATGACAATATGTGGCACAGTTGTGATGTCGAGCCCCTGAAATTGACCCATGACCTTTATTTGACCTCTGACCTTTGACACTGGGTGACGTTTGGGTCACGTTTGACCTTAAGAACATCCAATGGGGTGATGTGAATCCACGTGATGACATCCGACGGGGGTGTCGTAAGACCATGTGATACACGTCACAGCCATGCGGTGGTGTGGGTATAATAGAACGGCTGTCGCGAGCGTGTAGAGGAGATGCCATGGATGAGCCTCAAACGCTTAGCAAGCGTGCTTGCTTTTTGCTGAATTCCAGGAATTCCAGGGTTGGCCAAGTTAAGCCACTGCCAATTTTTTTAACTGGCGATCTTTGCTTCACAGCTCCTCATAATGCAATCTATATACAGGGTAACACTCACCGCGAGCGGAAATAGTAAATTATTTGCAGGGTGCGGTAACTGCTTGTTCAAACAAAGAAAAGTAAAGTACAATTGGCTTGTATTGAGTGGCTTAAACAGCGATTTTCGCTCCCATCTCAGAAAGCAACCCAAAAGCCAACACACCCCAGGAGAAAATGACAAACGGTTTACGTGGCGTAAATATTGAAGAAAAAAAATGACTGAAGATGTTCAATTAAAAATGGAATATGTTATCTTACGTGTTCAAAAGCAGTGCTATAATGCATGCGCCGCACAGAATCGGGGAGATTTTGATTCTTCCTGTAAACAAAAGTGACATGAAATGGCTGATAGGGTACTGTACTATACAACGTTACTACATAACACCCATTAACAACTGGAACTGTTCACGTCATAATTGTTCATTACGCTGCTGATGTATACTGTACCGGCCAGTGTTTCTCTGCTTTTTGTTTTCGTGCATTGTTTCTAGATTACCTGAGGGTATTGTACGTGCCAGGCCGTCATCTTGCTGTTTTCTCCATATGAAAGGAGTCGGGACTTTGTCGAGCTGTTTCACGCCAGTCCCGCACTTCTGCTTTCAAGAGGAAACAGCAGCTGCTTGATTAGTATAAGCGCACTTAGCGAGGAGAACCTCGCTATAACGAAACGCTTTGTAATGAAATAATGGATATAACGAAGGAATGACGATTCCCCTTGGAAGGTCGGTCAACACGAGCGATAACGAGGCTACGGCTATAGCGAATAATCACCAGGCCCCCTATAACTTCGTTATAAGGTTCAACTCCATAGTTATGAAGCCAGAAGGAAAGAAGGGAGAAGAATATATCACAATGGGTGGAGGTACGCGGGGTGCACCTTGTAATTGTAACCGAAGCTGCGCTGGTGGAACTCCTCCTGCATCATGTCTACGAGGATGCGCTGGAACTGGTAGTCGAAGCGCCTCTCCGGCGGCAGGCGCAGAGTGACGATGTAGCTGCGGCCGTACTTCTGGTTCATCTGGAGCGCGTCGCCCAGCGCCTCGATCTTCCCGGCTTCCATGACGGCCACGCGATCGCACAGAACTTCGCAGTGGGACATGCTGCACATACAAGCGACGCGACGGTTCCAGGTGCGTTCCGGCACATCGCCTCTTTTCAAATGGGACGGATTCACAAGGGTTCGTCGTGGTCAGTGTAGAGTCATATTGTGGCCCTTGCAGTCAGGACCTGCCTGTTGCATTTCCCGTACTCAATGCCCTTATCTGTGCTCTCGTTTAGCAGACAAGGTTGAACCACCGCGGTGTTTAGGACTCACGGCGTTCGTCCACTGAGGCTAAGGCTGGAAAATGGAATCCTGGCCTCGGCGGCTAGATTTTGATGGAGGCACAATTCGAGAACAGGAATATACAGGTTCAAAAACGGCAAGGCGGTCAAGATTAATCCGGAGCCCTCCAATAGCCATGTAGGCCCTCGGGACAATAATCCCGTGGGCCTACATGCAATAAAAGACGGTAAAAAGGGAATGAAGTGTACAGAGTCGATCACACTTGTCTAGAGCGCTCGGGCAGTGTGCAGCAGAGCAAATGAAGTGAAATCTTTTCGCACCTGCTTTGCTAGCGGTAAAGCGCTGGTGCCTGTGAGGTTCACGTGTCTATTCTGCTGCTCTCCAGCGCAATCATTATCAGTGAAAGTCAATACCTGCTTTAGAATTCTGCTTTATTTTCCCCGGATGGAACCTATCGAGCACTCTAGACAAGTGTGATCGACTCTGTACTCTATAGCACTCCCTTTTATAAAAGGAAGTATTGTATAGGACAGCTTACTCCTTTTTAATCGAATATAGACGTATTAATGTTTAGAGTGCACATATCCTATCATACCGTGCCGTAAATCTCCCGTGAAGGAAACTTTGCGGTGGTAACCATGCGTCGACGGACGCGGGCCTTACCGGTGCGAGGTCATGATGATGGACATGGCCTGCGCTCCCTTGAGCACCTGCACCATGCGGATGATCTCGTTGCGGTAGAGCGGCTCGACGTCCGAGTACGGCTCGTCCAACAGCACAACGGGCGGCACGCCCATCACCGCCGCTACTATGAGCAGCATCTTCATTTCGCCGTGGCTGCAGCACCATAGTTTTCAAGCGTTGAAGCCTTTGAGGCGAAGTGTGTGACATATGAAATTACAGAATCCTTATGTCGGCCCTGTATATACAGGGTGCTTCAACTAAGACTACACAATTCTCAACGATAGGCTTTTGAGTTATAACAGTGCTTTTTTCGGCATAGCATTGTCAACGGTGTAGTACATCAGCATACAACTAAGACGTGCTAACTAGCAGGTGGTTAATATTGAATAGTTAACTTTTAACTATTACTGTTAGGCTTCTTAATTATTGAGAGGCGTGTATCCCACTGTAAGTAATATCCATATCAGATTTTAAAAATTCCAAGACGCGGTCATTCTCGGCGCTGTGGCCCAACAAATCATGGCTACATCGCGCCAAAATGCATGCGCTTTCGTGAAGCTTGCAGGCAAAGCAACCTCTCCAGTGCACATAACTCGTCGAAATAGTCCAGATTTGTTGGACCACGGCGCCGGTCGAGGGTAACTTGCGCTTTCGAAATTATAAAATCTGATATCCATATTACTCACGGTGGGCTACACGCCTCATAATTAAGAAGCCTAACGGTAATAGTTAAAAAGTTAACTATTTAATATTAGTAAAACAGCAGCTAGTTAGCACGTCTTAGCTGTATTCTGATGCACTACACTGCTGACTATGCTCTGCCGAGAAAAGCACTCTTCTGCCGCAAAAAGCCTCTTTTTGAAAATTGTGCAAAGTCTTAGGTGAAGCACCTTGTATATCCAAACGTCTGCTGTCACTCGACTTCCGCGTTAACCCATTTGTTTACATGGTCGGCAGTTTCAGTTGCATCGCTAGCTTCATGCCTCTTTCTCTGAGTCTAGAATATGAATTCTCTATCGTAAGTTATTTGCGAGACGTCAGTCACAAGTGTGGTTATATTTTACATGACCTTGTCTGGCGGTAGAGAACGAAACGAGTGGAATGTGCAGCATACTTTGTAGCCGTGCAAAGACATGCAACCTACTGACACTAGAAAACGCCTTCCAGAAAACCCGCAGAGAAAAAAACAGGCACTATTAGGATAGGCCGAAAACATTTAAAAGATCTCTAATCCAAAAGGTCTCGAATAATTTATCTACGAAAACAGTTTTATTGAGGTGTCAAACCGTGGGCATAAACAGCGACTGCACAGCTGATAAGATCAAAGTTTCAAGGTACAGAGCTGCAGCCAGAGGCTAGAAAAGTATTATATAATCTCATGAATAAGCAGCCTTAGTAACCACTCGAGGCCCACTGTACAGTCTTCGAACCGCTTTGAAGAACTGCAGACAGTACTGCGGTCACCTCGGCCATTGCTCGGCCATACTTGCAATGTCCTATACCCTGATACTGTAACAACTGACAAAGTCGCGAAAACTTGCCTCTGCCTGCACCATGAGTCCGGGCTTGTAAGCACTGAATTAAAGGTCACGAATTATGCTAAAGATACGCTAGGGTTGCCGAGAAAGTCCATTGTTCATCATTTTCATCATCCTTCATCGTTTTCTTTCTGGAATAGCTTACCAGTGGAATTTAAAAACACAAGTCCGATATATATGGATACAAAAAGGACCTGAAAAGTCTAATTGTTGATAACAATTATTAAGCTGGTTTGCAAACCTTACAATTAACTGCACAGGGTAAGAATAGCGCTTTTGTGAACTGTGCATTACATGTTCCAATCGCAACTTTACCGATTACTTTTTTCTTGATTGTTTCTTGTTTTGTATTGCATAACTTCTTTAACTATATACTACTTGTATAAGCCTATGTTTGTTTGCACATACCTTCTCTTTATTAACTGTACCGCCGCCTATAGCAATAAATGAACAAATCTTCATTGTGTTTTATTATCGTTTCTGTGTATCATTATTTACTACAGTTTCACTTGATATAGGAGGTGCCAATACAGTCGATCACTACGGGACCTCCTTCTGTATAAATTTGTCGATGTTATTTCTTTTCTGTACCAACAAATTAATTCTAATTCTGATTGTCAAGACGACCCAAGGCGGCACTTTTGTGGTGTTGCGCGAAGCAAACAAAGGAGCCGCTGCCATTATAGGACTACTGTTCTCATATATATATATATATATATATATATATATATATATATATATATATATATATATATATATATATATATATATTGCCACTGCATGGTAAAGGCTGCAAAAGCGTGAGTGACTACTACACCTATCGAGTGACATCGTTACTTCAAGATCAAGAGAGATGCATCACATAAAGGGCTTTGTATGCGGAATATACTGGGCGTCTATTAGAAATATCATTGACGAGTTTGCACGGCGCACCTGCATTTATTAATCATCTGGTCTTCTTTGAGCCTCCCGACGAGGGACAGTGCGCCCAGCACAGCCTGGCGTCTCCACAAGACACCGCGCAGCCTGGCCATCAGATCCAGCAACTCGCCCACCGTGAGTGCCGGCATGTTCGCCTCGCTGATGCCGTCCGGGGCGTAGCCGATGCACTGCTGCCAGGCGCGCAGGTCCACGCCCAGGGAGAGGGCCGCCGTGTGGGCTCCACCTCCCGTGGGCACCTGGAGCCCCACCAGCACCTCCAGGAGCGTGCTCTTGCCCGAGTTGTTGATGCCCACCAGGCCGAGGCACTCGCCGCGATTGAGCAGGATGCTCACGCCATCCAGGACCTTGGCCTAAGAGCGCAGTGCACGGGCGTTGCCACAAGTGACGCTGAATACGATAGCGCTGGATGCAGTGGCGGTTACGAGGAGGAATAGTGAAATTGAAAAGTCCAAGAATTCTTATCAGCGCTGTACAGTGGTTGCTACAAAGACCATGCAAGTTGCCGTCTACTGCGCGGAACGCAACGTGAGACAATCCAGGCATTCAGAAACGCATGCTGACATTGTTAGCACGTGCCCCATGGCAACAAAAATGCGCACGAAATGCTGTGGCAATTTTTTGTATAAGTTTTTTCCGGTTATATTTAAGCCTGATGCTCTGACTTAATCTGAAGCTGTTTTGTCTTTGTTGCCTGCCCTCCATCCGCCGCAGTGGCTCAGTGGTTAGGGCGCTCGGCTACTGATCCGGAGTTCCCGGCTTCGAACCCGACCGCGACGGCTGCGTTTTTATGGAGGCAAAACGCTAAGGCGCCCGTGTTCCGTGCGATGTCAGTGCACGTTAAAGATCCCCAGGTGTTCGAAATTATTCCGGAGCCCTCCACTACGGCACCTCTTTCTTCCTTCTTTCACTCCCTCCTTTATCCGTTCCCTTACGGCGCAGTTCAGGTGTCCAACGATATGAGACAGATACTGCGCCGTTTCTTTTCCCCCAAAACCAATCATTGTTATTGTTATTATTATTATTATTATTGCCTAGCCTCCTCTTGTCAAGTTGATACCAGTGAACTCTCGCCACCAGCATTGTGCGCTCACCTGGGTGATAAAGCCTACGGCCTTCTGCATGTTGCGGATAACCATGGCAACGTCCTTGAAAGCCTTGGTTCGGCAGACCTGGTTGACTAGGTTCCCTTCCCTCTCGACTTCGGGGTCCATGCTGACGGCGACGAGCCGGGGGCCCCTCTGCTGCTCGGGTGCCTCGTCGGACTCCTCGCCACCATGAAAGCGGCGGGCCAAGTACCTGCCCGCCGACCAACACGGGTTAGGCAGCCACAACTTTTCCATGCCCACGTTGGTTATCCATCGCACAACTTTTCCATGCCCACGTTGGTTATCCATCGAAATCACGTATTATGCGACAGCACAAGATCCCCATGTCCCCTGTCCACTGCCGGTGTCACACTTTGCCACCTGCCTGCAAGGTTGGCAAGTGGGTGAAAGGGAGAGAGGGAAATCCCCCTCCTCACTTGTATGGTGTGTGCTGTCGTGCATGGCAGCTCACAACTAGGTTCTTGCACGTGCTATCGCAATCTCACAGCTAATCGTAATTAGGCATTCTGAATTTGTTTTTTAGACGCAGAACGACAGCACAGGAAAAAAAACTTTGCAGGACAGAGCGCTAACAACTCGGGTTTTTATTGACAGACCATTTGATTTTATACAACAGCTCTTATCAACAAAGGGAAAGAAAAGAAATCGCACAAAAGACACATCAAATTAACTGAGATCCCTCGAGGTGGTTTGCATAGTTCCAATGCTGTTGCTGCGCAAGATATTTGAGTTCTTTTTAAAAAAAATAAAACTGAGAGATTGCTGACATACGTGTTGCCAGCTTTTTTAATCTGACCAGCTTCTGTTACCCCTCTGCCTAGTTGCGTCTTGGACCTGCGCAACACTGCGGTGTTGCTCAGGTGCCAGAGCAGAGCGCAGCACTGCGGCGTTGCGCTCTATTCTGTCAGGTTCGTTTTTTCCTGTGCTGTCTTTCTGCGCTTCAAAAAAAAAACAAGTCCAGTAATGCGCCAACAAGCCTGTAAAAACGTCCTCGTAATTAAGCATCCTGCAAGTGTTTCTTGCATCGTCCAAGGACATGTGTCCTTATGTTTCAGCTGTTATGCTGTGTGTGAGGCACTTTACAGGGCTCCACTAGTTTGTGGAGTTTAGTGCTGTGAGAATACTTAGGGAATTGGTTCAGATGAAACTGTTTTCTATTCCCTTGTTATCAATCCAAGAAATTGATGTGCACTGCCGTATTCTTATTTTCTTTCAATTAATTTTATTACCGCCATTTTGCTGCAAAATGACGTGCACCAAGAAAACTGAACACTGACTGTAGTAGAAAGTCGACGCCGACTAAACAGGAGGTTTCTACACCAATAAAACGGGTTAATTATTCATTGTTTGGTGGCATACGGAGTGTGCTGAACAGGCTTAAGAATTTTTTTTGTCAGGAATTCAATGATATATAAAGCAGCGTTACATTTCACGAAAGTTATTACTGACAGTGAAGCTGTTAGGGGAAAAGACGGAGAATGTTTTTTCAGCACCAGTTACAGTAGTGTAAATAATTTTTCAGGACTCTAGGACTTCGCGTACTGCTATGGCGTGCTATATACTTTCGAATGAACTGTGCTCTTATGATTTCAAAAACAAATAAAATTAGACTGACGCACTCCGCGTCCAGTGCGGTTCTGAGCAAGGCTGTAGTAGTTACGAGTTTGTCAAAGCATCAAACTCAGTTGGCTTCCTGCGCATCGTTTCTTGCGTACCATTAGTGGCTGCGCGCTCAGATGCGTATAGTAAAAAGCCTTATAAAACCGTCGCCTAGCCAGAATTATATCCGCATACTGCACCTTTGTTGTATTACGTTATCATTAGAGGGCTCTGTGCAGCGGAAAGGGCGAGCTTTCAGTGGCAGGTGTACCAGGCGGCAACCTGCCCACCAGGCTACGATCGAGCTTAGCTACTACTTATACGAACTTAGTATACCGCCACGGATATAATGAACCTTATTATCCCACCTCGGATAAACCGAACTTTCGCGTCTGTACCTCGGATGTAATGAACTTAGTGTGTTGACATCGGATACAGCGAAACTAAATGTACCACCTCGGATATAATGAACTTTAATGTGTCAACATATAGGATATAACGAAAGTTGGCTGCTAATGCATTGAAACGATCCACTGCGGATCACCCGTTTGTGTGGATCGCCTCAGAATATTTTATTTCTGCATGAAGCTGCCGATATGATCGTTCACAATCATTTGTAAGTTTTCTATTAGACGCCGCAATCCGATACCACATAGATTAACTTTCCATGCTTACTGTCTGAGAGCTATTTGTATATTTCCTGAGGTCTCCAAATAGCAAGTTCCTGCGCGGCCGTCGAGTTATTAAGCCTATTTTGTCACGTG
This sequence comes from Amblyomma americanum, assembly GCF_052857255.1. NCBI lineage: Eukaryota > Metazoa > Arthropoda > Arachnida > Ixodida > Ixodidae > Amblyomma > Amblyomma americanum. Next base: position 87,365,951 of record NC_135507.1, read on the forward strand.
CCGTTCAAAAAGAGTTCCATAAGAGAAAACACGTCTAAAACCTTAAGAACTATCTTGCTCGCAAGGGTTGGCCATCCAGTTTGAGGGCTCCTTGCTTTTAACATAAGCTCGTCTCAACTATCCGACGTCCGGTGCTCACCAACGCAAGTTGTAGAAGGCCTGCGCATCCGCCAGCGAGAGTATGGCCAGGTAGAGCGTGCCCTGGATGACCATGCTTACGGCCTCGTAGAAGCCGGTCTCGTGGAACGGCTGCAGCGGGTACAGTAGGCGGGCTGTCTTGTTTTCAGCTTTTGCTGCGATGTACACGGGCATCATTATGGTCGCTAATAGGACATCATGCGGGAGCGCTACCGATACTGCTTCAGGCTACTGCGCCTGTAGATGTGGCGTTGTAACGTGCACAATGTACGCCGCTGCATGGTTAGCAAAACAGGATGTATGACTATGTTTCTCATTACTGCGTTCCTCAGCACCTCTTTTTGCATCAAGCGAGGCTAAATTCTAAAAGTGAGTTCGCAGTTCAAACAGAGGCGTCGAGTAGTCACGTGATCTTTTTTTAAATTTTTTTTGAGTAGTCACGTGATCTTCGAATGATAAGCTGACTTGGACGGCTGCATCCTCGCGTTGACGCCATGGAGCAGGGTCACGTGTCCTGCGCTGGTCACGAACATCCACGGATACAGCGGATATGATCTTCTAACAGACCCGCTGTAAAGAGTTCTGTGCAAAACGCAAATACACTCCGCATTTTTTTAAACAAAATGTGACGCCCTCTAGAGAGTGCCGAAAATCCGTCTGCTACTGGTTCAAAAGAAACGAACGAGGGATATGCAGGCGCAGACTGGTTACTCGGGAAGCCAGCTGCGTCTGAGTGACAAGTGTGTGACTGACAGCTACCGCCATCTGTCGCATGCGCCTGTCACTAACATGAACTACGCATGCGCAGTAAGAGCAGGCGGTTTCATTTTCAAGCAGTAAAGCTGAGAAGAGGCGCGCATATGCGCAGAGCGGCCTTGTGAACAAAGGAGGAATAGGGCGTGGGATGTTGGTAACCAGTACTGCCATATATATATATATATATATATATATATATATATATATATATATATATATATATATATATATATATAAACGTATTTGGTTGCTAGAGGTAAAATGCAAAGTTGAGAAACGCTTCATTTATCTATAGATTTATTTTGAGCCGAACAAGTCATGAGAAAGGAAAGGCTGTGTCCGAAACGTCGACTCAAAATAAATCGATGGTTAACTGAAGCGTTTCTCAACTTTGCACATATATAACGAAAAGCGTTCAGCTTAAGTTAGGGACAAGACAGCGAGCCATGGAAAGGAAAATGATAGGTGTAACGTTAGGAGACCAGAAGCGGGCCGAGTGGGTGAGGGAACAAACGCGTGTTAATGACATCTTAGTCGAAATCAAGAGGAAGTAATGGGCTTGGGCAGGACATGTAATGCGAAGGCAAGATAACCGCTGGTCCTTGAGGGCAACGGAGTGGATTCCAAGAGAAGGCAAGCGTAGCAGGGGGCGGCAGAAAGTTAGGCGGGCGGAGATGAGATTAGGAAGTTTGCGGGCATAGGGTGGGCGCAGCTGGCAAAGGACAGGGTTAATTGGAGAGAAATGGGAGAGGCCTTTGCCCTACAGTTGGTGTAGTCAGGCTGATGATGATGATAATATAAAGGTATTACCAAGTATTTACACTGCACTGGCTGCAGATCGTTGTAGTAGGCGAAAAATTAAAGCGCGTGCAATTTGCAGCCATGTACACTAACACGTTCGACATCTGCCTTTCGATATGATAAAGCTGCGAATGAATTAATCCCGAGTGAACATAGGAGCAACTCGGCTAATCTCCCGTTAGTTCAGAGGAGCGTCGCTCAAGCTGCTGCCAATGGGAGGGTGAACTTGGCCAAACCTAGCACAGCAACAGCACATGCAGAAAAAAAATATTGCCGCGACTGGGTTTCAAGCCCGCAGCGACGCGAACAGATCACTTTACTGGCCACTGCAATAGGAGAGGTGGAGGACAAAAACTAGAAGCACAAATACTGGGTGTGTTCAGTATAGGAGAACCCGTTGGTCGCCATCATAATCCGGCCCCCCTCAACCAACGATATGTGGTTGAGGAGACTGCGGCTATGAAGGGTTGCCTCCCTGCGCTCATAATGTCGCATCGGGATTGCTGTCCAAGTCTGGGTTTTCTTGACAATCCCAAACTGCATGGAAGTGTGTGCCAACTGCTCCACAGAACAGGCAGGACGAATCGTATGTGTCTATCAAGTAGGGATTGGGCAGAGAATTAGTTTGTTGTCGCCTAATTATGCGCTGTTGAAATTTGCTAAGGGTTTTGTGAAAAAAAGGATATTTCCTACTTATGATCTTATAGTAGTCCGTAATTTATTCGTAGCTTAGTAAGGGTGAGGGGTTGTTTAACACTACGCTATCGCCGCAGCCAGTCGCACCTCGCGGCATACTGCAACACTCTTCTTCTTCTCCTCAAGTAATATGGCACATACCCACGTGGGGGGGATTGGCCAAGGTATAGAGTAGAATGCCAATGAAGCATTTGCGCGGGGAAGGAAACGTCAGAAGACTGAATCAAGATAAAAAAAATTGGAAAAATAAAATGAATTCAAGAGGTATGAGTCATCCGGAATAGAATCAATGTAACCTTTTTTGGACATGCGAAAGAATTTTGTATATAGCTAACAAGATAATCGATTAGTTGCACTTATGTAATCGTGAAGTTAGCCGCATACACTGCTTAACGGGAATCCCTTGGCACTCGCACCGAACGATAGAAGAACTGTAAGAGACAGAGGCAGTCCTAGTCTCGAAAGAGGAACCTCCAGATATTGCTTTCTCTGAACCGCGAACCGCCGGCAAGAGAGGAGAAAATGATCGATTGATTCAACTTGCCCACATGATACAAAAAGGTTTGTCGCAGCGAACCCGCACCTGCATAAGTACAAGCTTAAGTGAGGGATTCTACATCGCAGGAGCGTCATGGACACTTCACAAAGCCTTGACTTACACCACCGGATATTCCATGGGTACTTTAGGTGTTGAAAGTCCACGGTATTGAGCAACGGATCACTCAAAGTGGCTGAAATATGTTGGAACCGCTGGAAACGTGAAGCTGCTAACAGAATGAGGTGAGGGACGGGATATATTACAGGTGCGCTGAGAGCTGACCTTGCCAATAAATCAGCCACCTCGTTAAAATAGACGCCTGAATGCCCAGGTACCCAGACCAAACGGATCTCGCGCACTGTGCTCAGAACAAAAAACCTAAGTGAACGAGTCAAGAAAGGTTTTTCCGAATTTTGGAGAGAGACAATAACTGAAAGGCAGTCTGTGAGAATAAGAACCCGTGCGACATGTCTGGGAATTTTGAGAAGAGCCAAACCAATGGCCAAAAACTCTGCGAAGAATATAGGAGTATAATCAGGGATACGAACGGAGTAGCTCCAAGCTAGATCCTGCGAATATATGCCAATCGCCGCCTTCTCACAGCTGCCGGAGGCATCAGTGGAGAGAACAGTATGATGTGGAAAATTCTGTAGGTGTTCAGAAAGAAGACCATTTAGGGTATGTGCGGGCATATGCTTCGCATGGGACGAGAAAATAAAGTCGTAATAGAAGACGGGATCAGCCTGCGTGTCAGCAACTCGTTGCAAGGAGATCAGATCAACCTGAAGCGGAGCTAACAGATTCTGTGTGAACCTAACTTGCGGAAGCTGATAACGTGGCCAGTGATTAGTCAAAAAAAAGTGTGGTTGGGATAGAAAAATTGGAATACTAACACCTGGGGCCGGGTCAAAAGACTTGAGGAAAGTACGCACTGTTAGAAGTTGGAAGCGGGAATAGAGGTTGGGGATACGGGCTTCCAGATAAAGGACAGCGTTGGAAGCTGATTTTGGGAGCCCGAGGCATAGCCGTAGGGCACGCCTTTCCAGTAAGGCTAATGGCTGCAGCTTGTAGTTCGCGCTACCAGAGAACAAGGGGCAACCAAATTCCAGAATCGGTCTCATATAAGCCTTATAGAGCAACAGTAGCGTGTGACGACGCATGCCAAACTTTTTATTTCCAACTCGGGTCAAACGACCCAGTGCACGTTCCCCTTTAATAACATTATTCTTAATATGGTGTCGCCAGTCCAAATTTTGGTCATAAGTAACACCTAGGTATTTAACCGACTCCACCTGCGGAATTGGAGTGGAGCGGTAGGCTAGCGAGATGTACATAGGAGAGTCGGGTGGAAATACCAGCACGCCACATTTGCTGACATTAAGTGATAAATTGATGTGGTCCAACCAGACTTCAACAGCATTCAGATATGCCTGCAAATACCCGTAGAGCACATGAATATCCTTTGCTGATGCGAAAAAAGCTATATCATCTGCGTATACATAAACTGTAACGTTAGGATGAATGGGGATGTCCCGAACTAATATGTTGAAAAGCAGTGGAGAAAGAACAGAGCCTTGCGGCACACCTCTTGATTGACCATAGGTATTAGAACAAAAAGATCCGTCTGTACAGAAGAAAAATCTATCTTTTAGAAATTCACAAATCCAGGCGTAGAGGTAATGCGGTGGTTGTAGTTGAGCAAGCTTGTTAATGAGGACTGTGTGCTCCACGCTGTCATAGGCCTTCGCAACGTCAAGCGTCACCAAGGCCGAAACTTCTCTCTGGCACATTGAGAGTCGTATTCGGCTCTCGAGATCCACATGCGCGGACCATATGGAACAACCGCGACGAAAGCCAATCTGTGCGGGGCTGAGGCCGTTAATGATGAACATGCTTTGTGAGGCGACTGTGTACTACTCTCTCTATTAGCTTTACTAAATTTGAGGTTAAAGCAATCGGCCGAATATTGTCTAATTGAAATCCATTGTCTGCATTTTTAAAAGTAAAATTATTTTCGCAATTTTCCAACTGTGAGGAATCCGAGAGGTTTCCAATGACGCATTTAAAATATCTAGAAGGTGAGTTGGAAAGTCGTGCGCTAAAATCTTTAACATGCCCACAGTAATCCCGTCAGATCCCGGAGCAGCAGAGTGCATCGAGGAAACAATTTGCAGGAGCTCCGACACGTCGACCTCAGGATAGTCCGAGCTGGGGGTGAGAGTGTGCAAAGGTTCTGCTTTCTGTACCTGGAAACGTAAGGCCAGCCCCTGCGCGATGCGTTCAAGGTTTTGCTTAGCCTCCTGCGGAGACATTACCATTGACCTTATGCGATTGGAGGCCGGAGAGCTGTTATTCTGCGCCATGAATCTCGCGCTGCGCACTGCTCATCGTCGTCTTCTTCAACTTCCTACCAGTTCCGACTGGTCTAAACTCATGCTTTTGCACATCTACTCTGTTTAACTACGTTAAAACCCTACCACGTTTTTGAAATCTTGGCACAAGTTACCTAAAACACCCTGTAAGTACACTGCATACGTGCACTCCAGAAAAGTCGTTGAAACTCTATCGTCGAAAAGCGCCAGGACATTCTTAGAAAGCGCATTAACAGTGATTTCTAGCTTTGAGCATTGGTTCCCCGTTGGTTTTCGCTCTGTTGGCCAACACGCTGCATGATGACCACATTCAGATGTCCCTCACCTTCGCAGCAGCACGATATGCGCTCGTCGAGAGCGAAATGGGGCTCCTGGCACGCCTCTTCGAGCAGTTCCCCTCCGGTGAGACAGATGGCGTTCCACCTGAACAGCAGGATGACCTTGATGACGCCTCGCACGAGGGAGTACGTGGGGAACCAGCGGAACACGAAGCCCCAGAGGACGAGTCCTGGTGAGCTCGTTGTCGACGGGTCCTCCTGCACAAGCACCTGAAGGATCTCCACGCCTATGGATCCCACCATGCCTGTGGGAAAGAACGGATAATGTGGCCGCGTGGAGGAGGACTGTCTGCTTGACACGTGCGTGGCATCCCACATTGTGAATATAATAATGGCACCGGAAAATCAACGTCTATTCGCGCATGCAGAGAGGGCTAAATTAAGCGGACGCTGAGGACCAGTGCGTAAAAAGCGATTACTTGACATTTTGTCACGGTTGGCATTTGTTCGGCAGCGAAAGACGACTTGGTTGCTGATAAGATTAGAGTTAAAAATTAAACACTGTTTTCCTGCCACTCGATTCCAACTCGTGACGTCATCAATGAAGAGAACTATGTGATGACAAGTGTTAAGTCTCAGAGATCGTCGGTTAAAAAAAAATGGGCGTAGACGTAACCGCAATTCAAGAAAACAGCGTGTCGTAGCGATGCGTGTATTTCATTTTAGACTCTTTTCTAGCCTATTCAAGCTTTTTTGGTAATACTAGCTTTCGTCATTAGAACGCGGCATTCAGTCTGTATCAGACAAGTTTAGTTTGTCTTGTGCCACTTCAATGAAACGACTTATTTTGCACACACACCACCTGAACTAACATACCCACTGCACTCTGCTGCTAGGTCAATCACACCTAGCATCAATCACGCCTAGGTCAATCACACCTAGGTCAATCACAGCTAGCAATCACACACCTTTCAGTCTTATCCGCTGTTGCCCATCGCTTGTAGTTCGTAACTTTTTTTTTTGTCGCTGCCACCTGATGATGACAGCGGCAAACGGTGTAAACTGGTGGTAAACTGGCGCTGGGATCACTGACGGATATAATGGTCTTCCATTTTAGTCAGCATTGCAGGTGCCACGATTCCTGTTATCAGTCCAGCGGCATAATCTTCTCATTACGTCTCTTATTGGGTACGACGCCTTTAAAACACCAGACGGTTTACACATGAATGATTATAAATCCAAACCGTAAAACATATTCAAAATCCGCTTACATCACGCCGCATTCATTTCCTGGAAACATTCAGGAATTTTCTATATCTGGTACATATATCTTCTTTTTATTACCCCTATCTGCCATTGGAACTGCGGTCGTTGGTATCCTTGAAATGAGTAGTATTGCGTGAAAGCGGTCTATATGGCATCGATGGCGCCATGTTTTCCAAGTCAAATGAAATGCGCCAGTGATCCCCACAAATGGGACTACCCGCACAGTCCTCAAACCAGAGCGTAAAAATAATTCTTCATCGAAATTCCTTGCTTTGGAACACATAAAAGCCACTGTGTTACAGAATAGCGAGCAAGGGGCTTCCTTGATATTCTACACACAACTTCATGCTTAGGTTCGGTGCAGCTTGGCGTACCTACAGCTGCTTTTTATTACTAAGTTCTTCGCGAAAACTCACCTGCGAGAAACAGACCCAGAGCCAAGAAGGAGAAAGCCCAGGTAGGGTCCCGGAAGAGTCCCGAGAACAGGTACGTAAGCGGCATACTCGAAAACGCGTTGGCCACGAACAGAGCCAGGATGGCCACTGCGTACGGTCAACAAATTGAACGCTCCCCCTACAGTTACTGTTTGTGGGCTTATGCAACAGTTCGAAGCTACAGAGCACGAACCACATTTCATTACCGCCAGAATTAGATACTGCATCCGGCTTTGAGAATGATAGCAAGCAGCGAAGACAGCGTGTAAACTTGAGATCCGAGGAGGGACACGTCTATAAGTACAACATGGACATTGCATCACAGCCAAACCGCCCTTCGAGAATTTTCCTTCGTGTTGTGCCCATATAACACTCGCACAATGGTCCGTTATTTAGAGCACGCCGTTTGTGAGGCAAGTGGTTAGGCAACGCACCTTAAGCGCCCGTTCATGGATTGAGCGGAGTTCCACACGCAAACATGAGCGTGACTGAAGAAAAAGGAACGCCGACCAAAAGGTTGTTGTTTAAAACGAAGATGTTTCGGCTTCCATACGGAAGCCTTGATCACTCTCAAGGCTTCCGTATGGAAGCCGAAACGTCTTCGTTTTAAACAACAACCTTTTGGTCGGCTTTCCTTTTTCTTCAGTCATGAATCTTCTACCCGACCAGACGAGTTTTCGTCAGACTTTAGATTTCATTTAAACATGAGCGTGCCACGCGGGCGCATAGTGATCCGCCGCTTGCTCGCAGGTGGCGCTAGAGTCGCATGCGCTGTAGCGTGCCGAAAGCCGGCGCGGCGCTAAATAATTTAAACCTCAACTCGATGGACGCTTCCGAGGCGTACACGCGAAGCGCCTAAGCGCACGAACGTCAGGAAAACCGGTCTGCGCATGCGCGAGCAGGGCGCAGATATCTGACAAGTCAGATATTTGCGCCCCGGCGCGTGCCCGCGGGCGTGCGCGCCGGAAGGGGCTCGCCGGTTTTTGACCGACGTGCACCAATGAGAGCGCAGCTCTCCCAACATCCGGTACGGACTTTTTCGTGCCGTTTCTTGGAGGCTTGGAGAAGTAACCCTTGTATTCCATGACGCGTAACTTTGTGCGTGTTGTGATGCTTATTCAACGCTCTGAACTCTCAATTTCGTTCGCGAGCGGCGGCGCCGGGTCGGAGAGAAGAAACTGGAAACCTCACTTCTCGCCTGACCAATTCGTGGCGAAGCGAGCCTCCGCTGTATAGCGCGGAAGGTCGAGAGAGCGTTTGTAATGGTACAATACGTGTGTGAGCGTGCCTGCTTTGGCGACGAATAGACGCAGCGCGCCCTGTATATGAAGGACGTTAAGCGTCATTGGTCAGCTCGTGCCATAGTTCTAGCTTTGAAGAAGCGTGCGCAAAATCATAACATCTGAAGAGCGGTGTTCAAATTTCGCATTTCGCGGCGCCTACCGTACCATGGGCCAGTGGCGACACCCAAAAGATGGCGTCCACATGCAACCAAGAAGGTGGCTGTTAAATTAATGATCGGTCGCTCGAGGTCGCTCGGGAAGAGCAACCTGGGCCGCACAAATTCCACCGGTGGCAGCACCTGTCATCCCAGGGCAGTGGTGCACTTAAGCGACGCACCACGACGTCTGGAGTGGTATGAGTACTCCCAGGGATTTATGAATGTTAATACAGAAAGACCAATAAAAAAAGACGAAGACCCACTAGTCGCGACGGCGACTGCGTAGAGACATGCAGAGGTAAAACTGCCAGCTTCGTGGAATCGGGTTACATCACGCCGCAGCGCGCGGCGACTGCGTTCACTAAGTGAGCGGGTGGGATTACATCTTCTCACACTCCACTAGTCTTAAGCGTCTCTGCCGACTTTTGTTTTCAGAATCACCTTTAATGACATGCCTCGTCCAATGTAATCACACTATCGCCGGTTTTTAACTGACATACTTGCGATGTATTCAAACTTCGTGATATTGCGATGTTTACTGATGTTACGCGTGATTAGCAGGAGAATATCGTGTGGCCTCTTTCTAGAGTCCATAGAGAAGATAAAGCAAGAAAGAAGGTTATGAAGTCAGCGCTACAGGCGTATGCTCTAAAAGATCAGTCCGAAGAAGGCAGCCAATGCTGATCTTCTGTCAGTTTTCAAATGATGGACATTGTTCACTTTAGAAGTCAGGATAAAGCAGATTACAACGAGTTGTTAGATTGCATGATCTTTTATAGCAATTGGAAAGCAAAAGTACACTCCCCTCAAAAGAAACAAAAAAAACAAACAAACAAGCAAAGCGGGATTAAAATATGGAGTTCCGGAGCTTATATGGATTCACGGGCTAACACTCGTTCCCTGCGCACAATGTACCGGGTGTGGACTGTGTTGCGGAAGTCACCTTAAGTCTAGCAATGACCTAGGCCACCCATGGAGCTGATGTATACGTACAGTGGTAGCCGACCGTGATCTGCATGTGGCTGAGGAATATTATGAACGTGAGCAGGAAGCTGTTGCACAGCGCCATGATCATGTCGAAGAGAAAGTGGCCCATCCAGTAGAGGCAGCCCGACATGCCGGTCATGAGCTGCATGTGCTTCAGCCCGCTGCTCCACTCCACCATGGGGGCGAACACGTGGCTCGCCGCGTACGAACTCAACGCCAGGGACACGAAGAACGAGTAGAGCAGGCACGTGATCAGGTTACGCGTCGTGAACAGCTCCAGCTCGTGGCCAAGGCGGTTGTGACCTGCACGCCACGGGCACTGAACTTGTCTCACCATAGGCAAACTGTGTACTGTGGGTGGGCCACGGGTTGGCAACATGTTAAACCCCTAACGGGTGCATTTTTGGTAGGAAATGGCACCAAAATAGTCATTTAGTGCCCGTGCTGCCATCTGTCGGCAAAGCAAAAAAATGCTTTGGACGAGCCCCACTTGCCTTCTATTGGAAGAAGAGCGACAGAAAACACATGACAGGCTGGACTCGTCATGAGCAAGAAACGACAGTCGTCGTATGGCGATCCTGACTCGTCCAAGTCTTCTAGGCGTTTAATGCAGCCAATGTGGTGATTCTTTTTAGTTTTTTTTCGATTTGAATTTCTCCTCTGTGGCACCAGCGTGTGTGTCTGTTTAAGTGTCGTTGTAGTTGGTCCACAGCAGCCACCTGTATCTTTCTTCAACTAATCTGGCGATATTAACCTAGGGCCATGCTACAAGCAGCAGAAGAAAAACGATGCCACGAGCACTTGCGTTCGTGCGATAAAAATTAAAGCAAATTTAATAGTTTAGTTTATGGGGGTTTAACGTCCCAAAGCGACTCAGACCACGAGGGACACCGTAGTAAAGGGCTCCGGAAATTTCGACCGCCTGGGCGTTCTTTACCGTGCACTGATATCACACAGTACACGGGCCTCTAGAACTTCGCCTCCATCGAAATTCGACCGCCGTGGCCTGGATCGAATCCGCGTCTTTCGGGTCAGCAGCCGAGCACTATGACCATTGAGCCACCGCGGAGGCAAAGCAAATATAATGACAAAAGATGTTCTAAGGAGACTAAAACATCTTCCTAGACAACAGGTGAAAAGCACCTGGCTAAAGTTATCAATATCAGTAGGAAATATCTTCTAAAAAGACGCCATTCGATTTCGTGTTCACAAGGAGACGGCGTACGCCCACTTACCAGGTTCAAGCATGAGCTTTCCATAATTCCTCTCGAACTCCATCTTATGTATGCGGTTCTTGTCGACGAAAGGGGAGTTCACCAGAGTGATGAGGGATCCCTTCTGGCCCGTGAGGTTCCTCAACAGCGCCGTGTGAAGCATGTTCAAGGATAGCATGGCACTGTACGGGCACTGGCCGTTGAACCAGGCGTAAGCTCTGCACAACATAAAGAATACGTGCATTATTCTTCGAATCGGGAGAAGTTCAGGGGATGCTATAGGCACATGTGACTCTGCCTAAACTTATGTGCCACGTGGGATAATAAAGCTGGATTTGAAATCCCAAGTGTCGTGGCTGAAATCCTGCGAGAACTGGAAGCAACTGGTTTGAAATACTGGATGAGGTCTACTGCAGTGAAAAGAGGGCGGCAAACTACGCAGAGGATGGCGTATACAACCGCAGCTGAACTCTCTGCCGTTCGATGTGTATCTACACCCTTTTATTTCTCTTTACTTTGCCTCACCTCTTCCAAGCACTGTTACTGCACAATCTAATTTCTGTCGCATGCTGCCTCCGTATTCGTTTGCTTTTCGAAACTGCCCATTTTTGTGCTCTTTCTAACGAAACACGCCAAGCTCTCTCGGTTCTTGAAAGCAAACTGCGCCATGAAAGAAAGCGAAGGGCAAACGCAAAGAAAAAAGGAAGAAAAAGAAAGCGAAAGAAGGAAAGAAAGGAGAAAAAAGGTAGAAAGGAAGCTTTACGCGCAGTGAACAAAGAATTCGTTTTGTATTTCATCCCGCTAAGCAATATTTGTGGCACGAAATCATCTCAGCCTTGAGGCTGGTTCACATGCAAGAGACTGAGCGATTGAGCGGCGCGTCGCATCGAAAATTGCCAACTTGTTGGAACCTCGACGCTCATCGCCGCGACGACACAAAACAGGTTTTTGTGCCGCTGCGGCAGGATTCGCTAGCGTTTTTACTTGTGTGCGAAAAAGGCTAAAAGGACGCCTCCTCTGCCCTTTACTCTTTCTTTGGGGAGGACGCCACAAAGGCTCCGTGCTGCAGCTTGTGGGGGCTGCGCCTCCTGAGCCACCCGATCGAGTGCACGGCCGCTGCTGCCCCTTTGCTCATTGGAGACCTGCCGTGTGATGCGATCGGAATGCGGGCGGCGCGCTTCTTGGCTTCTTGTACTACTCCGAACGGGGAGCTCTTCTGAGCACCGATGTCAATCACCGATCCTTTCCGTCCTCCCTGCTTCGGCCTGGCGTGCCCTTTGGGTGACGTTTGCAGCGTTGTAACGGTGAGAGGTCGGGACCGCGAAATGGAGGGGTAGACCGCCACCCCCTCGGGCAGCAGAAAGGTGTGTAGTTTTCTCACCCGGTGCCCTGCCCTTTGCCGGAGGATCAAGAACGCGGGTACCTAGTATTTATGCTCGAATACAAGCCCGAACGCAGTCTGTCGCCGGCAGGAGTGGCGCTGACGCTCCAGGTGGGTAGGGCCCGATTTGGCTCGTATTCCATCACCACCGGCCAGTCCCGGTGGCGACACACGAGGGGCCATCGACGTGCAACCTGTGTCTTCTGGGTGAGCTCATACCCCATTTTCCCTTGAGTCGCGAGCGAGGAAAGGTTGGCTGTGCGGCTCCCGATCGCCCTTGGCTCTGCCGTGGTATTCGTGTGTAGCCCTCCCTCTGCACGCGCGGCCCCACGTGCCTGCTTTCGGGTGCTGCGGCTGGGCTATGGCGTACTAAGGTCTGGGTATTCGTGTAGTGTTCTGTAATGCAGCTTACTGCGTAAAAAACACTTGTGCTCTTAGTAAACTGCGCCTTCTTTCCTTCGGAGCGAAAGCGTCTGCGCGCGGTGAACGCTAGCTGTGCCCTCAGCTTGCTTTGACCAGAACCCGCATGATATGTGCGAAATGCTCTCTAACACGCCATCATTAGTAACCCCGCAAGCTGGACAATGGGAACATAGATAAACCAACGTTTTCTGCTTTGGACCTAAGTTGGTTTATGCTACCGATGATAGTATGTCCCAGTCCACAACAGTTCTATAACCAGAGCTGATAATACTGCCCTTCTGCTCCGGAATTCAGAGGCTGGCGCTTAACCGCTAATTCTTCGCGAAGCAGCGCCTTGCAAGACGTTCATTATTACAAGTGGTGGAGGTGCCGATGATCCCCTCGCCCTGGAGCTTCGCAACCTCGCATTGCCTGCCACCTCTGCAATGCCTGAGATCATCACCCAAACTGCATCACCGCTTCCGTCGGCTGTCTTCTGTTCAGTGCAGTACTCGCTCAGCGCAAGCCTGGCTCTGACGAATACGTTGTCGTTTACGCCAGCCGGACACTCACAAAAGCTGAAGCCAACTATTCTGTCACCGAGGAGTGTTCAGTCACCCTTTGGGCGATCGACAAATTTCACCCCTACTTGTACGGGCGCCCTTTTGACTTTATCACCGATCACCACGCCCTCTGCTGGTCGTCGATCCTCTTTGAAAGATACCTCTGGTCGGCTGGCGCCCTGGGTTCTGTTACTCCAAGAGTACGACATTCTCGTTGTCTATCGTTCCGGCCGTAAGCATGCCGATGCTGATGCCCTCTCAAGTTCCCCTGTGTCATCTGAGGCAGTGCCTTGTATATCCGCACTGAATTCTTTGACGTTTGAGTCCGCTGACATGTCTTCCGAGCAACGCCGAGACCCATGGATCGCTTGCCTCTTTGATTTCTTATCTGGCCAACCGTCTCGACCTCTTTCCCGTGCTCTCCGTCGTCAGCCCCACCATTTGGCCATCAGAGACAAGCTTCTTTACAGCCGGAACTACCTTTCGGATGGTCGCAAGTGGCTGCTTGTCACTTGGACCCATCTGCGCTCCTTCATTTGCTCTTCATACCACGATGATACCCAGTGTGGCCATGGCGGTTTATTGAAGACCTTCACCCGTCTACGACATCGGTACTACTGGCGTGAGATGTACCGTTATGTTCGCCAGTTCGTTCAGCCCTGCATCGCATGCCAGCGCCGAAAAAACCCACCTCGCCGATCCACCGCTCCTATGCAGCCGCTGCCTTGCACAGCGCAGCCCTTCGAGCGTGTTGGCATTGACCTCTAGGCCCCTCTTCCCAGCACATCAACCACGAATCGCTGGATCATCGTTACTATCGATCACCTTACACGTTACGCCGAAACGTTGCATTTACCAACTGCTACAGCCCACGACATTGCATCCTTCATCCGCCATTGCATCATTCTTCGCCATGGTGTTCCCAAAGAGTTGCTCAGTGATAGAGGTCCGGCCTTCCTCTCTGAAGTTGTAGAAGCTCTCCTTCAGGAATGCGACATCGTTCACCGCACCACCTCCTCCTACCATCCGAGCAGCCGTGATCACTCTGCACTTCCTTACGCTTACCTTGCTGACTCTTTGGTCTGGCTCTGGGTACCCTCCTCAAGTCCCGGCCTTTCCTCCAAACTTATTAGCAAGTACTAGGGACCCTACCGCATTCTTAAGCTGACATCCCCCGTCAATTACCTCATCGAACCCCTTAGGCCGGCCCCTGATCATCGTTGCCGAGGCCGTGAAATTGTCCACACGGCCCGCCTCAAACCATACTACGACACCGCTGTCGTCACATCGCCCTGGGCCGCCAGGATGACGCCTTTTCGCCCGGGGGAAATTGTAAGACTGTCCTTCGGCTCCGGAATCTTCAGATGCTGGCGCTTAACCAAGAAGACAACGACAAGCGCCGAACGCTCCGACCCTCGTGCGTACTTTGGTCTGACCGCTGCCTCTGGTCTGTACCTGGACTGTACCGCTAGTTCTTCGCGACGCAACGCCTTGCAAGACGTTCCTTATTACATTCATATATTATTATGACTGTGGCCCGCACTGGGGCAGATGCGATCGTGAGCACTGCGTTCTACGACAATTTCGGCGACTCGACTCCTGGTATAGATAGAGTAAAAATAATCATTAATCTGTAAATACTAGTGCGCCTGATGGCACCAATGACGGTTAGGTAAGGCGCGCTTTGTCCCGACGCGCCGCTATGTGGCGTCGTACCTCTGGTCTCCGAAGACGCTCACGCCGTACTGGTACTCCAAGATGTAGTTGTGGATGTTCTGATGCGCCCAAAAGAGCAGCTCGCGCTCCACGAATGTGCTAGTAGGCGAGAAGACCTTCACCGAACGCTCGGACATCACCGGCAGCAGCACGGTGTTAGCGAACTTCTTGCTGCAGAGATCCACCCCACATTATGCGCAGACACGGGTCTTCGCCCTCTTCAATGCACGCAAAAGTATATTCTCCAGTTAAATGGAGCGCACTGTATAGTAATGTGCTAGATATATAACATGGTATCAATAGCGATCAGCCGGAATAAGACGTTTAGAGAACTGTTAAATATGCAGTGAGCTTACTGGGAACTGCCACACATCGATGATCACATATGGACGACAGCGGAAAGTGTTTGTAAAATACCTATACAAGCGCTGTGTTCACAGTTATGAAGTAAAGCTTGTTAGTTGACGAAGCCACTGTGCATAGCATATTCAATCGGAGTGCAAAGCCGAATTCGAAATTTATGGCCTGAGACTGCACTATAGTCGGGTAAAACTCAAGGCTGTTCAAAGGAAGCCCTACAGCAAATGGCGTCGACCAAGTTTCATGACTCTGCGATTAATCCAATTAAGCCATGGTTAAAACCTTTTCATCTACTTCCCCGTAAGATGTCATGCCTGAGATGTCATGGGAACCGGTAGACGCTATTGCCTGGAAGCACCCTATGAGGGGCATCGGCCGCTTCATTTTGAGTTGTGTCTGACTATAGCGTGCCATGAGCCGTCGTGTTAGGAATACCCGGTCAGGGCTCCGTTCGTTCATGGTTTTGCAACGCAGCTCAACACGCAGAACATCCACGAAGGGCCCGAACGCTGCACATGCGTACAATAAAAGCCACCACTGACCTCGCGTTGTCTGCCTCGATGAATCCGTAGGAGACGTCGAAGAGTTCCTTCGGGGTGTACGTGAAGCTCGAGGCAGCCGGCAAGGCGCTAGGCAGGAGGTGCATCTCGCACAGGACCAGCAGCACCATGGACGCCACGATGATGCCCACGGACAGAGGCTTGGTCCACCAGACGCGGATCCAGAACAAGAGGCGCTTGTGCAGAAGCGCCAGCAGCACGGTAAACACGCCGGCGTTCGCCGACCGAGCAGTGCAGAGCTGCTTCACGGCTTCCAGCTCTGCGAAACGCCGTACTTGTGTTGAGGGAAACCTCAGCATATTAACATTTTCAAAAATTTTTGAAAACAGCTGAAGCACTGAAATTGGCCGGTAATTTCCAAGATCATTCACCGTGCCGCCTTTGTAAAGAACAATCACCCTCGCTGCTTTCATTTTCTCTGGAAAAATGCCCGTTGTTAAAGTAAGATTTGCTATATGACAGAGCACATTACATATTTAGTCATAAATTGCTTTTATTGCTGCTGCTCTGATACCATCATAACCAGAGGAGCAGTTGTTCTTTTAAACTATATATTAGGCTGCAGATTTCTGCAGGGGTAGTTGGAGACAAAAACATGGTATCTGTTAGCCTATGCTCTAAGTATTTCTCAAAATGTCCGGAGTCAGCCCCATGCCCCATCAAAATTTCCAAAAGTTAAAAAGTGTTCGTTCATTACATTGGCAAGAGCTTCACCTCTTATGCCCTCCCCCCCTATTTCCATTTCAACCGGGATTTATTTTTGTGATTTTTGCAGAAGTTCCTTTACAGTATGCCAGGTTTTCTGCGGATCATAGTAAATTTCTGAAATTTCTGCCCTTGGTTAACATTGCTACAGTAAAAGCGCAGCTCTATTAGTTTTTGCGACTATTGTGTACTAGATTAGGGTCAATTTCGCAAAGACAGTACACATGGGAGACCATGTGTTCATTTTTTTTCCCTGTGTTACAGGCTGAACCGAGGTGTAGTGATTTGTGCACGCCATCTTGGAATAAAACAAAAGGTGGTCACTAAAATCACTTAGCACGACACCTGGTTCCTGTTCGTCGCAATTAGTCAAGCATAAATCAATTAGGGTCTCACTCGACCCCAAATAGCACGTGTAGGCGCATTAACAATGTTAGAGAAACCATGTAAAGAAATGATGTCGAGAAAGTCACTTGTTGCCGCTGATCGTTCCAACACATGTTATGGTAAAATCGGCCATAATTACAATTGGTTCCTTATCGGTATGCTATCAAGAAAAAAACAAAATTCTTGCACAAGGGGCCGATAACCAACACCGAACACAGAACCGCTTCTATTGATAAAAAGCGCAGACTTGAAAAACTGTACTTATATGAAAGATTATTTTTAACCTACAGTGCAACTCCACCGCCTTTATTATTTTTCCTAGACATTGTTCCGCACCTGTATCCTTCGAAGTGGACGATGTCCGCAGTTTGTGCATACCATGTTTCACTGAATGGCAATATGTCAAAACTGCGGTTTAAAGAAGATAAAAAAAAAGAAATGTTGATCTCCTCATCCTTATTCTTTAAGCTACGCACGTTTGCGGAATAAAAGAAAAATGTGGACCGGGCTTTTGCGGCCGGCCCGTTTTAGAACATCGAAAGAACTAGAATCTTGGTAAACACGGTCTCGCGTTACGAATGGCATTCCTCGCACCAAGCAGTGCAGTCATCCCCATTTTACTCAGGAAATTTTCATCTCGGATGCGAATGGCGTTCTGACCAGCAGCCTTTCGCACAAGGACATGCCCGTTTTTCTGCCACACGAACTCATAGCCTTTTTCTTTACCTTTTTCACGTGCCAGCCACAGTAGCCGCTTCTTCGTGGGTGTGAGATTATCCAGGAAGCTTATCTCTGGGGCGTGAGTTTGCAGGCGTGAGCGACACTTCATCCACGTTTCTTTCAGATCTCTTGAAACAAATCGGACAAGTACCCTAGATTCTTTCCCTTTTTGTTGCGGAAGACGATGCAGAGCTTCAATATCACTGTTCGCCAACTGCGGAAGCTGGAGCTTGCTGGCCAGACCGTTCATCTTGTCAAGCAGGTTTTCATTTGCCTCCACCTTGAAGCCATGAACTTCCATATTCTGCCTTCGACTATACTGCTGTAGCTCATTGAGCTGTTGTTTAAGTTCTGTTGTGTCTAGTGCATTTCCCTGCTCAATAGCTTAAACTTTCTTCTGCAAAACCGCAACGCCGGTGGCCTGCTTGTCAAGCATACTTAGGATCGTATCATACTTGTCGGACATCATTTGTACTGCTTCCTCCATGCCATTCACTCTATCAACTAGCTGTGCAAGGGCGTCGACCTTCGCCACAAGAGGAAGCAGTGAAGCGAACTTTTAATTTAACTCAGTAAGCCTGAGCTCGACATTAGATCCTTGCGTTTGTTCGGACACATTTCCTTGCCGCTTCTGAGCTGACTCACAGGTTGGGCAACTCTAGGTAGACATTAGTGCTTCTCATTTGCTTTTGAGATGCCTCGCCGTTATACCAGGACATTTCCCGAGGTGGTACGGGTAATCACAGGAGACGCAAGTAAAAAATACACTGTCATCAGGTACCGGGTTGTGACATGCCATACAACCCATCACAGAGCAAAACTTGGAACCGCAGCAGCAGCAGTGGGCGTAAAGACGTTACTAGCTATACAGATGAAGTGAAACGCCACCGACCTGCGAAGGATAGTGGACGCAGTTTAAGCGTGTTGTCCAGTGTCGACCACTGCTGCTGCGTGAAGGGCTCAGCGTGAAGAGTGGCCGGGAGTTGGTTCACATGGTTATTACAGCTTTCTCTAGATATATAGCATTGTCATGATGATGATCCTACGCAAGGTAGGGTCAAAGACCCATTTCTAAGGATTTAAACCGTCAGAAGCCGAGCACCAGGCAACGGGAAAACTTATATTGCCGGTAGGTAGATGGCGACACTGGGGATCGAGACCAGCACTTCCCGCTTGGCAAGGCGGATGCGCAGACCACTTGGCCACTGCTGTGGTAATTGTCATGATACCGAGCAAACCATTTGAAGTGATATAAAACCGAACATGCACCTTGTCTCGAAGTCAGTAAGGCGCCCGGTGAGGTTAACGGAACGAGAGAGATTAAGAGCTTTCAGCTGTTGCGGCTTCATACGAAGTTACAAAATTTACGGCGAGTGAGTGTCGGGCTCGTGGGAGCTGCTACCTTTATTGTACCACACTGCTGCTACGCGGGCAGCACCGCAAAATGCGGGAAGCTCAGGCAATGCATTGGTATTCCGTCTACAGCACGTGACATCAATTTAATCAGAACGGTGCTCAAGTAAATGACAACTAATTGAAGCCACTATAGCGTAGCCGGCAAGAAATCTTCACCAGTTTTTATAAAGCCATCTTCTCTCCCATGGGCGTGAGCACTTAGACGGGCTGAAATTTCGTTTAGACTGCCTTCAGGACATCGCCTTAAAATTTTGATAATTTTTTAAAACCTAGCCCAGACTTTTTAAAAATAATGTTTCGTCGTAGGAAAAAAAATGCGCGAAATATTAGAAACATCCAGATTACCGCATAAAATGTGCTTCGTTTGAAAGCGGAAGTCAGAGCTTTCTTTAACTCTGTAATGCCCGAATAAAGAAAACATGGCAGAAAAGTAATAAAATTCCAGTATTTTGTAAACACAAAAAATACTCGTACATTGCTGACGAAAAATATAATTGCTGCTCAATTAAGTTTATCCATCTATGATCATTTCTTAGTGTCAAGAAGCACAGAAATGCCCAAAAATTACCGCACGCACACACCATACAGATAACAAAATTCAATACCGTTCTTCAGCTGCCAAGGCAGCAGTAGCAGCCTGGAACATTGTGGGGTCTGTGCAGCTAGGTTTAGTTTTCATGCGAACTTATTTTTCAGCAGGCTTCTTGTATCTCTCATGGCTGGCACTGCGGCCTTGCTTTTCTAAATATGTTGGAAAATACTTTTTACTCAGTTGTGTGTGAAACTGATACACGTTCTCGAGAACACGGAAGCCTTGGCTTTTGTGGCTCATACGTGCTGCCGGTAGTGCGCGATAGTCTTTGCCTTACAAGCGAGAACTTGCGCACCAGAGATCCCGGTAAGCCACATCGCTTAAGCGCAGCTGTAGTACTAGAATGCAGTTATATTCTATATAAGGTACTGAACGTTTTCCCCTCTTCTTCAATTCTTTACGTTTACTACAACGAATCTTGCACCATGCAAGCCGACATTTCCGCCTTCCATTAGAGCATTTCTCCCCTGACGAGCGAATTCTTTGGCGCAGATTTTCACTAAAGTATGGACATTGAGACATCTCTATTCTTGAACAAGCAACAAGGTCCCAGCTACATCTTTGTTAAATTACTTTCAGGTAGCTCGGGGATATTTCTGTCGACGTAGCACTCAGGTCAAAATGAAAGACGAATACAGATAAAGTCAGCACGGATACGGACGAACGGCATTTTACTACTATCTCTAAAGAGAAAGGCACATAATAGTTTTTTTTCTTGCCAGTACTAGCCAATGGAGTAGGAACTGACATAAAAAAAGGCATGAAATAAACTGGAGACAGCGAAGCGAGCTATGCACAAAGGGAATAATAATTAAGGGAAACGGTTAGAGCCAGGAAGAGAGCAGGATGAGTCAGGAATCAAAGGTCAGTTATAATCTAGCCGATATCGAGAATAGGAAACGGAAATGGACCGGGTATATAATGTGAAGACTAGATAACCAGCCGGTTGCCCCCTTTGGATAACTGAGTAAGTTGCAAGAGAAGGCCAAGGTAACAGGCCTGGCAAACCGTCACGTGAGGAGATGAGATAAGGAAGGGGGAAGGGGTGGGGGGTGGGGTAGGGTGAGGTGAGCGCAGTATTGGCACAGGACCGAGTTTGAGCTCACTGGAATTATCATTCGTCCTGCAGTCCTGTAGTCGGTGTAGCTAGACTGCTGATGGCGATGAGGATTACAGATACGCCGAAAGAAACTGTGCTTCTGACGAGGAAAATATTCAACCACTGCCTAACCTTGTCTCTACACTCAGTATATTTGCACCAAATTTTTTACTGGACAAGGGTATTATGCAATTAATAGCATGGAAGAATAAGCTTTGTGCCGAGGCTGAATCAACAATACATGGATGCTAACCTTTGCACCGGAATTGAATTGAATTTCATTTCGGAACATTTATACAAAGCATGTTTGAAACAACATCTGGATCCCTAGCTAAAAGTTTATTGGGATCCGTGCAAATCATATCTATAATGAAACTAAGTGCAGGCAACAGAACACACTATTTACATTATACATGATGAAGGCTCTTGCATTCAATGAGCATGTAATCGACGCTTGACGGTCCTCCCAGGGCTGATAAAGATATGGAGTCTGCGATAGATATGCTACGTGTGTTCTTCCCTGTGTGGCGTCTATTTATTGGTTATAGTTCTCTTGGATCCTGTATACGACATATTAATGCAGGAAACAAACTGATTTCACGACCTGGTAAGCGCGGCTTTTTAAATCCTATAGACCAATTCACCTCGCTAATCTGATAATTTTTCAGTCTCGACCTTCAGAGCGCGTTACGGAAGTAAAATTCTTAGCCGTACAATCCCATGAAAATCTCCGCTGGACACCACGTATTCAGCGCATTAAGCGCACCATAGCACAATGCACTGGAATGCTGAACAGGCTTCGACCATTTCTGCCGCTCCGGCTAAGGCGCCAGCTTTATTTCAGTGCAGTTCATTCCAGGTTGAACTATTGTTCACTTATCTGGGGAGTCACTGGGAAAACTAATTTTGAAAGCCTTTCTTTATTGCAAAATAAATCTATTCGCTTTACTGAAAATTTTTCAAGATATTACTCCCCATCTTCCTACTTCAGCAAGAACCGAATGCTGCCTATACAAACATTATATTATGAGCGTCTGTCGCAGGTGGCATTCTTGAAACTCATAGCCAATCGGCAACAATTTTTTATTAATACACGACCGATCAAACACGATATGTGTTTACACACACAAATATACAGAAACGAAGAAACAGAACAAACTATGGTATGCCGTCTTTGAACTGGCAAATCTCAAACCTTTTGATCTCCCATCCCGAGTGTATTGATATTATGGAGAAATCTTCTCTCTTTGCTTTTCGTAAGCGGGCGAAAAGTTACTTTCTGGAAAATTCTCTATAATTGTTTTTCTGCTTACATCTTTCTATTGATCGCACATTTGTTTTATTTTATACGTACAGAGTTAGTTTCTATACATATGTTCGATCTGTGTCTGCTCTTGCACTGCTCTGTTATGTGATTTTTCTTTGTTTTTTCTAGGCGTACAATTAGTTTCTATAGATATGTTTGATCTGTCTTCTCTTGCGTTGTTCTTTTCTGTGATTTTTAGACTTGTTTTCTGAATAATAAGAATAGAATCAATGTTTATATAAGGACGTTTTGTTGTACAAACATTTACATTGTGATCATTATATTGTTTATGTATGTGCATATAAGTGCTCCTTGCTGTTGTGTTCGAGTTGTCCTTAGGGCCCAGTCAGGCGGATTGATTTTCGCCTTTTGCCCTCTGCACCAAGACACTGTGTTGTCTGAATTTTCTGAATACAAAATAATAATAATAAAACAGACAAATGATTGCTGTGAGTAAATCACGCTGCCTTAATTCGGCATCGGTGCTTTTTTTGTCCTATGTTCTGTTGGCACCAGGATAAGAAATTTGTGTGTGCGGGTGGGGGGTCTCTCTTCGCCGCAGTGAAGTTACCGTGCTGCAGTTAGCTTCCTTTTTGTCGGGGGAGGGGGGGGGGGTGCGATTTTGAAAGTGCCTGCAAGCATTACGCACCACCAACTGGCTGAGTTATAAGCGTGGGCGATATATTTGAAAAGAAATTCAATAACCGAAAAAAGAAAGAAATAATTGGCTCCGCGGTTACGGAAATGTAACGCGAAATTCAGCGGGCATCTTCTGCACAACTGGAATGCAGTGAGGTTGGAAATCTGAAATGCCTTTTGCAACGTAGACAATGATAATACTTTGAAATAATTACAACAGTAACTGTGACAATGGCTAGCCGGAATACCCGGGTGTTTTGTGTGGTTGCAAAATACAAAAGCGCTGGCGGCTAGTGTGTTCATAAAAAAATTGGCTGCGGTTTAACTACCCCTGAACCTGATTAGAGAGCGAAGGCTGCGGTGTATCGGGCAAGTAGACGCGGCTTGGCGCCTCTAACGTTGAGTGCATTCCGCACACTGGATAGGCAACGCGGCCACTCCGTCACCCTGGCAGTTGGCAGTTAAATTAATGCTTGATGGCGGTCGCCCAATGAACGCTGCGGCCTATTCTACCTCTCTCTACCGGCGAATCGGAAGGTCAAAGTTCAAGCGGTGCGACACCATGCTAGACCATATATGTAAGGCCTGCAGCCACACTTGACCACTGGCTCACTTGAAGCTCAACCGGCAGCGCGCAGCGAAATTGGCTTTACCTAGCGTAGTGAAGCTTTCGCTTCAATTTCGCTGTATTAAGCGGCTGCTGGTACTAATCACGGTGTCGTATCGCCATTTAATTAGGACGCCTCGCACCTTGCTTCTCTTTGGCCGCGTCCACTTCCTGTTGTGCCGGGCTTGCAGCGCGTGTGTCACCAGCCCCGACTTTAGGCTTGGGCTCCTGTCCACTGACCATGCTGGAAGAAGGCGAAAAAATGTCACTCCTTGCCTCAGGGTGCGACGAGCGATCAGTGCTATATTCAGCGACAACCTTTCTGGCAATGACGCGAAAGCCACGGGGCTGAAGCACGCCCCCTCTCCTTGCGCAACGGAGTATCATCAGTATCATCAGCCTGACTACACCAACTGCAGGGCAAAGGGGTCTTCCATGTCTCTCTAATTAACCCTCTCCTTTTCCAGCTGCGGCCACCCTATGCCTGCGAACTTCTTAAACTCATCCGCCCACCTAACCTTCTGCCGCCCCCTGCTACGCTTGCCTTCTCTTGGAATCCACTCCGTTATTACTAAGGACCAGCGGAGTATAGCTTGCTGTTATTTGTTTTCTCTTAGAACATAATATGCTGTCAGTGTGCGTTATTTTAGGCGTATGTTTGACACAACTGCGAACCTGATTTTTACAACAAATCTGCTAGGCACGTCTAGTTGCAATAAGCTACCATAGATGGCGCCAGCTGTACCAGTGACGAAGTCAATATACCGTTGAAAAAGGAACGCAGCATGCTGCCAGGCGCACCGTCTTGCGGTATTACTGCAAAACTGTGAAAACTTTTGCAGGTCAACCAGTTAATCAATTTTAGCAGCCATCATGCCCGGACAAGATTCACCCTCCCATCCTAGCACTATTCCCACTTCAGACCCTCCTCCCCCTCCCCGAGCCTTCCTCCTCGGAGGGTTGACCCTTTTTAAATTCCGCCAATGATGAACGCTTTGCCCAAACGAAGACAAGACCTTTTGTCGAAACGCTGGAGAGCACACAGAGGTTTTCCCTCCCTTTTTCCTGGTGTAGCATGCCAGGCCGGCAACCAGGCAGACCTGTCCTGTTCCATTAAGTCCCTCCTGCTCCTCCTCCTCCTCCTCCTCATCCTCCTCCCTTGTTCACGTTGTGACGTTCAAAGAGTGATTACTCGCACCTGAGACGTTTTAGTGTAGTAATGTTAAGGTCACAGAAACAAACAAAGGGGCCGAAATTCTCACGAGGCCAATTTAAGAAGGTTGCTGATGGAGGCTAGCCTAACGTTTTATCACCCATTATAACACCATTTCATTTTCTCTTATAGCGTAATCGAAGCATTCGTTTCACGGTCCAATTGTACCGTGCTGCCTGAAAATTTATCAAATACACAATTCTGTGGAAAAATAACTAATTCGAAAAATTAAACGGCGGTTATACACCCCGATAATGCGGATGATCAGCTCTATTGATTGTCCACATCGTGGTTTTGCAATAGTTGCATTTTCTTTGGATGCTGCTGCGACACCTGAGTGTGTGATAATAATAATTGGTTTTGGGGAAAGGAAATGCGCAGCATCTGTCTCATATATCGTTGGACACCTGAACCGCGCCGTAAGGGAAGGGATAAAGGAGGGAGTGAAAGAAGAAAGGAAGAAAGAGGTGCCGTAGTGGAGGGCTCCGGGATAATTTCGACCACCTGGGGATATTTAACGTGCACTGACATCGCACAGCACACGGGCGCCTTAGCGTTTTTCCTCCATAAAAAGCAGCCGCCGCGGTCGGGTTCGAACCCGGGAACTCCGGATCAGTAGTCGAGCGCCCTAACCACTGAGCCACCGCGGCGGGTTTTGCAATAGTCGCATTTTCTTTGAATGCTGCTGCAACACGTGAGTGTGTGACGATTGCGTTTTTGTATTCCTAGGGTTACACGAGCGCTTTACGATGTGAAAATTGTGCTGGCACAGAATTGCGCATTTTGCCTTGCAGCGTGTTTGAGGGCAGAGACTCATGAACGTTCGTTCTCTGTTCGACCCGCCGCACGTTTATGGCTCTGGACTCCAGCACATATAAGCGCATAAGAGGGTTCTCAATTGGGCTAGTCGGTTGTAATCACACATGTTAGTAGCGCATAAGGGGGGCTGTCACCGTTCATACGTTTCTCCAGAGTGGGCAGCGAGCGCCCCCCTCCCCTCCCCCAGTCTCCAACACCTTGCACTCGAGGAGATGAGATTTCTGACAAACGCTTCAATTGTAGGGTGTTATTAATGTAAAGCACAGTGAGGCTGAGCTAGTTTACTTTTGTAGCCAGTCGACGTTGATTGTTTGACCCTTCTTCATGAGCATGATTACCAGAATTGAAACAGACTGCGCACAAACTTTTTTAATGAAGTTGATTGTTCCTGTGTGTACACCTCATAATGCTGCCAGTTTTATCCAAAATTTATATGCATTAACAGATACACGTCTAAACAGCAAAATTAGAAACATTAAAAAAAATATAAAACTTTATGTCTATAAACTTCAAATAAATAAGTAGCAAGAGAAACTCGAAGTCCTGCCCCCACTAAAAAAAAATGTTTAGGAGTGCCTGCGCAACGCGACTGATGTGTCACATCGCCGCGCTCTGGCAGTGCAACTGCCGCGGCTACTACTGCGCAGGAGCGCAAGATGCCACCTCATGGTGTCGCCCCTCGCTTCGCGCTAACTTTTTCATCAGATAAGATGAAGCGAAAGCAAAGGGCGGCGCATATACATTGAATGGTCACCTCTTAAAAATATTTTTTTAGACTTTCTATATACATATCCCACAGACTATTCCATACACAAAACATCCTACCGACAGTATAGAAGCAATCCACAGACTTATGGCCGTGCACTTTCAGTCTTCTTTTTTATATGAAGTCTACGGACTAGGAATAGACAAGGAATCTATAGAAAGGCAGTAGAGTCTATCAGAAGGCTATAGAAAGTATATAGAGTGTTTTCATAAGGGAAGATGCACGGCGACGACGACTACGACGCGGAGGCCGGGAACCATGGCTTTGAACAGCTAGCGCTGTAATAGGCGAAATCCCGCACGCACCTTATGTACACGTCCTCCATCGTGCAGGAGGTGAGACTCATGAATGCGATGCCCAGCACGATGCGCCTCTTCTCCAGGTAGTGCAGCATCCTGGCCATGCGGAGCGCGTACTGCACGGTTCAACACGCAGCGATGAGCCAACGCAAAACAGGAAGGGCATATGTTACTTCACCTATACGTCACACCGATGAAAACAAATTCATGGGCGATCAATGCGACTGATGCGTAGAGAATGCGTTAGCATGGTGGCTCAGGTTTCGTGAGCGCTTCCTGTTGATGAACTGAATTGGTCATTCACACTAGTGACTTTTTGAAGAGACCCTGAAGTGATTTTGATGGGCATATTCTAGTGCAACACATCTGTAGAGGTGGTTTTAGTGGATATTCGAGTCAAATTTAAAAGCTCTGCGCTGACCCTGTAATTTATAAATAAATTTTAGAAATCTCGGCTCGCAGTAGCTCGCAACCGATTGGGGCGACACACCTCACCGCGCGTCCCCTACCCCGATGACGTCAGAGGGCAGAACAGCCATCTTTCAAGCTCACACTGTCTGCCCACTGACGTCATCGGGGGAAGGGACGCGCGGTGAGGTGTGT
Organism: Amblyomma americanum; assembly: GCF_052857255.1. Taxonomy (NCBI): domain Eukaryota; kingdom Metazoa; phylum Arthropoda; class Arachnida; order Ixodida; family Ixodidae; genus Amblyomma; species Amblyomma americanum. The sequence continues at coordinate 87,393,025 of NC_135507.1, forward strand.
CGCCGCAATCGGTTGCGAGCTACTGCGATCATCCGTCCATCAGCCCACCCACCCATCCGTCTCGCCCCTTCCACTTTGTATGTCCAAGTGCTCGTGTGGTTCAGTTTTTGAAGGCAGGTAGTGATGCAGGCGGTTGCCAGAGCTCAGCGCGAGAGGCACGGATGAAATTTAATGACGACGACGATATCCAAAAAGCACAACGCGATAAGCGGAAGAATGCAGCGAAGGGCAAATGGGCTGAAGCAGCGGCCAGCGAAGAGGTTCTGTTCGCACAGCCGTGGGATAGAATCCCGCTCGAGGCCATAAGTGTAGTAAGTTTTGTCTGCTTTGTCGGAGGCTTGTCACATACAGACGGCCACTGCCGGGTTTTCATTCACATAAGCATTGTAACACTAACATATCAATCCCTTACAAAACTTACTTTACAGACTCTATAGACTGTCCATAGACTTCTGTATAAAGTCTATAGACTCTCTGTAGGCAAATCCTAGAGAAGAGTCTATAGGCGATACAAATCTTATAGACAGTCTATAGACAATCTATATTTATGGCCGTACACGTTTCGGAGGCTTGTCACATACAGACGACGGCCGCCGGGTTTTCATTCACATATGCATTGTTACACTAACATACCAATCCCTTACAAAAATTTCTTTAGACAGTCTATAGACTGTCCACAGACTTGTGTCTAATGTCTATAGACTCTCTGTAGACAAATCCTAGAGAACAGTCTATAGGCAATACAAATCCTACAGACAGTCTATTGGCAATCTATATATTTATGGCCATACACTTTCAATAGACTTTTGTCTATAGACTATGATTTTGAATAAAGGCGAGCGCTTGTTTCGTCTGTCTTATTCCTGTGCTATCTGTTTTGCGCATCACCTTTATTCAAAATCATGCACCAACAAGCCCCCCAGGGTATAATACTATAGACTATGAATGGACAAAAATATCTATAGGACGGCAATAGAGACTAAGAGAACTCTATAGACTGTATACAGACCATTTCTATGAGGGATAAACGATCACGTTAATTCTAGCTGCGAACACTGCGTGACGTCTATACTTTCCGCGCGTGCTGTGTGTGCGATGCCAAGCTGCTTCTTTGCAGTGTCTGCGCCGTCTTTTCCATAAGCTACTCAGTAAAGCAACTAACGGCGCACTTGGCTTAGAAGAGCCTGGGACAAGAATATGGCCAAAGTAATGAAGCCAAGTCGAGCCAAATTACCTGGAGGGAGTCGCTCAGGTTGAACACCATCTCCAGTTTGGTCACCCGCTTGGGCTCCACTGCTCCCATGTGGTACTGGACGACTTTTTTGACGTCGCGCTCCCTGCGATATCAAAGTGCGGAAAACATTATTAAGACGAAAGCCTTTAATGCCTCATACTGTCGTCCGTCCGTTAACAGAGGGTGTCACTCGTGTTAATTCCGGAACTAAAAAGATAAGAGAAAACCAATGGTTGCTTCAGACAGAGGAGGAAAAAATGAACCTATAAGCCACGTTTGATGTCTGCAGAGTAATTAGTTAATTAATTATAGTAAAAAAATGTCCAAATAGCGTCGAAATAGCGTGGACATCGATATAGCCACGGGAACGGTGTGACGTCACTTCTACCAGAAGTTGTCATGGCATAGTGAAAATTGGCATTGAATGGTCGGGAAAACGTCGAATTTGTGCAAATTAGATGAAAAAATATGTAATTAAGCGTAATTAATACTTAAGATCCCCGAAAGATGTATAGTTTGGGTATCGATAGAGCCACGGGAATGGCGTGACGTCACATCCACCGGAAGTCGTCACGGCATAGTGATATTTGTCACAGAATGGTCGGCTTTCGCCTCTCAAGACGTTAGTTGCCAAAGTGTCTCGTCATTTTTAGATTAAGGAGTCATCTTTTGCAGCTACATAATGATTCAGTGGCAGGTGGAGTGTATCCTGATGAACTCAGGTTACAAATGTAATGCCTATTTTCTGAGAGCGTGAGCAATCCCCGCTATCCAACCACAGGCCGATATAAACATTAAGTGTAATTAGTAAAGCGTTTGCAGAAGTGCTTTCCGTAAAGATACCGAAATATTTAAGAACGACAACCCCTGTCCCACAAAGCATGGCTTCAGACTCCCAAGATCCATGTATGTATCACTTCTTGTTCTTAGGCAACTGGTAAATACAGCTTTACTTAAATAGCGTTAGTAGTACGCATACATATGAAAAGCTTTTAGCATCGTTGACCACATAATACTACTAGAGAAAATAGAACCCTCATCTTTTGGGCGCAATCATTATGACGCAATCATGTATTGCAATTCAGGACGGAAGAAACGCGTGAAGAACTTCGTTCCAACGCCATAAATTACCGCACTCGGCGTGCCGCACGGTTCCATGTTCGGGCCCCTCTCTTTTTCGTTGTATGTCAGTAATCAGTCATTAGTTCTGAGCTGATGTGAACCTACATGCACCCACGAGACTAAGTCATATTGCACAGGCGATACATTATAGGAATTTCGCACGGAATTATTAAGAAGCTTAGGAATGTTTCGCAGTGGTTTGGGCAAAATTGCCTTACTGTTAACACGTGGAAAGCGAAGTGGACCTTGTTTCGATCAAGAAGAATGTAAGTTGTGACCACTTAGCAATAACCCTGAATGGCACGCGTTTGCACAGCCTCCCAGTGCAAGTATCTCGAGCGTTGTTCGAATCTGACGTGCACGCGAAAAAAAGCAAATTAATAATAGTTGCTCCAAATTAGCTTACGGCTGCGATGTTTCAGTATATGCGCATAGATTTTGCGCAAACTATATTTTTCATTTCTTCACATGCAGTAGTGCAATCGTCTAAAGACAAGGGACCGTACTTACAAAACGTATTTGGATCAATTATTCGCCCACAGAAACGTGCCATTCGTATCAGGACTTTCTCAATATACCCCAGCCTTGTTAATCACTTTTCTGACAAGTCCGCATATTACCCATATTAACGGCATGCGCACAGAAGACGGTTTAAGTAGCAGACACATACCAAGTAAAGATCATATTCCCATTAAACTGATTATATTACCAATGACAAAAAGCACTCATTAATAATCATTATAACTACCCATTATGTTGCAACACTTACGTTCAAATGCTTGTGCAATATTGCAGCACCCGTAAACTAATATGACGTAAAGCCTATGCATAATTTCCTGGCAGCTTTATAACTTGTTCGCCTTCACTCCGTAGAAATGTGCAGACATGTTGAGATCTTATTTTAAATTTTTCTTAGCCCATTGCACTTTAGGTAGAATAACAAGCTATAAAGAACTGTGCGCCTTTTATTGCGGTTCTTATTGTCCTTAGTAACTGTTCGCTTCATTTTATAAAAAATGTTTATCTATAAGGAGCAACTGTGATGTAAAAAATTTGCTTGCTTTAACGACTATTCATAAAACTCCTATGCCGAGTACTGGGGTCCTTCCTTCATAAAAATGCAATGTAAACCCTTGGAGTAATAATAAAACATTTGATTCTGATTTTTCATTTTGTTGATTTGTAGCCTGTCACATATTTGCACTGCTAAAAATCAAGTGTCTGTGCCCGCTTTATGTCCAGTTGTTCTGAGGTCTGCAGTTTATACCATGATTTATTTAGTTTTGGGAATTCTTCATTGACCACAAAGGCTTTGTACCCAACCAACGTCTGTCAGTTTTGCAAAATAAAAAGTAAGAAAAGTAGAAGTCCTGTGCTCAGAGTCCTTTGGGTGTTGGGGGCTCAGCCCAAGCCAGGCAAAGCGGGCAATTAGTACATTGTTTCTCGAGTGACTTATTCAGAGGCAGATCATTGGGCCGTCATACAGCTGGCTGGCAGACAGATGGCTAGGTGTCTAGGTGAACTGATCATTGGATATGGGCATAGACGGACGAATGAGTTCTTCGTTCCTCTCTCCGTCAACGTGTTAGGAATGAAGTCACTTGACCAATCAGGTGATGTAATACGCTTGTATGATAGGCCATTCAACACGAAGCTATTACCTAATGGGCATTGAACCTCTACTGGACGTCCGCAGAACGTCTCAAATGTCCCCAGGACATCCAAGGGAGTACATCCAATGGGACAAACATCCAAGTACATCAAAGGAGGACATCCAATGGGCGCTTGGATGTCCCAGGACATCCAAATGCCAATTGGGTAGGTGACAATGGGCATTGAAGCTCCCTTAGATGCCCTGGGGATGTGTGGGACGTCCTGTGAACGTCCACAGAACGTCCAATGTAGATTCAGTGCCCGTTGGGTAGGTAATCAATGAAGATCAGTCAGCGCAGGCGCACCGCACCTGAAGTTAGCCAGCTTGGTGAAGCGCAGGAAGAACCCGGAGTCGAACTTGGTCTTGAGCCAGGTGGGTGATCCGGCGCACACCAGGCGGCCGTCTCGCATGACGATGAGTTGGTCGGCGAGCACCTCGGCCTCCTCGATGCTCTGCGTGGTGACGAGGACGCTGCTGCGGCGGCTCATTCGTGCCAGCACCTCCCACACCTCGTGACGGCATTTGGGGTCCATCAGCCTGGTCGGCTCGTCGAAGATCAGCAGGGCAGTCTGCGGCGGGCACAGGCAGGAGTCAGCCTCGGGCGTCGCGATTGCCTCCGCAGTTCCCGATGCTGGGCACGGACAGCGATCCGAGCGCAGCCAGGGGCAGGAAACTCAAGCTAGTTTCGGTTCGAAATAATTCAGCACACTCTGGTGACTGAAGGAGAACTAATGGAAAAAAGTGAATAATTCCTGTGCGTGTAAACAGCGCCAGAGATGGCAGAGGTGCCCGGATTATCTGAGGCCCCGAAAACGAAAATGCTCTGTTTCCGCAGGCAGTGGTTTGAATGCCACTGAGACACGAATTTTTTTTCTGCTGGATACCGTTGCCATGTCAACAATACGACGCTCTAGTTGGTTTCTTTCCGGCCGCTATGGGGAGGAATCGGCGCTGACGTCTAGATTAGCTGTACAATGGTGTCCATAGAAGTTGCCTAACCCTGGCGTAGCGTGGATGTTAGCATGGCTAACCGGGAACGTACAGGGCGTGGTCCTCTGACTATACCCGCCACAGCTTTGACTATAGTGCGAAGTTAAGAAATGCTGCTACTACGTTGCGAATTGCTATGATACCTACAACCTTCATAAAAGAACTAGTGGGAGAATTCAGCGTGAAATTTAACGCGGAACGCTGCGGAAACCTTCCACTTACTCTTGATGGTAAAGTAATTGGGAGGATGAATGGCAGCGATTGACGGAGGACCTCATAAAGGAAGGTGTAAGTCATATTCCAGGACGACAACACTAAAGTAAAATTAATCAGCCCGGCCGCGTTGGTAGTGACAGTTGACAGTATATGGTGATGGCTTTACGGTAAACTAAAGGCAGGTGTCCACTGAAAGGTACTAAACGCAGTTATCCGTCGGCATGTTGGCATGTAGGTAGCATGTATTACTTGTCTCTGTTGACGTCAGTCATGTAACGTTGCAGTGCAACTTAAATCTCCCGGAAAATGGAGGCACTTATCGTGCGATTCTGAACAAAGTGGGCGCAGAAGAGAAATGCACCTGCTGAGCGCCGCACGTGGCGATGGCCACACACAGAACACGCTGCAGGCGATGCGACAGCTGAGACACTAGGCTGTCCTTGTGCTGTTCGATATTCATCGTCCGAAGGACCACGCTGGTCAGCTGCTCAGCGTCGCTCCAATCCGCTTGGCGAAGCTGCATGTGCACAGGAAGAAAACTGCTGATGCACAGATCAAATTGCGAAACCATTTATATGTTATCTTCTCGTGTGCGGTTCAAGACGTTCTTTTCATGTCCAACATGCTAAAGGACAAAAATTTTGAACATGGGAAAATCGTGCGATACTGTTATGGAAATATTGAAGGTAATGGTCCAGTCTTATGATGTGTATCAACATCTTTCTTTTAGAAAGTTTCCATTGATCGCATAGAGCTGTTAAGACTGCCATTGAAAACCAATGGGGGACGCTTTTGACGATAACAAAAACGCTAAAAGAAAAAAAATTCTAAACTGCCGTCGGGTGATCTACGAATATATTGATTGTTAAAGTGATATCTTCCATTCTATGAAAAAACTGCGGTTATAAACGGTTTCCTGTTTAAGAATGCGTTTGTCCAGAATTGTTGGGCATGTCCCGCACTACAAAAATGCTCAAGCATTTTTCAGCCTCTCAGCCAGACTGTGACGCCATCTTTCGTCTCTCATGTACTTAAACAAAGAATGAACTTAACTTGAACTTCTGTTGAGCTCATTTTTGAAATTTGCGACAATATGGCGGCACAGAGTCTCGATCCGCCGAAGGGAAACAAGACACCACTCACGGCCGAAAAGAACAGCCGGTGTTCCTCGACGGTGAGGTCATCGAAGAGTTCGCCCTCATCCGGGCAGACGCTGAAGTAGTCCCACGTGCGGCCAGACATTCCGGTGGCGTCGTAGTTGCACACGTACGCTTCGCCGCTTGTCGGCAGCTGCATACCTGTCCAGGTGAAGGCGGGGCAAATACGGTAGTAATGGTTTTTGAAGGCGCTGTGCGGAGCTACAGGACGCCTGGTGATTTTAGCACGTCATGAATTAGACCAGGATGACCGGAAAGCAGGCTTCTAAGCAACGCGATACACATTTATTCCTTTAAAAATGGTCCACTGATTTTTTCATTTTTCGACTTGTTCTCAGGTTGGAACTCTTGAATTTTGGCTGTTTCCTGACGGTAGTTTTCTCCGCGCCTTTGCTGCCAACTTCAAACGCGAGGTGCGCAAAAAAATCCGTGAGCTGAAAACAAGTTTAGAACACATAAACCAAGACGTTGAGGACTTCCGAAAAGAGCGTGCTAACTTGAAGAAAGAAAACGCTGCTCTCAGAGCAATTAATGATGAAATTACAGATGGTCATCGACAACTGAAAAAAATTGCAACTGAAAACTTGCTGCGAATCACTGCACAGGAACAGTACTCTAGGAGGAACACCTTTGAAATTAAAGGGATTCCCCAAAAATAAAATGAAAACCTAATTGATGTCCTCGCCAAGGTTGGCTATGTAGTCAGAGAGCCAATAACAGAAAAGGATGTTCAAGTGTGCCATCGGGTTCCTACACGGAAGACCACCACCGACAGAAATGAATCCAGTGAAGGTGACAATAAAAGGCAGCAGGGAAAAACTGGACTTGGCTCAAACATTGTGGGATTCAATATTGTGGGATATTGGGATTCAATAATCGTGCGAAGCATGATGCCGTTCTTGGAAAAGCAAAAAAGATGAAGTTTCAATCAGATGAACTGGGCTTCTCTGAGCATCTGTGCCCGAAGCTGAAAAAACTGCTAGGCATGACTATCGGTAGGAAACGTGACATTAAATGGCGTTTTGCGTGGGTTAAGAACGGCAGTGTACGCACGTCAATCTGAAACCTCTCATGTGATAAGAATTCACTGTGAAGCTGATATGGACAAGATTCCAATGTGGTCCCCACCCCTTAAGCTCACAGAAACTTATCTCTTCTTTTTTTTTCTTGTTTTATGGCTGCACCTAAAGATATCGTTAGCCCTCTCGACAGTAGCAGTCTCGGCGTCCTGCACTGTAATGCCCAATGTGCGCGAAACAAAACAGATGAACTCACTGTGTTCCTTAGCGAATTCTGTTACAGTTTTCATTTTATTATGATCACTGAAACATGGTGCACATGTGAGGATGATGTGTTGAGTCTGCCTGGATAAAGAAGTTTTTATTTAAATAGGAGAAACCGACGTGGCGATGGTGTGCTGCAGTTGGTATCGGAAAATTTTTCGTGTTCTTTGCAACCAGCATTTTCAGAATTTAATGACGACTATGAAGCTATAACGCTACAGTGTAAAAGCAAACTATTTGGGGTCCTTTACCGCTCCCCTCAAGGAAACATGAACCATTTTTTCGGCCATTTCGAAAAGTTACCTTAATTTCGCAACTGTTAATAAGATGCATTTGATTCTAGGCGGTGACTGCAACATTAACTTATTAGAAACACAGTGCCGGCACGTGATTTTCAGATACTTCATGATTCCTATTTTTGTCAGTGTTATATCTGTATCTACACGAATCAGTCATCACTCCGAAAGAATTTTAGACTTACTTGTGACAAATAACATTCATGACTGTGTAATGTCGGGGAGAATTGTAACAAGCTTAAGCGATCATTTCCCTATCTACGTGTTCTGCAAAGCAGGCGACTTTCTTAAGAGGAGAAAACTGTTCGGAGACATATACTCTGCGAGAAATAAATCTGGAGACCCTAGAAATATTCAGAAACGAAATTTTACTCATATGTAGGTACTGATCGGGAGTTCCCGGGTTCGAACCCGACCGCGGCGGCTGCGTTTTTATGGAGGAAAAAACGCCAAGGCGCCCGTGTGCTGTGCGATGTCAGTGCACGTTAAAGATACCCAGGTGGTCGAAATTATTCCGGAGCCCTCCACTACGGCACCTATTCTTCCTTTCTTCTTTCACTCCCTCCTTTATCCCTTCCCTAAGGGCGCGGTTCAGGTGTCCAACGATATACGAGACAGATACTGCGCCATTTCCTTTCCCCAAAAACCAATTATTATTATTATTAATATGTTGGCACCCAGTGTTTGAATGCACATGTGCTGAAAAAGCCTATGAAACATCCATGGCACTTTTCACAATAATGCTACTATTCCTGCCTTAAACTTAAAGTGGTTAAGAAGTGTAAAAAAACTGCGTAAGCCGTGGATGACAGATGAATCTCTTGGAATGATAAAGAGGAAAGAAAAATTGTACGAGACGTTCATAAAAACAGAGAACCTGGATGACCTTGCAGCTTTAAAAAAATACAGCAATTTAACAAACTTTTTACGTAAAATAAAAGACACTTACTTTGTAAATCTTTTTTCCTGTACAAAAAGTGATGCCTTATGGCGCGAACTTGGCGAACTCTTGAACGCAGACACTCGCCACAATGGTGAATTTCGTTTAACAGTAATTAATGAACTACTGGAGGGCGAAGAACTGGCAGAAAAGTTTAATGAACACTTTTCAACTCTCTCCTCATGTTCGCACGCGGTTGACAGGAATGGAGCTAAAACATTTTTAGGCCCACATACTTCTAAAACTGCATTTTTTTGAGCCACGCACTAATGAAGAAATATATTCTATTTTCATGTCTGTAAAGAATAACAAGGCCAGAGAAACTGATGATTTAGAAATCAAACCAGTAAAATATGTCCTCGACCTTTTAGTACCCCAACTTTTTTTATCTTTAATGCTTGCTTGCAAGCAGGTACTTTCTCAGAAAGCATGCAGTGTGCCAGAGTAAGTATTATAAATAAATTTGGTGACCAAAACAATTATCAAACTATCGGCCAATCTACGTGCTACCCATTTTTTCCAAAGGATTAGAAAAGGTTACATGCGAGAGAATAATGTCTTTCTGTGACAAGCATATGATTCTCTCGGAGCAGCAATTTGGATTTCGTAAAGTTCGATCTACGGAGTTGGCCCTCTTAACGCAGAAAGAATTATTACTTAAGGGTTTTGAGCAAAAATATACATACTTTGGGTATTTTTATCGATTCCTCAAAAGTGTTCGATCGAATCGACCATACAATCCTGTCTACCAAATTAGAACATTACGGTTTCCGCAGCATTTCTGGTGCAGTTCTTAAATCATATCTTAATCATCGCAAGCAGAGAGTTGTAAGAAATGAATGGCATTCTACTGTACTAAATATTACTGCAGGGGTACCACAGGGCAGCGTATTAGGACAGATACTATATAACATCTATATAAATGATACAATAAATATTAGCAGACGGCATATTACATTATCTATGCAGATGACACGAGTCTTTTCTTCCAGTCGAATGACGTTAATGATCTCAAGGCTTCCGCGAATACAACACTAATTAAACTTCTTGAGTGGACTAGAGCAAACTGTTTAAAAATCAATGCTAGCAAAACAAAAGCTCCGATTTTTGCGCCTGTGCAAAAAAAAAAATATTACAGTTGAATCCCGGTACAACGTATGCCGCTTCAACGAAATTTTCGCCACAACGAAGTATTTTTCATTCCCCGCGAAATCCCCATAGGAGTTAATGTATTAAAATTCCCTCGAGAACGAATTACTTTGTGAGCACGCATTCGCTTCTACGAATTTTTCGCAACTTTCACCGCGGTCAGTGGCCCGCCTTTCTTCAAACGTTGGGTGCTGTACGAGATTATTCCCTGCTAAAGCAGTGGCTTGGAGCAGCTAAATAATGCACGGAATGTATGTTTATTACATTTTCATGTATTCTTTATTAAAAAATTTGGCTGTGAGTCGTTTATTTGTCATAGGGAAGTAGCGAGGGGGCTTGTTGGCGCCGTGCGAAAGCCGCCGGCCGTACGAGGGCCAAAGACGAATCCAAATCCAGTCGCCAGCCTCTCCTCCCCGCCTTCTCTGCAGCCCTTGCCACCATTTCATCGTGTGTCGGTGTGTGTTGATCGTCGATCTCTCGCTGCAGTCTGATCTCGTCGATCGCCTCTGCCATGTCGCCGCCAACGAAGAAGCGAAAGTTTATTTCGCTAAAAGAAAGGGATAGAATTATCGCCGAAGCGGAAAGCTGAAAGAAGGCAATTATTGCCGCAGATTTTGGCATCGCGCCGAGTTCGCTCTGGACGATTTTGAAGAATAAGGACAGCATTAAGAAGACACTTTCATCGGGCACTTCAGCGCCGCACAAGAAAGTGACGCAACCAACGTATGAAGAGCTCGACAAGGCTGTCTATGCTTGGTTCGTCGATACACGAGCAACAAACATGCCCCTGAGCGGCAAAATTGTACAGCAGAAGGCCCTAAATTATGCTTATGTCGTTACTGCCTATGTCGTTACTGCCAAGGCTTCGATTGGGTTCCAAATGCGGATTGCAGTGAATCAGTTTTCATCTCTGCAATGGCTGTAGTGCGATTTTAATTTTTATAAGGTGAACTTTTGAATAAATATTCTATTATACTCTGTTTGGTGTATTCATTGGCACTTGCTGCAGCTGTTGCAAGGAAACTGTCGTCTCACAGAGGAAAAAAAAATTATGACAGGAGCCAGAGCTTTTCTACCCCACCAACCGCGGAATCTCGAATCGCGAAACTTTGCTATCTCACGTGGCCACTTCGTAGAGGTTACCAGATGGCATACCGCCAATTATGGGCAGGACAGCCAGCTTCCGGTGGTGTCCTATAACTCTGTGTGTAATTTCTTTTTGGTTAATTTTAATCCATCAGGCCTCTTTTACTACGCCTACAGCTGGTGGGCATGCTCAATCTATGGACTAAGTACAAAACCTACACCGGGATAAGAAGAAGCGTAAAACGCAATCACACTGCAGCAAGAAGATGACATGATGATAGTTGAGTTACAAATGAGAAACAGTGAGGCCATGGTGGAGAGAGGTAAATATATACTCACCGCAAAGACTCAATGCGCAAAAATTATGAAACGAGTAGTGCTACATCTGAATGACGTCACGCCAGATTACGGCGTGACTCACACTTACGGCATCTGTTATCGCCGCGGTCCTCCTCACACTCCTTCTCTAATCGTTTCACACAACGCCTATATTAACACGCTTCAAAGCAATAAACGTTGTCTTGGCCCAGCCACCGCTGTGTATGGTGCGGATTCTTCAGGGGCGACGAGAATGGGATGACAACGGGCCGCCCTCTTAGTACGCCGCAGCCTTCGCCACCGTGGGAGGATATGCCAGCCCGCCGCAGTTTAAGGAGACGAGCGACAAGTGGCCAGCTTACCAAGTTCGACTGGAGGCTTTCTTTGAAGGCAATGGCATCACGGACGACAAGAAGAAGCGGGCCCTGTTGGTTGCAGCGCTGACTACCCACACCGTGGATTTACTTAGTGGTCGATGAGCGCCAGACAAGGTGAACGAACTTTCTTACGCCCAAGTGGTAGCATTGTTGCAGCAGCACTTTTCGCCGCAACTATGCGAAATATCACAGTCGTACAAGTTCTTTACGCGCGAACAGCTGCCAGGCGAACCTGCCAAAGATTCCATAATTGCCATTCGTCAAATTGCGGACACATGCAATTTTGGCGCAACGTTCGATCGAATGCTGCGAGATAGCATCGTTTGTGGGCGCAGTAGTGCGTCGACTGTTGCTGGCGAAGCCGCAGCTGACGAGGAGTGAAGCAGATTAAATCGTGCTATCAGCTGAAATGGCAGAAGCGAGCGCGCAGCAGATAAGCAGCCACGCCCCTGAAGGAAGCCCACATGCGATGGGAGGATAGGCGTATCGCCCAAGAAACCGGCCACGGATTATTTCGTGCAACCGCTGCGGAGCGAAAGGCCACGATTCAGAGGATTGCCGGTTCCGTTCGGCAATATGCTTCAAGTGCCAACAGCGGGCCTGTTTCTCTCTCGAGAGAGAGAGAGTTCATTGAAGGGCCACCAGGTCTGTCGCGTCAGGTAAGTACCCTATCGTCTCAGGACAAGAGCACATCTGTGCGCACGGACGGTATATTGGCATTGGAAACAGCGGACAGTCATTTAAGCCACGTCGGCATCACGCAACCGATTGTACGCGGGGGGGGGGGGGGGGGGGGCGTTCCAGTGGACATGCAAGTCGATACAGGGTCACCAGTGTCGGTCATCACATGGCCCACCTATGAGCAAAACAAGACAGTGTGGCCCAAGCTGCTTGAATCGCCATTGAAACTGACTTGCTTCCTGGGAAGGCTTCCCGTTCGCGGACAATTCAAGCTCAAATTTTCGTGCTGAAACCGATGGATGGACAGATCCCTCACATTCCTCGGTTGCTCCGGAGCCCTCCAAGATGGCACCTCTCTTCTTTCACTACCTCCTTTATCGCTTCCATTACGGCGCGGCTCAGGTGTGTGCCGATATATGAGACAGATACTACGCCATTTCCTTTCCCTAAAAATCAATTATTAATAATTATTATTCTTGCAGTATAACGAAAATGACAGTTTACAGGAAAGAGAAGACGCCATAGTTCTGTGCGCCCCGCCGTGGTGGCTCAGTGGTTAAGGCGCTCGACTACTGATCCCGAGTTCCCGGGTTCGATCCTGACCGCGGCGGCTGCGTTTTTATGGAGGAAAAACGCTAAGGCGCCCGTGCGCTGTGCGATGTCAGTGCACGTTAAAGATCCCCAGGTGGTTGAAATTATTCCGGAGCCCTACACTACGGCACCTCTTCTTCCTTTCTTATTTCACTCCCTCCTTTATCCCTTCCCTTACGGCGCGGTTCAGGTGTCCAACGATATATGAGACATACTGCGCCATTTCCTTTCCCCCAAAACCAATTATTATTATTATTATTATTGTTCTGTGCGATTAAAGATCCACAGGTGGTCTGAATTATTGCGGAGCCCTCCACTACAGCAACTCTCTCTTAGCAGGGGCTAAGAATGACCTGTTTGTAGACGTCTGAGTGATCTGGCTTGCACCCTGTCCAGGTCTGGGTGATGTGTGGGATAGTGCATCCTAGCTCCCCCGCCGCGGTGGCTCAGTCGTTAGGGCGCTCGACTACTGATCTGGAGTTCCCGGGTTCGAACCCGACCGCGGCGGCTGCGTTTTTATGGAGGAAAAACGCTAAGGCGCCCGTGTGCTTCGTGATGTCAGTGCACGTTAAAGATCCCCAGGTGGTCGGAATTATTCCGGAGCCCTCCACTACGGCACCTATTCTTCCTTTCTGCTTTCACTCCTTCGTTTATCCCTTCCCTTACGGCGCGGTTCAGGTGTCCAAAGATATTTTAGACAGATACTGCGCCATTTCCTTTCCCCAAAAAACCGATTATTATTATTATTCAGGAAAAACAAGACGCCAGTGTTCTGTGCGATTAAAGATCCACAGGTGGTCTAAATTATTGCGGAGCCCTCCACTACAGCAACACACTATTTCTTCATTACTACCGCTTTCCTCCTTTCTCTTGCGGTGCGGTTGGGATGTGCACCGAGATTAGACAACTCCTCAACCGTTTCCTTTCCTGAAACAACCTATTTTTCATAGGCCAATTTTCATTGGACAGCGCACGGCTGTTTTTTTTTTGCTGCGCGTCGTCAACAGGGTAAAGCAAAATGAAGAGTAACAATATCTCCGCTTCGCTTAAATTTCAAATTCTAATTTGACATTGATTAAAGTATCGATGAAACGCCGCCAGTACACAATCCGCGATGAAAGCAAGCAAGATTTCCACTTGGAGGCGGAATTTGTTGAGCAGAGGCCACTTACTGGACCACTGATTTTTTGTGCGCTGGATACATTAGCTAGCGGTACCTAATTAATAAGCACCGGCTCCATTTGCGCTCGACGAACTCTGCTGAACTCGAACATGGGCTTAACCACTTTGTTTTGTAACTGATTGTATCGCCCAAAAATATTATGTTCTACCATGTACACTTGCTTTTGCACATTGATTGCGGGTGTGGCGGTCAAACTTCTCTAAGCTTATGTAGCTACAGCTAGCCAGCCCGTCTTCATATACTTCATTCTTTAAAATCACCTTGCAAATATGGCACGATAGTTAGTTTTAAGGTGTCTGTGCGGTCGCTTGGTGATTTCTTGGCGCACCAGTACGCAGATATCGGCAGCTTTTCACGTGACATCACATCCTGCTGTAATACACATCTTCGCCCCTAATCCGTGTCTTTAATTAGTGGCCGTTAAAACTAAGTTTTCCTTTAGTATCATTTGCGCACACTTCTGCGTGACGTTCATGTAAAAATCCTCTGTTTATCTTCCTGAACGAACATTCTCATTGGTGAAGAAGTAGAGGGCGCGGCTCCCGACAGAAGGGTCTCCAGTTCACTTGAGCTTGACAACGTTTTGAAGCGATAGCTTTACTAGCCTAGCGACGCCGATTTCGCTGCGTCCGCACGAATGACTTTGAACAAGAGGAGCGGAGCTGCGTAAGTAACCACGTGACGCACCACGTGACTCGCAGCAGCTGAAGTCGCGCTCTCTGCCGTCGTCGCGGCGGCTGCGCGCTGCCTATCCAGTGTCTCGCTATGGACGAACCAAGTCAGTCGGAGCCGACACACTCGAGAGTGGGCACTCGCAGACGTCGGTCACGCAGGCGTCGGTCAGAGTCTGATCACGCGATCGACATGGCCAACTGTGCAAGGTATTTAGCAATCGATAGGGAGCGTAAACGCGCTAAACGGCCAGCCGAAAGCAACGAAGGGCGGGAGCGTCGCCTGGCTAGACGACGAGCGAAAGATGCCGAATGAAGACAGCGACTAGCCTTGGAAGCAGCCGCGGGGGAGACTGGCGAGCCGCTGGAAGGGAGTTCTCGCAGTGCGGAACCCGCAACGACCCTGGTGATATGTCTGTCTGTCACACTGTGTAACGGCCTCAAGAACCTTATAAAGTGACCTCACATGTAATCCTTGCCTTCGCTTATATAGCTACCGTTAGGTGAGCTAAGCCGCAGCCGTTTTTTTTCTGATAATAATAATAATTGGTTTTTTGGGGAAAAGAAATGGCGCAGTATCTGTCTCATATATCGTATATAGTTGGACACCTGAACCGCGCCGTAAGGGAAGGGATGAAGGAGGGAGTGAAAGAAGAAAGAGAAATAGGCGCCGTAGTGGAGGGCTCCGGCATAATTTCGACCATCTGGGGATCTTTAACGTGCTCTGACATCGCACAGCACAGGGGCACCTTAGCGTTTTGCCTCCATAAAAACGCAGCCGCCGCGGTCGGGTTCGAACCTGGGAAGTCCGGATCAGTAGTCGAGCGCCCTAACTACTGAGCCACCGCGGCGGGTTTTTTTTTTTCTGCAGCGAACTGATTTTCCTACATCCCTACATCATTCCACGATTCTGAATCTTCCAGTGGCGCCGATGCCGGGTTTTCTTCCGAACGGGACCATTACCGGTTTTCCTTCAATGGGTAATGCGTTGTTATTCAGCCCCTTGATGTGTTCTAAAATCAAGGATTGATATCGGTCATATTTGATGACAGTTGACAGGCGTAAATGTATTTCGTTTATTTTCTTAATGCTGCTTACTAGTACTAACAACGTTCCCAGTCCACTCTTATGAGATAACTTACGCTGACTCTATAAAACCCAATTAGACGGCTCTACCTCTCGCTTGCCGTGGACATCTCATTAGCACCGTGAAGTAGGTAAAGTGCATGTAAGTACACTCCAAGTTGACACCGAACACAGATCATTGGGCGCGATCTTGCTCTACGTTCCCTTCGCCTACAAACCACAGTTAAGGAGGCAACCCCGTGGAACCCTCACCTCGTAAATGGCAGGGAGGCCACATGACAACGCTCGACTCAATGCTTCAGTACGTCACCGATGAGGACAACCTCGACGTCGCCGCCTACCTACACTCCACTCTATGCACCAATTCGCCAATATGAGAATAAGAAAGGGAGTATGCTTCATAGGAAACTATGCGCAGGTAAAAAACACATGTGGGCGTTAAGAGACAAGGATCGAGGGCAATGTCATATGCAATATGGGTAAGATCGTTAATGTAGCCGAAGAGTTCTACCCAAATCTATACAGTAACCAATGTAATCACAACGTGAATGATAGATAAATTAGCGCACAGCAATGCAGCATTCCGGCAGTAGAGAAAGCATTGGGAGCAATGCTAAGGAGAAAAGCAGCAGGTAAGGATCAGGCCTACAGCAGATCTGTTGAAAGATGGAGGGGAGATTCTGCTAGAAAAACTAGCCACCCTGTACGCGCAGTGTCTTATGATTTCGACCGTACCAGAAGCCTGGAAGAACGCCAACATTATATTAATTCATAAAAAAGGAGACGCCAAGGACTTGAAAAATTACAGACCGATCAGCTTACTGTCCGTTGCCTACAAGGTATTTACTAATGTAATCACTAATATATTCAGGGCAAATTCGACTTTAATCAACCAAATGATCAGGCAGGCTTTCGTAAAAGATATTTCACAATTTATCATATTCACACTCAGATGATAGAAAAGTGCCCTAGAATATTGCCAACCCCTATATAAAGCCTTCATTGATTATGAGAAAGCATGTGACTCAGTGGAAGCCTCAGCAGTCATAGAGGCGTTGCGGCATCAGGGTGTAGATGAGCCTTATTGCAAAATACTGGAAGATATATATATATATATAGGAGCTGTACAACTGCCGTAGTCCTCCATAAAGTCAGCAATAAAATTCCATTAAGGAAAGCGTCAGGCAAGAAGACACGATCTCGCCAATGCTATTCACCCCCTGTTTACAGGAGGTAATCCGAGGCCTGAATTGCTAACAGTGGAAATAAGAGTTCCTGGAGAATACCTAAATAATCTGCGATTGGCTGATGAGATTATCTTGCTGAGTCACACAGGAGATGAACTGCAAATCATGATCAACGAGTTAGACAGAGCAGAACGGTGGGTCTAAAATTAACATGCAGAAAACCAAACTAATGTTCAGCAGCCTAGCAAGGGAACAGCAGATCACAATCGGCAGCGAGGTGCAGGAAGTGGTAAAGGAATCTCCTTACGGCAGGTAGCAGCGGCTGATCCGGATCATAAGAGGGAAATAACTAGAAAGGTAAAAATGGGGTGCAGCGCATATGGCAGGTTCTCTCAGATCTTGAAGACCAGGTTACCAAGATCCCTCAATAAAAAAGTGTGCAACAGTTGTATCTTACCGGTCTTCTCCTACGGAGCAGAAACGTGAGGGCTAATGACGTCGTTCAGCTTTAGTTAAGGACGACGTAGCGAGCCATGCAAATCAATATGATAGGTGTAACGTTAGGAGAACGGAAGCGGGCAGAGTGGGTGAAGGAGCAAACTGGGATAAATGACATTCTAGACAAAGTCAGGAGGAAGAAATGGGCTTGGGCAGGGCATGTAATGCGAAGGAAAGATAACCGCTGGTCCTTTAGGGTAACGAAGTGGATTCTAACAAAAGGCAAGCGTAGCAGGGCGAGAACGTTAGGTGGCCGGATGAGATTAGGAAGTTTGCAGCCATAGGGTGATCCGGATCATAAGAGGGAAATAACTAGAAAGGTAAAAATGGGGTGCAGCGTATATGGCAGGTTCTCTCAGATCTTGAAGACCAGGTTACCAAGATCCCTCAATAAAAAAGTGTGCAACAGTTGTATCTTACCGGTCTTCTCCTACGGAGCAGAAACGTGGGGGCTAATGACGTGGTTCAGCTTTAGTTAAGGACGACGTAGCGAGCCATGCAAATCAATATGATAGGTGTAACGTTAAGAGAACGGAAGCGGGCAGAGTGGGTGAAGGAGCAAACTGGGATAAATGACATTCTAGACAAAGTCAGGAGGAAGAAATGGGCTTGGGCAGGGCATGTAATGCGAAGGAAAGATAACCGCTGGTCCTTTAGGGTAACGAAGTGGATTCCAACAAAAGGCAAGCGTAGCAGGGCAAGAACGTTAGGTGGCCGGATGAGATTAGGAAGTTTGCAGCCATAGGGTGGGCGCAGCTGGCAGAGGAGAGGGTTAATTGAACAGACATGGGAGAGACTTTTGCCCTGCAGTGGGCGTAGTCTAGATGATGACGAAGCTTCCCTCTAAAGCACTCCTTTTTTATAAAGGGAGTGCGCTAGCGGACACGCGACTACATTTCACAACGTTGTTTATGTCGTGCACCACGCAGAACCCCGATGTCATGCCTGGTTGCGCACTCAAGACGAGTAGGGCACCAACCGTTCACATTAATCTTAGTCGGCGCCTCGCAAAATACAAGCCAGCTGACCGAGTCTGAGTTTGGACATCCATTTGTCACCGTGGACTCACTGAAAACGTTTTCGCCGCTACTGCTGGCCGTAAAAGATGATTCGCCTGCTATGTCAGCGGGACCCTGAAGTTGTTCTTGATGGTGTTACAAGATCCGTGCTACGCCGAACCCGAAGAGAAGTATTGCGGGTCGTGGGTAAAAAGCCACGTTATGAGCGTCAATATAGCCATGCGTTCGTGCTCCTGCACTTTGTTTCAAGGCGAAAGCTTTATATGTGCCTTTACTTCAAAGCTACTAGTTGTCGGTGTCGGAGCGCAAAAAATGATAGAGCCACGGAGATGACAAGAACTGGAGAGAGAAAGAAACAGAACCAACTTTATTTTCCACAGGGGCTGGGAATTAGGGCAGGTGGGTCCTGCGCGGCCCCCAGGTGGGGGCGATAAACTGTGCCCATGAAATGAGTGTAAGTGGCGTGGTCTTATCTGGCTGGGTGAGGAGTCGGGCTCAGCATTCCGCAGAGGGAGCTAGCAGGAGTGCCCGTGGGGAAGGTTATTTTCGCATGTCCAGATGTGTGCGCCTGAGCGGCGGAGGATCTGTGGTTGCAACTTGGGCATGTGCTGTAGCATTCCCCATTGGTGATTATTGATCTTCTGGAGTGCCGAAGAATTGAGTGCGTCGGCAATCTTCGGAGCAGGGCGGCTTGTGCTCTGTCGAGGTCGGGTTGGAGAGGCGGCAAAGGGCGTCACGTCTTTTTATGAACATGGGTGATGGCGGCAAAAGTCTGGGGGGGCTTCAGCGAGGATGTCTGGATCCTTGAGGCCAGCCGCCGGAATTGTTAATCCTCAGGCAAGTCGACCGGCCCCTTCGTTACCAGCTTTTTATACCTCAGTGGTGTAGGCAGGGGCTCATTATTTTTCAATCTTTTTACGTTGCCCCAACCTAATATATGCCTCTTCGTTACCAGATTTGCCCTCGTGGGCGGGTACCCAGATTAGGTTATTTTCTGGTCGGGAGTGCAACTGCGCAGGATTCATGCAGCGGGAATGCAGATGCAGCCTGCCGAGTAGTTTAGGATTTCTCGTATTGAGTCGCTGAGGGCTGTGCGCATACGGCATTCAGCGATAGCCAGCGCTATCGCTGTGTCGTCTGCTGCGGCGGCGCAGATAA
This sequence comes from Amblyomma americanum, assembly GCF_052857255.1. NCBI lineage: Eukaryota > Metazoa > Arthropoda > Arachnida > Ixodida > Ixodidae > Amblyomma > Amblyomma americanum. The sequence continues at coordinate 87,412,921 of NC_135507.1, forward strand.
GGGTAGATCGCGGCGTGGTTGCACGGACCACGTAGGTTGCAATTTGCCTTGTCGCGTAAATGTGCGTAGTGTGTTCGTCGGCACGATAGAAATCATCCAGTATTCGGGCTTTGTGGCAAAGGCGCGCGTGGTGTCTACGAGGCAGCCGCTTCTCCGGTAGCGGTTTGACAAAAAGGCGGCTATATAATACACCTGACTAGAAGAGGAAAGGGAAGCGACTGGAGCAGCTTCGGAGCGAGGAAGCATTACCGGAGAGGGCGTCGCAGTCGAAATAGGACTTCAGATGGCGGAAGGCGGCGCAGCGTCGGAGGCAGCAGGTACCAGCATCTGACCACTTGCTGCATGACTTTGTCGTGTGATTTTGCTGTATGACTTGCTGTGTGACTCTGTTGTTTATTTTTCAATTTCCGGTATATTTCATCACATATATTTTGCTTAAGGACTGCTGTTTATTCAACTTTTACATTTTTGTTTTAATTACCGCACAGCTTATGATAGACAGTTCGTGCGGACAACTTCCGTCTACAACTTTCGTCCACGCCGATCTTGAGCCAAGAAAGGCTTTCATTTCGCCTTAAAATCTTTTCAGGGACGTTATGCCACGCGACTATCCGCGCCTTGCCGCAGCTGAGCACGTTGAGCCGACGGCACTCGCTCCCCTCGCAACTATGTAATCACGTGACGCTGCGTTGCGGAGCCGACGGCCCTCTCGCAACTGACAGAAATCGCGTGACGCGCCATTCGCTATAAAAAACGTGTGGCGCGTGTTTACCTTTATGTCATTACCTTAACTGAGCTTTCGCCCGTCTTGCTAGGTTCAGCCGGGTTGAACCGCAGCTAACTTTTTGGAGCGAAAAGCTCCACATCTCGAATGCGAAGCTGAAGGTCAGATGACGCAGTATTTGAGCACTGGTTCGCCGCACGTGTGGCTGAGACGTCATAACACGTGACTTGTCGCACTGGTACCGTTCGTTCCGCAGCTGCGCTGACCGCGGTTCAGCCCGCTCGCTCTCACAAGTTGCGTCACGTGACTAACCACACAATTCGCTTTTCATGATTAAAGTCCAGAGCTCACAGCCTAAACACCCCCAAACCACATGTGTGAGAGCCCGTAAGACTAGCACTTTCATTTATAATCTTCCTTCAGTCGCATCAACAACAAACACCGCAGAAGGTGAGGTGGCTTCCTGGCTTACGGGAACGGGATCTATAGGAACTCTCACCAATCTGGCGAGGGCACCTTGTCACCGGGTGTATTAGTTTCTAAACCGCCGTCGTCGTTCTGGAGGACGCGGTTGTTGCGAAGAGATATTGTCTTTCAATTTTTCTTCTATCTCTTTCAGCTCTATTACTGACAGCACGTGGCAGCGATTGTTGCTCAGCTTGAGCCAGTGGGCAGTCCGATGCACTTTCCTTTCCATTCTTCAGCCGCAATACAGGAGCTAGGCTAGGCACCGCGAGAGCCCCCAGCTCCCAGCCCCTTAATGCCAGGAAACTACCGCCATGTGGGAAAGGCTTCTTGTTCCGGGGGCATCTTGCTATACCGCCTTCGTCGCTTCAGATGACGCGGTTGTTGCGACACCCGTCTCGTTTCTTTTGATCTTTCCTCTCACATCTCAGCAAAACTTGGGATAGTTGGACAGCCATGATCTCGGTAGAACCAGCGCCAACCAGTCGTCCTCCTTCTTTCTTGTCCGTTCTTCTTTTTTGCGCTGGTTCTTCTGAGGTCTCACAGCTCTTCCCTCGACACTTGCTTGACCCACCTATGGGAGGCCAACCATAGCATCCTAGAGCGATGGAATGGGCAAAAGCTCAACCGGACCCTCAATAAGTGGCTAGCCGCACTGCAAACAAAATTTACTGAGCACTCTGAGGAGCTCTGCCGATCCAACTCTGGACAGATTTGCGGTAGTGTGGCTGGCAATCTGTCCTCTAAACACAGTTCGCAACTCCTCCGTTGCTTAATTGACCCCACGCAATCCAAAACAGCCACACAACACCACGTCACATACCTTATACACAGGATCGACCTTTCTCCCGACGCTCTCCTCGACATACTTAGGAACACATACAGCTCCCGGTACGTCAAACCCGCTGCTCCTCTATGCAGGAACCACGAATGCCAATCTCGACGCGGAGATTACGGAAGCAGAAGTAAGAGCGGCCCTCCTGACTCTCCGCTCTAACTCAACTTCAGGAGTTGACCGTATCTCCAATAGCATGCTCCGCAGTTTCGACGATAAATCGATTGCCCAGCTAACGGAATTCTTCAACACATGCTGGCACGAGGGCACCCTGCCGCAATCCTGGCGTCACGCCAAAATCTTATTCATTCCCAACCCCCACAAACCCCTTACACCTGAAAATCTTCGTTCCATCTCACTAATATCGTGTCTGGACAAGCTTTTGGAGCATGTCGCACTTGCCCGACTCACCCAACACAGGACGGAGCAAGACCTCTACCCGCACGGCATGGTGGGCTTCCGTCCCCACCTGTCGGCGCAGGACACTGTGCTCCAGCTCATACAGGATATTTTCGACTTTCTCATACGAGGCCACACAAAAGCTGTCCTCGCCTTGGATCTCTTCATGGCATTTGATCACCTAGAACATCAAGCAATCACGGCGGCGCTCTCCCGCTTGAACATAGGTAAACGTATGTACAGGTATATGCAAACATTCCTTACTAGCCGCACGGCCGACATTCATTTCGGTCCCCACACATCCCGCCCATATACTATTAGCGGGGTTGGCACCCCTCAGGGATCTGTCCTCTCCCCTTTTCTCTTCAATGTCACTCTCAACCCCCTTGCCCGCAAACTACAAACCATGCCTAACCTGTGGCATACACTCCATGCTGATGATATCACGTTATGTACCACCCATGGCAGTGATAGAGACAGAGAACACTCTGCAGTCGGCAGCTGCCCTCACCCAAATAAATGCTCGGAATATAGGTCTCTCATGCTCTCCGGAGAAGTTGGCGTTCCTCGTACTCCGTCCCACTCCCCGAAACTGCCCTACAGCCCCCATAACCGCGACACTGGAAAACCGGCACACCCCGGTACACTTTCTGGGTACTATGCCCTGCATCCAGAACAACGGGAAAAGCACTCTCACAATCAACAAACTAAAGCAGACTGCGGTGTCGATATCTCACCTAATCCGCCGAGTTCCGGGACGCCATCGTTGCATGAAGGAGCATGACCTATGTCGTCTCATTCATGCCTTCGTCCTCAGCAGCTTTCTCTTCACGCTCACCTACATGAAACTCCAGGGCAAAAATATCCACCATTTATGCCATGATCCGAACAGCATTTAAGACAGTGCGACACTTACCGCTAACCATCTCAACCGAAAAACTCCTCCAGGTAGGCCTACACAACACGACAGGTGAGCTTATCGAGGCCTACCGACAGACAGAATAAATACGTCTCGAGAAAACCACCACCGGCAGACACATCCCACACACCCTCGGTACCAGGATACCAGCCACAGATCCCACATGGCTCCACATCCGACACCACATTCACCGCGAACTATTTATTAAACCTCTTCCCAAAAACATGCACCCCACCTTCCACGAACGCTGCCGCAGAGCTCGTGCACGGGCGCTCCAAATACCCTACGGTACGGAACCGGATGCCGTGTGGGTGGATGCCGCATGCACAAGCGAGGACGCGGTTGTAGCCATCACGAACCCCTCCCTACAATCGATTGCCACCCCTCACATATCCCCCACTGCCACTTCGGAGGAGGCTGAAGAGGAAGTCAGTGCCCTAGCCATCACGCGCACGGAGGCCCGGTATATACTGGCAGACTCTAAAACTGCCATTCTAAATTTTGCTCTCGGGTGATTTCACGTCCATGCATTTCGCATACTGAACCCCCTGGCCGCAGACCCGCTCCGCCACATGGAGTTCATATGGGTGCATGCCCAGTCCGGGAATCCTGGAAACGAGGCTCCCAACGCTTTAGCCCGACGTTCTCTCAACCGGGCACCGGCGCCCTCCGATCTTGGGTTGTCACAGGAGCGCATGCAGTCATTCGGTGAACTGACGCAGGCCTGCAAAGCCGAGCGTTGGCTCTACTCCCACCCAATCCCTTCCCTTATAATTATCACGAGACATTTTGGAGTCTGCTCCAAACACACACCTAACCCTCCCCTTATATACGCTCGCGCTACCACCAAGTCCACACGAAATCCTCCTGTACCCTCCGCCACCATTCCAAAGCCACTCTCGATTATATCCTTTTCCTCTGCCCGGCGCATCCTTCCCCCGCGGGGCCTGGAGCACCTCAGCACTTGGGAGGCCTGGGCGACCGAACGGCGCTCCGAGGACCCGGCCAAGCAAGCCATTGCCACAAGCCGGGCGCGCAAGCGTCATGAGCCTGCGGGACATGAACGTTTGTGTGCAGTGAGGCCATGCGGGGGCCCAAAAACCTGCGTATCCTAAACTCTCCTGTTTTTAATAAAGTTTCCACCACCACCCCGCATCTTTTTTACATCTTCCACTGTCTGCACGTGGCAGCGATTGTGGCTCAGCTTGAGCCACTGGGCAGGCCCGTGCACTTTGCTTTTCATTCTTCCAGAAGTCACAAAAACAGCCTAGACACAGCGGCGGGGATGAGGGGGGGTACAACTTTGTTGGCACGAAATGAGAGGAATTAGCCACGGCTGGGGCGAGTCCAGGGTGGCTCCAGTCGGGGGAGACCTGTTGAGCTCGCGTGATGAGGGCCAACTGCGTTGTTTTTCTTGAACTGGCGAAGAGCTTGTCCTGCTCCCATTCCTCTGCCGAGGGTGCTGGCAAGAGTGTTGTCGCGGTGAGTTTGCTAGCGCATTCACATATTATATGGTCTTGCGGGGCGTGCGTCCCGTCACCGTAGTGCGGGCATGCAGGATCGTATTGACCGTTTCTCATATAATCGCTAGGGACTAGGAATTGCCGTTGTTTGTATGTGTCTTAGTGTCGTGGCTTCCACCCAGTCCAGGTCGGGGTGAGGGGCGGGATACGTGCATCGTAGCTCGCAACAAAAGCTAGTAATCTCCGCGTACGAGCGAGGCGCCTCGGCGGGGAGGTCCGTTAACGAGAGGTCTCCTATCCCACGGTTCGTTAGAAGTCGGGCTACACGGTCTTCCCCTTGTTTCTAGAGCTACCCGCGCGAGCCGAAACCCATAAGAAATTGATGTAGTGATCGAGAGTTCGGCTGTGCACAAATCGCATTGCGAGCACATTTACCGAATTTTTCGCGAAATTCTCCTTTTTTGAGATGAGAGAAAAAGAGGCTCTGAATTTTCTGCCAACCATTTTAACACAATAGGCTCCAGGTACTTCTCTATTACATCTAAGGCTCTCTGAATTGTCCTTTCAATCTGTCCATCGCTACACCAGCTCACCCAAAGCGTCAAATTTTCTGCATATATGGTGTCAAAATGATTTATGATTCCGTCCAGCTGCCCTGGATGCCCAATCTCCGCTACATTAAACAAGGTCGGAGAGAGAATGGACCCTTGCGGCGTCCTTCTATTGCCCAATCTAATGTTTGCGAGTTACTGTCCGTCCAGGCTGATGGTGGCAGTCCCATTTCAGAGGAAGTCTCTTACGTAGTTATATGTCTTGACTCTACATTTTAGCGCGCTAACGTTCTCAAGTATGGCCACGTGTTTGACACTATCAAAAGCTTTGGAGACGTCCAGTACCACAATGACCCTACTATCAACCGTCCATCAATTACCTGCTCCTTCACCTGTAGCATGACATCTTATGCCGGCAGGTTTGATCTGAAGCCTATCAAAGTATTAGGATAAACATTGTGATCTTCCATGAATATATTCAATCTAATTTGAATAACGTGCTCCATCAATTTTCCAACGCAAATTGTGATCGAAATGAGTCTAAGATGCTCAAATTGGAGCTTCTCTGGCTTCGGAATGAAGAGCAGGTTTGCAGCTTTCCATGCTTGCGGTATCTCTTCCTTGTCCCAGCATTCTTGGCTATAGGTTGTAAGATTCGAAAAGGGACTGCCGTCCATATTACTGAGCATATTGTTGATGATTTTGTCCGGCACGGTAGCTGTTTTGGTTTTTATGTGGTTGAGTTCAGCCCTCACTTCCTCGACAGTGATTGGACTGTCGAATTCCGGGTTTTCCGAGCCCGCGTATTCAGGGAGACTCTCAGCTCCAGAACGGGAAAAGAAACAGTCTTCCTTGCAAGGGCTGCGATATTGCTTGAGGAGTTAATGAAAAAGTAAAATAAGATAAAAACAAAAAGAAAAAAGAAAAAACTGTCCGCCTTGCAAGGAAAGTGATAGTGCTTTACGAGTGAATGGCAATGCCATTCCGACAGTAGACAGTATTCTCGTCCTAGGGCTGTGCATAAAAGCAAATGGCATAAACAGAGAAACTATTATGAGACTTGAAGCGAGTACCAGCCACACCCACCAGTTAGTCAAGTAAATTTCTAACAAGCACGTCGGGAAGGAGGAGGCCAATCTTTTTAAGATTCGTTCAGGATTTCATGATAAGCAGAGTGCTATACGCTGCGCCCTATCTCAAACTGGCCAAAGCAGAAAAGGGCAAAATTGAAATCATAATCAGAAAAGAGATCTGAACCGCACTAGGTCTTCCTCCGAACACTTCAATGGTAAAAATACTAAGGCTAAATGTCTCCCACGCTCTCAATGAGCTCATAGAAGCTGCCACGGTGTCACATTATCAAAGGCTTTTAAAAACCAAAACTGCAAGAAAATCATGGAGCGCCTGGTGTTCGAAACCTGGCAGTGTTCAAAGCGGACAGATAACGTACCTAGAGCAACCAGGGATAGACTCAAAATTCCACGGCTGCCGAAGAACATGATTCCGGTATTTCACGAAGGCAGACGCAAACATAGGGCTGTGGCCCTACAGGGCGAATTTCGAGGTAGAACCGATGTGCTCTATCTATACGGACGCTGCCGAATACGTTCGAAAGGCAGCACACACAGCGGTAATGGTTCGTCAGAGTGGAGACCCGGCCTCGTGCTGCACCGTTAAAAACTCCAGTGCAACTCAGGCAGAAGAAATTGTCATTTCTGTAGCAATAATACAAAACGGCACAAGGGTGATAGTGACTGACTCTGAGGCAACCATTAAGATTTATGATATGGCAAATATCTCTGCTACAGCCGCCAAACATTCTGGGAGAAGGGCAAGTACCGTAAGAGCTAATCTCACTGATCTGGTTCCCGGCTCATCAGGGCCTGTGGGGGAACGAGAAGGCGCCCGCGACCACCTGAGGGCTCACATTCCGGTCGATCGCCGCGGACGCGCCGCCTTCACGTGAGGAACACCTCCCATCGGCAGACGAACACAAAACATACCATAAAGTAATCTTTCATTAAAAGCTCGGTCGTAAGACCAACCGAGCAGCAGATAAACCAGCAGCAAACCCTCAACTCTACAGTAAATGGCATCCAGAAGTCGAAGCACTATACTTTAATGAGACGTTGCCAACGCTTCTAACGAGCAATCCAAAAAAATTTTGGAGTAGTGTCAATAAACGAGACCACTCATTTATATCTCTCGTTGACCCTCATTCAAACCCTATTTCAAGCACTGGCGTCGCTGACATGCTTAACGTGACCTTTAGTGCCGCTTTTTCATGTGCCGTATCTGACATTACTGATGTTAGAGACTATGCATGCAACATAAGCTTTCCAATGGATCCTGTCAGGTTTGGTTATGACAGAATTATTAACTTAATTAACAATTTGAAAATCTCCTCTTTTTGCGGGCCTGATAACATTAACACCAAGGTCCTCAAGGATACTAAAGTATACTCCGGAATTTTTTTATTGAAGATATGTGAGGAATCGCTTGAAACAGGAGATATACCACAGGAATGAAACCTGGCTAAAGTGATTCCACTCCACAAATATGGTGACAGGCATTCACCCTTCAATTATCGTCCCATATCATTAACTTCTATTTTCTGCAACTCATGGAGCATATATTTTCTCAGTTATCTGGCTTTCTTGAATCATTTTCGTTTTAACGGCTACACAACATAGTTTCAGGAAACAGGTTTCCTGTGAATCACAGTTATTATCTTTCAGCAAAGAAATTTATTCCATTCTTGATGGAGGTTCAGAGGCCGACGTCATCTTCTTAAATTTTGCAGGGCTTTCGATAAAGTGTCCCATAGTCTGCTGTTTTATAAGCTTTCTCATCTTCATATCGACCCGAATGTTCTAGCATGGATTCGTTGTTGTTTATCTAATCGCTCGCAGTTTGCCCACGTTAACTTTCATCAATCACTTTGAATACCGGTTACGTCTGGGGTACCACAAGGATCGATACTGGGACCTTGTGATTCCTTGTGTACATTAATGATCTGCCTAACAATATAAAATCATCTATCAAACTCTTTGCAGATGACTGCATACTATACTGTGAAATTAAAAGCACTAAAGATGTCTACTTATTGCAAGCAGATCTTAACTGTGTTACTGATGAGTGTACTAAATGGAAAATGGTTATAAACACCAGACTCTTACAGTATCAGCAATGCTTCGCTGGCCGCGGTTACCTCCTATAAATACTTCGGTGTACATTTGACATCAAATTTATCCTGGAACCAGCATATCCCCTATATTACAGGAAACTCTAACAGTATGTTCGGTTACATAAAAAGAAACTTTTCGAATGCAACCATTTCAGTCAATCTTCTTCTTTATAAAACACGGGTTCGTTCAAAGCTTGAATACGCCGCGTGGATATGGGACCCTCAAGCTAAGTCACTTATATCGGTTTTGGAAGCTGTTCAGAACCGTGCTCCTCGTTTTATCCTCCCTAACTATGACCGCACATCAAGTGTCACACTAAAGAAAAACACTTTGACACTACCATTACTTTAATTGCGCAGAAAAATTTCACGACTCTGTCTTTTTTTAAGATCTACAATCTGAACCCTGTTTGGAAAAACGCTTTGCTCCTTCCACCCCCCTATTATCGGTTTCCATTGGGCGAACAGGAGCGAGAGCAGCGAGCAGCTGGAGTAGTGCACGAGAGCAGAGGGTACGCGGGTCCTCGTCTCGCGAATGGAACATGCCCGCTGCCCCGAGAGCAGAGCAGCACGGGAGAGCGCGTGACGTCAAGTGTCATGTGACCAAACTTTTTCCCGCGCTCGCGCTGTCTGCATCCCGTCGCGCGCTCGCGGCAGTCAACAATCCGCGCCAGTTTTGTGTCTGTCGCCGTCTTTAGCTTGCGATGGGTGAAGAAGCGCAGCGGCTGTTCATGGCCATGGTAAATGCTTCCCCGCTAACTGCTACACCAGGTAAGCGTCGTCGATCCTAAAAATTGGCTGCGAAACATAACAGCGCTAATACCAGCGCTTTCTTTGTGTTCACCACAGCTGCCATCGATGCGTTGGCCTCTCGTGAGAACATTGAAGAGAGACCCGACGGTAAGTGACAATAACTACTATGCATGGGGCCATATCTGACGATTGTTTTCGTCCATTTCTTTCATTGCTCACAGTTTCTCGCGCCGAATGGACTATTTCGGATAACGGGGGCGTCGCGGCGTGACGCGACGACGGACGAGAACGGCGCCGCACTTTCTCGCTATACTGTCAAACCTTCTTATGCAGTTTATTGCCCCTTTTGTCTGTCGATGCGCCCAGATTGCTGTGTATGCCTGTTTGACCAAATACGTTATTAACCAAGGTGCGATAGTAATCCGCTTGTTTGCCTTCATCTAATTATGCGGGTGGGCCAACTGAGAAATTTTTGTGGTTACGTTGCGGCGCAGAGAGGAGGTGCTTGGCAGAGTTTTCGCAGTCGCAATTGTATGCAAGGGCGTCCGCAGAACTTTTTCCAGGGGGGTGCACCCGATGGCCGGGTATGGGGGAGGCAGTAGGTTAGCACCAAAAAGGAACTATTTGTGGTCTAAACTGCGCACATGAAACAAAAATTAGAAGCAGCAAATTAGTTCTAGGCTTGGAGAACAAACATTAGAATTTATTAATTAACAAAGAATTGAAATTAATAAGCAAAATCTGATAACTTAATATCACCTAAGCTTGCTAATCAAGCTGTGTAGTTGTTTTCTACTAGTGCATGAATGATATCCGTAATTCCCGAGGGGGCGGGGGGGGGGGGGGCACCGCCCCCCTTCCGGACGCCCATGATTGTATGTTCACGTGCAGAGAACACCGCTGGGTCCGATGCCGGCGAGAGGGGACTGCAGCCAGCGCCAGGAGTGAAAAGAGGCGGTGGAGGTGAGCTTATGCCAACTGCACTGCTTGAAACATTTTACGCTTTTAGTAAACTGGCCTTCTCTTTATTTAAGCTCCTGAGTGGACACCAGGAGAAACGAAACTTATGTTAGATTACTATTACAAATACTTTCCTCAGGTTGGCCCTTTCAAAAAGTTTAAGAACAAGAAGATGCTTTTTAAACAGGTTTCCCAGGATTTGGCCACTGTGCTTGGATGCCACAAAACGCCACAGCAATGTGAAAATCGTTACAAAACGGTGATGAGGCAGAAGAAAAAGGCAAGTGATAACAATACCAAATCAGGTGCTTCACCTTGTCCTGTCCCATTTGACGATGAAATGAGAAACATTCAGAGCATAGATGACAGTCTTGAACCAGAGGTTCAAAGGGACTCTTTTGGAGTGACCTACAAGCCATCGGCATCATCAAGCGCTGACAGTTCAGCTGATCCGCCCTCACCTCTACTTGAGAGCTCCAGTACTGCGACGAACAGTTCAGAAAGTGGGGACAGCACAAAAGGGTCGGCAGAAGTCAAGAAAAGGGAATTCCGCGCTAGCACCAGTCGTATGCTACAGATGCAATTTTTTTGACCAAATGCGGGCTATTAGTGCAGAGCGAATGGCTCGCAGGGAAGAACGGGAAAAAGAAAAGGAGAAGAGGCGTGCTGAGCGGCGAGCTGAGCGCACTCAAGAACGCCAGGAACGTCGCAAGATGCACGAAGACAAACTTCAGCTCATCCGCGAGGCCCTGGGGCTCAGGCAATAAAGACAGTGCACTTCGAATGAACATGTTTTGATGACTGTTTATTTCATACACCCCCTGTGCACGGCCAAAAACAAGGCTTGTTTAAGTATTGCCTCAACTTTTATTTCACGTTTAGCACTGTGCTTGCTTGCATTATGGCAGATTTTGTGGCTGCCTCCTTTTTAGTCCCATCTTGGCCTTGATTTTTTCTCGTTTGACTTCTGCAGGTGCCCGCAAGAGGCTCTCTTCTCTAGAGGTGCCACTGTGAACTTCAACTGCAGAAGGGGTTTGATCACTTTTATCCTGGGAGCACAGACGCTTGTCCTGAAGTAGGCTATCAGGTGAGTCCCCATTGTCAATGCAGATGTTGTGGAGGACACAACACGAGAGTATAAATTTCGACATGTTATCTACTGTCATGAGGTCCAAACGCTGTAGCTGCCTGAACCTACCCTTCAATTCCCCAAAAGCATTTTCAATGAGCACTCGGGTAGACGAAAGTTTGGTGTTGAAGGCCTTGTCAGAGGCATCAAGGCTTCCATAGTCTCGGATGGGCGTTATCAAAAACTCTCGAGATGGGTACGCAGCGTCCCCAAGAATTTGATATTTTCCGGCGCAGAGCTGAGGCAGTCTCTTTGAAACATTTGAAAGTCAGAAGATCCTGGAGTCGTGGATTTTGCTAGGTGCACCAGTGCTGTCATCAAGAAACCTCTTGCGGTTATCACATATTCCCTGCAGCGTCAAGGATGGATAATGGTGCCTGTTTACGTAGACTGACCGCACCTTGCCAGCAGGGCACCTAACAGGAATATAGCTCCCGTCGATGCAGCCAATAGTGTCTGGAAACCCTGAAATCTAAAAGTTGAGAATGAATAAATGTAAAAATTTTCACTGAATACCTAACAAAGTAGTAAGTGAAGTCGTGCTCAAACTCTTCAAACCTATCAGAATATAAGCTTGTACATGAAAGTAAGGCCTTAACAACTTTTTGAAGTGATCAAACTGAAAACATTGCTTTCGCAAGCTCTTCAACGTCTTCATGCAGCTTACAGCAGAAATGATGAGACGACACTGCCTGTCACAACTTTACAGTTCAAACTAAATTCAAGGGTATCCTGTATATACTATATTTATTATAAGTTATATGTGTTTCGTGAAGAAAAGCACAAAGCTTTCTTTGAAGGGTAATATACATGGCAAGTGAAGTGCTGTTTTGATTAAGGGCGACTCCTATGATCTTGAAAACCAGCCCATACAACACATGAAAGAAAGAAGGCGACAGGACAAAGGCCTTCTTTCCTTCATGTGTTGTAACAGCTGGTTTTTGAGATGACCTCACACTAACAAGCCCAACTGTCTACACTAGTGCAACTCCTACGCACAGTACAAACTGAAAGTAGGACATTTTTTTTCATTACCTGCTCAAACTCATCGGCAAGCTTCTCTAAGTCATCTGGGAAGGTCACGATGCGTGGGGCGATGTCGAGAAGAAACGCCATGACGCGGTACATCATCCTGTGATGCGTGCTTTCTCCGAGCTCAAAGCGCCCTGCAACATCCCGTATGCAGGATTTGTTGGCAGCGTACCTGCAAAAAAAATGCTACAATTTTATAAGAACACGAAATCGTGAAACTGGCATCTTATCTAACCATCAAGCATTGCAGCGACGTAAAGAAAAAAATCCACATCTGCCCAGTTGTCTGAACAATCTTCACGTGTTCATCAGGCACATTTGGTACTGCCATACGATATTTTCCCGCTGAATGTCACAACGGAAGCACAGGCAAGAACAGAAATAATAATAAACTGCGCAAGTCGAATTTGTGATCCCATACATTTAAATTCGCACGTTGAAAGAATGCGACCAGTTGAGCCTGGCGCTTGCGGAAGAGCAGTGACATTTAAAAGCAATTTTCAGGCAGTATAAGCACTTAGCGAGAAATCGATTGCTAAACTCTCCATCACGCGACGTATTACTGCATTCAATTTCAGGCTTCGCACCCGGTTAGATGCGCCGAGACTTTTTTGCTCCTAAATTTCTTCAATCAGTCATCTTAAATAATAGCTCCTTTTTCTTTGCTACTAAAAAATTGCAATATCTTACCACAAAAAGGAGAGCACATGCTCTTGAGGCGACTTTGGGGGCAGACCTCCGCGATCGGTCCTTGAGGGATAGTGTGGCGATTTCGCGAACTCAGCTGCAAGAGCATTTGCAACCGACCGCGACAATCGGAAGTTCCTGCGAAACTGGTGAGTAAAAAAAGAAACAAACGCAGGTAACTTATTGATCGCCCGTTTTAAATGGGATACAAGGACTCACCTCTTCGTCAGAATACGCGGCAACTGTCTTTTCCAGATACGACTCGTCCTTAGGTCTCTTCTCCGGCGGGGTAAACAGCTGCTGGAACATCTCCTCGTACAACGCCAAATCGTCGTCATCGCTCCTGCTGCTGCTGTCCGAAGACGAGCTTGTGTCTGAGTCGACGCTGCAGCTGCTGTCTTCATCAAAAAGTAGCAACAACTCCTTGTCGAGACGGCGGCGCTTAGCTACTGACATTACGTTTGTTGGCACCGGCCGACTGTCACCGCTATTGCTTTCCGCCATTTCTCCTCGGCCTTCCCAAAGATAAAACCAGAAGTGACGTCAAAAAGGTCACGTGACTTCCTCCGTTCCCCTGTTACTCCGCCGCTGACGACGGAGCACCCAGAACTGCTCTCGGCTGCTCTCGGCGCCGCAAAAGCACTCCTCCTCAGCCAAAGGAACACAACGCTCCTGCACCTGCTCAACCACTGGTAGGCGCTGGAACTAGCGAGAGCACTTTGAGCGCAAAGTGCTCCTGTTCGCCCAACGGAAACCACTATATGTTTCATCGCGCATTGACCATCCGCGCAAAGTGGGCGTTCCACCTTGTCACACTACCGCTCGCTTAAATTATTTCATTCCAACTACATCATCCGAGTGGAATCACTTGCCAGCAGATGTGGCACTCACCGACGATCTCGAGCATTTTAAGAAAAAGTTGAGTGCCTGCATTTCTTCTTCATGACATGTGTGCCCATCGGTTCGTGGTCGCACATGAACTCTGTGTTGCTGATTTGTAGTTTGCCTTATAAGTTCTGGTTTTCTTTTCTCATTTTTTCGTTTTCTTTCTTCTAGCTTTCCATGTAGTCGCACAAGTGCTGAAATCTGTTAAACTCAGTGCAGTGAGCCATATGTAGTGCTGTAACCCATAAACGCATTTCCATTTCTTGTTATCTGTGTTATTGTACGTCTCATTCCACTCCCCTCAATAATTCCCACAGGGATGTGGGTATTTGAAATAAATAAATAAATAAATAAATAAAGAGGCAGATAATCGATGACGATACTAGGAATACACGGGGAATCCTCGTCCTAGACTTGTCCAGGGCGTTTGATAACATCTCGCACCGGTTCGTGCTAGACGCCATCTCGGGCCTGGGCCTTAGGCCACGATTCCATGCGTATGTTAGCTCCTTTGTCAGGGATCGCAAGGCCACTGTCAAAACAGTCCAAGTCAAGTCCCAGGAATTTCATTGGGAGTGAGAGGCACCCCGCAAGGGGCGGTCCTCTCTTTCCTACTGTTTAACATCGCCATGAAGGGTCTCTCGGAGAGACTGGCTACAGTAAGAGGAACGAGTCACGAGATTTATGCGGATGATATTAGCCTGTGGTGCATGGGAGGGTCTGACGCTTCAGTTGAGAGTGTGCTCCAAAAGGCGCTCGACGTCACAGAACACTTCCTGCTAGACACAGGCCTGAGTCTGCCACCAACCAAGCCCGAACTACTATTGTATAGGCCCACCTGACGGGGTTTCGGTATTCCACACTCTTAGATCAAATTACCATAGCCCTCTATACGAGGGATGGACAACAAATCCACAGAGTGGATACCATCAAGGTCTTTGGACTCTTGCTCGAATCTCGCGGGGGCAACTCACAGACTATACCCCGCATTACCTCCAAGACGAAGAATATGCTTCGGCTTAACCTCCAGGTCTCGAACCCTAAAGAGGGGGAGTTAAGTGAGAGCAATCTCCTCAGACTCTACCACGCGTTTCTTATGAGCCACATTAATTATGCAGCCTCCCCTTTGCGCTGGTATAAGCGGGATGAGGCCAAAATCGACGACCTCATGTGCAAAAGCATCAAGCGCGTTCTGGGTTTACCCTTCATTACCAGCACCGCGCGTCTCATGCAACTAGGCATGCACAACACCCTGTCAGTAGTGATCGAGGCCCAACGAGTGGCCCAAATATTACGGGTCCCATCTTCGTGAGCCGGGAGACGCATCCTCGAATCCGTTGGAGGTGGTCACCAGGTAATCATGGAGCGCAATGCGACCCTATCACCCATGGTCTGAGATACGTTCCATGTAGATCCCATGCCACGTAACGTCCACCCTCAATACAAAGTAGGGCGCCGGGTAGCCCGGGCTCGTTCCCTGTTAAAAAGGGCTGCGACTACCCCGAATCTCGCATGTTTCGTTGATGCCGCCCAGTACTGGCGCTCTAATTACTATTCCATAGTTTCATTTGACTGCAATGGCACTCAACATCCGTGCGGAAGGTTTCTGCAACAGTAGCCGAGCAGGTTGCTATAGTCTACCAGTGAAGGACCCTCTACGTCCCAATATCTTTACAGACTCCAGGTCTGCAGCCCGAGCGTTCGCCTCTGGCTCGATTTCCAAGGACGCGGCGGCCATCCTCGGCAGCAAGGGGGCTGCTGGTTTTCATATCATCAAATGTTTCCCGGCCCATATGAGAATCAATGTGCACTCTGGAGTTGTAAACGCCAATGAGTTGGGCCATGACTGTGCGCGAGATCTTGCACAACGCGGCGGTTCCGGTAGACTCAGGTGCGGCGGCTTAGGACTGTACAGGGATTTGCTTCTCACGTTCCATGAAATCTTGGCACATTATCAACTTGTTCGACGGGCATATCCGCTTCCGCATCCTGCACTTACTAGACCACAATCGTCGGCATTTCGCATTCTCCAAACGGAGTCGTTCCCCTCCAGGGGCCGATTCACTCACTTCGGGCCTAATGTAGAACCCCACTGTCTAGACTGTGGGGAGACCTACTGCTCTTTATCTCATATGCTCTGGGCAATGCCCTGTGTTACGCAGCAAATCGCTTACCACTCTATCCGACTGGGAGGCAGCCCTTAAGAGCGGCGACCTCTCAGAGCAACTACGGGCTGTCCAGCGGGCCTGCGACAGGGCGGAGGACCACAGTCTTCCGACCCCGACGTGGGAGCGGCCCGCGACGGCTACGGGGACTCAATGAAAAGGGAGGTTCCCTAACGCGGTTCCTCAGGGCCATCAATAATGTTCTTTGTCTGTCTGTCTCTCTCTACTGCTACGGGAATTGAAAAACTATTACTGGTTTTGAGGAAAGGAAATGCGGCACTGTCTCACGTATCTCGGTGATCACTCGAAACGCGCCGTAAGGAAAGGATAAAGGAGGGAGTGAAAGAAGAAAGCAAGAAAAGTTGTGCAGTGGTGCTCTTAATAACAATTGGTTTGTGGGGAAAGGAAATGGCGCAGTATCTGTCTCATATATGGGCGGACACCTGAACCGCACCGTGAGGAAAGGGATAAAGGAGGGAGTGAAAGAATAAAGGAATAGGTGCCGTAGTGGAGGGCCCCGGAATAATTTCGAGCACCTGGGGACCTGTAACGTGCACTGACATCGCACAGCACATGGGCGTCTTAGCGTTTTCCCTCCATAAAAACGCAGCCGCCGTGGTCGGGTTAGAACCCGGGTACTCCGGCTCAGTAGACGAGCGCCGTAATCACTGAGTCACTGCGGCGGGTAACCTATGTTTCAAAGGCCAATTTTCATTGTACAGTACACGGCTTTTATCTTTATTTTTTGCGGCGCGTCGTCAACAGGGTAAATGAAAATGAAGAGTAACAATAATATCTCCGCTTCGCTTAAATCTCACATTCTAATGTGACGTTGATTAAAACTTCGATGCGACACCGCAAGTACACAATCAGCGTTTAAAGCCAGCAAGGGTGCCACTTAGACGTTGAATTTGTTGAGCAGAAGCCTCTTCCTGGACCACTGATTTTTTTGTGCGCTGAATGCATTAGCTAGCGGTTCCTAATCAAGTAAGCACCGGTTCTATTTGCGGTACTTGAGCGTTCGGCTTCACGAACACGTTCTGACTTTCAAATACATACTTGGTGCTGGGTCACCGACACAAACTCAGAATACGGGCCCTGCACTCCACTCAAAACAGGAATACGCCCTTAAGGAAGCAAAAAGGAGAGCAGCTAAAATCTAGCGCACTCGATTTCATAAAAGAGAGAGTGATAGAGGACACCTCACTACATTTTTGCACGTTTCTGTTTAGAGAGTTGCAATGCGCAGAAAAACCTCGATGTCTGGTTGCGCATTCAAGACGAGTAGCGCACCGACGATTGGCACCACAATCGGCGTCGACGCCCCGCAGAATACAAGCCAGCTACACTGAATCTTTGTTTGGTTGCCCAATCGCCACTGTCGACTGAGTGAAAATGTTTTCGCCGCTGCTTCGGGTCGTACAAGATGATTCACCCACTATGTCAACAGGACTGAAGTTGTTCATGATGGAGTGGCAAGATACAAGCGACGTCGACTCTGAAAAGTGGTGCGTGTCGTGCGTACAAAGCCATTTTATGAGCGCTACTATAGCCCTGCGTTTCTAGTAATGCACTTTATTCAAAGGCGAAAGCTTTATATGTCGCATTATTTTAAACCTGCAGCGGTGGCTCAGTGGTTAGCGCGCTCGGCTACTGATGTGCAGGTACGGGTTGGAACCCGACCGCGGCGGATGTGTTTTTAAGGAGGCAAAACGGTAACGCGCCCGTGTGTGGTGCGATATCAGTGCACTTTAAAGATCCCCAGGTGGTCGAAATTATTCCGGAGCACTCCATTACGGCACCTCTTTCTTGCTTTCCTATTTCACTCTCTCCTTTACCCCTTCTCTTGCGGCGCGGTTTAGGTCTCCAACGATATATGAAATAGATTCTGCGCCATTTCATTTACCCCCAAACCAATTATTACTATTGTTATTATTACTATTTTTATTACTTTAATGCCCGTAGTGTTCATTGCGGCACAAAAAATGGGAGGGCCATCGAGAAGGCAATAAGGGAAGAAAGACAAAGAAAGATAACTTCAGTTGCCACGTACAGGTGTAAGGAAATAGGGCAAGTGGGTCCTGTGGGGCCCCAGGTAGAGGCGACGTCCAGGGCCCAAGAAATCAAAGCAGGTTGAGTGATCTTGTCGTGCTGGGTGAGGAGTTGGTCCCAGCTTTCCGCAGAGGATGCTGGCAGGTGGACCCGTGGGGGCAGGTATTTTCCCACCCCAAATTATGTGCGCGTGAGCGGCGGGCTATCCGTGGTTGTAATCTGGGCATGTGGGTTCATATTCCTCATCGGTGATTAGTGATAGCCTTGAGTGTCTAAGAATGGAGTTCATCTGGAATCTGTGAAGCGGGATGGTCTGTGCTCGGTCGAGGCGGGAATTGGCGTCTCGTCTCTTTATGAAAATTGGTGACGCTGGCAAAAGGTAGGGGGCTTGAGCGAGGGCGCCTGGATCCGTGGGGCTACCTGCCCGGATTGTTAAACCCTGGGCAAGTCGCTCGACCCCTTCGTTTCCAGAGTTGCCCGCGCGGGCGGGTACATAGATTGGGTTAATTTAGCGGCCGGGACTGCAGCCGCGCAGGATGCGTGCGACAGGAATCCAGATGCAGCCTGCCGTGTAATTTAGGATTGCTCGTATTGAGTCACTGAGAACCCTGCGCGTACGGCGGTAAGCTAGGGCCAGCGCTATCGCCGTCTCTTCCGCTGCGGTCGGGGGTAGGGCACGCACCTGTGGTGGAGATAAGGGTAGACTGCGGCGTGTTTGCACGGACCACGTAGGTTGTTGCATCTTGCCTTACAGCGTCGACGTATATTGGGTGTTCGTCGGCACAATAGAAATCAATCAGTGATCGGGCTTTGTGTTCGCTGCGCGCGTCGTGTCGGCCAGGGAGCGCGAACGTTCTTGGGTAGCGGTTTGACAACGAGGCGGCTATGTAGTGCGCCTGTCCAGAAGTGGAGAGGGAAGCGACTCGAGAAGTTTCGCTGCGACGAAAGATTACCGGAGGAGGCGTCGCAGTAGAAAAGGCTCTTGAGCACTACAGGGAAATAGGACTGCAAATGGCGTCGGAAGAGAAATAGCCGAACAGCATGCGTCGTCTGCAAAAGTACCGGAAGGGGCGGAGCGTCGGAGGCAGCAGGCGCCAGGATCAGACCACTCGCCACATGACTTTGTCGCGCCAGCAGCGCTCACGCGATAGGAGTCATAAGTGTCTCTGCGAAGGGTTTCGGTGCTGCGCGTGCGTCATTCTCTTCAGACTCCCGTGTTGATGGTGTGTGTGTGTGATGCAGAGTGATGGAACGACGACGACGTCAACGTCTGTGACCTGCGAGGCGACCGTGTCTACGTCAACACGAAGACTAGAGTGCCCACAAAGGTAGGCTACTGCTCCAAGGCACGGGAGCCGATAAATGCTGTACGACGGCGGCAGAGGCCGGCAGCAACATCGGCGATCACTGCTACGGTAAGAGCGCGGAAAGCTGGTCTGTAAAGGTTGAAGCGGCATGGAGACGTTGAACTGCGCAAGCGAGAATTGTACATGAGGCGATAGAAGCGTGCGGCCAACGTTCAGTTGCGGAAAGGTGAAGTGGAAGCAATGCTGCAGAGGAACGAACAGGAGGCTGATGCATAGGCGCACTCTCGAGCAGTGCATCCTTTCTTAAACATTTCCCCCGCGGGGCTGCAATGCTTTGTAATGCATACACGTAACCAGTCTCAAGTGTCTCTGGTGATTTTTTTTCGACACCTCTTTCTTTGCTGTTAGGCATCTGATCGATTCTTCTTCGAAAGAGGGCAATCCCACAAACGTTCTCAATGTTTCGTTTTTCTTGCTCAGATCCGACGGTACGCGACTTTAACATTTCCTGACGCGACAGGTGGATAGTTCTATCTAGATTGACCGCAGCACGTCCAACGACTTCTACATTGCTCGAGATTGCGTAGTTACCTTTGAGGGTCAATCGGAGTTTTTTTGACCCCTTTATGTTCACCGCGGCCGTTGGAAGCAGAAATCCTGCCTTTCGTGGTCCCTTCAACACAGGTTTTGCTATCTACGCCGCCTAGTTGTTCAGGTATCTGTGACCAAAAATCAGCCTAATAAAGAGTCCTTTTAATAATCACTTCAGCAAACGCCAACTAGACAGACAAATCCTGGACATTTTGTTGTATTTCTTATAAGGGTGGTCGCCGTCTCCGGAGCGGCTCTAGCGGGAATCGAACTCAAAAACTATTGGACAGCTTTAGCATACCGTGTTGATGTTCGGGAGCCCGCCCGTCACCAGTGTGGCCGCGCTGTTTGGTGCCGATGCGGCGGGCGCGTGCGCATCTGCCGGGTACGTGGCGCAAGATGGCGCCCTCCAAGCGTTCTGCGCATGCACACTGACGACGTGCTGACACGGTGCTCCGATAATGGTATCACGGTACACCGTATGGTAAAGTTGTCTAATATCTGCGTGGGCGGTTATCGTGTCTCAGATGGCTAAATAACATGAACAGCTTGTTTTATCCTGACATGCGAAAGAAAGCACGTCATTGCTCTCTTGGACAAAATGGAGCAATACGCATTTTTCCGAGACATTGGAACAAGGAAGAAGTCGGTTGTTGGTTGAGGCGTCAGTGACGCTGCCCAAGAGCGCAAATGCGAAAGCCATTCCCTATCCTCATTCTACCTTAATTTTTAATTTTGTGTTTCTTCTGTAATATTCTTGTTTTCTTGTTTTTTTGTTTATTAATTCCTTATTTCTGTTTTTATTTATATTTCATTTATTTTTATTTTTGTTTTTATTTTTTGATTTCTGGTTTATTTCATTACATATACGTTGCTTAAGAACTGCTGCTTAATCAACTTGCACTTTTTAACGCGACAGCGTTAAGGAGCTCGTGTCGCAGAAAAGCCGGCGTCGTCGACGTCTTTTGCCGTGAGCGAAAAATGGCACATCTCGTTAGACACCTAAACCGCGTCGTAAGGGAAGGAATTTTAACGCGATAGCATTAAAGATTGATTGATTGGTCGATCAATCGATCGACTTCTGCTTCCCTTAAGGCGCGATCCGGGTGCCCAGTGAGTAATGAAACAGGCGTCATTTCCTTTCCTTAAAAGCAATTGTTCATTTCATTTTCCTTCCTTTAGGGCCCGGTTCGGGTGTCCGCCGAGATATATGAGAAAGACGTCCATTCCTTAAATTGTCCAATGGGCCACGCGTCGCGCAGAACGGGCGATGGCGTTCCGTGTACTCCTCGACAACGCTGCGACACGCTGTCGCGTCTCACTCTTAATGACGAAGAGTAAGCGTCCTCCAATTTATTGTTTTATTTACCACTCAACTTATGATTGACAGTCCGTGCCGACGACTTCCGTCTAGGACTTCCGTCTACAGCTTCCGTGTGCAACTTCCGTCCACTCAGCTCATGAGCCAGGGAAGGTTTTCGCCTTGAAATGTTCTCTCGGACATTATGCCACGCGACATTCCACGCCTCGCAACTATCGAATCACGTGACGTTGCGAAGCCGACGCCGCTCTCGCAACTGCCGGAAATCGCGTGACGCGCGATTCGCTATATAAAAACGTGTGGCGTGTACTTACCTTCGTGTGATTACCTTAACAGATCCTTCGCTCGTCTTACTGTGATCAGCCGGGTTGAAGCACAGCTAAATGTTTGGAGAAAAATGCTTCACTTTTCGAATGCACACCTGAAAATCAAATGACGCATGAATTTCACCTCTAGCGCGCCGGACGTGAGGCTGAGACGCCATAACAAGTAACTTGTAGCTCGAGCCGCCGCGGTAGCTGAGTGGTTATGGCGCTCGGCTGCTGGCCCGAAAGACGTGGGTTCGATCCCGGCCGCGGCGCTCGAATTTTGATGGAGGCTTAATTCTGGAGGCCCGTGTGCTGTGCGATGTCAGTGTACGGTAAAGAACAACAGGTGGTCGAAATTTCCAGAGCCCTTCGCTACGGCGTCTCTGATAGCCTGAGTCGCTTTGGGACGTTAAACCCCCGTAAGCCTAAACAAAACCTAAAAGTAAGACTTGTAGCACTTCCGCTCGTTCCGCCGCTGCGCTGACCGCCGTTCTGGCCGCTCGCTTTCGCAAGTTGAGACATGTGAACAATCACGTGATTCGCTCTTGCTGAGTAAAGGCCAGCGCTCACCGCCTAGACACCGCCCCTACCACATGTATGAGAGCCCCTAGATCCTAGCCACGTAAGGCCAGCACATTTATTTATACTTTTGCTTCAGTCGCAACAACAGCAGACGAGTTGATGGAACCGATGAAGAACGGGAGGTACGTGTGGAGAAGCAGAGGCACAGAAACAAAAGTATCTGAAACGAAAAAATTACAAGGGTGCAGTTAAGTGTGCTTAGGTGCAGTAATGCGAAAGCATTTCTCTCACTTCACGGCCTTCCTCCACATGTGCGTCTGCCATATCGCCTCCATCATGTCACGTACCTACGCGCCTAAGCGCATGCCATCTGCTGGACTAGCGCCGTATATTGCGTAGAGGGCGGGCTGGGGGGGGGGGGGGGTCTTTCAGTGGGTGTCGCATGACGGCGGTGCGACTGCACTCCAAGTACGGAGGAAATTTACCGGAAATGTACATCTGTAATTTAGATGCTCATTACTACTTATGCACGTTCCAGTACATATCTCGAAGATACGTTTCTGAGACATCTGCGCTTTGAATAGACCAGTATTTTTATTCAGTTCGTGCGGACACGCTTTGTCCACAGCTTCCGGTGACGCCATTATTGTGGCCAGAAGGCACCCTTCTAGCCACCATAACGCCATTTATGATCCCAGAGATGCTTTCGCACATAAAGGGCAGCGGATGCTGCCAACGTCGCGCGGTCATCGGTCACTGGTTCGGTTGCCTTTCGCTCCGTATAACGTGGTTCAGCCGAGTTAGGGCCCCAGCCGTTTTGTAGCGGGAGCTACACTGGCTACCAGAAGAGCATTTCGCGGTACGCGCGAGAGGCAAGTTGTGCGAATGCGCCGTTACCATGGTGCATGGGGAAGCCAGCTGTGCGCATGCGCCGTTACCATGGCAACCGGGGAGGAGGAGTGGGTGCGCCGCGCGCTTCGTCACCTCTTTCTTCCGGAGTCCCTCCTTTATCCCTTCCCTTATGGCGCGGTTCAGGTGTCCGCCGATATTCGAGACAGACATTGCGCCTTTTCTGTTCCCCAAATACCAATTATTATTATTATTAATATTATTATTATTATTATTATTATTATTATTATTATCAAGCGCTAAACCCCCGACTCGATGGACACATCATTACACCTATCATTTCGCTGAACGCATCAAAGTGCACCGGCGTGATAAAGGAGGAACTGAGAGAAGAAAAGGAATAAAGAGATGCCGTAGTGGAGGCCACCTGAATAATTTCGACCACCTGGAGATCTTTAACGTGCACTGACATTGCACAGTGCAAGGGCATGCCTTAGCGTTTCATCTCCATCGAAACCAAGCCGCCGCAGTCTGGTTCGAACCCGGTACTCCTGATCCTGGAACGCAAGGATTGACCATGTGTATCTGAGAGAAAGCAACCAGTCTAAATACTGTGTAGAAAGCAATGAGACAACTGCGTGTTACTTTACCGAACATTGGTCATTGTTTTGCTCTGTCAAAACAATTGAATAAATAAACAATTTGTCTCAGCGATTGCTCCTTTCATGCTTGACATTTTAGTCGCAACAAACTGGGCAACATGCGTAACCAGCGGGGAACTACGGCTCTCGCTTCGTATATCCTGGCATAGCTGAGCGAAGCGACTGCCAGCTTTTTATTCAATTTGTGGTGTTGATTATTTTGGTATCAACAGTGGAATTAGTTTATGGTATAAAGGTAGCTGATTGGAAACCAGAATGAAAAGCAACCACATTCCGCGAGTGGGGTTCGAACCCCCAACCTGCGAATTTCGCGTGCTGTGCTCTCTCAATCAATAACCTTTCAGCCACAAAATAATAATCTACAATTGATGAACATCAGAGATTAAAAAGAGACAGAAAAATTCCGTTTCACAATTGGTAGCGAGGTGCTGGAAGTGATACGGGAATACGTCTCCTTAGTCTAGGTAATGTCCGTTGATCCTGAATATGAGATAGAAATAGTGAGAATAGAGTGAGTGAGAATAGAGTGCACCTTGAGTGGAAGTTTACAAATATACCAAAAGATAAAAAGTATACACCAACTCTATCTTATCGGAACTCATCTAGTTGGCAGAAACCTCGTTGCTAACAAAAAGTGTTCAGCTTAATTTAAGGAGAGCGCAGCGAGCCATGGAAAGAAAATTTATAGCTTAACATTAATATCGTTAAGAGACCGGAATCTGGCGGAGTGGGTGAAAGAAAAAACGCGGGTTAATGACATTCCAGTCGAAATCAAGAGGAAGAAGTGGGCTTGGGCAGGGCATCTAATGCGAATCGAAGATAACTGTTGGCCGTTAATGGCAACGGAGTGGACTCCAAGAGAAGGAAAATATAGCGAGGAAGACAGGAAGTTAGGAGGGCGGATGAATTAAGAGGTTTGCTGGGATAAGGTGGCCGCCGCTGGCAAAGAACAGGGTTCATTGGAGGGACATGGGAGAGGCCTTTCCCATACAGTGGGTGTTGTCAGGCTGATGATAATGATGATGCTGCTTGTTGTCGGTGGTTGTTGGCGTCCATCATACGTATGTCTTAATGAGATGCTTAGTGCCCTTCCCCTGTCTGCTCAACATCGCGAAGTCAGGCAGTTAGGGTCTGTTTCCTTTCCTCAGAAATAATTTAGATTTATTTTCCTTCGGTAACGGAGATGTCATATTTAAAGCTGCTCGTTAACAACACATTACGCTTAATGATGAAAGTTTCAGGCTCATTGACAGAGTAATGCATTCCTTAAGATGAGTGCAGACGGCTTACGTCGAGCGTATTGCACGATCCTTTTCTATCTGCACAGTGAGTTTCACAGCTTACTGCAGAAAGCTTTGTACGCTATTCTTGAAGGCTTGCAGTAGCGGAGGTATGCGTCGATGGCTGCAGAAGCGCTTGCTTTACATTCGTGGCCGCTACTTGCAGTGTGTTTTTCTGTTTTGTTTCATTCTATTACATATGGAACGCGTAGACAGGAAAGAAAACCAACCGAAATAATACAGCTATTACCTTCAGGGCCCAGAGTTCAGCTGCCCTGTGGTCACTCCCTCGTGTTTGGGCAGTTAAAAGAATCGTAAGCTAGTCTGCAGGCTGTTTAACCAGAAGAACATACGAAGCGCCAGTAACTACCATGCTTCTCGAAGGACACCTCAACAACTCTGTAAGGGAAAAGTGTACGAGTGACGGATAAAGAGCTCCGGTACACTATACTGTCAAATATTAGCTGCGGTTCAACTATTGCTGAATCTAGTAAGAGAGCGAAAGCTGCAGTGTGTCGGGAAGTAGACGCGGCTTGGCCTGTAACGTTGAGTGCGTTCTACACACTGCTTAGGCAACGCGCCTACCCTGGCAGGTGGCCGATAAATTAATGGTTGATCGCGAAAGGTTGGTCACCCAATAAACGCTGCGGCTTAGTGGCTTAGCTCGGCTATGCCAGGATATAAGTAGCGAAAGCTAAGGCTTAGCATGGTTAGCCTTGGTTAAGCTGATTGCAAGTCCAGGTTAGTCTGGTTGTCTAGCTATGTTGTTGTCGCATTAAAGACGACACAGCTGTGCTTGCGGCACTCGCGAACTCTCCTTTTCAATACTCCGACATGTTATCAGGCATGCGACGCAGCTGGCGAAGCGAGCGGAGGCGAGCGCAACGACGAGGAACGCGGTGTGACGTCATACTAAACAGCGTTGGCGGCTAGTCGCGCGGTGTGACGTCATGCCTGATGGCGCGGTGAGCGCGCAAAGCACAGCAACCGTCTCACATATCTCGGTGGGCCCCTGAACTGGCCGTAAAGGAATAGATAAAGGAGGGAGGGTAAGAAGAAAAACTGAAAATTGAAAGTTGAATTTTCAGGAAAGGCTCGGCGCTTCGCAACGGCGGAACACCTGTGGCTCGGTGCTACTAGTGGCACATGCGCAGTTGTGACTAGGGAGCGAGAGAGAGAAATGCGCGTGTGTAGTCACTGCTCCTCGCGCATGCGCAGCATGGCTCACCAGGAATCACGCGAAACTGCCCAACATGTAGCCAGTAACGCTTTCGCTTTAAAAATTGGCAGTGGCTTAGCTCGGCTATGCCAGGATATACCTAGCGAGAGGTCCGTTTCAGTGGCTCAGCTTGTTTTGTTCTCTCTATGTTTAGCAATGAGAGACATTGGGCTCAATCTCGGCGGCTATGCGACGTCTGTTACTCTCGGCAGTCTGGCATTTCGGTTTGGCAAGCCGTTCCTCTCTCTGTTCGGGCGTCTCCGCTCCTCTCTTGGCTTTCTTGCACTCAATCTCTCTTTGCCGATCGCCCAAGTGCCAAGCGACAACCTCAGGATCGGAAGAGTTAATCTTCTCTTGTCTATACTGCCGTCTAGCAGCCGCTGGAATCGCCTTCTCTGCATCGATATCAAACGTTGTGATACAGCCGCGCACTACTTCCCTGCCTTTAATACACAATGCTGCCCATGCGATGCGCAGTTCGGGTGATAGAGCGGCGTGCGGCAAGGCGGCGACGACGCACGCGCTGCACCTGTGTGATATCTCTTCTTACCATGGTATCGACACATGGGCACAAGTGCTCATCCGCGTGACGTAACGTGCGGCTGCGACGGTGGAGTGGCCGCGCGGCCGCGGCGACGGGGAAGCGCACGCTGCACCTGCTGCTCCTCTCCGGTTGCCATGGCAACAAAGCATGCGCACAACATATCTCCCCTGGTTCACAGCGAAATGATTGGCTGGTAGCCCAAGGTTGCTTTCGCTACAAAAAAATTTTGGGCTCACATCCACGCTGTGAAGGTGGTTGGACAGTGAAGCCGTAAAACGACTCCCAAAGACCCATTGCGACATCACTTGAAAATGCGAAAACGTGGCTCTACAAGTGAAACCAGAGACAAACCCACCGTGGCGTCAGCGCTTCGATGGAGGCAAACGCCCAGGCGCCCGTGTGCTGTGTGATGTCAGTACAAGTTAAAAGATCCCCAGGTGGTCGAAATTATTCCGGACCCCTCCACTTGAGCACCTCTTTCTTTCTTCTTTCACTCCCTACTTTGTCTTCCCTCACTGCGCCGTTAAGGTGTCCGCCGATAATGCCTCGCCAATCAATCCCCAATTGGGTTTCTGTATCGATTTACTATGGGCTGTGGATTTACTCTAGGGAGATGGGAGCAGACCGCAAGAAATCGAGAAACGTGATAAGAGCTCACGATCTTAAAAGTGGGAATATAACGGGCTCGTATGACAAACAACTGGAGGAAGCCAAATGTCATATAAACTAAGGTAAGGTGCATAGGTGAATGTTTCCATTTTTTTATAATGCGTAGCGTTGATTGGTGGGAGGAGAATACGTCCTTGAATCTGTCGCTTAAAGGGAATTAATTATAAATCAGCAGAAAATGGACCCGTGCCGCCGGTACGATCCGAACCCAAGACCTCCGAATTACGTACCCTCACAACCACTCACACACACACGCACGCACGCACGTGCACACGCACGCGCGCACACACACACACACACGCACACGCACACGCATGCGCGCGCACACGCACACACGCACACACAGGCTCACGCTAATGTCCCTTTGTTTAAATAATGGTTATGTCAAACCAATCGGCAAGACATTTCAAAACTATTTCCTAACTTCGCAGCTCACCTATTGAGATGGCCACTCGTCATTCGCTGCACAGGGCTTTGTTGAGAAAGCGTAAAAGTGTGACCGACGTGATTTTGAAGCTGTAGTCTATTTTTAAAACATCATTATTGCATGTTTTGACACCGATTGTGTTCCTATAAGCCTTCTAACCTCTGATGTTTTAGTGATCAATGACAAAAGCTTCTTTTGGTGTCCCATATGAGGCTGCGTGCTCTATAATATCTCTCTAATCATCTCCCTCTAGTATATCAGCCTGAGTAATCCCAGTTAAGGACAACGGCTTTTCCCATATCCCTCAAACTAATCATGTCCTTTACAGGTTCAGCCACGTTATCCCCGGAATCTACTTAATATCATCAGCCCATCTGATTTTATGCCACCTGTTTCGCTTGGTTCCTCCTACGATCAATTGCTACCACTTATTACCAGCGGTTATAAGCGTTCACGTCACATCTGCTTGCAATTGCGTTTGTCCTAGATTTCAAATACGCTGTCATCTAGCCGAGTTTGTCCTCTGGCCAATTATCCTTTCTTCCTGTGTTTTAACGTTGCATCCATCATGTTATTTCTATCGCCCGCCGTGCTGTCCGCAACCTAATTCCAAGGCTTTTCGGAAGCATAGGCAAGCTTTCCTCTTCACAGGTAAGAACGGGCATGATAAAAGTTTTTAATATTTTTGTATTGAAGGGCACGCGAAATTTTTCATTCATGAGCGGAGTAAGTCTTCTTAGTGCCGTTTATTCTCCTGTTATCTCGATGCCGTGGTCATTATCAAGGACTATCTGCCCAAAGTAGAGGCATTCATGTTTCATTTACAAAAGTAAAATTCTCAGCTCTTCGTGGCTATTGAATAAACTTCATACTTTGAAATATTTTGAATTACCACCTTCCACCTTGCCGCCGCGCTTATGGCGCTCGGCTGCTGATCCGAAAGACGCGTATTAGATCCCGGCAGTGGCGGTTACATTTTAATGGAGACGAAATTCTAGGAGCCCGTCTACTGTGCGATGTCAGTGCACGTTAAAGAACCCCATGTGGTCGAAATTCCTGGACCCCTTCACTACGGCGTCCCTAGAAGCCTGACTCGCTTTGGCACGTTAAACCTTCATAACCATAAACCGAAAACCGTAACATGCGTACTCTACGAAAAAGGGCGTTTGCGATTTTTGTTTACTTGGATGAAAAATGAATTCCCTATATTATCGCAGACTTACGCTAATGTCCCTTAAGGTTTAATTCATGGTTGTGCCAAACCAATCGATAATATATTCCAAAACTATTTCTGCACTTTGCAGTTCGAACATGAAGATAGCCACTTGTTCGCTGGATAGGGATTTCATGAGAAGAACATGGAAGTGTTGCTGACGCCATTTTGTTGCCGACGGCGTTCGAACTTATGCAGTTTTCTTGAATTTCAATAGCTTCGCTGTTATTAAGGCCAGCCGCCTTCTTTGGTTGACGAAAGTGTAAGATTCCTCAAACTTTTCAACGATTATCTTAGTGAATACCTTGCATGATCATGGTAAGTTTGCTGATGCAAGCTGTGCTACTCTGGTATCGAGAAATGCTTTTCTTCAGCTTATCCAGAAATCTGTGGTATAGGAAATCGATCTTGAAATATTTTATTACCTGTAGTGTATTTTCAGCGCTCAGGGCTAATTTCGCGCTCCCTAATGCACAAGAGGCGTTGCAGTGAATTTTTGAACAAGAAAACTGATGATGATGACTGCCAGCGCCAAAACCCTTAGCATTATAACGAATAAAATGGTATTCGTACCCTCGTGGTAGTCTGCATTGTTTTACGATTCGGCAGGGTTTAAACCTTGAACTCAGTAGAATCACAATTATGGCCAAGGAAGAATTCGAATCAAATGTGGAATAAGTTGAACATTTCACATACTGCAACGCTCGGCTAACGATGGGACACTATCGGCAGCTCCTCTAAAGCTGCCCGCGCTTAAGCCAAAGATTACTTCACTCACGTAGCGCTTGAGAATTTTCGCTTTAAGTATATTTCTGCTTATTTCAAAGGGTATCACGCAGCAATTCACATGTCTAAACAACTAGAGGTTAATGTGAGGATTTCAGAGGCAGACACCAGGTTTTAAAATGTGAATATGTGACGAGGGTGACGAAGAGTTTTGCAGTCCATCAAGTCCACGAACCTTCGGCCCCTCGTTGATAAGGGCACTCGACTGCTACTCCAGAGTACCCGGGATCAATCTAGTCGACTGACGGAGCGCTTCGATGGAACCGAAACTCGAAGGGCGCTCGTGTAATGTGCGATGTAAGTTTATGTTAAAGATCCACAGGTTGTTTAAAGTATTCCGGAGCTCTTCACTATGGCAACTCTTTATTTCTTCTTTCAGTACCACTTTCCTCCTCTCTCTTAAGTTGAGGTTGGGGCGTCCAGAGAAATGAGACAATTACTGCACCCTTTAATTTCCTCAAACAGCCTATTTTTCATAGTAATAATAAAAATTGGCTTCTGGGGAAAGAAAATGGCGCAGTATCTGTCTCATATTTTGTTAGGCACCGGAACCGCGCCGTAAGGGAAGGGATAAAGGAGGGAGTGAAAGAAGAAAGGAAGAAAGAGGTGCCGTAGTGCAAGGCTGTCGAATAATTTCGACCATCCAGGGATCTTTAACATGTTCTGACATCGCACAGCACACGGGCGCCTTACCGTTGTGCCTCTGTAAAAACGCAAGCGCCGCGGTTGGGTTCGAACCCGGGGACTCCGGATCAGTAGCCGAGCGCTCTAACCACTGAGCCGCCGCAGCGGGTGATGTTTATGAAGGCGTCTCGTCTATCCCACGCCACTAGTCACCTGACGTGCTAGGAAGGCCAATTTTTATTGTACAACACACGGCTGTTTTTAATGCGATAGCATTAAGGAGATCGTGTCGCCGAAATGCCGGTGTCCGCGTCAGCGGCGTCGGCCGTCCGCGAAAAATCCTCCTCCTCGCACTTCTCAGCCTCCTCCTTTTCCTTCCCTTAAGGCACGGTACGGGTGTCCACCGAGAATTGTAAGACAGGTCATTTGCTTTCCTTAAAACCAAATTTCATTTAATTTTCCTGCCCTGAAGGCCCGGTTCGGGTGTCCACCGAGATATGTGATACAGGCGTCCTTTCCTTAAACTTTCCAACGGGCCACGAGTCGCACCGAACGGGCGATGGCGTTCCGTGCACACCTTGGCAACGCCTCAACCCGCTGTCGCGTCTCACTCTTAAGCCCCAACTCGATGAACACTTCCGAGGCGTACACGCGAAGCGCCTACGCGCCTAGCGGCGCGCCGCGACGGACTTCGAAAGCGGTGCGAATCTCCATGGCCAGTTGCTGGCGCGCGCTTGTGCTCGCGTATCGCTCGCGCTGCCGTATCGTTGCTAGACTGCATAGGCTAAAATCGGCCTAAACTTTTCGACTGCCACTTGAAGCGTTTAGCTTTTTAAAGCGGCAGGAGAAGTAAATCTATTTATAAACTGAATTGTAGTTTACACAATAGGTTTTTATGCAAACGCGCACACATCGCTTCGCAGTTTTCTTCGGTGTTTAGCGTAATCTGCATCACCATCGACATAGCATCGCTTGGATCCCAGTTCAGCTTTTCGGTATTGCGCTCCCCTCCAAGCATCATTATTTGCAATAATGCCAGCGATGTGTGCACGAAGACGAGTTTTACTGCTTGTGATAAGAACAGCACTTCAGCTCATTGTGAGGAGGAGGCAGGAGCGTCGCCAGCGGAAGAGGCACCGCTGGTGGGTTCGGCCCGTGTTCGTGGCGCGCAGGCAAGAAGGCCGATATCACCCTACGGTATCTTCGTTTCCTCTGTAAGTGTAAAAGGTCCGTGTAGAGTATTGAAAAGACATTTAGCGCAACAGTTCGGCGGCTTAGTGGTTAAAACATCCGACCCCTATGCCGTAGGCGCGCAGTTCGGTCGCCAGTGCCGCCGGGTACCCACTATGATACACTGGGTACAGAGATCCTTTCCCCGTGGTCTGGTGGTAGGCTTCTCTGCATTAATCTGCTTGGAAAATGTGCCTTTGACTGCACCTTGTGCAAAGAATGCTTTGTCCCGTGGGGCTATATAATCAATGGTTTGATTGCGTCTACACTGTGCAGTCACTTATTGGTCCCGTAACGACAGCGGACGTGATCTAGCTAACAGGTTAAAGCCACGCAACAGCAAATATTGCTACATTTTGTGGTACTGTGCAGTGGTACGTGCGGACGGAATTCCAGCAGCAGGTACATTGTCGGCTGTGCACTGTGAGAAAGAAAAGTTCGCCGCTGTTGTAGCTGTGTCCAAAATGAACAGCAACTGCCACTCTGTGACAACGAACCCAAACTGAAACAAACATAACTGCTTGGATTTGAGGTGTAATGGTTAAGAAAAAAAAGCCAGCTACCAATACGCCATCATACATGTTTTAATGTTCTGTAGTGGTGTCCACACATACCGTTAACATAAGAAGTGACATTCAACAGCGGGAGTGGGTGGGAGGGGTTAGTACCAAAAAGGAATGGAGGCTTTGGTACAGGTGGAACTGCAGTGCCGGTAGTTGCTGTTTGATGGGACTAAAATAGCAGTCATGTTCCATCTGAACTGAATGCTAGGCACTTAGTGCATATTATATATATATATATATATATATATATATATATATATATATATATATATATATATATATATATATATATATATATATATATATATATATATACTCTCTGTCTTTCCCTCCTCCTCTTTATCTATCTATCTGAAAGCATTGAGTTCCACTTGGAGGCCAACTATCATCCACCGTTGGAGATGTGAAGCAACTCGGATGAAGTACGCTCCAAAGTTCTTCGCTGCCAACAGAGATACATAAAAAAGGCAAAGGAGTTTCACGTCAGCGTATTCGAACATTGGCAACTGACGAATAAGCGCGGTCTTCGAAAGTTGGGGCTCCTCTCGGTGGTCTCTGGGGCACATCGCTATTGCAAAACAGTGTCAGGAGAACCAAGGGGCATGAAAAATTGGCTGCTTCTGCACTGCTCGTGCAGAAGTGTAGTGCCTGCATCGCAGAGATGCAACTTTGAAATAATAAAGCTAGTGAGGCAGAAGGGCAGCACTGACATTGACAAGATGCAGTTTTGAAAAAACTTCAATAACTCAGCTGGCATAAATAGTATGCACACGCTGTCAGGTCGTCAGGCCACAACTTTCACTTGTGCAATCAATGTCCCTTGAATGCTTCTTCTAGTGAAGAATTCAAGAAGTAAGCTTCTCTCCAATCAGAAGAAACCTAGCATTTCAAGGTCCTTTGGACTTTAATAGCATCGTGATATCTCCACTCTGCGGCTGAAATGAAAATCTTTGACCCTGAAGACTTTTCACAGACACTGTACACAACAAGGCTGCTTCATTCAGTCACAGAAACCACCCACAATAGTTCTGCTGTAATAGCGCATCACATTGTATTGCAGTCATGCTGTCTGGTTTTTACTTGTTCGCATAACAAACCGCTTATTTTCCCTCTACAGATGCGTCGCATGCGTGAAGGTGACCATGAATTTTTCCGAAAGTTTTTCCGGATGACTCCAGTGCTGTTTGACGAAGTGCTGGGATTTGTTTTGCCAGACATCACACGGCAGCATGTTGTGAGAGAGCCCCTGGAGCCAGGTGAGCGACTGGCAATAGCATTGAGGTTTGTAAAGCTTGAGTTCTACATTCTGAGAAGAAGCATTTCGACACATAGTTGTGTGATAGTTTGTCGAAATGCACATGCTACCCTTTAAGCCTTGTAATGGTCCTCTCAAAAAATAAAAAATGAAAGGGCGAGAGAGACCGGAGCAGCTGTTGCTTACAGAGCTGAAACCAATTAAAGCAAACGAAACAGTGCTAAATGCTCAAAAACATACCCTGAAAAATGCGAAGAAAAAAAAAGAAGTCAGATAAAAGTAATAAGTCACAACTGGAGAAACCAGAACAAAAACAAAATGGTTAAGACGTGGTCAAAAGAGCAGGGAACCCCTAGCAATGCAGGTGCACAGCACAGGAAGGCCGGGTTGTAGCACCCGAGGACTTAAAAAAAAAGAAAGCAAGCAAATGCAGCCAAGGACAGTCCGAATTTGATGAAAGTGTATAAAGCTAAGGCTTGCGCAACAGATTGACGCCTCTTTACGCATAATGTGTTTAGGCAATCAAAAGCACGGCCTCTGTTCTTTCTTTGGGGTAAAGGAATTGTCTATACTCGTGAATCCCATAGCCTGTGTCAGGCACATAATCAAGCATATGTTCCTGACCAAAATCTCTCGCGCGTCGTAATTTCGCACTGTGGCATAAATGTTACTATTTTGGTGTCACATTTTAAGCATATTCTAGAGCCAAAAGAAAGATGCCAAACAGCGCAACTTCATTCAAAAGTCAATTCATTAAAAACTTGTAGCAGCTTGACGCGCAGGTCAATCTGCTGATTCTTGTTCACGCGCTTCATCATTTTGGCCATTGAAAGACAAAATTGGTCGTACTCGTCATGTCCGTCACAGGTCTGCAGTGCATCTGCGAGTTTTCCGACGTGTTCAACCAGAGCATCATCAGCACATTCTCTTCTACTCTTTCGCTTGTTCTGTCCAGGCGCTGATGACTGCGGCACTGATGCCTCATGTTCCAGCAAGCCAACAGGTGCCTGGAGGGATGGCACCGACTGGCTCGACGCAGGTGACTCGTGGCGTGACGGCAGCGACTCGTGGCGTGATGGCAGTGGCTCGTCAGTAACCACCTCGTGCACGAGTGACGCCTGCGATGCGCAGTCCAGGCGCCACTCCTCCAACTCAATGATGGTCTCTGATGGCTCTGGGGCACTGTTGTGCTGGTACGCCGGCGTACTGCTTGCCCCTGGCACGACATTTGGACCTGGCTCCCTTAATTGCTGCCTGTAGTTTCCTGACGTCCTGTATATGAGAGTGTACATGTATATGCACCATGAAGTTGCGTGTTTCAAGTCACTTTTTGCAAGAATGTTTTGATATACGTTTAACGAGTGTTTTTACATTCATTCATCATTTTCAAGTCATGCAATGATATTTGCAGAACGGACTGACCCTATTCTGGCTCATGACAGCTGTACATACTGTGACATCCTCATGTGCTGTTCCCTCGTGTGTCTTGCATACCATTTTTTGAGCATACTGTCTTGTATATCCTAGCTTTTTTGCATTTTTATCTTGTAAAGTCCTTTATACATTATTGTAAAATTTTTAAACTGCTCTAAGCCATTTGCCTACTTATGTGCCCAAATTTTTTGTTTCGTGCACTGCACCGCTTCATCTTTTGGCTGATTTTGCTACGCATTACTACTACTGACCTCTTCATGAAGACTACCATAATTGTAGTATAAAGGTGACACAGTGTTTGTGCTACCCTCTGAGGTTTTGGTGAGCAGGTAATGCAACAAAAGTGCTGCCATTTTTCAACTGCTTGGTTGCAGGAAGACGTTCCTGTCAACTAGAAGTTATATGAAACAAAATCTGATACATGTGAGCTACATATGCATAGTGGTGACCCAAAGAACTATATGTGTGGAGTTGGTGCACATTGTATGGAAAATAAAATATGCAAATATGAAATATATGAAAAATATGAAAAATATGAAAATATATAATATAAATTGATTGCACTTAGTAGTTGTCTTACACATTAAGCATATTATGCAGCTCCTTGGCTTGTCTATACAGTATCTGTATAGCTGCAGGAAATCTGCACTTTAACGTGGCACTCCTGTCTGATTGATTAAGCAGTGAGTGTTTGAGTGAATTATGATGAACCACTGGTAACATTGCCTATGATCCTTAGCTTAGAAGTGTGAGGGTTCAGGCTAGTGGGTAATTCACGTGCCGTTCCATAGCGCGAAACAAGGAAGTAAAGAGCACTTGTGCCTTGGTCTCTTTCTTGTTTGGTGCCACGGAATCTCGCGTAGATCTTAGCTGTGACAGTGCACATGATAAAAAAACACATTTTATCTGCAATGCACAAAGCACATTGCAAACGGTGGTGTTCCTTTTGTACACATATAGCGTCCAATTTTCCTACATGAATATGCATAAACATGGAACCTTCATGAGGCCTTTTGGGTGCACACGGTATGTTGAGCATTTGTGTTGGAGTCGCATAATAGATGTGTTAAATGCTTCCAGTCAGTGCAAAGCAGTGTTTTTCTTTCAATGTGCAATATATTTTGTATGTTACAGTGCCATTTGCTGTGTTTCTTGGTCTTAACTCATATGCTAGTTCTTCATTTTAACAGTATTTCACTGTGAGGACTTTGTATTTGAAGTGTACAGGCAAGTAAGGCTGAAGGTGTTGATCTTATTTCTGGTCATGCTGCTTTGTGATATTTTGAACATGATCTACACTTACTGCTTAAGCAGCCAAGAGTCAAGCTGTGATAATTGCATCATAAAAGTGTTGTTGTGGATTCCCAATTGTCACATTTTCTTCATTAATAATGGAGCTGATATGCCCTCAAACATATTTCCCGCACTTCTGTTTGGCTTAACGTATCCACACGGCCTTCCACGTGCATTTCATGGCGAGGGAACAGTTTTAATACAATTGGTTGGCATGTTAATTCGCACAACCACATAATAGCTACAAATAAAAAATGAAATCTGCGCATTTATTTCCGCCACCTGGCATTCCAGATCATGAACTGGAACCTGAGCAACAGGGTATCCTTTCAAATAGAATAGCATGAGCTGCAGGTATATCTTTACAAGCATCTACAAGTGTGAGATAGGACTGCGGTGAAAATGTCCAAATGGGATTCTTTATTGTCCCCGTTCAAATGGTCTATTGGTCCATTCCCTGTAGCTGCAGTAACTGCAGATAGCGCGAACATTTACTTGGATAAACCATCCGTGTATTATGTCCTTAGATTTCATCCCTTTCTGACAAGTTACAAAATGTTTTAAAGAGTTGCTCAATGACAATAAACACACACCAAAAATTCAGGACAACAGAAGCAACCTACACTAAAATGTGTTGCCCTGCAGGACCACGCACATCTGCCTATAGTGAGAACACGCAGCTTTAATCATAACAATTGAGTGCCAACAAGGCCAACAACAAAGCGCGGCAATACACATAACTTAGAGTCACATTGGTTGAAACTTACTATGTGCTCATGCTTATATACACCCTCATTAAGGGCATCCCACAGGTGTTAGCGGGGAACAGCTAGTTAATAAACATAGTTTTCTCATTAAACTTCAGCACTATTTATGCAATGTATAGCAGAAAACCTCGAAGAGATTTTGATGAAAAATTTTGTGCGTTGAGGAACACCATTACAACATATACAACAGAAAAAAGTTGTAAATCCGACAACAAAAAGTTCAGTAGTAGCCAGTAGATCTCACTTCAGAACCAGAAGCTCCCAGCAGGGACCATTTCAACCAGCAGCAAGCCAGAGGCTTCCTTTTGGGACCAGTAGATTAAAGCCAAAAAATAGTTTGTGCCCTACAGGGGCTATTTCAACCAGGAGCAAACCAGAAGGCTTCCTTCGGGGACCAGATGAAATCATTAGAAAACAATCAAATTAACAGATTTTCAACCTGGGGATGAAAATAATACCTCATATATAAGTTATAAAAAAAAACACGGAAAGGAAGAATTCAATAACAGTAGCAAAAATTCCACCTGTTATGTTGTAAACTTACAACACTCTCGTGGCTGAAATAAATGCCGAGATTTCATTTTTAATGTGTGGACGTCAGTGGCATTCAAGTTGCATGAAAAGCCCAGTAAGCAACACAAGATGCTTGTTTAAAATGCCTGTTTAAGAATACACAATACTGAGCAATTAAGACAGCATATGAAGACTGCGTACTTTTAAAGTGCCTGATTTTCATACACCTATCGTTAGCTCCCGCCAGTGTGACGGCGGCTCGGCGTACTGCTTGCTCAGCGGCGCAAGCAGCAACGGGGTGGTTGTGTCGGGTGCATTTGCACACTTTGCGTTGGATTTATGACCTGGAGCAATTGCCAACACCACGCGCAGCTGCAGCTTTGCCACAGAATTTGCCGCATTTTCTTGCAACAAGTCCTGCATCAAAAAACACGTTTGCTTCTGATGTAATCGCATCACGTCAAATAGCGCTTGCTTCACGCATGCAACGTTCCCACCACGGCAAACGACGGCACTGCTTGTGTTCCTTAAAGCGAACAGCTCGTTATGGGAATAAAAATATTGATGAACTTACGGCCTGGTGACCATCGTGTCCCTGAGGAACAAGAGCTGTTCGTAATGTGCCCACACGAAGTCCGTGGGCTCGATGTCGTCCGCGCCAGCGCCGCTCTTCCGCCCCAACTCACGTGCCGTGTACAGGCGGCGGAATTTGTCGCGCAGAGATTTCCAGCGCTTTTGTACAAGGTCCACGCTTTCTGCACAATTGTAGCGCGAAAAGTTTCAAGCACATTTCAACCATGAAGTGCTCATCATGAGCGAAGTATATGCCTACCTGGTGCTCCCGGTAGTACATCCTCCGCCACTTCTCTCCAAAGTGCTGCTTTCACGTTCTTATTTTTATGCAGCCTGTCGCTTGCCAGCCAAAGTGAGCGCCGCCTCTCTACAGCAGCAATGAGTAGTTCGTTATTTATAACCTCAGACATCGCCGCAGCCATACTTGAACCAAGCGAAACCGAGGAAACGGCGCGAAAAAGTCCGTACCGGATGTTGGGAGAGTTGCGCTCTCTGGTGCACGTTGGTCAGAAACCAGCGAACCCCTTCCGGCGCACGCGCGCGCGGGCGCGCGGCGAGGCGCAAATATCTGACATTGCCAGATATCTGCGCCCTCCTCGCGCCCAACTCGCGCCTCGCGCTTCGCGCATGCGCAGACCGGTTTTGCAGACGGTCGTGTGCGTAGGCGCTTCGCGTGCACGCCTCGGAATTGTCCATCGAGTTTGGGCTTTACAGACAAAACTTAAGCGTCCTCCAAGTGCTATTCGTCGTCTACAGCGTGGAAAATGAAGAGAAAAATAATATCTCCGCTACGCCTAAATATCATATTCTAATTTTACATTGATTAAACCTTCGATGCAACGCCGCCCGTACACAGTCATCGTTGAAAATAAGCAAGGGTTTTTCTTAATTGTTGAATTTGTTGAGCAGAAGGCTCAAACTGGACCACTAATTTTTTGCGCGCAGAAAGGATTAGCTAGCGTTACCTAATCAAGGAAGCACCGGTTAAAATAACGGTGAAATCTGCGTGTATGCGTGATGTTCGCCAACATTTGGTTTTGTAACTGATTGTCGCAGCCGGATATATTATGTCCTTCCATGTACCCTTTTCTGCACACATTGATTGCTGGCTTGGAGGTCATATAACCTTCCCTTTTTATATTTAATAAGCGCATGTAGATATGGCTAGCCAGCCTGTCTTCATAAACTTCTTTATGTTTACGAACTCTTTCGAAACATGGGATCACTTAAGTTTACATTGAAAATTTGTCGCGATAGTTCCAATGTGTCCATGCGGTCGGTTGGGGATTCGTTGGCGCACGATTACGCCGATGTCGGCATGCTTTTCACGTGACATCACGTCCTGCTGTATTACACGTCATCGCACATAATAATCTGCGACGCTAATTATTCGCCCTAACAATTATGTTTTCCGTTAATGTCATTTGCGCACACTGCTGTGCGACGTTGTTGTACAAATCCTCTGTTTATCCTCCTGAACGAACATCCTCAATGGTGAAGAACTAGAGTGCCCGGCTCCGACCGATGGAACTTCGGTTCACTTCCGTTTACAACCTTTGCAAGCAAAGGCTACACTAGCCTAATAATTACAATAATTGGATTTTGGGGAAAGCAAATTGCGCATTATCTGTCTCATATATCGTTGGATACCTGAACCGCGCCGTAAGGGAAGGGATAAAGGAGAGAGAGTAAGAGGAAAGGAAGAAACAGATGCCGTAGTGGAGGGCCCCGGAATGCTAGCCTAGCGGCGCCTATTTCGCTGCGTCTGCACGAATGACCTTGAACAGGAGGAGCGGAGCTGCGTCAGTAACTACGTGACGGACCACGTGACTCGCAGCAGCTGCAGCCGCCATAAGTATTGAGTCACCGCGGCGGCTGAGAGTGAACTTCTGAACATCTGCGAAATAAACCACTAGGATATTGTGTAATGCCCTTGAGGCGGAGCTTAATTCTCCCCCCCCCCATTTTTTTATCAGTTATAGGATCATTTTCAGTACACCCCGCAGGGGGCCCTCTGCAGCGTGCAGACGTTGGTGAGTGGCGACACCACGTGTTCCCGAGCATCCGCAGGGACACCTTTGCAGGGGGATGATGGTGAAGAGTGCATCACCATGGACTCGACCACCCGCGCCTATTCGTGCGCGGCATCGCCATGTCCGGGGAAAATGGGATCCTGGTGGTTGAGCCGATGCCGAGCGTTTGGACCTTAAAGGCTCCTTGGTGGAGGCAACAAAATACTTTCGCCAAAGCTTCCTGTATACAGCAGCTCTGGCCTGACCCGTCCGGGGGAAATCGGCAGTCGCCTCTTCCTATCCACCCCTCCATCTTTCACTTTCCTATCTCCGTCTCACAACTCTCCTATATCCTACTCTCATGTTGGATTTTCCTTTCTTTCCTGGCGGCGAGGGTTAACGTTTTGTGACCAACTACAAGGAGTTGCGTAATCTTTCGTTATATTTGAGGTGTACAGCTGTCGTGGGCAGGACTTGCTTTCAAGTTCTTGTCCCGTCCCCTCCTTGGACTCCGTAGTGGGTGGCTGGCACCATGACCGAATGACTACATTCTTTTATGGCGCCTCCCCTTTCAAAACCAGATCGTTCTCTCAAGAGAGGGCGAAACGAAGCAGCAGACTTTTTTGTCAAAAAGAATCCGACTTTCACCAAAATTCACGCAATCCACAGTCAAAGCAAAGAAAAACAAGCAACAATAGTTTCTCCATTCCTTTTGTGTAAATGTTTCACCTATACCTTGGGCCCTGGCTACATGGTCTCAAAAATGGCCAGCGGCGACCTTCTTGCACTGCACGAGTGCATCCAGCGCTCGAAACTCTCAAACATTGCTTCTATAGGGGACATCCCGGTCTCATAGCAGCACATCGACCACTTAACAAGGCTCTGTGGCGTCATCTCTGAAGATGACTTCATACACTTAACTGAAAAAGAAATGCTGGAAGGCTCGTTCGACCAAAATATCACTGATGTATACAGAATCAATATCCGGAAAGACAACAAAGAAATAGATACAAAACACTTGGTTCTAACATTGAACTCAAGTACACTACCAGAAACCATAGAAGAAGGATGTCTAAAAGTAAATGTCAGGCATTATATTCCGAACCCTCGTAGATGCCTCAATTGTGAATGGTTTGGCCACGGCTCTCAGAGCTTCCGCGGCCGCAAAACTTGCGCAAAATGCGCTTCAAAGGATCATGTTCCTGGGGAATGTGACGCAGCCCTACGCTGCACAAACTCTGAAGGAGACCATGCTGCATACTCCAAGGCATGCCCGTCCTGCAAGTAGGGAAAGGAGGTAATCACCACAAAGACCAAAGAAAACATTTCATTTAGAACAACGAGAAGGCGATTTGCCCTCGCCAACCAATTCTCCTTTAAAGCGAAATCCAGCTTCGCTGATGTGGTGCGCAGGGGCGTAACATCACACAGCGCTCTGGCCCCTGCCGAGGCGGCTTCTACCGAGCTAATGGAAGGACCATCCACGCCCCAGGCAGGGACAGCGAAGGCTGCTCTGTCACCCCGAAAGCAGGGAGCGTCGGTCCATGGGCCGGCATCCCGCACGGCTTCCCTCCTTCGGGGGAGGTCTGAAACGCAAACGCCCGCGCCGAAGCCGCGGTCCTCACGCACCTCTCGTGAGGTAATGGACACAACTCGTCGGCAGCGGCGGCAAAGCCCTCATGAGCGAAAAAGAGGGATAAAGTCCCTATAACAGGTCAAAAAGACCGACAAACCTAGTTTCTAAAATTTACCCTTAACTGGTCTACAATCATTGCATTTCTAGTTCACTGGAACAATCGTGGACTTTTAAAAAATCACACTTACGTAACAGATATTTTAAATTCATTCTGCCCGGTAGCGCTGTGTCTCCAGGAGACTAACCAAGGGCCACAGAAAAAAAAAACATTCTTAAAAAGTATCAAGTCTTTCGATGTGACCGAGAGACCTCAAGCAGGCTTCTGGAAACGCTGATATAGCTGTACGGGGTAGTGTTGCTACTCAAAACATTTACCTAAAAACCTCATATGAGGCAGTTGCTGTCACTGTCCTCGATTTTAAGACAATAACAATATGTTCCATATACACTGAACCTCACCTAACAGTCACACTTCACGATTTAGAAAATCTTTTAATACAGCTTCGGGAACCATATCTTTTAGTTGGGGATTTTAATGCTCACTCCACTTTTTGGGGAAGTGAACAAACGGATGTCAGAGGCCGGATTTTATATTTTATCCTCTGCAACAATGTATGCCTCCTGAACACATGCAAACAGACTTACTGTTTTCCAAGCAGTGGGAAAATGAGCTGCCTAGATTTATCTTTTTATTCACTAAGTGTTTTTACCTATTTTAAACAGGATGTTCTTGACAACTAGTATGGGAGGGATCACCTTCCTCTCATAATAAGCCTGTCATCCTCACCAACAGTCATCCCGACAAAACCACGCCGTTGGAAGTTACATATAGCTAACTGGGAATGGTTTAGAGAACAGGCCATTTTAGAGAATATTTCTTTAGAAAATCTCGACACAGACGAAACAAAAAGACGCATTCATATCACGCATCCTTACTGCCGCACACTTATCAATCCTAAAATCATCAGGAGTTGTCCGTAAGAACCACAAAGTGTGGTACACCCGTGAATGCAGGTAAGCAAAAAAAAACGGCAAAATAAAGCGTGGGGAGTCTTTCGCAGATACCCAACACACGAGAACCTCATCCATTTCAAAAAGGCCAGAGCACAAGCCCGGTATATTCGAAGCAATGCTGAAAAACATCCTGGAGAGTTCATGCGTCTTCGATAAATAGTTCAACCCCATCGAAGAAAATGTGGGAGCAAGTTCAGAAAGTAAATGGTAGCTACTCAACCTTCACATTTTTTTTACAACACCCGGTACACAGACAAATATAGGAGAACAAGCAGACATATCGGGGGAGCACTTTGCTGCAGTTTCAAGTTCATCACATTATAGCCAGTCATTTTTGAAATACAAAAGCACGGCCGAAAAACACAGGCACTCAACAAGTGTAGGGGTAAATGAAAAATACAATTGTCTAATAAACCTCCAAGAATTAAAAGTTACTGTATTTCGACAAAACAAACTACTCCAGGACACGACCAGATACACTACGAATTGTTTGCCCATCTTTCCCAGCCC
This sequence comes from Amblyomma americanum, assembly GCF_052857255.1. Lineage (NCBI taxonomy): Eukaryota > Metazoa > Arthropoda > Arachnida > Ixodida > Ixodidae > Amblyomma > Amblyomma americanum. The sequence goes on from NC_135507.1 coordinate 87,456,249, forward strand.
ACAATACAGGCACTCTTGAATTTTTTTAACATAATATTCACAGAACGAAAAACACCTAAGGAGTGGAAGAAAGCCGCATAGTGCCACTCCTGAAACCTGGGAAACCACAAACTTCCCCAAATAGCTAAAGGCCGATAGCCCTCTAAAGTTGTCTCGCGAAATCTTTTGAAAGTGTCCGTAATATAACATTAGCATTTGTCCTTGAATCCCGTGAACTTCTTGATGTTTATCAGTGCAGTTATATAAAAAGATGCTCAACGAGAGGCTATTTAGTTCGCCTCGAAAACACAATAAGAGAGCTTGAATACAAAAACAGTATTGTCTTGCCGTTTTTTTCGATATGGAGAAAGCGTATAATACAACCTGGAGGTTTGTGATCCTCCGCGACCTAGCGGACCTAGGTATTTCCGGCAGGATGTTGAACTGCCTAAATGACTCCTTTCCGATCGCTCATTTCAAGTACGCCTGGGATCAACCCTTTCCAGGAACTTCGTTCAAGAACGGATCTCCTCAGGGGTTTATTTTAAGCACAGCACTGTTTATTGTAAAGATGAATTCCATAAGAAAAATAATCGCATTGCATGATGTACTCAGTCTATGTCGACGACCTTCAAATAGTTTGTACATCATCCAATGTAGCGACATGCGAGAGACTAACACAGTTTACAATAAACAAACTAGAGACATGAGCAGACAAAAATAGATTCTGGTTCTCCACACAAAAAACAGTGGGCGTGCTGTTCTCACTAAAACGAGGTGAACAATCGAACCCCGCTTAGATCTAAACAAAATCGAACTGCCTATAAAAAATGAAGTAAAGATTCTGCGACACGAGCTCCTTAACCCTGTCGCGTTAAAACTATTCTAGCCGACTCTAAGAAGCCATTCAAAATTTCGCCAAGAAATTGGTAAACGCGCTCGCAATGTGAATTCTGCGCAACCGAACTCTCCATCTCAACATCAACCCGACCCAGCACCACCCCGACCTACACATCGCAGGAGGTGAGCGCATCGACAGTATTACCGGCTGTCGCGTACTTACATCGTCACAACGTTTAATGATCCTCCGCGCGCTCATTGGCTGCGTGTGGCCCGGGGAACGACGGGTGCGTCACGGAATCGCGACGAGTGATGTGTGTGACGGATGCGATGCAGTGGAAACACTAGAACACCTTCTCCTTCACTGCCGCGTTCGCCGATGCTCGTCGCGATATGCTTCCGGCCTATAGGGCGCAGGGCATACTACCAGACTCCATCAAGACTATATGGTGGCCGCAGGGCAGTGCGCGCACCTGTGAGCGAACCTTGGTGAGCCTCTGTGCATTCCTCGAACACACGGGCTTGACGTCCCGTCTGTTCTCCGTCAGGTAGTTGCGCGCAGTGACCGAACGCTCCGCGAGTTCTACCTTGAACGATTAATAACTGGACGCCCCATTCCAGTTGTAGCCAACGCAGTGCGGTGGGCGTGTGTGAATCACGCGCACAACCTGAACAAATTTCTTATTGCGTAAATAGTTTGTACATATTACTTCTCCCCCTATCCTCTCTTCCTGTCCTCTCACCTTTTTCATTTCATTTCTCCATTCTGCCTGCTATCCTTTCTTTCCGCTGCCCCAGCTCAGGTGCTTCAGTATCAATGGCAGATGCCGGGGCTAGAAAAAATCTTTTCCTTCCTTTTTAGTATTATTTTAATAAAAAAACACTACCACCACCATCTCAACATCAATCTCGCATGGGTTCTGGAGTGAGCGGTTAACTCAGGAAAAGTGGGGGTCGACCACCTAGCCCGATTTTTAACCGACCGGGGGAGAGGAGACCTCTATAGGAGACCCCGTGCCGAGGCGCTTCGCTCGTGCGCGGAGATTACAAACTTTTGAAGCGAAAAGCTTCACTAAGTCAACACCGCGTTACGCGCGAGCAGGCGTATGTCGGAGCACGAGTGACGTCACGCACGGCGCAGGGGCTACCGCGCACACTTTTTCTCTCTTTCTCGCTTCGTAGTGACTACTACGCATGCGCCACTTGTAGCACTGAGCCTCAGGTGTTGCCCCGCTCTCTTTTTCCCTCCCTTCTTTATCTCTTCCTTTACAGCGCGGACCGGGCGTCCACCGAGTTATGTGAGACGGTTACTGTTCCGTTTCCTTCCCTCAAAAATCAAACAAAACAAGTGAGCCGACGGCGTTCATAGAGTTCTTTGGCGTCGACAACTTGCAAGGGACGTTCAGTTTCACGGAAGGAAAGGCACAAACCGGCTAAGTGGCTCAGTGGAAACCTTAATCTCGCCTCCATATATACGTGGCTTGGTGTTCAACTGAGAAAGCTTGCTTTGATTGCGTTCCGCACACTGGATTGGCAGCATGCCCTCCCTATCGCCCTGGGAGGTGGCATGCAGGGCTAATGCATTCTGGCCACATCTAGTTCTCTCACTACCGCCACATGTACCAAAACACGAATGAGGCGTCCGCATATACGGGGAGTCAGTTATGCGCCTTTCCAATCCTCGAAGCCATCGCCGTCTAGAACATTGTCAACACCAACGCCAATGAACACAGTGAACGCCGACATCTTTCGCTTTGTATATCCTGGATTAGCTGAGCTAATCCACATTAATTTTTATTGCGAGCTAAGATGCATGCATCCCGCCCCTAACTTTTACCTGGACAGGGTGCAAGCCACGACACTCACACACTAACAAACAATGGCCATTCTTAGCCCGTACCGATGACAAAATAGAGAATACGACCCTGCATGCCCACACTACGGTAACGGAACACACGCACCCCAAGACCATATATTATAGGAATTCGCTAGCAAATCCCCTGCGGCGACCCTGTTACCAGCTTCCTCAGCAGAAGAATGGGACAAGGTCTTAAACAGTTCAAGAGAAACAACACAGTAGGCCCTCATCACGCGAGCTCAACAGGTAGCCCCCGACTGCGGCCACCCTCGACTTGACCCAGCCCCGACTGATCACTTTCGTTATGTGGCAACAAAGTTTTAACGACCACAACCGCCATTCTCGCCGCAGTGTCTAGGCTGTTGCGGCTGCTGGGTGAATGAAAAGTGCACGAGCCTGCCCCGTGCCTCAATCTGATCCACAAAACCCTCCCACGTACAGAGAGTAGGAGAGATAAAGGGATGTGAGCGCTTAGAAGAACCAGCGCAAAAAGGACAGCGGACAAAAAAGGAGGCCGCCTGATTTGCGCTGGTTCTCCTCAGATCATGGCTTAGCATCTAGCCCAAGAACAAGTTTTGCTGAGATGTGAGAGGGAAGATTGAAAGAAGCGACGCGCGTCGCATCAACCGTGTGATCTGAAGCGACGACGACGGTATAGCAACAGATACCCCCGCCTTTTCAAGGAGCCCTTGCGATGAGGAGCCCTTGCCACATTGCTTTAAGGGGCTGTGGCTATGAGCTCTCGCGGAGCCCTGTTATTTTATTGCGACAGAAGGAAGTATGGAAAGGAAAGTGCACGGGACTGCCCACTGGCTCAAGCTGAGCCACAATCGCTGCCACGTTCAGACAGTAGGAGTGTTGAAAGACAGGATAGGAAAGAAAAAGCCAAGCACATTGCAACAACCGCGTCAGCCAAAACGACGACGATGTTTTAGCAACAAATACATCCAGTGACAAGGAGCCCTCGCAAGATTGTTGAGAGCTCCTAGATCCCATTCCCGTAGGGACAGGAAGCCACCTCGCCTTCTGCGGTCTCTTGTTGCGACTGAAGGAAGATTGTAAATGAAAGTGCTGGCCTTATGGCTCTGGAATCTGGAGGCTCTCACACGTGTGGTCTGGGTGGTGCCTAGGCGGTGAGCGCTGGCCTTTACTCAGCAGGGGCGAATCACGTGGTTAGTCACATGACGCAACTTGCTACAGCGAGCGGTCGGAACGGCGGTCACCGCAGCGGCGGAACGAGCGGTAGCGGTGCGTCGAGTCACGTGTTACGAGGTCTCAGTCGCACGTGCGGCGAGCCAGAGGTCAAATCCATGCGTGATTTCACCTTCAGCTTTGCATTCCAGAAGTGGAGCTTTTCGGTGGAAAGGTAGCTGTGATTCAAGCCGGTTGACCCCCGTAAGACGAGCGAAAGAGCTGTTAAGTTAATCACACGAAGGTAAGCACATGCCACACGTTTTATATAGCGAATTACGCGTCACGCGATTTCCAGCAGTTGCGCAAGTGGCGTCGGCTCCACAACGCAGCGTTACGTGGCTCGATAGTTGCGTGGGGGGAGAGCGAGCGACGTCGGCTCACGCCCGCAGCTGCGACGAAGCGTGGATAGTCGCGTGGCGTAACGTCCGAGAGAACATTTTAAGGCGATTCTTTCATGGCTCATAAGTGGCGTGGACGTAAGTTGTAGACGGAAGTTCTAGACGCAAGTTCTCCGCACGGACAGTCAAGCATAAGTTGTGTGGTAAATAAAACAAAAATGCAAAAGTTGATTAAGCAGCAGTTCTTAAGCAACGTATATGTAATGTAATAAACCTGAAATTGAAAAATGAAAATGGTAATGTAAAGACGAAGTAGTGACAACAAGGTAGCGGCAGTGCTATCGCTGAGCGCGTGCTGCTGCCGGGCTCTAGAATAACCACGGACGCCTAGAAGGCCTCGTTCTGCGCCTGGTTCTGCCTTCCTGGTTCTGGTGGTGCCTGAGCTATTAAACCCCCTTTCAAGTGGTGGAGGTTGCTCCTGATCTAGTCCTGGAGCTCCGCAGCGGCACTGTAACGTCAGCAATGCCGAATAACGCCCCCCTGGCTCCCCAGTCACCGGCTGCTTCGCTTGTCTGCTCCGGCACACCTCGACAACGGGACCCGGCTGTCTTCAGTGGGCTCGGCGACTCTGACGTCGAGGACTGGCTGTCTTCCTACGAGCGGGTCAGCACGCACAACCGCTGGGACGACGCCATGAAACTAAACAACGTCATCTTTTACCTGGATGATTTCGCCAACCTCTGGTTCCGTAACCACGAAGCCGATATCGCCACATGGTCCACGTTCAAGACGAGCTTCACTGAGATATTTGGCCGTCCTGGCGTGAGCAAACTTCGCGCCGAACAGCGCTTACGCGAACGGGCTCAGCAGCCTGGCGAGACATTTACTAGTTATATTGAGGACGTGGTGGATCTTTGCAAGCGCGTGAACAGCGATATGACCGAGGCTGATAAGATCAAAAATATCATGAAGGGTATCGATGAAGATGCGTTCCAAATGCTTCTAGCCAAGTAGCCGGCCACCGTGGCCTCCGTCATCAGCTTGTGCCAGAGCTACGAGGAGCTCCGCAAGCAACGCGTCCTCACTCGTCGCACCGTACAGCCTGCCGACGTCCTGTCCGCTGATGTCGAGACCGCAGGAGGGCAGCAGCTCAGGCATGACATTCAGAAGTTCATTCGAGAGGAGATCGCACGCCAACTAGCGCTCATCTCTGGAGTTCGGAACCCCCCGCCAGCGCTGTCTCCCACCCTTCGGCAGACGATCCGAGCCCAAGTCGCGGAGGCCCTGCCACCCCTACCCCAGCAACCTGTGGCTGCCCCTCTTACGTACGCCGCCGTTCTTGCCAGACCACCATCCCACCCATTGAGCCCTTCTCAAGACGCCACTCAAGTGCCGCCACCTTCGACGCCCCCGCCTGATTTCTCGTATCGGGCTCAGGTGGCACAACCGTCGCCTCGCTTCACGCCGGCAGTCTCGCACTATGGTCGTTTGTGGCGTACTCGCGACAATAGGCCTATTTGCTTTGCCTGTAGCTTCGCCGGCCATGTAGCCCGCTACTGCTGCAGACGTCCTTCTTCGCCTGCTGACGTCCTGCCACCATCTGCGTATGGGTCTTACATACAGCCGCCCCGCGTGCAAGCGGACCCATTGCCTCCTGCCTTCTCCACCAACCGCCAGGCTGCCACCTCTCATCGTTCCTCTTCTCCGCGGCGCCGTTCCCTATCTCCTATGCGCCGTCGAGCCAGCCCTTCCGCTGCGGAAAACTAATGAGCGCAGTTCCCGAGGCAAGAGCTGCGTCCCCTGGGAACTCTACAAGGCCTCTGCTCTCACCAACAAACGTCATTGATGTTTTTGTCGAAGGTGTTGCAACCTGTGCTCTCGTGGACACCGGAGCTGCTGTCTCAATTATGGACGCGAAATTTTGTCGAAAACTGGAAAAAGTCATGACGCCATTTTCGGGTGTTTCTCTTCGCACTGCTACCGCCGAACAGGTCGAGCCGCTCGCAACCTGCACCGCGCAAGTCGTTATTCAAGACGTCTTGTACATCATTCAATTCCTGATCCTCTCCTCTTGCTCCCATGACGTAATTCTAGGATGGGACTTTCTTTCTGAGCACTCCACCGTCGTCGATTGTGCCCGCGCCGAAGTTATTTTCTCTGCCCTGCCCAACGCCTACCCGGCCGCACCGTCTCCTGAATATCCGCCCAAAGTACACCTGTCTCAATATGTCGAGCTCCCGGCAAATTCCTCTATCCTTGTGTCCCTCTCGTGCGCTTCACCACGCAACCAACCTGCTGTAACGGTACTCTTTACCCCCTCGGAGTTATTTCTTCGCCGCAAGAACATGCCGCTACCTTTCGCTGTCCTCACGGTGACCTCCGGAACTACAGCCATGCTGGTCAGCAGCCCTCTCTCATCTCCAGTGACTCTGATTCATGGTGAATGCCTTGGGTGCGTCGAACCGGCTGAACTTCTGCAACTTGACGACGACCGAGAAACTGCTCTCCCGCCATCGCTGGACTCTTACTCCTGTTCCCCTCTCACCCCCACCGCCCTCTGACATTCTGTATAGCGCCATCGATCAAGATCTCACTTCTCCCTACCGTGTCCAGCTGTTCCACCTGTTACGCCAATTTCGTTCATCGTTTGACGCGTGCCAGTCTCCCCTCGGGCGTTCTTCACATGTCCACCATACCATCGATACCGGCTCCCATCCACCTTTGCGACAGCGCCCATATCGCGTGTCAGCGACAGAGCGTCGAGTCCTCAACGAGCAAGTGGATGACATGCTCGAGCGTGGGATTATACAGCCGTCGCACAGCCCTTTGTCATCCCCAGTCGTGCTGGTTCGAAAGAAACATGGCTCCATAAGATTCTGTGTGGATTATGGCCGCCTAAACACAATAACTAGGAAAGACGTTTATCCTCTACCACGCATCGATGACGCCCTCGATTGTCTGCAAGGTGCGGAATTCTTTTCGTCCCTGGATCTGCGTTCCGGATACTGGCAAATCCCCATGTCCAAATGCGATCGTGAAAAAACTGCTTTCGTCATGCCCGACGGACTATACGAATTTCACGTCATGCCATTTAGTCTTTGCAATGCCCCCGCAACATTCGAACGCATGATGGATAACGTCTTGCGCGGCTTGCGCTGGAAGACGTGTCTTTGCTACCTCGACGACATCATTGTTTTCTCGGCCGACTTCTCCACACATCTGACTCGTCTGCGCCAAGTGTTGACCTGCCTCACCGCCGCCGGCCTGCAACTAAATTTGAAGAAATGCCACTTCGGCGCTCGCCAACTGACCGTACTCGGCCATGTCGTATCCAAAGCGGGCATCCTTCCGGATCCGGCAAAGCTTCGCGCTGTTGCCGACTTTCCAAAGCCCTCTACTCTCAAAGAACTGCGGAGTTTCATTGGCCTCTGTTCCTACTTTCGGCGCTTCATCCGAAATTTCGCTACAATCATTTCGCCTTTGACGCAGCTTCAAGCCCAGAACTCCTTGTCGTCATGGTCCTCTGAGTGCGATGAAGCTTTTGTTACCCTACGTCGACTCCTTACTTCACCTCCCATCCTTCGCCATTACGACCCTAACGTCCCGACAGGAGTACACACGGATGCTAGCGGCGTGAGCATTGGTGCTGTGCTCGCCCAGCGAATACCTGGATTTCCAGAAAACGTTGTCGCCTATGCGAGCCGCACGCTGTCCAATGCCGAGATCAATTACTCCGTCACAGAAAAAGAATGCTTGGCCATTTTGTGGGCGACAACCAAATTCCGACCATACCTCTACGGCCACCCCTTCGACGTAGTCACCGATCATCACGCATTGTGCTGGCTGTCATCGTTGAAGGATCCATCGAGTCGCCTTGGCCGCTGGGCTCTGCGCCTCCAGGAGTACGGCATTCGAGTCGTCTATCGCTCTGGCCGTAAGCACTCTGACGCTGACGCCCTCTCCCGGTCTCCGATGCCTTCCGACACTGCGACCATCTCGAGCATTGACTCCGAGCTGTCCTCGTTGCGCCCGGTAAACATGCTTGTGGAACAGCGCAAGGACCCCTGGATTACATCTCTCGTGCACCATCTGTCTGGGCCCCCTACGGCAGCTGCCTCTCGCTCACTTCGGCGACAAGCCCCCCACTTCACTCTGCCTGACGGTCTCCTCTATCGTCGCAATTACATGCCCGACGGTCGAAAATGGCTCCTCGTCATCCCTCGCCAACTACGAGCTGAAGTCTGCGCCTCTGTCCATGCCGACCCCCAGACTGCTCATGCTGGTGTTTTGAAAACCTACACTCGACTTCGGCACCGGTACTACTGGCGTGGAATGTAGAGCTTTTTACGCAAGTACATTCACTCATGCATTGCGTGCCAACGCCGCAAGTCTCCGTCACAGCGCCTTTCTGGCCCATCGCATCCATTAACTTGCCCTGCCCGTCCATTTGATCGCGTCGGTATCGACCTTTAAGGGCCCCTGCCCTCTACCCCTTCAGGTCACCGTTGGGTTATAGTCGCCATAGACCATATCACGCGCTATGCTGAAACGGCGGCTCTTCCGGCGGCTACAGCGCGAGACGTGGCCTTCTTCATTCTCCGCCAGCTCATTCTCCGCCACGGCGCCCCTCGTGAGGTCCTGAGCGACCGCGGCCGTGTTTTTATCCGAGGTTGTCCAGGCGCTTCTGCAAGAGTGCCGCATCGTTCACAGAAGCTGTACAGCGTACCATCCTCAGACCAACGGCCTCAACGAACGGTTTAACCGGACACTCGGTGACATGCTCACCATGTATATCAGTCCCGACCATTCCAACTGGGACCTTGTTCTTCCGTTCGTCACCTACACATATAATACCGCCGTCCAGTCCACCACAGGCTATTCTCCGTTCTTTCTTCTTTACGGCCGCGAACCTACAAGCATGCTTGACACCGTTCTTCAATACCATCTTGATGCCTCTGACTGCGCGACTGCTTCTGAAATTGCCAAGTATGCCGTGGAATGCCGCCAGCTCACCCGTTCCCTCACGTCCGCTGACCAGAATCGACAAAAAGAGCGTCGGGATTCCGGTAGTCAAACTCACGTACCCCTTTCCCCCGGCTCACTTGTCTGGCTCTGGATCCCTGCTCGCTCTCCTGGCCTGTCATCCAAATCCCAAGCCAAATATCAAGGCCTTTACCGTGTTCTTTCTCAACCTTCCCCTGTGAACTATGTCGTCGAACCACTGACACCCTCCTCTGACCTTCGCCGTCGTGGCCGTGAAACGGTGCATCTCAGTCGCCTCAAGGCTTACCATGACCACTTGATCTGCACTAGGCTTTGAGTCGCCAGGATGGCTCCTTTCATCCCCGGGGGCCATTGTAAAGACGAAGATGTGACGAGGTAGCGGCAGTGCTATCGCTGAGCGCGTGCTGCTGCCGGGCTCTAGAATAACCACGGACGCCTAGAAGGCCTCGTTCTGCGCCTGGTTCTGCCTTCCTGGTTCTGGTGGTGCCTGAGCTATTAAACCCCCTTTCAGTAAAAATAAATAAAAATGAGATAATTGAAATTATCGAAATGAGAAGTAAATAAAACAAAATAAGAAACACAGAAAGATAACAGAAATAAGATAAAATGAAAATTTAAGGCAGAATGAGGACAGGCAAAGGCTTTCGCATTAGCGCTCTTAGGCTGATTTATTTTTCTCGCTGGAGAGTCACGGACGCTTGAACCAACCAGCGACTGCATCCTTGTGGCGCATCTCACGGGAAAATAAGCATTGCTCCATTTTGTTTGGGGAAGCATCCGAGAGCAATGGCCTGCTTTCTTTACCATGTCAGGATGAAACAAGATGTTCTTGTTATTTAGCCCTCTGAGAAACGATGACCATCCGCGAAGGTGTTAGACACCTTTACCGTACCGTGCTACCATTATCGGAGTACCCGGAGTACGCTCGCAGGCAGTGCACAAGCACAAATCACCAGGACGGCGCCACATGATCACATGTAACGGGCAGCTGTGTGCGCGCCTGCCGCCGCATCGGGATCACTCAGCGTGGGCGCACTGCCGATGTTCGGTCTCCCGAACACGGTGTGCTAAATGTGTCCAATAATTTGCGAGTTCGACTGTCGCTCGAGCCTTTGCATAAGCGCCAATCACCATTATTACGCCGAGAGTGCAGTGAGGACAAAGTGTCCAGGATCTGTCACTCTAGTTGGCGTTTCCTGAATTGGTCCTTAAAAAGACTCTTTATTGGGCTGACTTTCGGCCACAGATACCTGAACAACCAGGCGGCGAAAATAATAATAATAATAATTGGTTTTTGGGGAAAGGAAATGGCGCAGTATCTGTCTCATATATCGTTGGACACCTTAACCGCGCCGTAAGGGAAGGGATAAAGGAGGGAGTGAAAGAAGAAAGGAAGAATAGGTACCGTAGTGGAGGGCTCCGGAATAATTTCGACCACCTGGGGATCTTTAACGTGCACTGACATCGCACAGCACACGGGCGCCTTAGCGTTTTTCCTCCATAAAAACGCAGCCGCCGCGGTCGGGTTCGAACCCGGGAACTCCGGATCAGTAGTCGAGCGCCCTAACCACTGAGCCACCGCGGAGGGGCGCGGCGAAAATAGCAAGCAATGTTTTCGTCAGTCCACGTAAGGCAGGATTGCTGCTTCTCTCGGCCGCGGTGAATTTAAAGCTTGCAATGAACCGTCGATTGAGTCCCAAAGGTAATTACGCAACCTCGAGAAATGTAGAAGTCTTTGAACGTGACTGCAGTCATTCTAGATAAAACTAGCCGCCTTTAGCGTCAGCAAATGTTGCAGCCGCGTACCACCGGCTTTGTGCATGAACGAACAAACATCAGCAACCTTCGCGGGACACCGTCCTATTAAAGAAGAGTCGATCACATACTTAAAAACGAATAAAGCGGTGAGCCAAAAAACTCGGCAAATACAACTAAAGACTGATTTCGTGTAAAATTTAGAAAGCTCTATAGTCCCGCGGGCGAAATGTTTTACCTGATCCCACTGTTCCACCTCTGCCTCATTGCTTCCGCTTCACGTTGTCGCAACTCCGGATCGTTTTCACGACGTTGCCGAATTTCCTTCGCTTCACGTTTCCGCAGCTCGACGTTGGCCGCACTCGTCTGTCGCTTCATGTCCGCTTCCTGCTTTCGTGGTTCAACGTCTCAACCGTCTGAAACTAGCTTTCCGTGCTCGTACCGTGGCGGGGATCGTCTGTGGTGCAGCCCGTCTCTGCAGCAGTCGCGCAGCACTTCTCGGCTACCGTGCTTTGGAGCCGGTTACGTACCTTCGTGGGCGCCCTAGTCTTCCCGTAGACGCAGACGCGGTCACCTTGCAGGTCGCATACGTTGATGTCGTCGCCGTTCCATCACACTGCATTGCACACACACCATGGACAAGGGAGTCTGAAGAGAGAGCGATGTTCGCGCGGCCGCAAAACCTTCGCTGGCGCGACTAAGTCATGCAGCAAGTGGTCTAATGCTGGCACCTGCTGGGCGGCCGGCCCGACGAATCCAGACTCACTCGCTGAAGCCCCGCGGACTTTTGCCGGCATCAAGAATATTCATAAAGAAACAAGACGCTGTTTTCCGCTTCCCCACCCCGACCTCGAACAAGCGCAAGCCACCCAGCTCCGCAGATTGCAGACGCACTCAATTCTCAGCCACTCCAGGCTATCACTAATCATCGACGGGGAATACCACCGAACGTGCCAAAGTTGCAACAACGGAGAACTCACCACCCAGCTAGGCGCACATCCTCGAAGTGATGCGAAAATAACCGGGCTCTGTGGGCCCTCACGCCAGCCAGCCCCCTTTGTGGAAAGCTGGGACACACTCCTCACCAAGCCAGACGAAACCACTCAACCTGCACTCATTCTGTGGGCCCAGGACGTTTCCCCCCTCCCCCCCCCCCGGGTGGCCACACAAAACCCGCCTTGCCCTAATTATCGGTACCTGTGGTAATTAAAATTTACTCTTTCAACTTCCTGACATCTCCATGGGTCTGCGATTCTTGTGCCCCGATTCCAACTACAAGCTTTGAAGTAATGGGACTTATAAAGCTTCCCCCTTGAAATAAAGTGCATGAATAGAAACGCATGGCTATATTAATGCCCATAAAATGGCTTTCTACCCACGATATCCAACACTTCTCTTCGAGGTCGACGTCGCTCGTTTCTTGTTAATCCATCATCAACAAATTCACAGTCCTGTCGACATAGCCCGTGAAATTATCTTGTACGACCGGAAGTAGCGGCGAAACCATTTCAGTCTGTCCACCGATGCCGAATGGGTGCCCAAACACAGACTCGGTGTAGCTGGCTTGTATTCTGCGTGGCGTCGACGTCGATTGTGGTGTCAATCGTCGGTGCGCTACTCGTCTTGAATGCGCAGCCGGGCATGGCGTCGATATTCTTCTGCGCAATGCGGACTCTAAACAGGAGGGTGTAAGAATGAAATAAAGTGTCATCTAGTACATAAAACGGAGTAAACTAGAGGACAGATTACTCCCTTTCTTCTCTTATGTAGTAGTATTCGTTGTTTAGACTGCAGGTATGCGACAATGTCAAGTTTGTCCTCATCGGTCACATGCTGCAACACTGCGTTGAGCGTTGTCATGGCCTACCTGCCATATACGTGGCGAAAGGGTTTCACGGGTTTTCCCTTTTAACCGCGATATGTAGTCGAAGGCAAAATACAGCAAGATCACTTCCGATGGTCTGTGTTCGGTGTCAACGTAAATGGGGTGTATGACTTACATGCAGTTCTTTTCCTCTTTACCATCTTCACGGTGCCATTGCAATGCCTACGCCAAGAGAGAGGTACAGTGCGATGTAAGTGCACGTTAAAGATCTCCAGGTGGTCGAAATTAGTCCGAAGCCCTCCACTTATGCTCCTCTTTCTTCCCTTCTTTCACTCCCTCTTTTATCCCTTATCTTACGGCGCTGTTCAGGTCTCCACCGATATGTGAGAGAGATATGTGAGAGAGAGGGCAGGGCGAACTCGGAGACACTCAGGCCAACATACAGGAGACGGCGACCATAGCGCACCGTTATGCTTGCCACCGTGGCCTCCAATGTTCTCCCCAAAGTCTGAATTTGTGCACATATGCCCCTAATCAAAGTGTCCAGCCAAATTTGCATTGTCTTTTGAGACAGGTCCTATCCGTGAAAATATCGAACATGGGGTACTGGGCTCTTTATAGATCAACAAAGACAATCAGAAACGACATTGGCCAAACTTCATAATGCGGGGACCAAGCAGGACGCATGGTCCGTCGGGTTTCTTACAAGCGCGGGGGTTACGATGCAAGGATGCCTTGCGACTGAGCCATGCATTTGTAACCAGTCCAATACAATATCTGACTCCGTACCTCCGCTCGAAGTGATCCTTTGAAAAATTATTAAGCGGGCTCTGGACCTCCCCGCGAACACCTCCAACTAGCGCCTCCAGGGGCTGGGCATGAACACATTTCGGGAGCTCCGGGAAGTCCACTTGACCAGCCAATATACACGTCTCTCGAAGACATCGTCGGGTCGCCGCCTCCTTGCCCGACTCCACATCCAACACACCACTATCAAGGAAGAGAGCGCGTACGTATCCCATCCCAGTAAAGATGCGCCATCACGTGTGCCCTCTTCTCGCGAACATGAACTGTGAGGACCATAATGGCCGGCGCATGGCGCAGGCGGAAACCCGGGCCTGCCACTATGGATCGGAACCAGGCGTATTCTACGTGGATGCCTGGAGAGCGGGTGGGGCCAGTGTGAAAAAGATTCGTAGTCTGAAGAAGGCATTCGTAAACGTGCTTGAATAGAGCCAAGCTTTTTTTTACCGTTACTCAGAGCTTTTTCCCCGTAAGATTTATCCGCTGTTATTCGAAAGCTAACGTAAAGTTGTATACTTGTTCAATTCGAAAACTACAACAAGGAAATTTTTATACAGTGGAAAAATTGTTGCAGCCTTCATTGCCTTCTATCGCTCTCACGTGCTTCGGCCTTTGCTTCTTTAAAATATAATCATTGTGCTGTTTTCTTTCTTTTTCGCAACCTTGGACGCTTGGCCTCTTCGGCGACGCTCGGCCAGCATCATTGGTTTTCGGCGTCATGCGATAAGAGCCGTATGCCGATACCTACATCGGGCATAGCGCCCTGTCGGTGGCAACAGTCACGCTGCAGCCGACCCTGTTCATCCATCGCACGCTTGAAAGTAGCACAGTAACTAAACGCAAGCGCCCTGTCACGTGGTATTTTTCAAATTGGTGCTTTCCTTGGAAGGCGGAAAAAAGCAGCACGTGAGACATATCATGTGTGAAACAATTTTTTTATGTTTCTGAAGGTTCTCTGCTACTTTGCGTTTCACACTTGGGGTATGCAGCGAATTCTTAAAAAAGTTGAATTAAGCAAAGCAAATGAATTAGTTAAGGCAAAAATAGAAAATAGCCTGAGTAACTCTGGGCTAGTGCATATATTATGCACTTCACTCCATTCGCGTCTCACGTAGATTTCATTTTTAAAACCTTGCCCAAGCTTATGTGGGACAACCTGTATATTCGATATTGCGAGACATGGCGATTTATAGTTCGTCATTTTTTCGATGCATGGCAAGAGTGAACGTTGTTCCGTACAGTTATGGGAAACTTACGCTGATGTCCCTTTGGTTTATTTCATTATTGTGCATAACCAATCGGTAAGATAATCCAAGACTATTTAGTTACTCCGCAGTTCATATATGCATAAAATCAGTTGCTGGGCGAGTTGGTACTTCTTGCTTACATTCACAGCGCAAAGACAAACACGGAGAAACACGGAATTGAGGGGAGACACCACAAAGTGCCGACTTCAACAAAGTTTATTGCTGCGCGCTGCGACTACATATAGCATAAAGCGGGCATGTGCAGCAACGAAAAGGAAAGTCATGTGAGACTGGTAGCAGCGCCAACCCGCAAAGGAAACACATCATTACAGGTACAAGGAAGACAACAAAAAGCTAAAACCTAAAAGTCAGGACACAAACAAGAACAAAAACCATGATACCCTAGTTAGAAATTCCTAAGACCCGACGTTCTTTATCACTTAACAGCACCGAAGGGGTGCTGACACAATAATCTCCTTTTTCTGCAATCTCACCAGCCTCTGCTATCTGCCTGGCAGTTTTGCTGACATACTTATGAAGAACTGTTGTTTCTCCCAAAAAAGGACCACGTTCTTTACACTGTTGGCAATCACGGCAGTGTATGCCTAGATGACGGGATGCCCCGATGACACAATTGTTGTGTTCCATGAGCCTCTCGTTAAGACATCTGCCAGTTTGGCCAACGTAGGCTCGGCCACAGGGCAAATGTATAGAGTACACTACTTTTTTTGCGCACTTACAAAAGTTTGCCTGTGCCTAACAGTGCAGGAATCGCTGCTAATAATGGTGGAATTTACCCTCTTGCACAGTTTCGACAGCTTCTCTGGTGCGGACAACACCACATGCACACCTGCTCTTTTCCCTATTTTTTTTGAGCTGGTGGGCGACGGTGTGCATGTACGGTAGTACCGCCACATTTTTCTTCCAATTTGTGTCAGTATATGCAGACGACTACTCGTCGTTCGCAGGAGATGGATTTGTTAAGAACAGCGTGGAAGTGTTGCCGACGTCATTTTGACGCTGCTGTCTTTTTGAAATATCGCAATTGTTGCGCGTTTTGACACAGAATGCATTCAAACAGGCCTTCTGGCCTCTTCAGTTTGCTGTATGGCACAAGCTTCTCTTGAAGTCCCGTATGAGGCCGCGTGCTCTGTAATATCTCACTAATCATAACCCTATTGTAAATCAGCCTGGCTAATCCCAGTTCAGGACAACGGCTTCTCCTATATCCCTCAAACTAATCGCGTCCTTTTCAATGTTCAGCCACCTTACCCCCGGAAAATACTTAATCTCATCTGTCCATCTAATTTTCTGCCCCCGTCTGTTTCGCTTGCTTCCTCATACGATCCATTGCTACCACTTATGACCATCCATCGGTTATCTGCCTTCACATCACATGTACTTGCAATTACGTTTCTTCTTGATTTCAAATACCCTATCATTTCGCCGAGTTCGTTCTCTGGAAAATTCTCCTTTCTTCCTATATCTTAACAGTGCATCTATCAAGTTGATTTACATGGCCCGCTGTGCTGTCCGCAGCCTAATTACAAGACTTTCCTTAAGTATAGGCAATCTTTCCGCTTCTTATGTAAGTGCGCGAAAGATAAAAATGTTTAATGCTTTCGCTGTGCAAGATACTGAAAATGAGCTATTCCAGACCAGAGAGGTGCTGCTAAATACACGAGACATACTTAAAATTTTTATTTTCCTGGTTATTTCAATCGCGTGGCCATAATGAGCGGCTATCTGCCCTTAGTAGATGCATTCATGTTTCGCATACAAAAATAATTTCCTATGCCCTTCTGAGACCTGTGAAAAAAACTTTTTACATCTCTGAAATGTTTTGAAGGGCCACCGTTCTACTTTGTCTGTGTGGGTACTCGATCTTGCTTTGCTCTCAGACCCCAAAGCTACTTATCAATGCAGTGTGATCAGCCAATCGTGAACTGCCCGGCTATTACCGATCAGCTTCTACCGCTAACAGTTCTCAGTCCACTGTCTTGAATACATAATTTTAACGCGCGATGAATAGTACTGAATAAACACTGTTGCCCTGGACTAACGTTCTTTGTGGCTTGAATTTATCACTTCCCTTACGGGCTGAGTGGTTACGGCGCTCGGCTGCTGGCCCGAAAAACGCGGGTTCGATCCCGGCCGCGGCGGTCGAATTTCGATGGGGGCGAAATTCTAGAGGCCCGTGTACTGTGCGATGTCAGTGCACGTTAAAGAACCCCAGGTGGTCGAAATTTCCGGAGCCCTTCACTACGGCGTCCCTCATAGCCTGAGTCGCTTTGGGACGTTAAACCCCCATAAACCAAACCAAACTTCCCTTACGGATGTATATTGTACCTATAAGGTCGCTATACTTGTATTTTTCAGCAGCTTTGCATACTAATCTTTTAAACACTGGAAAGCCAATGACCACGGGACTGCTATGGATACAAATAAGTGAAACGTTTTCTCCTACTACACGCAGGACAATATCGCGGTTGCTTATATTCTGCGTACATATTTATCAGCTTGTTCAAGGTGTGAACATGTTCCACAGCCAGTCGCCTTTAGGAAGGCCAGCCACCTTCTTTGGTCAAAGAAATTCTAAGATTCCTCAAACTTTTCAACGATTACCTTAGTGAATACCTTGCATGGTCATGTTGTGGTTGCTTATGCAAGCTGTGCTACTCTGGTATCAAGAAATTCTCTTGTTCAACTTATCCCGCTCTCTGTGGCATAGGAAAATCAATTTTATCTCTTTTATTATCTGTAGAGTATTTTCAACGCTCAGCACTAATTTCTTGCTTAATAATGAACGGGAGGCGTTGCAGTGAAATTTTGAACAAAAAAAATGATGATGATAACTGCCAGCGCTAAACCCAGGGAATTATTACGGACGGAATGGTGTTCGTACCCTCGTGGTAGTCGGAATTGTTTTACGACTCGGCGTGGTTTAATCCTTCAGTCGAGTAGAACCACAACACTGTTAAAAATTAATTTGATTCACATGTGGAATACTTTGAACATTAGCCCATACTTAAACGCGAAATTTCATTTCGTGTGCCGTATGCATATTTATTTCCTTTGCCTGTCCTTTGTTCAGTGCTTTCAGTCGGATAAAAATCCGGCAAAAAAGCACATTTTTTCTTATAGAATTCCTATCGTGATCAGACTGATTTCTGAAGCATGAAGAGCGAAAGAGGTGCATTGTATTCACTGTAATTTCTCGAATCGCTTACTGCCAGCCTCAGCTGTTTAAGACTTCAAACAGCTGAATACAGACGCTAAACCATTGATTATGCCATTCTTAAAGAAAATAAGTTTCGAGCTATTTTTGTTGCATGAACACCAACCACGCAGGCGCAGATGACATCTAGCGTCTTGTGCTCGGCAGCAAAAATTTCCATTAAAAAAAATTCCTTTTCATTCGTGGTGAACCACCTAGCTTCGCTACATGAATTGTAGATGTTTAGGTTCACCGATCCGCAAGAATACAGGTTTGAATGAATGAATGCAACCTTCGCATGATAAGCTCAGGATTATTTCACTCACGTGCAGTTCCGGATTTACGCTATGTCTATTGGTCCTTAATTAACACTGTTTAAAGCAGCAATCCACAAGTCTAAACAACTGAAATTTAATGTGAGGATATCAGAGGCAGACACAATGTTTTACAATGTGAATATGAGACGAGTGTGGCGAAGAATTCTGCAGTCCATCATGTCCACGATGCTTCGGCCCCTCAGTGAAGAGGGCACTCGACCGCTGCGCCGGAATACTCAAATTCAGACCACTTCCACTCCTCCCCCCCTACCTCCGCAAGCACAAACCCCATTTTCTGAACACATAGCAATTGACACCCGTCTCACTCCCCTCCTCATCCCCCGACTCTCCAATATGGCGGGGCGAAACACCAATTCTCTCCCTATTTTAACTTGGAACTGCCGCGGTTTCCGGGCCAAGCGCGCACCTCTGCAACTTCTCCTTCCCACCCTCACGCCCACTCCCCATATACTTCTTCTCCAGGAGACTGCACACCGGGCAACCCTCCCCAGCTACACATCTACACATTCAGACACCACTAGCAAACCCAGGGCGTCCACCCTCATCCACCGCAGCCTCACCTATAAAACTCATCACATCACGTCTGAGACGCCCTGCGTGATCACTGAACTTATACATAACACACATTCACTTCCTTCAATCTTTATAGCAAATATATACCACCCCCCGTACCAGCCGATGGCCTCGTTAGAATCACTTCTGCGAGAGCTACACAACCTAGCAGGGAAACATCCTCTATTAATTGGTGGGGACTTCAACAGTCAGCATACTGACTGGGGATACACAACCACGACACATCGAGGTCGCAGGCTGTGGCTGCTCCTGCAGAACCTCCAGCTCACTGTTCACAACACGTTTAAGATGCCCACGCGGATCGGCAACAGTGTCAGCAGGGACACCAGTCCGGACCTGACGCTGAGCCGCTACATCCGCGGCGTTACCTGGAACAGAACTCAAAATACATTGGGCAGTGATCATTACATTATACAAATCACTGTCCCGTACAAACCACTCCGTCACTCCTATACAACACATAAACTGGTTAACTGGGACGCACTTCGCGCTGCACGCACCGCCCACCCAGACACTCCTATCACAGAGATCGACGCCTGGGTGCAATCACTCAAGCATGACGTTCACCACAACACGCAACACATTGAAACGACCACTGAAGCCCCTACCCTGGACACACACCTAGCCCACCTCTGGGAGGCTTATCACAGCCTCCTGGAACGCTGGAAAGGCAATAAATATAACAAGATACTTAAAAGCGGCTGGCCGCGCTGCAGACAAAAATCCAACAACACTCGGAGGAGCTCTGCCAATCCAACTGGGGACAGATATGTGACGGCCTCGCCGGAAACATTACCAGCAAACGAGCATGGAAACTCCTCCGACACCTCATAGACCCCACAAACACCAAATCATCAACACAACACCACGTGACACGCCTCACACACCTATATATTGACGATCCCGAGACCCTCATAAACACACTTCAGAACACATACACCTCTCCGGGTGCCCCGACACCTCTACCCACCTACACAGGACCAGCCAATCCAACACTCGACACAGACATCACTGAGACGGAAGTCAGAGCGGCCCACCTGACTCTCCGAACCAACTCCGCACCTGGTGCAGACCAAATCACAAACTCCATGCTCCGTAATCTGGACGACCAATCGATCACCCAAATTACGCAATACTTCAACCAGTGCTGGAGGTAGGGTATCCTCCCGCAGTCCTGGCTCCACGCGAAGGCAATATTCATACCCAAACCCAACAACACACTTACACTTCAAAACCTTGGCCCGATTTCGCTAACCTCATGCCTCGGAAAGCTCTTCGAGCATGTTGTGTTAGCAAGACACAACGCACATGGCGGACAACAATCTATACCCGCATAGCATGGTGGGATTCCGCCCCCATCTATCCGCGCAGGACGCCATGCTGCGACTCACACATGACATTTTCGAGCCGCTTCTGCCTGGTCACACAAAGGTAGTCTTAGCTTTGGATCTCTCCAAAGCTTTTGATCGCATCGAACATAAGGCGATCATGACTGCCCTATCTCCATTGAATGTGGGTGCGCGTACGTACGCCTACATGCAAGCATTCCTCACTGACCGCACGGCTGAGATACATTTTGGACCTCTCTCTTCCCCCTCCTACACGCTTCAGATTATCGGAACCCCTCAAGGGTCCGTCCTCTCCCCCTTCCTTTTTAACATCACCCTCATCCCCCTCGCCCGAAAATTGGCAATATCCCCCACCTTAAGCACACTCTTTATGCCGACGACATCACACTGTGGACCACCCACGGCAGTGACGGCGACATAGAGAACACCTTACAGGAAGCAGCCACCCTCACCCAAACTTATGCACAGAACATCGGACTGTCTTGTTCCCCAGAGAAGTCCGAACTGCTCCTCATCCGGCCAAAGAACCAATGCTCCCCCCACTCCCCTATTGCCATCGAACTGAATGGGGACCCGGTACCGGAGGTTGACACCCTCCGCGTAGTGGGCCTGCATATCCAGAACGATGGTAAAAACAACACCACCCTCAAGAAACTCAAGCAGGTAGCAGGCGCGATATCGCATATCATCCGCAGAGTTTCGGGCCATCATAGAGGCATGAAGGAGCGCGACGTCTGTCGCCTCATTCATGCCTTTGTCCTCAGCCGTGTGCTCCACACTACCCCATACCTAGAACTATCCAAACACGACATAAATTCTTTGGATGCCTTGATCCGCAAGGCATTCAAAGTTGCACTTCATCTTCCCCTCAACACCCCCACAGACATATTACTAGGCCTGGGCCTTCACAACACGATCGGGGAACTCGTGGAGACCCATCGTCAGGCCCACTACATAAAGCTTACGCAAACCTCCACAGGCCGGTATATCCTGGACTCCCTCGGAATCAGAATACCGGACAACGACCCAACCCTCCTCCCCATTCCTCGATCCCTTCACCGAGAGCTGGTCATCAAGCAACTGCCAAAAAATATGCACCCCTCCCACCATGAGCAGCACCGCAGAGCCCGTGTGAAGGCACTCCACCGAGTGTACGGCTCCGAGCCGGACGCCGTATGGGTGGACGCCGCCTGCACGGGTGACGAAGCAGCCGCAGCCATGGTGGACTGCTCTTCATCCGCCCTCCTCACACTACTTCTCCCCCCTGACACCACCACAGAAGCTGCAGAGGAAGCCGCCATCGCAATTGCCATCACCCGCACGGAAGCTCAGTACATTTTAACAGACTCTAAAACTGCAATTCCAAATTTTGCGCGAGGCCGAGTCCACGTCCCTGCTTTTGGCATACTGGACTCGCCCGATGCACCCCGACCCCGTCATGTAGAGCTTATATGGGTGCCTGCGCACCCCGGGAATCTCGGAAACGAGGCCGCCAACCTTTTAGCCCGAGGTTCTTTAATACGGGTTCAGGTGGATCTCTGATCGGGGATTCGCGAGGGAGCGAATGAACTCGTTCAGCGAGATGACGCAGGCCTTGAGAGCCTCGCGCCAGCTCTACCCCCCGCCCCACCCCTCCCTAGCTAACAAACACGCAACACTGTCGCAAACTACAGACACACACACTCCCCTCACCCGTGACCCTAGCCCACTATCACCCCTCCTTCCCCACTCTTGCCTGCACCTTGTGCCCAGAACCATTCGCCTCTTCCCTCCACATCCTCTCCCTGTGCCCGGCGGACCCTCCCCCGCGCGGCCTAGAGGACCTCAAAACCTGGGAGGAATGGGAGACCCTGCTGCGCGCGGAGGACCCGGCCGTGCAGACAATCGCCACTGGCCGGGCTGCCAGTGTTATGGACCTTAGGGACATAAACACTTGAGTGCAGTGGGGTCGTGCGGAGACCCAGGGGCGTGCCCCGACTTCCTCTCCAACAATAAAGTTTTTTCTCTGTCTCTCCGTAGTACCCGGGATCAATCCAGTCGGCTCAGGCAGCGTTTCTATGGAGCCAAAACTCGAAAGGCGCTCGTGTGCTGTGTGATGTCAGTGCAGTTTAGATATCCACAGGTGGGCTAAATTATTCTGGAGCCCTCCACTACGGAAACTTTATTTCTTTCACTACGTCGTTCCTCCCATCTCTTACGGTGCGGTTGGGGTGTCCACCGAGATGAGACAATTCCTGCACCGTTTCCTTTCCTCAAACAGCCCACTTTAATAATAATAATAATTGGTTTTTGAGGAAAGGAAATGGCGCAGTTTCTGTCTCATATATCGTTGGACACCTGAACCGCGCGTAAGGAAAGGGATAAAGGAGGGAGTGAAAGAAGAAAGGAAGAAGAGGTGCCGTAGTGGAGGGCTCCGGAATAATTTCGACCACCTGGGGATCAAAGGCCAATTTTCATTGTACAGCCCACGGGAGTTTTTTTTTTTTGCTGTTGGTGGTGGTGGTAGTGGTTTTATTAAAAATAATAGTAAAAAGGAAGGAAAAGATTTTTGCTAGCCCCGGCATCTGCCATCGATACTCAATCACCTGAGCTGGGGCAGCGCAAATAAGGGATAGCAGGGAGAATGGAGAAATGAAATGAAAGAGGTGAGGGGACCGGAAGAAAGGATAGGGGGAGAAGTAATATGTACAAACTACCTACACAATAAGAAATGTGTCCAGGTTGTGCGCGTGATTAGTTCGTTTTAGAGGAATTAAATCACACACGCGCACAGCACTGTGATGGTTACAACTGGAGAGAACGTCCAGTTATTAATCGTTCAAGGTAGAACTCGCGGAGCGTTCGGTGACTGCGTGTAACTACCTGACGAAGAACAGACGGGACGTCAAGCCCGTGTGTCTAAGGAATGCACAGAGGCTCACCAAAGTTCGCTATCGAGTGCGCGCACTGCCCTGCGGCCACAACAGCGTCTTGATGGAGTCTGGTAGTATGCCTTGCACCCTATAGGCCGCGAGCATATCGCGACGAGCATCGGCGAACGCGGCACAGCGAAGGAGCAGGTGCTCTAGTGTCTGCACCGCATCCGTCACACACATCAGTCGTCGCCATTCCGTGACGCACCCGTCGTTCCACGGGCCACACGCAGCCAATGCGCGCGCGGAGGATCATTGCACGTTGTGACCTTGTAAGTGCGCGACAGCCGGTGACACTGTCGATGCGCTCACCTCCCGCGATGCGTGGGTCGGGGTGCTGCTTTCGGAGATGGTCGTGGATGGCCGCACGCACGTCCTCCAGAGCAAGGGGCAGATCGCTGGCAGGTAGTTGGTGTGCAGCGGTCGCTAGGTCGTCAGCTTCTTCGTCGTCGACAAGGTAAAGCAAAATGAAGAGTAACAATAATATCTCCGCTTCGCCTAAATATCAGATTCTAATTTGAAATTGATTAAAACTTCGATTCAATACCGCCAGTACACAATCAGCGTTGAAAGCAAGCAAGGTTTCCACTTAAACGTTGAATTTGTTGAGCAGAAACCTCTTACTGGACCACAAACTTTTTGTGTGCATAATGCATTAGCTAGCGGTACCTGATGAAGTAAGCACCGGTTCTATTCTTGGTGAAAGCTTCCTCAAGGTGTAACTCTTACCTGGTGCTGGGTCACCGGCGATCAGTGCCGTTACTTTGCCCGTTTGTGCCGCGATCTTCAGCTTCAAGGCGGACCCTTGACTCCCCGCGCCAGGAACAGCGAGAGGATGCCCTTAAGGTCATCCTCCGCAAAATCATAAAACGATCGCTGGACCTCCCGGTCTCTACCTCTACCAGCAACATCATGGCACTGGGGATGGTGAACACTTTCTGGGAGCTTCGGGAGGTCCACCTCAACAACCAGTAGACTCGTCTCACAAAGACAGGGTCGGGTAGCCGCCTTCTAGCCCGTCTTCACATCCAGCACATACAATTCACAGAGAAGAGATGCCGCCTTCCCGTACACTGGAGACGCACCCTCCACGTGCGGCCGCTCCCCACCAACATGCCCAAAGAGGACCATAATGGCAGGCGCCTGGCGCTTGCGGAAGCCTTGCACCACCATTTTGGTTGCAAACCAGGTGTATTCTATGTGGACGCCCCCGGCCCGGACCCTAGGGGATGGTACACGGCCGCGGTCGTCCACGGGGGCAAAACAGCAGACGGCCTTACTTTCAAGGCCTAGTGAGCAATTCACGCAGAAGAGGTTGTCATTGCCCTGGCAGCTTCCGACTCTTGCTCAAAACACATAATCACTGACTCGCGAGGCGCTTTTCGAAGCGTCGAGCAAGGGTGGGCTACTCCCCTGGCTAATCGCATCTACCAAAACCGACGAATATTATTGTGCGGAAAAAATAGAAATACCTTCAGCTAAAAATTAGGGATGATGGTAATGTTCCTGTGAGGTTAAGGGTCTCCCCCGTTTCCCCACTTCCCTCCAGGTGGCAATGGTAAGGATTTCGAAATCGTGGATGGTTATGGTGATAACTTTAATATTCCACCAGATAAGGAGTCCCCCTACTCCACTACCCCGGCACGCAGGCCTAGAGGACGGGTGCGGGGACCTCCGCGATCACAAGCAGGCAAAGAGGTCTTGACTCTTCGCGGCTTCTGTCGCCAGGCGGATGGCTTGTTGCTGTTGAGCAGAGACCTCGCTCCGCAGTAGGGCTTCCCAGGCTTCTGGGAATTCTCCGATGACTCGGTGAACGTCCGGCATTTTGAAAGGGCTTGATTACGTCTTTGAGCACTGTGCCAACTATTAAAATCACACGGGTCAAAACAAATGGCCTAGTGTGGTTAGCGTGAACCGCTCTCTCTGTCAAGAGCACCATGGCTCTCCGCTCAAATTTACCTGCAGCGAAATCTTTTCTCACACCGCGTTTTTTCACACCGTTTTCACACCGCGTACGACGTCACACCGCATCCATCACCTGAACCGCGCGTTGTCGCATGCACAGCATTGCGTGTAAAAAGTGGAGATGTAATCGAGGGCTGTATCGCAACGCTTGATATGGATGCAGAGAAGGAGAGTCCAGCCGCTGCTAAACGGCGGTATACAGAAGAGAACATTGACCATTCCGATCCTGAGGTTGTCCCCTGGCAGTTGGCTACTCAACAAACAGAGAATGAGCGTCAGAAGAGAGCAGCTGAGAGGCCCTCACAGAGAGAGGAACGCCTTGCCAAACGCAGACGCCAGACTGCCGAGCGTAATAGGCACCGCATAGCCGCCGAGATGGAGCCTATGGAAGGCGTCAGTCAACGGCAACCAACCGAAGAGGATGTGAAGGCCCGTCGTGTGACTGATCACACCATCCGAGTTTCCGAAAGTACATCTGCGACACGGATATTGCAAGCGGACATGCCTCTCATTTCTTAACATACAGTGCCAACAACAAGCCCGGCAAGGGAAACGTACCTACCGCTACGTATATCCTAGCATAGCGGCGCTAATAATAATAATTGGTTCTTGGGGACAGGAAATGGCGCAATATTTGTCTCATATATCGTTGGACACCTGAACCGCGCCGTAAGGGGAGGATTAAAGGAGAGAGTTAAAGAAGAAAGGAAGATAGAGGTGCTGTAGTGGAGGGCTCCGGAATAATTTCAACCACCTGGGGATCTGACGTGCACTGACATCGCACAGTACCCGGGCGCCTTAGCGTTTTGCCTCCATAGAACCGCAGCCGCCGCGGTCGGGTTCAAACCCGCGAACTCCGTATCAGTTGCTGAGCCCACTAACCACTGAGTCACCGGGGCGGGTGCAGAACTAAGCCACTGCCAAGATTTGCATTCCCTTACGGTGCGGTCCGGTTGTCCAGGGAGAAATGTAAGGCAGGCGTCACTTCCCGGGTTCTAACACGACCGCGGCAGCTGCGTGGGCTGCGCGATGTCAGTGCACGTTAACGATCCCCAGGTGGTCGAAATTATTCCGGAGCCCTCCAATACAGCACCTCTTCCTTCCTTTTTTCTTTCACTCCCTCTTTTATCTCTTCCCTTACGGCGCGGTTCAGGTGTCCAACAATATATATGAGACAGATAGTGCGCCATTTCTAATGCCCAAGAACCAATAAAAAAGATTTCCTTTCCTCAAAACCAATTTTCATTTCATCTTCCTTCCCTAACGGCCTGCTTCGCGTGGTAATGAGGGTAGTGTTTTATTAAAATAATAGTAAAAACGGAGGAAAAGATTTTTGCTACCCCGGCATCTGCCATCGCTCCTGAAGCACCTGAGCTGGGGCAGAGGAAATAAAGGATAGCAGGCAGAATGGAGAATGGAAATGAAAGAGGTGAGGGGACAGGAAGAGAGGATAGGGGGAGAAGTAACATGTACAAACTATTTACGCAATAAGAAATGTGTCTATGTTGTGCGCGTGATTAGTTCATTTAAGAGGAATTAAATCACACACGCGCACAGCACTGTGTTGGCTACACTGGAGTGGGGCGTCCAGTCATTAATAGTTCAAGGTAGAACTCGCGAAGCGTTCGGTCACTGCGTGTAACTGCCTGACGGAGAACAGACGGGACGTCAAGCCCGTGTGTTCGAGGAATGCACAGAGGCTCACCAAACATCGCTCACGAGTGCGGACACTGCCTTGCGGCCACAATAGCTGCGCCCTATAGGCCGCAAGCATATCGCGAAGGAGCATCGGCGAACGCGGCACAGTGAAAGAGCAGGTGTTATAGTGTTTCCACTGCACCGCATCCGTCACACATCACTCGTCGCGATTCCGTGATGCTCCCGTCGTTCCCCGAGCCACACGCAGCCAATGCGCGCGCGGAGGATGATTACACGTTGTGACCGTGTAAGTGCGCGACCGCCAGTGATACTGTCGATGCGCTCACCTCCTGCAGCAAAACTTTCATTTGAGCTAGTTGGTTGTAGCTTGACATGGTTTACGCAACCAGCGTACAGGCGCTAAAAGACGAAGGTTGGCGCCTGTCCTGTCTTGAGTGTGCTTGTCTTCGTCTTTTAGCGCCTGTACGCTTGTTGCACCTCCTGCGATGCGTGTGTCGGGGTGCTGCTTTCGGAGATGGTCGTGGATGGCCGCACGCACATTCTCCGGCGCAAGGGGCAGATCGCAGGCAGGTAGTTGGTGTGCAGCGGTCGCAAGGTCGTCAGCTTCTTCGTTGTCGGCGATGGTGGTAGTGGTTTTTTTAAAAAACCACTACCACTCTGGCACAGAGCAGACACCCAACAAAGGCTCTCCCCAAGGCTCTATCATCTCTCCTCTCCTCTTCAGTATAGCTATGATCGGCATGGCAAAAGCACTCGAGGCTATTGAAGGCATCGGCTATACTATCTACGCTGATGATATTACCATCTGGTCCACCTGGGGTTCCCTTGCCGACAAAGAAAACACCCTACAAGAGGCAGTCAATTGCGTAGAAAGACAAGCAGCAAATTGCGGCCTCTGCTGCGCACCCGACAAATCCGAAATTATCCGCATTCAGGGCTATGCCTACAAATCTCCCGGCGACATCGAGGTTTACCTCGAAGGCACGAAAATAAAGGAAGCCCCTCTTATCCGCATCCTAGGCCTTTGGCTTCAGAGCGACAGGAAAGCCAACCACACGTTACAGCGTCTCCGGACAACTACCGTCCAGATCTGCCGCATGATTCGGCGCATCACCCGCAACCGAAAAGGCATGAGAGAGGAGGATACAATTCGACTGATACAGGCTATAGTTATGAGCCGCCTGTCTTACGGTCTCCCATTCCTAACACATCTGGGGAATGAGCGAGACAAAGCAGACGCCATCATCCGTACCGCCTACAAACATGCGTTAGGCCTCCCGATGTACACGGCGAGTCGCCACCTCAAGGACCTGGGACTGACCAACACAATAGAAGAAATTCGAGAAGCCGCCCTAGCATCGCAAAAGGAACGCCTCCTCACCACCAAAGCTGGACGCGCAATCTTGGAAAGAGTGGCTTCCCCGGCTGACATACGTGCCATCCAGGACAACCGAGACCTACCCTCAACTCCGCGAACTAGCGTGTATGTAGCTCCACTCCCGAAGAACATGCACTCGGACTCACAAAAGGGACGACGAAAGGCGCGAGTGGACTATCTGCGTCGCACACATCGGCAGGCACAAAATGCTGTATACGTCGACGCAGACATGTGCCCCGATTCAACCAACGTGGTGGCGGTCGTTTTGGACACCAACTTCAAGGAAATCGCCAGCGCCTCCCTACGAAACTGCTCTCCCACAGTAGGAGAAACTGCTGCAATTGCCCTCGCAATCCAGCAAGGCGATGCTACGGGAAATGAGTTACAAATTATTACCGACTCCCAGTTCGCGTGCCGCCTCTTCCTCTCTGGCAGACTTCCACACTCCGTCGCTCCCATCCTGACTACCTCACAAGTTCAAAATTCCACATTCAAGCACCAAATCACTTGTGCTCCTGGGCACGAGACGCTCGAGGGAAACGAGGCCGCGGACAGTCTAGCTCGAGGATATACTAACCGAGCGACTAACCTCCCCGACCTCACCCCTCTCCCCTCTACGTACGGCGAGCGTCTCCTCCTTCTCCGAACACAAAGACAAGTCTATCCCCCACCACACCGTAAGCGAACGGCGGCAGAGGCGAAGGAATGGCGACAACTACAGACGAACACCTTTCCTAACCTACACAAGTACCACATCATCTTCCCCGATAGATATGACAGAATCTGCCCCTGGTGTGGCGGAATTCCAACAACATAGCATGTAACATGGGGCTGCTCCGGTCCCAAGCGCCCCGAGCTAGACAAACATCACTCCGAGGAAGAGTGGGAGTCTGCCCTACTCAGCTCTGACTTGGCGAGGCAGCGAAAGCTGATATCCCAAGCAAGAGCAACTGCGGTGGGCATTCCACCCAAAACCTGTATTTTCGCCTCTCTATCTACCTTTTTGGAATAAATGTTTTCTACCACTACTACTACCGTTGGACAACTTAAGGAAAGGACGCCTGTCTGATATATCTCGGTGGACTCCTCGGGTGCACCGACGGCTCAGTGGTCCGCGACAGCTGCTCCCTTGCAGCGGCGGCTACCATCCCCGCCCTGCGACTGCGCAGCATGCAACACGCACCCTTCCTGGGCTCCTCCACCACGGAGGAGTTGATGGGGATCCGGCTCGGTAGCCCCGCCGCGGTGACTCAGTGGTTAGGGCGCTCGACTACTGATCCGGAGTTCCCGGGTTCGAACCCGACCGCGGCGGCTGCGTTTTTATGGAGGAAAAACGCTAAGGCGCCCGTGTGCTGTGCGATGTCAGTGCACGATAAAGATCCCCAGGTGGTCGAAATTATTCCGGAGCCCTCCACTACACCACCTCTCTCTTCCTTTCTTCTTTCACTCCCTCTTTTACCCTTCCCTAGCGGCGCGGTTCAGGTGTCCAACGATATATGAGACAGATACTGCGCCATTTCCTTTCCTCCCAAAACCAATTATTATCCGGCTCGGGCTGGACATGCTGCTCACCCTCGGCCCTCCGCCGCTCAGGAGTGCTCTTCTGTGCGACTCCCGCGCCGCCCTCATCCGCCTGCAATCTAACGGCCACGGTTTCCCACTAGTGCGGGAAATTCGCTCGCGTACCGAGCGCCTCGCGCATAGAGGATGTGCCTTGCGTGCACAGTGGGAGCCCGGTCACTGAGTGTGCTTGTCTTCGTCTTTTAGCGCCTGTACGCTTGTTGCACCTCCTGCGATGCGTGTGTCGGGGTGCTGCTTTCGGAGATGGTCGTGGATTGCCGCACGCACATTCTCCGGCGCAAGGGGCAGATCGCAGGCAGGTAGTTGGTGTGCAGCGGTCGCAAGGTCGTCAGCTTCTTCGTTGCCGGCGATGGTGGTAGTGGTTTTTTAATCCGCACGCACATTCTCCGGCGCAAGGGGCAGATCGCCGGCAGGTAGTTGGTGTGCAGCGGTCGCAAGGTCGTCAGCTTCGTTGCCGGCGATAGTGGTAGTGGTAGTGGTTTTTTAAAAAAACCACTACCACCATCGCCGTAGGGAGGCGCTGGCGATTTCCTTGAAGTTGGTGTCCAAAACGACCGCCACCACGTTGGTTGAATCGGGGCACATGTCTGCGTCGACGTATACAGCATTTTGTGCCTGCCGATGTGTGCGACGCAGATAGTCCACTCGCGCCTTTCGTCGTCCCTTTTGTGAGTCCGAGTGCATGTTCTTCGGGAGTGGAGCTACATACACGCTAGTTCGCGGAGTTGAGGGTAGGTCTCGGTTGTCCTGGACGGCGCGTATATATATGTCAGCCGGGGAACCCACTCTTTCCAAGATTGCGCGTCCAGCTTTGGTGGTGAGGAGGCGTTCCTTTTGCGATGCTAGGGCGGCTTCTCGAATTTCTTCTATTGTGTTGGTCAGTCCCAGGTCCTTGAGGTGGCGACTCGCCGTGTACATCGGGAGGCCTAACGCATGTTTGTAGGCGGTACGGATGATGGCGTCTGCTTTGTCTCGCTCATTCCCCAGATGTGTTAGGAATGGGAGACCGTAAGACAGGCGGCTCATAACAATAGCCTGTATCAGTCGAATTGTATCCTCCTCTCTCATGCCTTTTCGGTTGCGGGTGATGCGCCGAATCATGCGGCAGATCTGGACGGTAGTTGTCCGGAGACGCTGTAACGTGTGGTTGGCTTTCCTGTCGCTCTGAAGCCAAAGGCCTAGGATGCGGATAAGAGGGGCTTCCTTTATTTTCGTGCCTTCGAGGTAAACCTCGATGTCGCCGGGAGATTTGTAGGCATAGCCCTGAATGCGGATAATTTCGGATTTGTCGGGTGCGCAGCAGAGGCCGCAATTTGCTGCTTGTCTTTCTACGCAATTGACTGCCTCTTGTAGGGTGTTTTCTTTGTCGGCAAGGGAACCCCAGGTGGACCAGATGGTAATATCATCAGCGTAGATAGTATAGCCGATGCCTTCAATAGCCTCGAGTGCTTTTGCCATGCCGATCATAGCTATACTGAAGAGGAGAGGAGAGATGATAGAGCCTTGGGGAGAGCCTTTGTTGGGTGTCTGCTCTGTGCCAGAGCGGACATCACCCATGTCAATCGTGGCCGTGCGGTTGCTGAGAAAGTTTTTGATGTAGTTTAAGGTCTTGGGTCCGCAATCGAGGGCGTTGACCTCTTTCAAGAGGGCGTCGTGAGAAACGTTTTCAAAAGCGCCTTTCAGATCAAGTGCCATAATTAGGTGCTCGCAGCTTCTCGGGATGTTACTGAGTACTTCTTCCTTGAGAAGGAGGAAAGCGTCTTGCGTAGAAAGACCTTTCCTAAAGCCGATCGTAGTGGGCGGAAAGAGGTTGTTGTCCTCTATGTAGTTTTGGAGGCGGGTCTGGGTAACGCGCTCGTATAGTTTGCCCAGGCAAGAGGTGAGGGAGATGGGTCGTAATGCTTCCAGGCTTGGTGGTTTGCCTGGTTTTGGGATAGTCACGATTTCGGAGTGTTTCCACTCTGCAGGGAGTTCTGCCGCCTCCCATAGGGTGTCATTTATGTAGGTAGTGAGGACCTCGATCTGAGACTTGATTAGGTTTCGAATCATCCCATTTGTGATCTTGTCCGCGCCAGCTCCCGTGTTGCGTGTGGCAGATCGAGCCGCGGCGTAAACCTCGACAGTGGTCATGGGGGCGTCCAGCCTTTCATTTGGGCCTCCCGTGTACGATATTGTGCTGGGAGGATGGGGGGGTGCCGATGTATTAGGTTTTGAGGGCGGTGAAAAGGGCCGCGTCGTCTTCGGGGTACAGATGGCCACGCGTCGCATCGAAAGGGCGATGGCGGTCCGTGGATCCCTTGGCAGCCGGGCAACATGATGCCGCGTCTCACTCATCAAGACGAAGCTAAAGCCACCTCCATTTTTTTAGTTCTTTCACTCCTTCCTTTACCCCTTCCCCTAAGGCGTTGCTCGGGAGTCCACCGAGATATGAGAGACAGTTACTGCGCCGCTTCCTTTGCTGAAAACCAAGTTTCATTTTTTTTCAAATACGAGACGAAATAAATGTGCATGCTCTGACATCGCACTGAAAACCCTTTTTCTGCTTCTTTCACTCCCTCCTTTATCCCTTCCCTTACGGCGCGGTTCAGGTGTCCAAAGATATATGAGACAGATACTTCGCCATTTCCTTTCCCCAAAAAACCAATTATTATTATGCTTACGCGCAGGGCATACTACCAGTCTCCATCAAGACGCTATTTTGGCCGCAGGGCAGTGCCCGCACTCGTGAGCGAACTTTGGTGAACCTCTGTGCATTCCTCAAACACACGTGCTTGACGTCCCATCTGTTCTTCGTCAGGTAGTTACACGCAGTGACTGAACGCTCCGCGAGTTCTACCTTGAACGAATAATAACTGGACTCTCCACTCCAGTTGTAGCCAACACAGTGCTGTGCGCGTGTGTGATTTAATTCCTCTAAAATTAACCAACCACGCGCACAACCTGGACACATTTCTTATTGTGTAAATAGTTTATAAATATTACTTCTCCCCCAATCCCCTCTGCCTGTCCCCTCACCTCTTTCATTTCATATGTCCATTCTGCCTGCTATCCTTTATTTCCGCTGCCCCAGCTCAGGTGAAATTATTCCGGAGCCCTCCACTACGGCACCTCTTCCTTCCTTTCCTCTTTCACTGCCTCCTTTATCCCTTCCCTTACGACGCGTTGCAGTTTTCCAACGATATATGAGACAGATACTGCGCCATTTCCTTCCCCCCAAAAAATTATTATTATTATTAGCTCAGGTGCTTCAGTATTGATGGCAGATGCCGGGGCTAACAAAAATCTTTTCCTTTTTACTGTTATTTTAATTAAAAAAACACTACCACCACCACTGCTTACGCGCGCTATACAATACATTACACAACAACAAGAGTAATCATTATTCTTCTCAAAAATAAATTTCTTTCTACAGCTTGATAAACATTTCGCTGCAACGACTGTAGCACAGTGTCATCGAGGCTGCGGGCATGCTTTAAAGAAAAAGTCTTTGAGCTAACTTACTAAAAATTTCTGCTAAACGATTACTTTTTTGGCCGCTGAATACATTAACATGGCGTGTCTAGGCAGTTGTGGATCGGCTCTGTTTGCTGTGTGTGCATTTTCGAAGAGTGTGTCAGATTTTTCCGGTATCACTCACTGTTAATAATCATGCCACGCCGCTTAAAATCGCACACAAGAAATTCCTGTTAGTTATTCAAAGATGTTTTGGCACTCTAATTGGCTCGCCTTACATGCTGAGCGTCATGTCAACTTGTGAATGTCAAATGTATCCGGTAACCTTGGCATGTGTACATATGTAAATAAAATTTTTTCTAATCATAATGGACACACCCACCTACCTACCTACTTACCTGCTTACCACACCTTCTTACCTGGTGCTGGGTCACCGGCGATCAGTGCCGTTACTCTGCCCGTTTGTGCCGCGATCTTCGGCTTCAAGGCGAACTCCGGATGACGCCTGCCGGGTCGTCTAGGAGTTCGGCCCACTTTCCAACCGCCCGGGCACCACAGCCTCGTTCCGTGCGTGGGAGCCAGGGCTCCGCCCTGCCACGCGATGGCGTTCGCTTAACCGCTGCCCAAGGCGCACTGCTTCTTCCCGAGTGTGCCTGAAGGCAGCACTGTCGACTTAAGGCAGCACTGTCGACGACATCATCGATGCCTTAGAAATTGTCACCGACCCAGCAGGGGTCAAGTCGCTCCAACAAATGGGAGGAGAAAAGTTTGGCGTTGCGGCCGCTTCGGACAATATTAATAGTAATAATATTATTAATAATAATTGGCTTTTGGAGAAAGGAAGTGGCGCAGTATCTCTCTCATATATCGTTTGACACCTGAACCGCGCCGTAAGGGAAGGGATAAAGGAGGAAGTGAAAGAAGAAAGGAAGAGAGAAGTGCCGTAGTGGAGGGCTCCGGAATAATTTCGACCACCTGGGTGGTGGTGGTGTAAATTTTATTACATACAGGGAAGTTTAGGACGCAAAGGTCCTTGGGCCCCCGCGCGGCCTCAATGCACTCAAACGTTCGTGTCCCGGAGGCTCATGACGCTGGCAATCCGGCCTGTGGCAATGGCTTGCTTGGCCGGGTCCTCGGAGCGCAGTATGGTTTAGGTTTATGGGGGTTTAACGTCCCAAAATGACTCAAGCTAAGAGAAACGCCGTAGTGAAGGGCTCCGGAAATTTCGACCACCTGGGGTTCTTTAACGTGCACTGACATCGCACAGTACCCGGGCCTCTAGAATTTCGCCTCCATCGAAATTCAACCACCGCGGCCGGGATCGAACCCGCGTCTTTCGGGCCAGCAGCTGAGCGCTGTAACCACTCAGCCACCGCGGCGGCTAGGAGCGCAGTAGGATCTCCCAAGCCTCCCAAGTGGTAAGGTGCTCCAGGCCCCGCGGGGGAGGATCCGCCGGGCAGAGGAAAATGATATGATCGAGCGTGGCTTTGGGGTAGTGGCAGAGGGTACAGGAGAGGTCTGTGTGGACTTGGTAATAGCGCGAGCGTATACAAGGGGAGGGTAAGGTGCGTCTTTGGAGCCGCCTGCAAAGTGTCTGATGATAATTGTCGATGGAGGGATGGTGTGGCGGGTACAGCCGACGCTCAGCTTTGCAGGCCTGCGTCAGTTCACTGAAGGAATGCATGCGCTCCCGTGAGAACCCCAGATCGGTGGCCGCCGGTGCCCGGTTGAGAGAACCTGGGGCTAAAGTGTTGGCAGCCTCGTTTCCAGGATTCACGGACTGGGCAGGAACCGATATGAACTCCATGTGGCGGGGCGGGTGTGCGGCGAGGGGGTTCAGTATGCGAAATGCATGGACGTGGACTCACCCGAAAGCAAAATTTAGTATGGCAGTTTTAGTGTCCGATAGTATATACTGGGCCTCCGTGCGCGTGATGGCTCGGGCAATTGAGGCCTCTTCAGCCTCCTTCGAAGTGGCAGTGGGGGATATGTGAGGGGTTGCAATCGGTTGTAGGGAGGGGTTCGTGATGGCTGCATCCACGTCCTCGCCTGTGCATGCGGCATCCACCCGCACGGCATCCGGTTCCATGCCATAGTTTCTGTGGAGCGCCCGTGCTCGAGCTCTGCGGCGGGATTCGTGGTAGGTGGGGTGCATGCTTTTAGGGAGAGGTTTAATAAGTAGTTCGCAGTGAATGTGTTGGGGCACCCGGAGCTGTGTGGGATCTGTGGCCGGTATCCTGATGCCGAGGGTGTGTAGGTTGTGTCTGCCGGTGGTGGTTCTCGCGAGACGTATGTATTGTGTCTGTCGATGGTCCTCGATAATCTCACCTATCGTGTTCTGGAGGCTTAGCTGGAAGAGTTTTTGGGTTGCGGTATTTAGGGGTAGGTTTAGTGCTGTCATAAATGCTGTTCGGAACATGGCATCCAGGGTGGAGATTGCTGTGGCCTGGAGTTTCAGGTAGGGGAGCGTGAAGAGAAAGCGGCTGAGGACGAAGGCATGAATGAGACGACATAGGTCATGTTCCTTCATGCCCTGGTGGTGTCCAGAAAACGGCGGATTAGGTGGGATATCGACACCGCCGTTTGCTTGAGTTTCTGGACGGTGAGAGTGCTTTTTCCGTTATTCTGGAAGTGGACGCCCAGTACCCGGAGAGTGTGTACCTCCGGGATGTACCGGTTTTCCAGTTTCACGGTTATGGGGGCTGTGGGGCAGTTTCGAGTTGTGGGGCGGAGTATGAGGATCTCCGACTTCTCCGGAGAGCATGAGTGTCCGATACTCCGCGCAAGTGTTTGGATGAGGGTAGTTGCCGACTGCGGAGTATTCTCTATGTCTCCATCACTGCCATCGGTGGTTCATAGAGTGATATCATCGGCATAGAGTGTATGCCGAAGGTGAGGTATAATAATTATAATAATTGGTTTTAGGGGAAAAGGAAATGGCGCAGTATCTGTCTCATATATTGTTGAACACCTGAACTTCGCCGTAAGAGAAGGGTAAAGGAGGGGGTAAAAAAGAAAGGAAGAGAGGTGCCGTAGTTGAGGGCTCCGGAAAAATTTCGACCACCTGGGGATTTTTAACGTGCACTGACATCGCCCAGCACATGGGCGCCTTAGCGTTTTTCCTCCATAAAAACGCAGCCGCCGTGGTCGGGTGCGAACCCGGGATCTCCGGATCAGTAGTCGAGCGCCCTACCCACTGAGCCACCGCGGCGGGGCCGAAGGTGAGGGATAGTTTGTAGTTTGCGGGCAAGGGGGATGAGTGTGACATTGAAAAGGAAAGGGGAGAGTACAGATCCCTGGGGGGTGCCAACCCCACTAAGGGTGTATGGATGGGATGTGTGGGGACCGAAGTGAATTTCGGCCGTGCGGGTAGTAAGGAATATTTGAATATAGGTGAACATACGTTCACCTATGTTCAAGGGGGAGAGCGCCGCAATGATCGCTTTGTGGTCTAGGCGATCAAAGGCCTTGGAGAGATCCAAGACGAGGACAGCTTTTGTGTGGCCTGGTATGAGGGGTCAAAAATATCCTGTGTGAGCTGGAGCATGGCATCCGGAAGCCCACCATGCTGTGCGGATAGAAGTCTTGCTCCGTCATGTGTTGGGTGAGTCGGGCGAATGCGAAATTCTTCAAAACGCTTGCCCAGACATGATGTTAGTGAGATGGACGAAGATTTTCAGGTGTAAGGGGTTTGTGGGGTTTGGGTATGAATAAGATTTTGGCGTGACGCCAGGATTGCGGAACCTGGGGATCTTTAATGTGCACTGACATCGCACAGCACACAGGCGCTTTAACGTTTTTCCTCCATAAAAACTCAGTCGCCGCGGTCGGGTTCGCTTTTATGGAGGAAAAACGCTAAGGGGCCCGTGTGATGTGCGCTGTCAGTGCACGTTAAACCGCAGCATCAATGATAAAGAACAAGAGAGCCATTCTGCTCAATGGAGTACCGGTAGTAAGTGTTGGACCCGAGATTGTTCACCTCTCAGTCTTTAGACTACCTTTATGGGTGGTTCACGCTTCAGTCGCGGCAGCATTATCAGCGTACGGTAACGTACAGCAAGTCCATCAGCCTGTTTTCAAGGATCGCCCTGGAATCGGCACAGGCATAAGAGCGGCGAGGATAGAATTGAAAACCCCGATCCCACAGTTTATCTCGGTCCAAGGTCACACTGTTTTGTGTGACTACCGCGGTGTGCAAAAGTTGTGTTCAAGATTCCGCCTTGCCGGCCACATCGGACGAGATTGCCACACACCCCGCTGTTAGAGGTGCGGCGTTTTCGGGCACACCACCGAGGGGTGTGAAGAGCTACACCGAAGGTGCACCGGGGCACATGACACTGTCGACTGTGTACGACTATGATCTTTCGCTGCAGCCGCGGCTGCTGAAGTGCAGGTCGTATCCACCCCTGCTACAGATGCACCAGATGACACCAGTGGGAGCGATTCAGATCAAGCTTCCGGCCCAGAATATTTGGTTATCGATAAGAAGATAGGCCAAGAATATGCACAAGCAACCAAGGACACCGATGAACCACATAAATTCCCTGCACTCCAGCCAGCCACATCAGACGAGTCTAGCGGAGAGAGCACAGGCAGGAGCACTCTGCAACTGGCCGCTAGAACTTCGCCGACAAGCGAGGCCAGTACCAGCTCCAGCGTTCACAGCAATCAGGACTTCACCGAGCCACGTCGCCAGTCGGCTGGACGTGGGACCCGTGCCACAGGACGCGACACCCCGACCGGCAGGCATGACATGCCGGCTAGTGTCATACAGATCCTGCGCATGAGCAGACTTTTAACCGACTCTTGGAAAATGGACTCGAAACATCCACTCGGCCCTCTCGTTGGTTCACCTGCGAGTGACGATGCCATGGACTGCGACCGTAAAACCATGAAACGGGCACACCTCGAGACGACCGAAAGCGACAGCTCGCCTACCACCAGTTAGCCCCACAAGATCCCTAGTGTCCCGACGCAGTCTGGGCACACATCTTAGAATAGTGTCTAATGTTTTGTTTTACCTTTTTTTCCTTGTTTCGAGAATATTCGCATATTCTCTTCTTACAATGCAGGCGGTTCGCTTTCTCTCTGAATACTCGGGGCTTTAGAAACCTAGTAGATAAGCAGAGGGAGATAGTGGGCTTTGTGAGAGCACACGGCGCGGATGTTCTTTTCCTACAAGAATGCAACTTTAGTTCACCGTATGATGTTCAGTCCTTTAGTTGACGCTTTTGTGGTGATGCCTTTTTTACACTTACGGATTCTTTTATGTCTGGCGTTGGAGTTGCCTTTCTCAAGCCACATTTCTGCCGCGGTGCCCTCTGCACGTACGGCTTTGATGGTCGCACCCTAGCCGTAGATTTTAACCTTCATGGAAGGCGATTAAGAGCGCTTGTAGTAAATGCTCCAGCCCAACGTTCTTTTGCATCTGAGTTTTTTTATTCTCTCGATTCTTTCGTGCTAGATGGTTATCCAACCTTTATAGTAGGGTATTTTAACTGCGTCGAGGATTCCTACAGGAATGTAAGCGGTCGGAGACATTCCAGACGTATACTGGTGTGCGAGCCTCAAAACAGTCCATCCATAACTTTAACCTTATAAACCCATGGGTCGAACTACATAGTAACGAGTTTGCTGCCACATTGCAAGGGGGCTCGAACATGAGCAGGTTCGATCGTTTCTACTTTCCGCCAATTCCCGTTTCCCATGTGACTACTTGCGATGTCCTGGCTTTTCCGGCAGATGTTCCGCGCATAACCGACCATTTCTCAGTATCTGTGAGGCTGCACTTTCGTCAGCCCGCCCCATAGAGGAATTTTTGGAAAATGGACATGACACTAGTGCATGACCCCGAAAGTGTGGCCACCCTACGC
The DNA here is from genome assembly GCF_052857255.1 of Amblyomma americanum. Classification (NCBI taxonomy): domain Eukaryota; kingdom Metazoa; phylum Arthropoda; class Arachnida; order Ixodida; family Ixodidae; genus Amblyomma; species Amblyomma americanum. The sequence continues at coordinate 87,495,391 of NC_135507.1, forward strand.
GAAGCTCTCGCAGAAACGTGAAGTCATCTCGCACAACCACGCAGCTGGGACGAGTTAAACGCTAGTTCGCCTGACAAGGTGACCAAAGCTGGCAGAGATAGAAGGTTACGTTTAACTGCAGAAATTAACAAGACCCTTCGAAGGGCACGCATTGTGCAGCGTGGTGCGCTCCTCAGTTTTAGACTGCAGGATTACTCCATTCAGCTACAAGCACGCTATGAACTCCTGCTCCGCCTCAGCTCCCGAACTGCAGCATACACTTATATTAGTGGTAGACCAGTCGCGGACACCGCAGTACTTCGCAGCGTTCGCTACGGTTTCGTGGAGGGTCGAGCAACCATCCCGTTTGTCGAACTTCCGAATGGTGAACAGTCAGATAGCGCTGAGGACATCAATGCTGTATTTACTAAACATTTGACACGCCTCTTTACAACTGAGCGCACATGCATAAACGATCTAAATGTAGCGGCTCGTGAATTTTGCTCAGGCATAGATTGCATACCTGAAGAGCGCCGCGACAGCCTATGTAATCCAGTCACGCTGGAAGTGCTTCGCCTGGTTTTCCAGGGGATGAACGCCTCCACAGCAGCCGGTCCAGAGGGGCTACCACTTGCTTTTTGCCAAACATTCTTCACAGAGTTACTTTTTCATCTTTTGTCCATGCTCAATGGCCTTCTTGTCGACAGGTTTCGGCCGCAATATTTTCGCGAGAGTCGAATAGCGCTCCTTCTAAAGAGTGGTGGTGTGCCGTCCGATCAAAAAGCTTGGGGGCCTATCACCTTCCTCAACTACGATTATAAAACACTAGCTGAAATATTAACACATCGCATAACCTAAGCTCTTCCTGACATAATAAGCAATGCTCAGACATGCTGTGTGTCAGGACGCACAATTTTTTCGTCACTAGCTTTAACCCGCAATTTGTTCACTTTTGCTACTTGCACACAGGTTTTGGGAGATTGTGTTTCCCTAGATCAAGAAAAAGCCTTTGAACGCGTTGAGCGTGATTACCTTTTCATAGCACTAGACTGCTTTTGCTTCCCAAGGCGTCGGATATACGTCTTGAGATTGTTGTACATCGACTTAGTAGCAAGCCTCGCAGTCAACGATCAGATAACCGACCCCATTCCAGTGAGCCGTGGAATACGCCAGGGCTGCCCACATTCATCAGTTCTTTTCGTCCTTTGCATAGAACCGCTGTTTCAATAAATTTAAAGTTGCAAGTCTATACGGGGCTTTCCTCTCCCAGGCATGGGCGAGGTTAAAGTAGCAGCTTATCCTGATGATATTTCTCAGTTTATTAGAAACATTGACAGCTATAAGAGCCTTTCTGAGACTCTTTCACACTTACAGTTGCCTGTCAGGTGCACGTCTCAATCAAGCTAAAAGCCAGGCGTTACGCTTTGGATCTTTCAATGACCAAATTGCCGATGATATTAAAAGGGTAGGTGGCGTAAAAGTCCTTGGCGTCACGTTGCTCGCCTCCGGTGAAGTAGCCTGAGCCACCTGGAATGAAATAAAACGCAAGGCTGATCAGCGTATCGAAGTTGCAAAATCCTTCGACCTACCCTTCTCTGAACAAGCTTACCTTATCAGAACAAGCATAATAGCTTCTTTATTCCACGTCGCAGCAAAGCGCGCCCTCCTCGGCGCATCCTCCCGAGGCTTGCCACAGCGTATGGATATTTCTTTTGGGATGCACACGCAGAGAGCGTTGCAAGAGTTTTTGTTCGCCTGCCCACCGACAAGGGTGGCTTCAGCATCCCGGATCTTGAAGTTATGTGTTGTGTATTGGCCTTAAGGGCTATGTGGGATCTTATCTCAGACACAGCGTACCGAGGAAGAGCACTCACCGCCAATTTGATGGAAACATCGTGTCGCTTCTTTGAATTATCAAGTTGGAAAGGCCCTGCGGCTCAAAAGTCACCAGCTTTCTATACATATGTAGTGAGATCCTTACATTTTCTTGAAGCTACACTTCTTGATTGTGATTTGAAGGAATTGTCCGCGAGTGAAATTTGCGCATATGTTCGTTTCTCACCCTGAACGTTGACCAGCGCAGGAAAGTGCGCAAAAGGCGGAAACAAAGGTAATTTCCCTCTCTCCTCGCTGATGTATCCAATTTTACCTGGCTTCGCGAATGGGAACTGTCACCACAGCTGACTTCTTTGCGGCGTGGGGCGCGGCGCCCTCCGCCTCATGTCCGCAATGCGGTCGAACTGAAACTATGAACTATGCTGTTTTTGAATGCCCACGCAATTTCTGGCGCTTGGTAGCGCGCATGTTCCAGGTGCGCATGCGGTGGCAGAGTCGCAGTCGCAATTTCTTTTTGTTGAATCAATAATGTTTGTGCTCGCTTATGTCCTCTGGAAAAGAAGGGGACTTGCTGTCTTGCGTGGACGCCTGCAGAAAGCAATGTTCCATTTACTGTACCACTTTAGAACTTTGACGCTGAAATAGTTGAATGAAGAACACGTCGCGTTGGGTGAGGAGGCCTTCCTCCTCCGCTGGTCAACAAGGTTCATTGTTGTTAGCGATAGAGGTGTGTCCACGCCCATCCTTCCGTATTCGGAAGTTTGGCGAGCGTTGCTCATTTTTTCCTTTCTTGTATTCCATTTAAGCGCATAATGAAGCTGCTTTAAGCCAGCTCGTGTAGAAACCACGAATTGTTCACTGAAATGACGTTTGCATATATGTGATACCTGTACAATGATGGCTCCTTGTGATGTCCTTGGAAACCAGACCACATGTGTAACGATCGAGTCTTTAGAAATGTAGAAATTTTCGGAAAATTAAAATTTTCTTAAACTGACTCAGAAACGTCTCCTTCGCAATGCCCGATTACTGAAATCAGCTGTGAGTTAGATATGACACCCTATTGCGGCAGTCATCGCGAGCCGCGAGCCTCGCGCATACCAGGGGCAGGCCGGTGTACGACCCCTCGGTGCTCCGGCATGTACGTGTGTTACTATGCCGGACGAGTCCCCGGCACGCGTACCATTTGTGACCTTGGAGGAAGGCTCAGAGACCGCCGATCCGGGTCTAATCGAGGCAACCTTTACAGCATACTTTGAATCACTTTTCGCGACAGACGGAGTACAGCGCAGGGACGATAGTTTCTAAAGCGAGCTGCGCACCTTTTGTGCCGGCTCCCATCAGTGAAGCCTGAGGCACACAGCATGTTGTGCGCGCTCGCGACCGCGGATGAGATGAGAAGCTTGTTACTGCGGCTGAAGACAAATTCGGCTCCAGGCCCGATGGCATTTCTGCCTCCTTTTATCAAAAATTTTTCCGTCAAGTTAAATATGCCCTATTCGAGATGATTAATGATTTTTTAGAGTCGGGTAGACACCCCGGTCATTTTCAGACGGGCGGGTTGTCCTCCTCCTAAAAGCAAACGGGCAGGGCTCCGACTGCGGGGCTTGGCGCCCAGTAACACTATTAAACGCCGACTATAAACTAGTCGCCGCCCTGCTGGCCAAACGGCTCAGCGCGGTACTTCCCGACATAATAGGGCAGTCGCAGTTTAGCAGCATAACTGTTAGGTCCATTTTCTCTGCTGTCTCTCTTACGAGAGATGTTTTATTATATACTCAGCGAACCAGCATTGCCGGCTGCCTTTTGTGTATAGACCAAGCAAAGGCGTTTGACCGTGTAGAACATGAGTACCTCTTCGCGGTGCCCACGCAATTGGCCTTCCAGGAGCCCTTCGTACGCTTGCTGCGCGCCCTGTACAGAGACCTTGAAGTCAGGGTGACGATCAAGGGAGCCCTTAGGGGCCACATAAATGTAACACGAGGTATCCGGCAGGGGTGCCCACTTTCACTGGCCCTTCCATAGCCTCGTCCACCATTAGGGGATTACCTCTGTTTTTCCAGGGGCAGCTCGGGGTGTCGGCATACGCGGACGACATGTCACTCTTTCTGCGCGATACGTACAGGTGCGTCGCCTTCCTTCGGCTGTTCAGGGCCTACAGTGATCTTTCCGGCGTGCGTATGAACCCCGGCAAGTGCAGCGCAATGCGGTTGCGCCCGTTCCCGGATGCAGTGCCGAGCGGCCTGCAGTAGGTTGAAAGGCTGAAGGTCCTCGGCGTAACCTTTCTCCCCACAGGAGAAGTGTCGCCACGAACTTGGGTAGAACTTCGCTGCACAGCGGCGCACCGCATTACCGTTGCCTTAAAGTTCAGGCTTTCCCTGTCTGAGCGAGTTTTTATAATAAAAACAAGTGTGTGATCTGCACTGTTTTATGTAGGGCACAACGCAAGCACCCCCCCCCCCCCCCACCCCCCGGGCCGTTTTCGGTGTAGATTTGCCTCAGTGTGCGGCACGAGTCTGTGGGAAGGCAGGACGGAGGCCTTGGCCCGTCAGCTGACTCGTTTACCGCGAAGCATGGGCGGCTTGGGCCTTCCTACCCGACCACTGTATTTGAGGTATTTGCAGTACGTGAAATATTACCATTGTCAGAAAACCAGGCGTGTGCAGGACACCACTTGGGGCAGTGTTTCTTGGAAATCTCCCTCCGTCATTTTCAACCGGACCCCCAGTACTCAGACCCGAGAGCCGTGAACCCGCCGGCACCCTATACCTATGTCTCAGGCGCTTTCAAGCAGCTCACGGCCGCACTACCGGATGAAGACATCTGGCGTAGGTCCCTGTCCGCATTAGAGAAACGCTGGCTGTGAGTCGCCTGACGGTCGAGAACCTCAGGCGAAGCCAAGCGGCTAGGTGGAGGCAACTAACTTCCTCTCACCTGCCCGCTCATGTACGGGACTGCGGGTGGCCCCGGGGTTGGCGACTTTGGCCAATCGCGGATCGCCTGTCAGTGTGGGGAGTTACACCGTCGAACACTTGCCCCCAGTGCCGGAGCGTTGAGACACTCGACCACGCCCTCTTCGAGTGCGTGGTGGCGCGTGTTTTTATGGCGATTGCTGTCGAGTATGTTTAACGTCCGGTTGCGAGCTCGCTCGCGCAGGTGAGACGCGTTCAGGGACTTCCTTATGTGCCTAGGCACATATGTGATTTGGCAGCTGAGTGAAATAGCTGCTTCGCGCAGGCGCCCGCAGCGAGCCATGCATCCCATCCTATTGCGCTTCCGCCGTCAGATGGGCGAACACTTGAACAGTGAACTAGTTGTGCTGGGAGAGGCCGCCTTCCTTCGCAGGTTGCACACACGCTTCATTAAAATCGAAAGAGGCCGATTGTACCTAGTCGCGACAGCCTACTGACAACTGCAGGGTTTTTGTGCACATACGGGCACCAAATTACATCCACATAACTTTGTGGGTTGTCACTCCTCCCCTTTTTTATCTACACCCCCCCCCCCCCCCACACCTTTCTAGAGAGTGGCTTGTGGGTTAGCATAGTATTTGTGTGTTTGTGTTAGCGATATTTGTGCGATGTATAGCAGTTCAGCGGGTGGTTTATCATGCCATTTTATTATTTGCTTCTTCGACCCAACTAGCCGATGCAGCATGGTTGTCATTGTATATGTGTGTGTGATACATCTGTATGCATATGAGTATATATACAGAAAGCTACAGTGAGTGCTTTTCGACATCGCCGAAGGTGCGACAGACGCCAATTGCCAAGCATCGCATTATAACGGATCAACACGTCCGACCTCTCCGTCAAAGCCCCTACCGTGTGTCTCTGCGAGAACGACAAGCCATCCGGGACCAAGTCGAAGAAATGCTTCGCGACGACGTCATCCAGCCTTCAAACAGCCCATGGGCGGCGCCGGTTGTTCTAGTGAGAAAGAAAGACGGCGCACTTCGATTCTGCGTGGATTACTGCCGCTTGAACAACATAACAAAGAAGGACGTCTACCCCCTCCCCTGCATCGACGACACACTGGACCGCCTCTGCAACGCCAAATATTTCTCATCGATGGACCTCAAGAGCGGCTACTGGCAAATTGAGGTCGACAAAAGAGATCGCGAGAAGACAGCCTTCATAACTCCGGATGGGCTGTTTGAGTTCAAGGTGACGCCACTTGGTCTCTGTTCTGCACCGGCGACGTTTCAGCGAGTAATGGATACAGTGCTGGCAGGCCTGAAGTGGCAAATTTGTCTGGTATATTTAGATGACGTCGTTGTCTTTGCCTCGAACTTTAAAGAGCACCTCAAAAGACTTCGAACTGTACTAGACGCCATCAAGTCGTCTGGCCTAACCTTGAAGGCAGAGAAGTGCCACTTCGCCTACGAAAAGCTACTGTTTCTAGGCCACATCGTTAGCAAGGAGGGAGTACGCCCGGACCCGCAGAAAACAGCTGCTATTGAACAGTTTCCACCGCCGGCCGATAAGAAAGCAGTGCGCAGATTTCTCGGATTTGCGCATATTACCGACGATTTGTGAAAAACTTTTCGCGCATCGCCGGGCCCCTGACCCAACTGACTAAAACAGACGTGCCATTTAAATGGGAAGCGCCGAAAGCAGAAGCCTTCAAGGAACTTCAGCGTCGTTTACAGTCCCCACCGATCCTCGCGCATTTTGATGAAAACGCCGACACTGAAGTTCATACCGACGCAAGCAGCGTGGGCCTAGGTGCCGTTCTCGTTCAAAAAAGTGACGGGCTGGAGAAGGTCATCGCATACGCTAGCCGTTCTCTTTCCAAGGCTCAGGTTAACTATTCGACCACTGAGAAGGAGTGTCTTGCCATCATCTGGGCTACGTCGAAATTCCGCCCCTACCTCTACGGACGGCCGTTCAAGGTGGTCAGCGGCCACCACGCGCTCTGCTGGCTTGCCAATTTGCAGGATCCCTCTGGCCGACTCGCTCGATGGAGTCTGCGTCTCCAGGAGTTTGACGTCACCGCCGTTTACAAGTCCGGATGCAAGCACACTGACGCCGATTGCCTCTCACGAGCCCCTGTAGATGCTCCGCCGCCGAACGACGATGAGGACGCCTTCCTGGGACCCATCAGCGCAAGCTCTTTTGCTCAGCAGCAACGCTCGGACCCCAACCTAAAAGGCCTCATCGAGTACCTGGAAGGCAAGGTTTCTTCACCCCCCGCTTCATTCAAGCGAGGACTGTCTTCCTTCTGTGTGCAGAATGAGGTCCTTGTGAAGAAGAACTTTACAGCGAACAAAACAGCCTACCTCCTTCTTGTACCTACTTGTCTCCGCGAAGAAGTTCTACAGGCTTCACACGACGAGCCGACAGCTGGACATCTCGGGTTTACTCGCTCTCTCCGCCGCATTCAAGACAAGTATTACTGGCCCCGACTGTCTGCCGATGTCGCACACTATGTGAAAACATGCCGAGATTGTAAGCGATAAAAGACTCCTCCCACACGACCAGCAGGATTTCTGAACCCCATTGAACCTCCCTCAAGGCCCTTTCAGCAGGTTGGCATGGACTTGCTTGGCCCTTTTCCAACGTCAACATCTGGAAATAAGTGGATCATCATTGCGACCGACTACCTGACCCGCTACGCCGAGGCGAAAGCCCTACCGAACGGAACAGCAGCAGAAGTGGCCAAATTTTTCGTGGAGTGCATTCTTCTTCGACACGGCGCCCCCGATGTGCTCCTCACGGACAGAGGAACAGCATTTACGGCGGAACTCACGCAAGCCATCCTGCGCTACAGCCACACCAGCCCCCGGAGGACAACTGCATACCATCCGCAGACCAACGGACTGACCGAGCGCCTGAACAAAACCATCGCCGATATGCTCGCTATGTATGTGGATGCCGAACATAAAACCTGGGATGTCATCCTGCCTTACGTCGTCTTCTCCTACCACACCGCAGTGCAGGAGACGACCCAGATGACGCCTTTTAGGCTCGTCCATGGCAGGGAGGCCACGACCACGCTAGACGCCATGCTGCCCGACGTTACAGAAGAAGAGAACGTCGACGTTGCCGCCTACCTTAAACGCGCAGAAGCTTGAAGGCTTGCCCGATTACGGATCAAAGATCAGCAGCTGTCCGACGCGAGACGCTACAACCTACGAAGACGCAACGCGGAATACAAGCCAGGAGACCAAGTCTGGGTGTGGACGCCCATTCGCCGCCGTGGATTGAGTGAAAAGTTTTTGCGCCGCTATTTCGGCCCGTACAAGGTTCTTCGTCGGCTGGGTGAACTGGATTATGAAGTCATACCTGACGCAATGACGGCATCCTAGCGACGCCGCGTACGACCAGAAGTTGTCCATGTTGTCCGTCTGAAGCCGTATTATGCGCGCTAAAGTCCGCTGCATTTCCATGCTCTATTTTTGCAAGATCCGTTTTTTCCCTTACTAGTCGCATTATTTGTTTTAATGCATCGGGTCGATGCTTCTTTGAGAGGGGAGTAATGCCGCGAATATTTGCAGTCTTTGTTCGTTTTTCAAATCTGCCGCGACACCACTTTATCGCTTTGTTTGCGACGCAAGACGCGACTAGATTTATCTCGATTGATAGCAGCCAGGCAGAGCAGATTCTGCGTTGTTCCGGAATGTTCTAGTAACTTTGCGCTCTTTATCTCGAAAGTTCGCTATCAGCTTTAAATTGAGCACGGCCGACAGCGGCGGGCATTCTGTTCGACGACCGCCGAGCACGCTTGTCTCTTCGCCGCCGCCGAGTGATTCAGTCCATTTTGGGTGCAAGTCAGCCCAATGAACCGTTTTCTTTTAGAAGACCCTTTCGTCCGTCTTCATCGCTGCTTCGACTGCCGTCACCACTACGTGACAATATATATGTATGTACAGTACATGTATACAAATGTGCATGACCTCTTTGTCCCCTCTGGGTTGCCTGTCAATTCTGTAATAATTGTTTCACTGTACAATTAACTTCTCTTGATTCGGCTTTTGTTCAACGCGGGTTAAAAGCTCGTGTTTATGTTCGTCACCAGTTGGTTTTGTAACCAATTGTCTCGGCCAGATATATTATGTGCTTCCATTTACCCTTTTTTTGTTCACATTGAGTTCTCGTCTGCGGTCAAATAAACTTCGCTTTTTGTATTCAATAAGCGTGTGTAGCTATGGCTAACCAGCCTCTCTTCATAAACTTCATTTTCATGACCTCTTCCGGAACTTGGGATCACTTAAGTTCACCATGCAAGCACGGCGCGACAGTTTTAAAGTGTCCGTGCGGTCGGTTGGGGATTCCTTGGCGCACCATTACGCTGACATCGGCACGCTTTTCACGAGACATCACATGCAGCTGTATTACACGTCATCGCACATAATAATACGGGACGCTGACTTGTGGCACGTAATAGTAATTTCTCTTTTAATGTCTTTTGCACGCACTGCTGTGCGACATTCTTGTACAAATCCTCTGTTTATCCTCGTAACATCCTCATGTGTGAAGAAGCAGAGGGCCCGGCTCCCGACCGAAGAGACTCCAGTTCACTTCCGTTTGACAACATTTTGAAGCAAAAGCTTTACTAGCCTAGCGGCACCGATTTCGCTGCGTCCGCACGAGTGACGTTGAACAGGAGAAGCGGAGATGCGTAAGTAACCACTTGACACATCACGTGACTCGCAGCAGCTGCAGTCACGCGCTCCGCCGTCGTCGCGGCGGCTGTGCGCTGCCTATCCACCGTCTTGCTAGGGAAGAAGCAAGTCAGCCGGAGCCGACGTCCTCGAGAGTGGGTACTCGCAGACGTCGGGCGGAGTCTGATCAAGTGGTCCACATTGCCAACTGTGAGAGGGATTTAGCAATCGATAGGGAGCGTAAACGCGCTAAACGGCCAGCCGAAAGCAACGAAGGGCGGGAGCTTCGCCTGGCTCGACGGCGAGCGAAAGATGCCGAATGACGACAGCGAAGAGCCTTGTTAACAGCCGAGGCAGAGACTGGCGAGCTGCTGGAAGTGAGTTCTCACAATGCGGAACTCACAACGACCCACGTGGTCCGTCTGTTTGTGAGACTGTGCTTCGGCCACGAAAACCTTAGGAAGGTACTTCACGAGTAATCCTTGGTTTAACATGCATTACTATGGTTATCTGAGCTAAGGCGCAGCCATTTTTTTTCTTTGCAGCGAACCTGCTTTTCAACGTCACTGCACTTATTCCACGAATCTGTGTTTCCCAGTCGCGCCGATGCGGGGTCTTCCTCCGAAAGGGACCAATTAGCTATTTTGATTTATAGGTGGTGGTGAGAAACTATTTAGCGAAGGCAAAAAAAAGAGAATAAAATTATGATGCTGCTGCTCCGTGGGTGGTCTTCCGGATGCTGGTCGTGGCCTCCATGTCATGCCTGGCGGCGACTTCCGCTGTCCAGGTCGTAAGCCGTAGTTGAATATACGGCTCCGAGCTTGCCAAAGCAGCCTTCCACAAGCTACGGACTGTTTAGGTGCCTGGAGGCGGGGGCCGAAAGTGCCGGACATGAATAAAGAATATGAGCATAATCTGTTCGGGGGTGACTGCAGAGCGTGCATTCCAGTGAGAAGGCACCGGGGTGAATAAGGGCAAGGCGGGCAGTAGAGAGGAAAGTGTGGGCGCCTGTAAATGGCGCCACGTGCTCTGTTGGAGCTTAGAGAGGGACTTGTGAAGAGGGGGAGGGGGATAAGCGGGAGTTTAGGTGATGAAGGGTGATGTCATGGAATGTGATGAATAAGCAATGCGATGTTAGGCAGCGCCTTCATGTCTTCTAATATCAAGGAATGGCATCGGTCATATTTCATGGTAGGCGGCAGTCGTAAATGTATTTAGTTTATTTTCTTATTGCTGCTTACCAGTAGTAACAAGTAGCTCCGTTTACAACCCACTCTTGTGAGATAACTTACGCTGACTCTATAAAACCCAATTAGACGGCTGTGCCTCCCACTTGCCGTAGACATCGCAATGGCACCCTGGCAGGGTTAAATGGAAAAGAACTTCGTGTAAGTATACTCCATCTACGTTGACACCGAACACAAATCATCGGACGCGATATTGCCCTACTTTGCCTTCGTCTACCAACCACAGTTAAGGAGGCAACCCTGTAAAACCCTATCACCTCGTACACAGCAGGGAGGCCATGATGACAACACTCGACGCAATGTTGCAGGCCGTCACCGACGGAGACAACCTCGACGGCGTCGCCTACCTGGGGCCGTATTACAAGTTTGTGCGGCAATAAAAAGCCCCATAATCTGCCACAGCGGCCGCACCTTATTGGTCGAAACGCCGGAAGCAGATGTCGGATCGGTTCCGACTGTGGGCGGCAGCAGGATGTCACTGCGTTGCGGTTGCCGCAGCGAAACGTTCAGCGTCGCTATTGCTCTTTACCGACAAATGGAACGAGACTAATGCCAGAGAAGAAACATTCACCCAAAAGTTTAATCGAGCATCGGATTCCACTCTAAAGGGATAATATCAAAGGTGCTTTATTTCCCCAGTGGACTTCAACAAATACAAACAGTAGTTCAGATACTCTTTTCTGTACTGTAAAGGCCGGAGGTGTACTTAAAGAAGAAAGTATTGTACTCAACACGAATGGCTTTTAAGTCACAGAAATGGCCCGCTACAGCCGTTGATCACCGATGGTAAATAAAAAGCAGCTAGCTTGTTCGCATAAAACTACGTTTTATATTTATCGTGACGGTAAAAGCTAACGCAAAGGAAAATTTTTGTGCACTCACTCGCTGCACAACGCGTGGTCCGAGCCGTGCTCAACCAAGACGCCATGACGAATTGTCGTCTGCAACATCGCTGTACGTAAGTTGGCGCTGTTATCGGACGGTTGTGCAGACAGTAATTTATTTTTGTCATTCCTTTTATGGTGGCACTGCAAGAACCTCGAGATGCCGCTGATATGTTTTTAATTTTTCTGGCGCCAATAAATAAAGCGTATGAGCTGAAAAAATCGTCTTGCTGTGTTTCTCTTTAAAGATGCGTTGGGAAACATCGCAGACGAAGTTTTCGTAAGTTCGCCATGGTACGAAGCGCAGGCATGCCCTCACTGACGCCTGAAAACTAACCTGCATGCTAACTCGCGAGCTCAATGCAGAGCCACTCCACCGCGGCTATCGAGAACCGTAAAAGAGGCCAAAAACCACCTCTGGCATGTCAAACTTGTCGGTGCAGCAGCGCGCTGCTGTCGACTGACCATCCGTGCACATGAGCGGTTTCACGTTGATAGGTATTAAACACGATCTTGACACAGGACGCTTCAACAACTAATAGAGAGCTCTAGACAGAAATGCACAACTGCGCGCAGTAGACGCAAGTATATTGTGGGTCATCACACTTTATGTTACATCATTCAACATACGCAGACGAGATAACTCCGGTGATAGTGGCGCCATCCAGTGTGAATGAAGATATCAATTTCTACAACAAACCGGTGCTCGTTAGACCTAGCAGCTACCGAATTGCCCAGCGAACTAAAAAAGAGCCCAAATTTATCGTCCATGCAATTTTTATACGCAAGATAAGGCGAAGCAAAAGACCAGTACCCACTTTATAGCCAGTTCAACGCAGTAACACCGACGAATTGACTTAGAAGCGACAGGCTCCGATTCCGAGCGAGCCGCCATGTCGGCTGTCCTTGGGCATCTCCTGCAAGAGGCGCGTACAGAGTCGATCACACGTGTTTAAAGTGCTCGAGAGGTGCCATCCGGGGGAAATAAAGCGGCATTCTAAAGCAGGTATTGATTTTAACTGATAATGCTCGCGCAGAAGTGCACCAGAATAGACACGTGAACACACAGGCACCAGGGCCTTACCGCTAGCAAAGCAGCTACGAAAAGATTTCACTTCATTTGCTCCGCAGCGCACCACCCGTGCGCTCTAGATTAGTATGATCTACTCTGTACGCTCTGTGTCGTACGTCTCCATCCGATTTCTTCTACCCGTTTCGCTGCATCCGAACCACCACATCCGCTTCCGGTGTTCATCGACCAACCAGGTGTATCCGCTGCAGTAGAGTACGGTGCCTTTTAATATGACACAGACTCGGAATACGGGCCTGTACTCCTCTCTAAACACGAATACGCCCACATGAAAGTAAAAAGGAAGTCAGCTGTAATCTAGCGCACTCAATTTCATAAAAGGGAGTGTGATAGAGGACACCTCACTACATTTCTGCACCTTTCTGTTTGGAGTGTGCAGTGCGCAGATAAACCTCGATGCGCGGTTGCGCATTCAAGACGAGTAGCGCACCGACGACTGACACCATAATCGACGTCGACGCACGCAGAATGCAAGCCAGCTACACCAAGTCTGTGTTTGGACACCCATTCGCCACCGTGGACTGAGTGAAAAATTTTTCGCTGCTACTTCGCGTCCTACAAGGTCATTCGCCTATTGTGTCAGCAAGACTCTGAGGTTGTTCTTGATGGAGTGACAACATACGAGCGACGTCGACCCCGAAGAGAAGTGGCGCATGTCGTGGGTAGAAAGTCATTTTGTGGGCGGTAATTTAGCCATGCGTTTTTATTAATGTACTTTATTCCAAGGCGAAAGCTTTTTATGTCGCCTTATTTTAAACCTGCAGCGGTGGCCCAGTGGTTAGCGCGCTCGGCTACTGATCCGGAGTTCCCTGGTTTGAACCCGACCGCGGCGGCTGCGTTTTTAAGGAGGCAAAACGCTAACGCGCCCGTATGCGGTGCGATGTCAGTGCGCGTTAAAGATCCCCAGGTGGTCGAAATTATTCCGGAGCACTTCACAACGGCACCTCTTTCTTCCTTTCTTCTTTCGCTCCCTCCTTTATCCCTTCTCTTACGGCGCGGTTCAGGTGTCCAACGATATATGAAACAGATACTGCACCATTTCCTTTCCCCCAAAACCAATTATTATTATTAATATTATTATTATTATTATTATTATTATTATTATTATTATTATTATTATTATTATTATTATTATTATTATTATTATTATTATTATTATTATTATTATTATTATTACTACTACTTAGTACCCGTAGTGTTCATTGGACACAAAATATCGAAGGGCCATGGAGATGGTATTAAGTGAAGAAAGAGAGAGACAACTTTAGTTGCCACAGGTGTCGGGAATTAGGGCAAGTGGGTCCTGTGTGTGTGGGCCCCAAGTGGAGGCGATCCTGAGCCCACGAAATCAGTGCAAGTTGAGTGATCTTGTCGGGCTCGGTGTGGAGTTGGTCCAAGCTTTCCGCAGAGGACGCTGGCACGTGGGCCCGTGGGGGCAGGATATTTTCCCACCCCAAAAGATGTGCGCTTGAGCGGCGGGCTATCCGTGGTTGTAATTTGGGCATGTGGGTTCATATTCCCCATCGGTGATTAGTGATAGCCTTGAGTGTCTAAGAATGGAGTGCATCTGGAATCTGTGAAGCAGGATGGTCTGTGCTCGGCCGAGGCGGGAATCGGCGTCTCGTCTCTTTATGAAAATTGGAGATGCCGGCAAAAGTTGGGGGGCTGGAGCGAGGGCGCCTGGATCCGTAGGGCTAGCTGCCCGGATTGTTAATCCCTGGGCAAGTCGCTCTCCCCTTTGTTTCCAGCGTTGCCCGTGCGGGCGGGTACATAGATTGGGTTAATGGGTTAATTCAGCAGCAGGAAGAGTAGCCGCGCAGGATGCGTGCGACAGTAATCCAGATGCAGTCTGCCGTGTAGTTTAGGATTGCTCGTATTGAGTCACTCAGGGCTGTGCGCGTACGGCGGTCAGCTAGGGCCAGCGCTATCGCTGTCTCTTCCTCTGCGGTGGGGGACAGGGCACGCACCGCTGCGGTGGAGATAAGGGTAGATTGCGGCGTGGTTGCACGGACCGCGTAGGTTGTTGCATCTTGCCTTGCCGCGTCGACGTATATTGGGTGTTCGTCGGCACAATAGAAATCAATCAGTGATCGGGCTTTGTGTTCGCTGCGCGCGTCGTGTCGGCCAGGGAGCGCGAACGTTCTTGGGTAGCCGTTTGACAGCGAGGCGGCTATGTAGTACACCTGGCCAGAAGTGGAGAGGGAAGCGACTCGAGCAGCTTCGCAGCGAGGAAACATTACCGGCGAGGGTATCGCAGTAGAATAGGCTCTTGAGCACTACAGGGAAATGGGTCTGCAGATGGCGTCGGAAGAGAAATAGTTAGCCGAACAGCATGCGTCGAGTGCAAAAGTGCCGGAAGGGGCGGAGCATCGGAGGCAGCAGACGCCAGTATCAGACCACTCGCCACATGACTTTGTCGCGCCAGCAGCGGTCATGCGATAGGAGTCATAAGTGTCTCTGCGACGGGTTTCGCTGCTGCGCGTGCGTCACTCTCTTCAGACTCCCGTGTTGATGGTGCGTGTGCGTGCGTGCGTGTGTGTGTGTGCATGCGTGCGTGCGTGTGCGTGTGTGTGCGTGCGTGCGTGCGTGCGCGCGCGCGCGCGCGCGTGTGTGTGTGTGTGTGTGTGTGTGTGTGTGTGTGTGTGTGTGTGTGTGTGTGTGTGTGTGTGTGTGTGTGTGTGAGAGAGAGAGAGAGAGAGAGAGATGGAACGATGGCGTCAACGTCTGCGACCTGCGAGGCGACCGCGTCTACGTCAACAGGAAGACTAGGGTTCCCACTAAGGTAGGCTACTGCTCCAAGGCACGAGAGCCAATAAATGCTGTACGACGGCTGCAGAGGCCGGCAGCAACATCGACGATCATTGCTACGGTTAAGAGCGCGGAAAGCTAGTCTGTAACGGTTGAAGCCGCATGGAGACGGTAACTACGCAAGCGAGAATTGTACATGAGGTGAAAGAAGCGTGCCGCCGACGTCGAGTTGCGGCAACGTGAAGTGGAAGCAATGCTGCAGAGGCACGAACAGGGGGCTGAGGCATGGGCACACTCGCGAGTAGTGCATCCTTTCTTAAACATTTCCCCCGCGGGACTGTAATGCTTTGTAATGCATACACGCAACCCTGCAATCTTAAGTGTCTCTGGCGATTTTTTTCGACACCTCTTTCTTTGTTGTTAGGCATCTGATCGATTCTTCTTCGAAACAGGGCAATCCCGCAAAGGTTCTCAATGTTTGTTTTGTTTTCCTCAGAACCGCCGGTACGCGGCTTTAACATTTTATGACGCGACAGGTTGATAGTTTTATCTAGATTGACCGCAGCCACGTCCAAAGACCTCTACATTGCTCGAGAATGCGTAGTTACGTTTGAGGCTCAATCAGGGTTTTTCTGCCACCTTTAAGTTCACCGCGGCCGTTGAAAGCGGAAATCCTGTTTTTCCAGGTCCCTTCAACACTTTTTTTGCTATCAACGCCGCCTAGTTGTTCAGGTATCTGTGACCAAAAATCAGCCCAATAAAGAGTCCTTTTAATAACCATTTCAGGAAACGCCAACTGGACAGACAAATCCTGGACATTTTGCCGCCTCTCTAATAAGGGTCGTCGCCGTCTCCGAAGCGGCTCTAGCGAGAATCGAACTCACAAACTATTGGACACCTTTAGCATACCGTGTTGATGTTCGGGATCCCACCCGTCACCAGTGTGGGCGCGCTGATTGGTGCCGATGCGGCAGGCTCGCGCGCAGCTGCCAGGTACGTGGCGCAGCGCCCTCCAAGCGATGTGCGCATGCGCACTGACGACGCGCTGACTCACGGTACTCCGATAATGGTAGCACGGTACGCGGTATGGTAAAGGTGTCTATTATCTGCGCGGATGGTTATCGTGTCTCAGATGGCTAAATAACATGAACAGCTTGTCTTATCCTGACATGCGAAAGAAAGCACGTCATTGCTCTCTTGGACAATATGGAGCAATGGGTATTTTTCCGTGACATGGGAACAAGGACGAAGTCGGTGGTTGGTTGAGGTGTCAGTGACGCTGCCTAAGAGCGCAAATCCGTAAGGCTTTCCCTGTCGTCATTCTACCTTAATTTTTCATTTTGTGTTTCTTCTGTAATATTTTTGTTTTCTTGTTTTATGTTTATTTATTGCTTAATTCGATGTTCCTTTTTTTGATTTTCATGTCATTCATTTTTAGTTTTTGTTTTTAATTTTCGATTTCTAGTTTATTTAATTACATATACATTGCTTAAGAACTGCTACTTAACCAACTTAACGAGCTCCTTAACGCGACTGTGTTAAGGAGCTCGTGTCCCAGAAAAGCCGGTGTCGTCGACGTCTTTACCGTGATCGAAAAATGGCGCATCTCGGTGGAGACCTGAACCGCGCCGTAAGGGAAGGGATTTTAACGCGATAGCGTTAGGGTGTGATTTATTGATTTATTGATTGATTGATGGACTGATTGATTGATGAATTGATTGAATGATTAAATGATTGGTTGATCAATTGATTGATTGATCGATCAATCGACCGAATTTTCCTTCCCTTACGGCGCGATCCGGGTGACAGGCGAGAAATGAGGCAGGTGTCATTTCGTTTTCTTAAAAGCAATTCTTCATTCCATTTTCCTTCCCTTACGGCCCAGTTCGGGTGCCCGCCGAGATATGTAAGACAGGCGTCCTTTCCTTAAATTGTCCCACGGGCAATAGGCGCAGAACGGGCGATGGCGTTCCGTGTACTCCTCGACAACGCTGCTACACGCTGTCGCGTCTTATTCTTAAATACGAAGCGCAAGCGTCCTCCAATTTATTGTTTTATTTACCACACAGCTTATGATTGGTAGTTCGTGCGGACGACTTTCGTCTAGAACTTCCGTCTGCAGCTTCCGTGTGCAACTTCCGTCCACTCAGCTCATGAGCCAGGGAAGGCTTTCGCCTTAAAATGTTCTCTCGGACGTTACGTCACGCGACATTCCACGCCTCGTCGCAGCTGCGCGCGCTGAGCCGACGTCGCTCGCTCGCCTCGCAACTATCGCGTCACGTAACGCTGCGTTGCGGAGCCGACGCCGCTCTCCCAACTGCCGGAAATCGCTTGACGCGCGATTCGCAATATAAAAACGTGTAGCATGTGCTTAGCTTCGTGTGATTACCTTAACAGATTCTTCGCTGGTCTTACTGTGGGCAGCCGGGTTGAACCACAGCTGACGTTTTGGAGCGAAAAATTCCACTTCTCGAATGCAAACCTGAAGGTAAAATTACGCATGAATTTCACCTCTAGCGCGCCGGACGTGTGGCTGAGACGTCATAACACGTGACTTGCAGCACTATTTCCGCTCGTTCCACCGCTGCGCTGACCACCGTTCTGACCGCTCACTCTCGCAATTTGAGACATGTACCCAATCACGTGATTCGCTCTTGCTGAGTAAAGGCCAGCGCTCACCTTCTAGAGACCGCCCCAACCACATGTGTGAGAGCCCCTAGATTCTAGCCCCGTAAGGTCAGCACTTTTATTTATAATCTCCCTTCAGTCGCAACAACAGACACCGCAGAAGGCGAGGTTGCTTCATGGCTCTACGGGAGTAGGATCTATACTGGCTCTCACCAATCTGGCGAGTGCTCCTTATAACCGGATGTTATCTGATGCTTCAGATGACGTGGTTGTCAAAACTCTGTCGCCCGTGTGCTGTGCGATGTCAGTGCACGTCAAAGATCCCCAGGGGCGCGATTACGGATCAGTCTCAAAAAACTGTCTCAATATTGAGACAGTGACGTCAAAATGACGACACCGAGAAATGCCGACCGCCGAATCGGCCAATGCGGAGCAAGGAGGCGGTGGGCTCCGCCCCGAAACCACTATTCGCACGACAAGGGACCGTAGACTAATGTTTTGCAGTAAAGACGCAGTGAATAAAAACGACTAATGTTTTATTTTGCTAAGTAACTGTATTTCAAACCCAACAGCACCAAGCAAAAGAACCAGTGTTTTCATTTTCGCAATTAAGTTTGCTGTTCAGTCACTTTTTTTGCCGCGAAGGTGTGCTGTCAGCGGTATAGCGTGAACATGTTAGTCTGAAAATGAACAAAAACGCAATGAAGAAAACAAGTAATGTTTTATTTTGGTAGTAAACTCTGTTGCAATCTCAACAACACGAGGGAAAATTAGAAGCATTCTCAGTTTTACAATTAAATTTGCTGCAGGTTAACTTCTCTTGCCATGAGGGCGCGCTGGCAGTAGCATAACGTGAACATGGCGGCCTGCAAGAAAACAGCTGATTCCATGGGTAGTTCCTGTTTTTTCGCGTGTCGTCTAAAATCAAGGTACTTTGCGGATGTCTTAAGTGCGCAGAAAAATCTGATTGAAGGCAGTGAATGCTACGGGCCTGCCGAGATCAACTTACGAGCAGCGCTCGGCTCGAAAATCGACGAAGACAACTTTAGTCTGTGTTCTCGGTCGGCGCCTATCGATCGCCGAGTGACGTGTGGTTCTGTTTATTTTCTTTAGAAAATACCAGAAAACCATGAATCATCACATAGAAGCAACTGCCGACAGACAGGTGCAGCTGCTGATAGCTTGCAATCTCGGTGCGGGAAATGAGAGCCGACACGGCCTGCCTCTGTGGCAGCACTCTTCTGCCTCGTAACCAAGTGTTGCCGCCCACATCGGGCTAAGCACTTGATGTTCCGTTTGTATTTTTGTAGCTCCGTTCGGTTTATGTTCAGTTGTTGCCGTAGTTTCTTTTTTTTCCTGTGCAAGATGCAGAAATTGTGATGTTTATGCTCCACTTTGTTTAGAGAGAAAGGAAGCACTTGACTTGATAACTTTGCTATTGTCACCGAGGAGAGAACGAGCTTGTTCCATTAACGTTATTTACTGATCATGTAGTAGATCCAGGGTCAACCTGGAAAGAAGTAGTTTGCTTGTATAGAGGCTAATTGCAACTGGGCAGAAAGTTGAGCAAGTTTGTTCATGTTTGCTGGTACACAGCGCTTGAATTGCATATGATCCAGGGCAGTGAGGTAGGTAGGACAGGGCAGTGATGTGTAATATTGTATTTTGCTCAGCAGGCGGAGTGATGTTGGTATAACTGGGTTTGGTGAGGGCAGTGTTTGAAGGGCTTTAAATACTTTCCATAGCTTCTAACATGCACTTCCTTTCAGGTCGGAAGACCACTTGTTTTTTTTTTTAAATTATGGTCCATCATATCTGAGACACCCTGTATACAGGCAACTCCAGTTTGAAAGGGAAGAGCCAGTTGAAAATGACTAGGACGTTAAATACCTAGGCGAAAAGTAGCTTGACAGAAGTTGCACTTATCACACATATTATATGATAGCACAAGGAGCTTGTCCGGCCATTCGGCATTGTCACCGTCTCGTGTCATCATGGACAAGACTTCATAGCCCTGTGTTACGCAAACCAAGCTAGGTGTCAGTTATGGGGCAATAACCGAGTGCTCAAAATTTCCCACAATGGAGCTGCCTGTATATTCTTAGAGCTGTAGAGCATTTCCAGTAACGGTGTTGCATGATTTGTGATTGTAAACTAACCTCTAATCACACACCATCTCCTTGATGATGTGTCTGTGATGTTTACACATCTTTGTCTATCAGTGAAGATGTTCTAGTCATTCAGCAGTCATTGTAGCCACTGCACCTTACAATCTTTATTATGCATTGTTGTACAGCGGTTTCCTTGCAGTAGATACAGCTTTTAACACAGAGCGAAACCCCTAGCCACACACCATTACGCTAAAAGCTTAGCTTTGGTATTTACACTACTTATATGTGCCAAAATGTTTTGTAGTCCGGAAAATGCATCATGTACACTGTACTATGCCATATTTATTGTACAGGTAGCCTCTGCATGAAAGAAAACATGCACTTTGAACTCAATTTTTCAGATTTTTTTCTTAACTGCACACAGAAATGCCATACGGTAATTGTACATCAAGGTAAAGTATGCTTGTATGTACACTGCCTTTTCTGCAATAGAAACACTCGTGTCAAATGCTGTGCCTAAAAAAATAAACGCGCTTACTGAATGTATGATGCAATAAAAAACAGCTTTTTGATTCCAACAAGCATCACAAATATTCCATGCCTTATTCCAGCACTACACGTTTGGTTCATGCATGTTCGTCACACTGGTAATGACCACAGGCACTCCACCAAGCTGGAAGGAGACAGCAGAGAAGGGGCAGGTGGGCTGACATAAGCATTGACAAAAGAGAGTTCAAAATGGTGCTTTTCAGAAATTGGGCGAGCTGCTTCAACACCTTTTCCGTCTTCAGGAAGAGACTGTGCAACACGCTGCTGAGGGACTGGAAGATATACTAGCAAACACACTGAAAATGAAGTGGCAGCCGGTGGGGGGCACTTGTTTGTCACTGCTGGCTTCTCGCTGCACACAGGTTGGCCAAGGTCACAACCACATCACACAATTGCTCACACACTTGCAGATGTGTGTTGTGCAATGACACAAGGAAATGACAGTGGCAACAGGGGAAGAGTGCCTGATATGACTCTCTATGCCAGCATGGTGAGTCGTCTCTGGACGCTAGATTTTCCATCGCAACTGCCGCTGCACCATCCCTCGGTACGCCTTCCTCTGGAGACGGGTCGTCCTAGAGAGGCCAAAAGTACAGCACCGCATGCTCTTCTCAGGAGGCAGGTGAGGAGGGATCCTGTCTGTACGAGGCAGCCACCATTTAGAGGTGGCCCGTTGTTATCTGGGTCAGAGGTAGTGTCGCCTGCACCCTCTGCTGATATGGGCACATCCAAACAGAGGCTGTGAAGTGCAGCACGTGCGGTGATGATGCGCACTGTCCACTTCCACTGGCACTGGTGCATCCGGTGCCCTTGAAAGCAACGGAAGCAGCTCTTCGGCACACCAATACAGCGCTCAGCCACAAATTGTGTGAAAGCATGTGGCGTGTTGTACAGGCCTTCTGCTGAGTCAGGTCTGTAATGTCATGCAACTGGTGCAGGCAGCCATGGCTCCAGTGGGTACACATAGTCTCCTGCATAACAAAAAATGATGCAGCTAAGCATGTCCTTTCTCAGTGATCTCAACAGCATTACAGGACACTCTGCTATACAGTAGAAAACTCACGCCAAGTAGCCCACATCCAGGCTTTGCTGAATATGACATTCAAGAGCATACATACATGCAGGATTTAGATGTATAAGTGAGCACTACTGTAAGGTCAGTCTTTTACCACCATATGCATATAAATGATGCGCTATGATTGCCTACAAAACACAAGCGCTGTCAGGTGCATTTTGCTTTGGTTTCTTCAACAGGAAAGGCTATGCATTTCATCAATGTAATATGTGTCCTGTGTTTCTGCTGCAATTATATTTAACAAAAGGAAAGGGTGGCAATACACTGTATCATACTGTAAAGTGTCTGCATTTGTGTAACTGTCCAGACTGATTCTTCTAGCTTTAGCACATCCGGCCAAATGCATAGTGCTGGAGCTCAATAGATGTGACTGAGTTCGCCCGACGGGTGACACGGCTATTTTACTGCTTACCCAGAAAAAAAATCACCGTCGTCCAGCAGGCCTTCCTCCGCCTCGGAATGCCGCCAGACAAACGCGTCGCGGAAGCATCCGGGTCAGCGCGAGTCCACGGCCAGGATGCACATGTTCGCGCCACAGATCTGAGAAAAAACAAGCACAGCCCGTACTCACTCTCGCTGCCGAGGCCCGCACTTGTAGCTCATGCACTTGTAGCACTTGAACTCATGCGGTCAAAAACAGTGGCCGAGGTATACTCACTATTACGTCCGCAGCGTAGAACCGCTTGCGGCTCGTTCGCAGCACTGCCCCCAGACTCCTTGATAGTGATGAGTGCCCAATCGACACACCCGACGACGCCGGAGATGCTGCCGCGGCGAACGTTTAGGCAAAGGACGCCCTCCTTCGCCGCCGCCTTCTCCTCGGGTCTCCCCGGAAAGCGAACACCCCCCTTCTGTGACCCAACGTTGACACTGGTCTCCGCTGCCCGCCGCAAAGGCTTGTTCACAGTCGGTTGGGCTGCGCCGACGTTTTCTTCATATCCAACGGCGCCTTGAAACCCACCGGAGGCGAAGAAGCGCAGCGCGCACAGCACCTGCCGCTCCACTGACAGTGCACTCACCCGCGCACTTCCCAGTTCAACGGCGAGTTCGTCGCACAGACACTGCGCAGTCTCCTCGAAATAACTCTCCCGCGCGTCAAAGTCGTCTTCATGCACCCTCCGACACCGTTGCTCGCGCGGTCACCCGCGTATACGACGATGTAAACAGCCGCCATTTTCTGTCTCAAACGTGTTGATACTACTTTTTCCAGTCTCAAAAAATCGTCTCAATCTGCCCGCATAATTAGATGGCCAACGTCAACACTTCTGGGGCATCTACGACGTCAGTCAGTGACGAAAACAATCAAAATGGCCGCCGCCCACGGCCGACCAATAGGAGAGAGGCAAATGATACACTTTTTGAGACAGTTTCGATTGAGACTGATCCGTAATCGCGCCCCAGGTGTTCAAAATTATTCAGGAGCCCTCCACTACGGCACCTCTCTTCCTTTCTTCTTTCACTCCCTCTTTTATCCCTTCTCTTACAGTGCGGTTCAGGTGTCCAGCGATATATGAGACAGATACAGTGCCATTTCTTTCCCCCAAAACCAATTATTATTATCATTATGACGTGGTTGTTGCGACGCGCGTCTTGTTCAATCTTTCCTCTCACTGTCTGCACGTGGCAGCAATTTTAGCTCAGCTGGAGCCAGTGCGCAGGCCCTGAACTTTTTTTTTTCATCCTTGCCTCAGTCGCAAAAACAGCCTAGACACCGCGGCGGGAATGGGGGGTGGTGGTGGTTACAACATTGTTGCCACAAAATGAAAGAGAAAAGTTGGGGCTGTGGCGTTTCCAAGGTGGCCTTCCCTCGGGGGCACCTCTTGAGCTCGCGTGATGAGGGCCAACTGCGTTGTTTTTCTTGAACTGGCGAAGAGCTTGTCCGATTCCCATTCCTCTGGCGAGGTTACCGGCAAAAGTGTCACCGCAGGGGATATGCTAGCGCATTCCCATAATATATGGCCATGGGGGGGCTTGCGTCCCGTCACCGTAGAGCGGGCATGCAGGGTCGTATCCACCGTTTGTCATTTAACAATAGGTAGGGGCTAAGAGTGGCCCTTGTTTGTAGGCGTCTGGGTGTCGTGGCTTGCCCCCTCTACAGGTTGGGTGAGGGGCGAGATACGTGCATCTTAGCTCGCAATAAAAGTTTGTAATTTCCGCGTACGAGCGAGGCGCCTCGGTGGGGGCTCCCGTTCCCTAGAGGTCTCCTGTCCTCCGGTTGGTTAAAAATCGGGCTAGACGGTTGACCCCAGCGTTTCCGGAGCGCGCGAGCAGGAACCCATACGAGATTGATGTTGTGATCGAGAGTTCGGTTGAGCACATTTCTCATTGCGAGCGCGTTTTCCGAGTTATTCGCGAATTTTGAATGGCGCTCTTATGGTCTGTCAGAATAGTTTTTATGCCGGGATTCACGATGAAAAAAGAGGGATAACTACTTCCTCTGCCTCGGGTATAGAGCTGGCGTTGTTACGTTTCGCCTACGACGCGCGGTATAGCCGGCGCGGATGCAACGGACGCCGGGGCTTCGTTCAAAGTGGCGGTCATTTTGGGCCCGTTCAGTGCTGCCGTAACGCCTCCCGCCAAGCGCGTCCAGGCAGGTTTCAATGGCACGTGTCGTCGTGTGTGCGTGTGTGTGTGTGCATGTTGGTGCCCACGCTTGTCAAAGCGCGGCAGCCGGGGAGAGGAGCTCCCCAACTGGGAGGCGAGGAGGTCTGACCGGCGCCGGCCTGGCGGACGCGCACGTCACGTCTGAACATGTCCGAGCGTCGCCGTATCGGGCGCCTCATCCAGAGCCGTTCCTTCTTGCCCTCGACTCCGAGGGTATAAAAGCCGCTGCCCCGGACGCCAATGAGAGACTTCAATTTCTTCCTTCGAGTAACGTGGTCGCCCTGACCGGCTGCTCTTTTGCGATGCCAGAATAAACAAGTTGTTCTGTTGCCAGTCGACTCATCCTTTGCCGGGACCTTCGGATGTTTCCAGCTGTGCCCCAGGCCGCCAGGCCAACGCTACCCTTGGGGCTTGCAACCCATTTGCAACAACTGGTTGCCAGCGGTGAGATCGCGACAACGGAGGCCAGCAGCGAAGATATGCGGTCAACTGTATGCTGAGCAGCACAACGACCATCCGGGAGCAGTGCAACGAGCCCTGTGTGATGACTGGTTGCCTGCAGCGGAACGACAGCGCTGAATTCTTGGCTGCGAGGTTTGGTGAGTGCGGGACTTTCTTCTTCTGAGTTTTGCCAGGCTTTTGTTAGTGTCAGAAACAGAGCTGGTAATTGTGTTGTCGTTGCTGCCGGGTTAGTTTGCGGCAAGACAATAGTAGGCAGTAGAGAAAGCAGCATTCGGAGCAGCCATGGATTTGAAGTCGTTGCGCAAACCGAAATTGCTGGAGCTTGCAAGAGAGTTGGGTCTGGATGTCTCAGACAAACTCAGAAAACCAGAACTGCTAAGGGCTATTCTTGATTTGGAGGCTGAGGATGACGAGCTGTCGGAATGCCTTGAGACAATTGAGGAGAGGGAGCAAAAAGAGAAAGACGAGCGCGAAATTAAAGAGCAAAAAGAGGAGCGCGAACGTAAAGAACAAAAAGATAAAGAGAAAGAAGAGCGCGCTTTGGAAATGAAGCGTCTCGAGGTAGAGATGGAACGCGCTCGTAATGGAAGTCAGGCACACGGTGCAGGAGAGCGGGTATCGTTCAAAATGACTGACCTGATGCGGCCGTTTAAGCTTGGAGAGGACATTGGTTTGTTTCTGGTTAACTTTGAGCGAACGTGCGAGAAGCAGGGGTTCTCTAGGGAAACGTGGCCACAGCGCTTGCTCACTTTGTTACCCGGCGAGGCGGCCGACGTAGTCGCTCGCTTGAAGAGAGAGGAGGCAGAGGATTTCGACCAAGTGAAATCGAGTCTGCTAAAAAAGTACAGGCTGTCAGCGGAGGCGTTCCGTCGGAAGTTTCGGGAAAATGAAAAAGGCAGAAGTGAGTCATATACAGAGTTTGCCTACAGGCTTCTGTCAAACATGCAGGAGTGGCTCAAAGAAGAGAAAGCGTTTGGTGACCACGAGAAAATTCTGCAGTGTTTCGGGCTGGAACAGTATTATAGTCGGTTACCTGAGAACGTGCGGTACTGGGTCTTGGATAGGCCAGACGTTAGTACAGTGGCTAAAGCCGCCGAGCTAGCCGAGGAATTTGTGACGCGTCGGGCTCGCGGAGCTAAGGACGGTCAAAAGGGTGAATTTGGCTCCAAGTCTGAGAGGCCGAAGTTCACACCCATGAGAGCAAGGGGGGACACACGTAGTGCGGATGCGAGTGAAAGCAGTCCGACCGAACGTAAGGAGACGGCGGCAGCCGAAGCCTAACGCAGAAAGCGGTTGGAGACGAGGTAAGCGCGCGTGTGTTAGACGTGCCAGAAGCCGGGTCACTTTTCGGCGCAGTGTCCAGAAACAAAAAGAGAAGTCGTGTGTATGTCATTATGTAGCACTGACGAGAACATGAAGCTTCTCGAGCCTTACATGCGAGACTTCCTCGTGAACGGGAAAGAGTGCCGAGTGCTTCGTGATTCCGCAGCTACAATAGATGTAGTTCACCCCTCTTACGTAGAACCCGATATGTTCACGGGCGAGTGCGCATGGATCAAGCAAGCCGTGGAAGCTCATAGCGTGTGTCTGCCCGTAGCAAAAGTGCTTATTGAAGGACCTTTCGGAGCACTTGAGACGGAGGCCGTAGTGTCATCTATGCTGCCCCCCCCCCCCAGTACCTGTACCTATTTTCGAACAGGTCCGATCACCTTCTGCGCGAGAAGGGGCTTTTGTTTGGTGAGGGTAGCGTTCAGGCCTTAACCAGATCGAGAGTTCGGGAGCTCGCTGCAAAGGCGGTAGTTGCGGGGCCGACGTTGTCGAACAATGAAAAAGGGTCGGAGGCGCCGCAAGCTGATATTCCGAGCACGTCAGAACTGGATAAAATTGAGCCTGTAGCGTTGAAGGCACCAGGTACTGGAGAGGAAATGCCCGACACGGGAAAGTTAGAAGAGCTTCCGGGACTAGGCTCAGTGACGAACAGGGAAGACATTGATCAGGCCATTAGTGACTTAATCATTAAAGCACCGCTGTCGGCTGAGCAGAAAACCGAACTACACCAACTCTTACAAGAGTTTCAAGGTCAGTTCTCTGAGAGGCCTGGTAGGACTTCTGTCCTTACTCATGATATAGAACTTAGCTCCCCAGAGCCAGTACGATCCAAGGCGTACCGGGTGTCACCCCGCCAGCGCGATATTATGGAGGCTGAGGTAAAGAAAATGCTACAGCTCGGTGTTATTGAGGCGGGTGAGAGTGATTATACCTCCCCTTTGATTTTAGTTGAGGTACCGGGCAAGGAACCTCGTCCTCGCGTCGACTACCGCAGGCTTAATTCCATCCCTAAGGATCAAATTTATCCGATCCCTAACATCGAGGAGCGCCTTGAGAAAGTTAGTAGCGCTCAGTTTATTTCCACCCTAGATTTTGTCAGGGGTTATTGGCAGGTTCCACTTACAGAAGAGGCTAGTAGGTATGCGGCGTTCATTTCACCAATGGGAACATTCCGTCCTAAAGTTTTGAGTTTTGGTTTGAAGAACGCGCCATACTGCTTTTCAAGCCTCATGGACAAAGTGTTGCGGGGACAGGAAGAATTCGCTTTACCGTATTTAGACGACGTAGCGATATTCTCCGCATCCTGGTCTGAGCATATGGCACACTTGCGGGCAGTGCTAACCCGCCTGCGCGAAGCGGGCTTGACAGTCAAGGCTCCCAAGTGCCAATTAGCACAGGCGGAGGTTGTCTACCTCGGTCACGTGATTGGACAGGGTCGTCGCCGCCCCTCTGAAATAAAGGTGGCCGCTGTGCGAGACTTCCCGCAACCGCGCACGAAGACCGATATTCGGTCGTTCTTAGGTGTCGCCGGCTACTATCAGAGGTACATCCCCAGGTACTCCGATATCGCGGCTCCCCTGACGGATGCTCTAAGCAAAACAGAGCCCCAAACAGTCGTCTGGAGCGAGACAAAGGAAAGAGCTTTTAGCGCCTTAAAGAGCGCCCTAACAAGCCAGCCTGTGCTACGATCGCCAGACTACACAAAAGGGTTCGCTGTTCAGTGCGATGCTAGTAAGCGAGGCATGGGCGTTGTACTGTGCCAACGGGAAAATGGAGAAGTGGAACACCCCGTCCTTTATGCTAGTCGTAAGCTGACCTGTCGTGAGCAGGCGTACAGCGCCACCGAGAAAGAGTGTGCGTGTCTCGTGTGGGCCGTTCTGAAATTGTCATGCTACCTAGCCGGCTCGAGGTTTATCATTGAGACGGATCACTGCCCTCTCCAATGGCTGCAAACCATCTCTCCAAAAAATGGCCGCCTCCTGCGCTGGAGCCTCGCTTTGCAACAATATTCCTTTGAGGTGCGTTACAAAAAGGGGAGTCTCAACGGTAACGCCGATGGCTTAAGTCGAAGCCCCT
The DNA here is from genome assembly GCF_052857255.1 of Amblyomma americanum. Lineage (NCBI taxonomy): Eukaryota > Metazoa > Arthropoda > Arachnida > Ixodida > Ixodidae > Amblyomma > Amblyomma americanum. The sequence continues at coordinate 87,523,615 of NC_135507.1, forward strand.
AACGTAGGAATCCGCCTCAAAGTTGTTTGTTACTGATGTTTTCTTCCTGAGGCAGGATTTTTACCTTTTGCCTTTGTTTAGTGTTTCAAAGTGATTATGTGCTTTCTAGTGCAATTTTCCAATTTGTGGACGCGTTCTGAGTGCTGCTTGACTACTGTAAGGAACTAGGCAGTAGTATAAAAGGGGAAAGAGCCTGGCAGAGCTTAGTGAGGGTTGTCTCGTACTTGCTAACTGAGCGGTTGCGTTTCGGCGTAGTTCTAACGCTTGCTGGGAACGAGCACAAAAATGGCAACTCTCCCGAAGTGACTTTGCAGTGTCCTGTGTGATCCTGAACCTGAGAACGAGGCCTTCTCTGTGCACTGCGCTCAAGCAACGTCGAGGGACGACCGGTTTCCATTACGAGCATCATCGAGCGACATCCCTCCGGACAGCGGATGCAGTCCCCTGACCATCGGGATCTCCTTCTCCCGGCGGGGCGGTCTGTTACGTTTCGCCTACGACGCGCGGTATAGCCGGCGCGGATGCAACGGACGCCGGGGCTTCGTTCAAAGTGGTGGTCATTTTGGGCCCGTTCAGTGCTGCCGTAACGCCTCCCGCCAAGCGCGTCCAAGCAGGTTTCAATGCCACGTGTCGTCGTGTGTGCGTGTGTGTGTGTGTGCATGTTGGTGCCCACGCTTGTCAAAGCGCGGCAGCCGGGGAGAGGAGCTCCCCAACTGGGAGGCGAGGAGGTCTGAACGGCGCCGGCCTGGCGGACGCGCACGTCACGTCTGAACATGTCCGAGCGTCGCCGTATCGGGCGCCTCATCCAGAGCCGTTCCTTCTTGCCCTCGACTCCGAGGGTATAAAAGCCGCTGCCCCGGACGCCAAAGAGAGACTTCATTCATTCATTCATTTTTTATTTGTTCTTCACAACATGACGTACACATTGTGAAAGGGGCCAAGAAGAAAAGCCGTTCCTTTACGGCGTTTCCTTTACGGCTTCCTTCGAGTAACGTGGTCGCCCTGACCGGCTGCTCTTTTGCGATGCCAGAATAAACAAGTTGTTCTGTTGCCAGTGGACTCATCCTTTGCCGGGACCTTCGGATGTTTCCAGCTGTGCCCCAGGCCGCCAGGCCAACGCTACCCTTGGGGCTTGCAACCCTTTTGCAACAGCGTCAAAGGTTGTGGCGTTAACGACGGCCGGCTTTGGAGTGACCATAAATGCCACGTATGTTCCGCCTTTGATGTGTTGAGGTTCGTCCACCGTACGCTGCTCGTGGTTCGCTGTCGTACTGTTTCTCAAGTGCCAGCGCCCTTGCTTTCCTGCGGATGGCCTGTCTGGCTGGCAGCATGCTCTTGGCTACTTATTTAGCAACTAGTTTACTACTAATTTCGACTGATAAATGTGATGCTGCACATACCTCCGCAGCTGGGAGGATGTGGAGTTTGTCAATTATTACGCTTTCCTAAACAGTGCGTGACAAGCGGGTCACTTGTGCCGTCTTGTGGGCTTCGATTAGCTCAGCGAGCGTGTTAAAAATTCCCAACTGCAGGAGTCGATTTTATTTGGCGTACGTCGGCAGGCCAAGGGCCGTATTTATGCTGATCTAATGGTGCTATATAATGCCTCGTATTCAATCCCTTGCGACGGATGGCAATGCGCTTCACCAGCCCGCCTACCCGGTGCGCCGTGACGCGTAGCCGGCGGATCCCGTCCGTGTTCTGAGTATTAGTCTGAATCAACATGTCAAGAACCCTGAACGTGGCTACCGAGGTATTGGGTGGTTGTGAGTGCAACTCAATGAGTTTGCGAGGGTCGCGTGCTGCCTTTAAGGCTTGCTTATTCCTGATAACTGAGAGTTCTGAATTAGTCGGTGAACACGAGAGGCCATTCCCCAGCACGAAAGAGAGTACCGTGTCGATAGCTCGTTGTAATGATTCTGCAAACTCTCCATCGGATCCAGAGTTGTTCCATTTGGTAACGTATTCGGCGTATATAGAATGATATATATGTGGGATAGCATCTAACAGACGCCGGAGGTTACTCACAGTAATGTTAAAGAGAATGGATGGATGGATGGATGGATGGATGGATGGATGGATGGATGGATGGATGGATGGATGGATGGATGGATGGATGGATGGATGGATGGATGGATGGATGGATGGATGGATGGATGGATGGATGGATGGACGGATGGACGGATGGACGGATGGATGGATGGATGGACGGATGGATGGATGGATGGATGGATGGATGGATGGATGGATGGATGGATGGATGGATGGATGGATGGATGGATGGATGGATGGATGGATGGATGCGGCTGAACTCTTTAAACACGGCAGTGGCTCAAGCACCCTAGCCATGACTTATGAAATTTTACTCTTCTCTTGATTTTAGCCACCGATCAGATAATTTTCGCTTGGTTATTTCTACCCGCTTAAAATATACTTTCCCTTCACTGTCCTTAAACCCCAATGCCTTGGACAAATCAGCCCCGCTGCTTTCCACTGTAGGGTGAAGACGTTTACAGAAAAGTATCAAGATAAAAATTCAGCGCCTTGCCGTGGTGGTGGTGGTGGAAACATTTATTGCCAAATACAGAGGGGGGCAAACTCCTTAACATGGCATGAGGCAACATTTAGGAGGCTGCACTTACAGGGCAAACGACAGACCTTGGAGCGCTATCCGCTTCAGGGCGTAGGTAATTATCCGGCGCTGGTCAGCGGCCGTGGAGCTGGCCAGGAGCGTCTCCCAGTATGACTCCGCCGTGGTTGGCGATGGAGGGTGTGCGCAGAAAGGACATGTAAAGAGGACGTGAAGGAAGTCTTCCGGTTTCCCGCAGAGCTTACAAGAAGAAAGGAATTGATTTGGGTAGCGAGCATGAATCAAAATAGGGTAGGGAGCAGTTCGGGTGTGGAGGCGGCACCAGTGGGAGGCCTGGGATAAGGTTAAGGAAGACCGCGGTGTGTAAACGCGTCTGGTATCTACGTAGTAGTTAAGAATAACTCTGAACGTAAGCAGACGCTCCTCGGTTGGTGGAAAAAGGTCCAACTCCGGCGGGGTTCCTCTGGTGCCTAGTGTACTTTTGTCGCTACTTTTGTCCCCGAAATGCAACGTAGCCGTGCGCTGGTTCGGAAAGGTGTTGATGTAGTCGTATGTCCGTTTGCCTATGTTCATCAGTGACAGGCAAGAGAGGATGGCAGCGTATGACACACTGTCAAAGGCCTTACATTCCGTCCCAGGATGGTACGCGTGGCTTCTTTTAAGCGCTTTGGATCTAGATTGTCTTGCTGTATCCACCACATGATGTCCAAACTCGAGAGAGCTGCTCGAAACACAGTCATAGACGGTGCAAATGTGTTTACCGCGTCGCCATGCCTTTGGAGCCTGTTTAAGACAACATGCTCCATTACCGTTCCTAGACATGACGTTAGTGAAATTGGGCAGAGGTTCCCAATCTCGAGTCTTTTCCCCTGTTTAGGAATCGTATCTGTTACAGAAATTTTGAAATTGGAATTTTGTTTTCACCCACCGTAATGGAGCAATTGTTAGCGCGCTCGGCTTCTGATCCGGAGTTCCCGGGTTAGAACCCGCCCGCGCCGGCGGCATTTCGATGGAGGCGACAAGCTAAGGCGCCCGTGTTCAGTGCGATGCCAGTGCACGTTCAAGATCCCCAGGTGGTTGAAATTATTCCGGAGACGATTATCAACTGGGCCCTCCACTCCAGTTGTAGTCGAAAGAGTGTTGCGCGCGTGTTTTTATTGCTCCATTATTCACTAATCACGCGCACAATCTGGAGACATTTCTTATTGTGTAAATAGTTTGTGTATATTACCTCTCCTCTTATCCTCTCTTCCTGTCCCCTCACCTCTTTCGTTTCATTTCTCCATTCTGCCTATTATCCTTTATTTACGCTGCCCCCCCTCCCCCTCAGGTGCTTCAGTATTGATGTTAGATGCCGAGGCTAACAACAATCTTTTCCTTCCTTTTTCTTATCCTAACAAGAACCACTTCCTACTACTACCTCCACTACGGCACCTCTTTCTTCTTTCACTCCCTCCTTTATCCCTTCCCTTACGGAGCAGTTGAGGTGTCTACCGATATAGGAGAGATACTGTGCCATTTCGTTTCCTCAAAAACCAATTTTCATTTTCAAATAGGTTTTGGCGCTGGTTCTCTGCTAGTTGGAGAATTCTGTTGGCTGCCCTCGTCCCATTTGCGCTTCACATGGGGGCGTTCTGCCCCTTAGTAATAATAATAATAATAATAATTGGTTCTGGGGGAAAGGAAATGGCGCAGTATCTGTCTCATATATCGTTGGACACCTGAACAGCGCCGTAAGGGAAGGGATAAAGGAGGGAGTGAAAGAAGAAATGAAGAAGAGGTGCCGTAGTGGAGGGCTCCGGAATATTTTCGACCACCTGGGGATCTTTAACGTGCACTGACATCGCACAGCACACGGGCGCCTTAGCGTTTTTCCTCCATAAAAACGCAGCCGCCGCGGTCGGGTTCGAACCCGGGAACTCCGGATCAGTAGTCGAGCGCCCTAACCACTGAGCCACCGCGGCGGGGCCCCCTTAGTAACGCAAGAGCGTTAAAGGCCCCATTCCTCACAAATTCCGCTGTTGGGGTTGTCGGCATCGCTGTTGTCAGCGAGTGGCTTGAATGGCTAAGGCAGGTGGTCCTCAGAGAGCAATCTAAGAGGCAGGTGGGCCACCCATTACACAGGACCTTGCGGCGTCATCACAAACTGCCCACCAGCAAATGAGCAAGCTGATCACCTCGGGCGGTGGTAGTTAAATTACTGATTGGTCGCTCGGAAAGAGGAACCTGGGTCACGCAACGATCACCGCTGGGAGCATCTGCCATCGCAGGGCAGTGACGCATCGCTTAACCGCTGCACCACTGCGGCAGCAGTGGTGTGAGGACTTCCACGGATTTATGATTGTGAATTAGAATGACCTTCTGGTTTGGTTTACGGGGTCGTCTGGTCGAAACCTTTACCGCTGTCCCATAAATAAGCAAATATCATACGGCTCTTTATCGGAATGAAATATAACCTTTATTAAAACGGTGTGAATCTGTAACACAAAGTTTCGTGCGGCCACCTGCAATGTCTTGCGTCTATCATATAATGAAACACTACCCGAAAACCCACACACCGCAAACAGAGCCGATGCACAACTGCCAAGGCACCGCACGTTATTGTATTCAGTGGCCAAAATGTAATCGTTTAGCAGAAATTTTTAGTAAGTTAGCTTAAAGAATTCTTTTTTTATAACATGCCTGCAGCTTCGATGACACTGTGCTACAGTCGTTGGAGCGAAATGTTCATCAGGTTGTAGAAAGCAAGTAAAATTTGAGAAGAATAATGATTACTTTGGTTGTTTATTTAATATATTGTAGTGTAATAATTGATTTTCGGGAATTGAAATGGCGCAGTATCTGTCTCATTTAACTTTGGACACTTGAACCGCGCCGTAAGGGAAGGAATAAAGGAGGGAGTGAAAGAAGAAAGGAAGAAGAGGTGCCATAGTGGAGGCCTCCGGAATAATTAAGACCACCTGGGAATCTTTACCGTGCACTGACATCGCACAGCACACGAGCGCCTTAGCGTTCTTACTCCATAAAAAACGCAGCCGCCGCGGTCGGATTCGAACGCGGGAACTCCGACTACTGATCCGGAGTTCCCGGGTTCGAACCCAACCGCGGCGGCTGCGTTTTTATGGAGGAAAAACGCTAAGGCGCCCGTGTGCTGTGCGATGTCAGTGCACGTTAAAGATCCCCAGGTGGTCGAAGTTATTCCGGGGCCCTCCACTACGGCACCTATTCTTCCTTTCTTCTTTCACTCCCTCCTTTATCCCTTCCCTTACGCCGCGGTTCAGGTGTCCAAAGATATATGAGACAGATATTGCGCCATTTCCTTTCCCCAAAAACCAATTATTATTATTATTATGTGGTGGTCGTAGTGGTTTTATTAAAATAATAGTAAAAAGGAAGAAAAAGATTTTTGGTGGCCGCGGCATCTGCCATCGATACTGAAGCACCTGACCTGCGGCAGCGGAAATAAAGGATAGCAGGCAGAATGGAGCAATGAAATTAAAGAGGTTAGGGGACCGGAGGAGAGAATAGGGGGAGAAGTAATATGTCCAAATTAAAAACACCGTATTCACTAGACATGCTTCTGTTCTGTCCAAACCATCGAGCTGGCGTGATGAAAAGCATGTTAGAGTGCTCGTCTCACACTCCGGAGTCCATGGTTTCCTACATGGTTTTATTTATTACTCCGTCACGCAATTTCCGCTCACGGCCAAGACCAGCGACTCCGGCGACAGCAGCTTTTCGGCGACTTAAAAAAAAAAGATGCCGTAGTGGAGGTCTCGGGAATAATTTCGACCAGCTGGGGATATTTAACGTGCACTGACGTCGCACACTACACGGGTCCCCTAGCGTTCGAACCCGGGTACTCTGAATCAAAAGCCGAGCGCTCTATCCACTGAGCCATCACGGCTTTTTTTGTCATCATTGCCTGTTTCGAAAGTTTACAACAGATCAAAAACATGTCCTGCGCAACATTCTCAAACATAAAGAGAGGACATGCGTTTCACTCACGTGAGAAAATCAAAACTGATTCAAAGAAAACAACTCTCCCATTAACTCGATAACTTCATGTCCAGAACTTAGCCCCTTGTACTCTTCACGTAGCTTACATATGTTTTCTTTGAAGTAATCTCGGTCAAACTGCACATCTTCATCGCAGTGTCGTACAGCAATCCTGCTTCTCCAAATGCTGTGCAGGCCAAGGAAAATTACATCATACGTATAAAGATCCGGCTCAACGTTCAGGAATCGTATCCCATACGGCGTCTGGGGCAAGTCTTTCTTTATTGTACGCAGGAACACGTCCCAAAAGAGCAGCGCCTTTCAGCAATCAATAAAGACGTGTTCTATTGACTCTGGTTTGTAACATAAAAAGCAGTCAGCACCCTATGGTAAAAACAATCGGTTGTCCTCCATCCATGTTTTAACCGACAACGTACCGGTGTGCAGCTTGAAGAAAAACGTCTTCACACCCGATGACACCACCATTTTTCTTACTATTTCTAAAACATATCCTCCTTGGGCTCCACTATACAGAGATCGATATATTGGCTCAGGGGAGACACGGTCAAGCAAATCTTGTAGCAATTTCTAACGCGTGACATTTTAAAGATATCGCAAACTGGACCGAGCACTTAGAAACCGGAAACAATGAGCACTTCTTTCAAAAATCTACTTGCACTGTATCGCATCCCGTCTACAGTGGAAACAACACAGTTTGGAAAGCCGAAGAAAGCCTCACTTGATTCAAATTCCGCAGGAAAGGGTCGCGTTGATATCGAAGAAATCTTGACACCACCTGCCTCAGGTACAACTGTGGCAAAGAAAGACCCCCTTTTATCAAACACAGAAACAAATTATCACGCTCAGTCCTCTCTCATGAGGACTGCCACACAAAATTGAGCCACCACGGCAGCTAACGTGTTCGGCATTGAAATTTGTTTTCAGCAAGGGTAAGGGAGTATCCAGTACATGGTTTATGATTTATGGGCGTTTAACGTCCCAAAGCGACTCAGGCTATGAGGGACGTCTTAGTGGAGGGCTCCGGAAATATCGACCACATGGGGTTCTTTAACGTGCACTGACTTCGCACAACACACGGGCCTCTAGAATTTCGCCTCCATCGAAATTCAACCGCCGCGGCCAGGATCGAACCCGCGTCTTTCGGGTCAGCAGCCGAGCGCCATAACCTCTGAGCCACCACGGCGGCTGGAGTATCGAGTAGAAGTAAGCCACATATATTGCGTTCTTTCGTGTCCTAAAAACACAGCGCAGCCATTTGGAAAGAAAATGGCGTAGTATCTGTATCACATCTCGGCAGGAACCTGAACCGCGCCCTAAAAGAGCGATAAAGAGAAGGGACTGAGATGATAAAGGAAGAAAGGAGTACTGTAGTGGAGAGCTCCGGAATAATTTCGATCACCTGACATCGCACAGCTCACGGCCACCTTTGTGACGTTTGTGACGAGATGGGCATCTCGGAGTTCCCGATAGGTGTTGACCACCCTCAGGCCCCACAGACGCTGGTTAGATGTAGTAATGGGAAGGTCAAGAGCCCGTTTGATTACTTTGCGTTGCATTACTTCGAGTTGATCCTCGTGGTGTTTGCACATGTGAAGGTAGCAGGTTGACTAGAGAATTCTACTCGTTACAAAGCCATTTGCCAGCCGCAAAGCATCTTTGCTTCGTAAACCACCACGCTTGTTGGAGACTCGCCAGACAATACGGCCCACCTGATCACCATACATGCGGAGTTTTGCCAGTGTTATGTCCGGTCTTGCTTTGCTGATGAATAAAGAGACCGAAGATGCAGACCTCTTTGGCCTCTCTAATCGGACCCGTAGGGAGTGTGAGGTGAATTAAAGTGCCGTCCCGAGGAAAGGTTCTAATGTGGACAAATTCTGATTTGGTGGGAACACACTGGAGATGTCTGCAGCGTAAGTGTCAACTGCCTCCGCTGCCTCTTGTAGGCAGGTCTCCGTGTGTCCGATTGCCTTCTGTTGCCCAGATAGAGATATAATCCGCATATAGGGCATCTCAGATGCCGGGCATGGAGCTTAATTTTGCGGGAAGGTCTTTCATTGCGAGGTTGAAGAGGAGGGGAGATAAAACCGCACGCTGTGATGTACCCCGGAATCCGATGGTATAGGGTCATGTTCCTTGTCTTGAATTCGAAAGTAGGCCTGTCGACCCGTGACAAATTGCTAGATGTATCGGTATGTATGCTGATCACAGTTGGTATCTTGGCGGTGGTTGATTATTACTTCATGTTTCACATTATCAAAGGCTCCTTTAAAACCCAAGGCCACGAATACCTTGTAATTGTGAGGGAGTTCTTTTGGCTCCAATATGTTATGATGGAGTTGTAGAAGGATGTCTTGTGCGGATTTCTGTGGTCAGAAACCAAACATAGTGTCTGCAAAAGTGTGATGTGTTTCGAGGTAAGTGGACAACCTGTCTCGCACCATAGTCTCCATCACTTTGCCGGCACAATATGTGAGGGCGATAGGGCGCGGGTGCTCCCTATCAATTGGATTGCCTGCCTTAGGAATAAACGTCACTAATACTGTTTTCTATGCCGGGGGGAGAAGAATCTATCCAAGCCAGATAGGGCTAAATCCAAGGAGGGCACGACTGGCTCCATCCGGAAGGTTCGTCAGCGAAACTTAAAGATCCCCGGGTGGTCGAAATTATTCCGGAGCTCTCACTACGGCACCTTTTTCTTGCTTTCTTCTCTCTGTCCCTCCTTTTTCCTTACTCTTACGGAACGATTCAGGTGTCGGCCTAGATGTGGACCGATACTGCGCCATTTCCTTCCCCCCAAACCAATTTGAAAAATTATTTGGAGAGCGGAAATGATGCAGTATCTGTCTCACATATCGGCGGACACCTGAACCGCGCCGTAAGAGAAGAGATAAAGGAAGGAGCGAAAGAAGAAAGAAGTGTCATAGTGGAGGTGGCGGGATAATTTTGACCACATGGGGATCTTTAACGTGCACTGATATAGTATAGCATGCGGGCGACTTTGCGTTTCGCCTCCATCGAAACACGGCCGCAACGGGCTGGTTCGAACCGGCAAATTCCGGATCAGTAGCCGAGCGCGCTAACCATTGCGCCACTGCGGTGCGTAAAAAAAATCAATTTCAATTTTTCTGTAACAGATACCATTCCTAAACGGGTAAAAAGACTCGAGATTCGGAACCTCTGCCAAATTCCGCAAACGTCATGTAATAGAGCACGTTGTCTTAAATGGGCTCCAAGCGCACGCCAATGGAGAAGACAGATTTCCCCCGTCCATGATTTGCTTTCGAGCAGCTCTCTCGACTCAGGATATCACGTGGCAGGTACATCAAGACATTCGAGATCCAAATCGCATTATAGCCACGCGTACCATCCTGAAACTCGATGTGAGTAAAGTGGCAACTCCATGGACACTTCCTCGCGATTGTGCGCAACGATTGCGCACCCAGCGCCGCGCCGCGACGGGCGTCGAAAAAGGCATCCACCTCCATGCTCGCTGTACGGGCTCGTTCCCCCTCTCGAGCCGACGGAAAAATTTCAAGCGTGAAGAAAGGCGATTTGGGCGGCGCTGAAGGGACAAGAAGAATCGTTCCAGGAACCTGAAAGTGCTTCAAGTCATGAAGAGTCCCCGAGAGCCCCGCGGTTCTTCTATTGTTGCAAACCGTTCCCCGCTTCGGACGCGCGCGTAAGCGCCCGAGCGCAGGCGCGGATATCTGACATGTACAGATATGTACCATGTACTGGATACTACCTTACCCTTCCTGAAAACAAATTTTCATGCCGAACACGTAACCTGCCGTGGTGGCTCAGTTTTGTGTGGCAGTCCTCATGAGAGAGGACTGAACGTGATAATTTTTCTGCGTTTGAGAAAAGGGAGTCTTTCTTTGCCACAGTTGTACATGAGGCAGGTGGTGTCAAGATTTCTTTCTTCGTGATCAACGCGACCCTTTCTTGCGGAATTTTATTCAAGTGAGGCTTTCTTCAGGTTTCCAAACTGTGTTACTTCCACTGTAGACGGGATGCGATACAGTGCAAGTAGATTTTTGAAAGAACTGGTCTTTGTTTCCGGTTTCTAAATGCTCGGTTCAGTTCGCGATACCTTTAAAATGTCACGCGTTAGAAATTGCTAAAAGATTTGCTTGACTGTGTCGCCCCTGAACCAATATATCGATCTCTGTATAGTGGAGACCAAGGAGGACATGCTTTAAAAAGTATAAGGAAAATGGTGTTGCCAGCGGGTGGGAAGACGTCTTTCATCAAGTTGCACACCGGTACGTTGCCGGTTAAAACATGGATGGAGGACAAAGGATTGTTTTTCCATAGGGTGCTGACTGCTTTTTATTTTACAAACCAGAGTCAATAGAACACGCCTTTATTGATTACTGAAAGGCGCTGCTCTTTTGGGACGTGCTCCAGCGTACAATAAAGAAAGACTTGCTCTTGACGCCGTATGGGATACGATTCTTGGACGTTGTGCCGGATCTTTATCAATACGATGTAAATATCCTTCTTGGCCTGCACAGCATTTGGCGACACAGGATGGCTGTACGACACTGCGATGAAGATGTGCGGTTTGACCGAGATTACATGAAAGAAAACATATGTAAGCTACGTTAGGTGTACAATGATCTATGTTCTGGACATGAAGTTATCGAGTTAATGGGAGAGTTGTTTTCTTTGAATCAGTTTTGATTTTCTCACGTGAGTGAAACCCATGTGCTCTCTTGGTGTTTGAGAATATAGTGCAGAACATGTTTTTGATCTGTTGTAAACTTTCGAAACAGGCAACGATGACAAAAAAAGCAGTGGTGGCTCTGTGGATAGAGCGCTCGGCTTTTGATTCAGAGTACCTGGGTTCGAACGCTAGGGGACCCGTGTTCTGTGCGACGTCAGTGCACGTTAAAGATCCCCAGCTGGTCGAAATTATTCCCGAGACCTCCACTGCGGCATCTTTTTTTTTTAAGTCGCCGAAAAGCCGGTGTCGCCGGAGTCACTGCTCTTGGCCGTGAGCGGAACTTGCGTGACGGATTAATAAATAAATCCGTGTAGGAAATAGGACGAGTTGGGGAATCTAATAAGGGCCTCCGGAGTGTGAGACGAGCACGCTAACTTCGGCAGTCTACGTAAGAAAGGATTCCTGCTTCTCTCGGCCGCGGTGAATTTAAGGCAGGCAAAGAACCGTCTGTCGAGTCACAAAGGTAACTACGCAATCTCGAGCAATGTAGAATTCTTTGGACGCGGCTCCAGTCATTCTAGATAAAACTAGCTGCCTTTCGCGAAAGCAAATGTTGTAGCCGCGTACCACCGGCTTTGTGCAAGAACGAACAAAAATCGGGAAATTTCGCGGGACGCCCTCCTATTAAAGAAGAGTCGATCCCATACTTATGAACGAAAGAAGAGGTGGGCCAAAAAACTTGGCAGAGACAAATAAAGACTGATTTCGTGTATGATTTAGAAAGCTCTATAGTCCCGCGGGTGAAATGTTTTGCCTGAGCCTTCTGTTCCGCCTCTGCCGCATTGCTTCGACTTCATGTTGTCGCAACTCCGGATAGTTTTCACGACGTTGCCGAATTGCCTTCGCTTCACGTTTCCGCAGCTCGACGTTGGCCGCACTCGTCTGTCGCTTCATGTCCACTTCCAGCTTTCGTGGTTCAAAGTCTCAACCGTCTGAAGCTAGCTTTCCGTGCTCGTACCGTGGCGGGGATCGTCTGTGGTGCAGCCCGCCTCTGCAGCAGTCGCGCAGCACTTCTCGGCTACCGTGCCTTGGAGCCGGTTACGTACATACCTTCGTGGGCGCCTTAGTCTTCCTTTTGTCGTAGACGCGGTCACCTTGCAGGTCGCATACGTTGATGTCGTCGCCGTTCCATCACACTGCATTGCATAAACACCATCGACAAGGGATTCTGAAGAGAGAGTGATGCGCGCGCGGCCACGACACCCTGGCTGAAGCGACTAAGTCATGCAGCAAGTGGTCTAATGCTGGCACCTGCTGGGCGGCCGGCCCGACGGATGCAGACTCCCTCGCTGAAGCCCCGTAGACTTTTGCCGGCATCAAGCATTTTAATAAAGAAACAAGACGCTGTTACCCACTTCCCCGCCCACACCTCGGCCAGGCCCAAGCCACCCTGCTCCGCAGATTGCAGACGCACTCAATACTTAGCCACTCCAGGCTATCACTAATCACCAACGGGGAATACGACCGCACATGCCAAAATTACAAAAACGGAGAACTCACTACCCAGCTGAGCGCACATCCTCTAAGTGATGCGAAAATAACCGGGCACTGTGAGCCCTCCTTCCAGCCCCCTTAGCGGAAAGCTGGCACTAACTCCTCATACAGCCAGACGAATCCACTCAACCTGCACTCATTCCGTAGGCCCAGGACGTTGCCCCCCCCCCCCCCCTGGGGGCCACACAGTTCCCGTCACTCCCTAATTACCGGTACCTGTGGTAATTAAAGTTTACTCTTTCAACTTCCAGCCATCTCCATGTAGTATGCTCGTTGAATTCGAAAACTACTAAAAGGTAATTTGTATACAAAGGAAAAATTGTAGCAGCCTTTATCGCCTTCTATCGTTCTCACGTGCTTCGACATTTTCTTCTTTGAAACAGAATCAATATGCTGTTTTATCTCTTTTACGCAGCCTTGGACGCTTGGCCGCTTCGGCGACACTCGGCCAGCATCATGCATTTCCGGTGTCATGCGATAAGAGCCGTATGCCCAGATACCTCCATCAGGTATAGCACCCTGTCGCGGGCAACCGTCGCGCTGCAGCCGACCTTGTTCATCCATCGCACGCTTGAGAGCAGCACATTAACTAAACACAAGCGCCCTGTCACGTGGTATTTTTCAAATTGGCGGGCTTTCTTTGAGACGCGGAAAAAAGGAGCACGTGAGACATATCGTGTATGAAACAATTTTTTTAGGTTTCGTAAGGTTCTCTGCAAATTTGCGTATCACGCTTGGGGTATGCAGCGAATGCTGGAAAAGTTTTATGAAAATAATAAAGCAAAAGAACTAGTTAAGGGGAAAATAAAAAAAAGCCTCAGTAACTCTTGGCTAGTGCCAAAATTATGCACTCGAATTCATTCGCGTTCGAAGTTCCTTTCATTTTTAAAACCTTGGCTCAAATTATGTGGGACCACCTGTATATTGGATATTGCCGAGACATGGCATTTTATAATTCTTCATTTTTTTATGCATGGCTAGTGTGAACGTTGTTCTGTACAGTTATCGGGGGCTTACGCTAATGGCCCTTTGGTTCAATTCATGGTTGTGTTCAACCAATCGGTAAGGTATTCCAAAACTATTTCGTTACTTCGCAGTTAACATATGCAGATGACTACTCGTCGTTTGCCGGAGACGGATTTATTGAGAACAGCGTGGAAGTGTTGCCGACGTCATTTTGACGCTGTTGTCTTGCTACAATGTCGCAATTATTGCGTGTTGTGACACCGAATGCATTCCAACAGGCCTTCTAACCATTGCAGTTTGCTGAATGGCACAAGATTCTCTTGGAGTCTCATATGAGGCCGCGTGCTCTATAATATCTCACTAATTATAACACTCTTGTAAATCAGCCTGGCTAATCCCAGTTCAGGACAATGGCTTCTCCCATATCCCTCAAACTAATCGTGTCCTTTGACATGTTAGGCCACCTAACCCCAGGAAACTACTTAATCTCATCTCTCCATCTGATTTTCTGCGACCGACTGTTTCGCTTGCTTCCTCCTACGATACATTTCTACCACTTATGACCATGCATCGGTTATCTGCCTTCACATCACTACTACTTGCAATTACGTTTCTTCTTGATTTCAAATACGCTATCATTTAGCGGAGTTTGTTCTCTGGACAAATCTTCTTTCTTCCTATGTCTTAACGGTGCGTCTATCATGTTGATTCACATGACCCGCTGTGCTTTCCGCAGCCTAATTACAAGGCTTTCCGTAAGCATAGGCAATGTTTACGCTTCTTATGTAAGTGCGGGAAAGATAAAAATGTTTAATGTTTTCGTCGTGAAAGTTGCTGGAAATTGGCTATTCCAGACCAGAGAGTTGCTGCAAATACAGGAGGCAAAATTAAACATGTTTATTTTCCAGCTTATTTCACTCGCGTGGCAATAATGAGCGGCTATATGCCCTTAGTAGTTGCATTCATGTTTCGCATTCAAAAATAAAATACTCTGGCCTTCCGAGACTAGCGAAGAAAGCTTTGCACGTCACTGCAAGATTTTGAAGGGCCACCTTTCTACTTTGCCTGTCTGGGTACTCAATCTTGCTTTGCTACCAGACCCCAAAGCTACTTATCAATGCAGCGTGATCAGCCAATCGGGAATTGCCCGGCTATTACCGATCAGCTAGTCTAACTCTTCTCAGTCCATGGTCCTGAAAACATAATATTAACGCGCGATGAATAGTACTGAATTGACACTGTCGCCCAGGACGGACGCCCTTTCTGACTTGGATTTAATCACTTTCCTTACGGATTTATATTGTACCTATAAGGCCGCTATAGTTGTATTTTTCAGCAGCTTTGCATACTAATCTTTTAAACACTGGAAAGCCAATGACCACAGGACTGCTGTGGATTCAAATAAGTGAAACGTTTACTCCTACTACGCGCAGAACTATATCGCGATTGCTTATATTTTGCGTACATCTTTATCACCTTGTTCAAGGTGTGAACATGGGCCACAGCTACTCGCCGTTAGGAAGGCCAGACACCTTCTTTGGTCAACGAAATTCTAAGTTTCCTCCAATTTTTCAACGATTACCTTAGTGAATACCTTGAATGGTCATGGTATGTTCGCTGATGCAAGCTGTGCTACTCTGGTACCGAGAAATTTTTTTGTTCAGCTTATCCCGCTGTCTGTGGCATAGGAAATCCATCTTGAACTCTTTGATTACCTGTAGAGTATTTTCAACGCTCAGCGCTAATTTCTTGCTTATTAATGAACGGGAGGCGTTGCAGTAAATTTTTGAACAAAAAAAACTGATGATGATGACTGCCAGCGACAAAACCCTGGGAATTATTACGGACGGAATGGTGTTCGTACCCTCGTGGTAGTCGGAATTGTTTTACGATTCGGCATGGTTTAATCCTTCAGTCGAGTAGAACCACAACCCGGTTAAAAATTATTTCATTCACATGTGGAATACTTTGAACATTAGCCCATGCTTAAACGCGAAATTTCATTTCGTGTGTCTTGTGCTTTGTCTGTCCCTTGTTCAGTGCTTTTGCTCGGCTAAGAATCCGGCAAAAAAGCGCATTTCTTCCTTATCGAATTCCTATCGTTATCAGACTGATTTCGGAGGCATAAAGAGTGAATGAGGTGCATTGTCTTCACTGTAATTTCTAGAATCGCCTACTGCCAGCCTCAGCTGAGTAACATTCTAAACAGCTGAATGCAGACACTAAACCATTGAATTTGCCATGCTTAAAGAAATTAAGTTTCGAGCTATTTTTGTTGGATGAACACAAACCATGCAGGGGCAGATGGCATCTTGCGTCTTGTGCTCGGCAGCAAAATTTTCCATTAAAGAAATTTTATTTTCATTGAACCACCCAGCTTCGCTACATACATTGTAGATGTTCAGGTTCACCGATCTGCAAGAATACAGGTTCCAGTGAATGAATGCAACCTTCGCATGATAACTTCAGGATTATATTACTCACGTAGCAGTTACAGATTTGCGCTATAAGTCTACTGGTCCTTAATTCAAATCGTCTAAAGCAGCAATCCACATGTCTGAACAACTGAATGTTAATGTGAGGATGTCAGAGGCGGACACAATGTTTTACAATGTGAATATGAGACGAGTGTGACGAAGAATTATGCAGTATATCAAGTCCACGATGCCTCGGCCCCTCCAGGAAAAGGGCACTAGACTGCTGCGCAAGACTACCCGGGATCAATCCTGTCGGCTGAGCCAGCGTTTCAATGGAGCCAAAACTCGAAAGGCGCTTGTGTGCTGTGCGATGTCAATGCAGTTCAGAAATCTACAGGTGGTCTAAATTATTCTGGCGCCCTCCACTATGGACACACTTTATTTTTTATTTCACTATGACTTTCCTCCTTTCTCTTACGGTGCGGTTGGAGTGTCCACCGAGATTAGACAATTATTGCACCATTTCCTTTCCTCAAACAGCTCACTTTTTAAAGGCCAATTTTCATTGCCCGGCACACGGTAGATTTTTTTTTTGCTGTTCGTCGTCGACAGGGTAGAGCAAAATAAAGAGTAAAAATATCGTCTCCGCTTCGCCTAAATCTCAGATTCTAATTTGACATTGATTAAAACTTCGAGGCTACGCCGCCAGTACGCAATCAGCGTCGAACGCAAGCTGGGGTTCCACTTTGACGTTGAATTTGTTGAGCAGAACCGTCTTACTGGACAACTAACTTTTTGTGCGCTGAATGCATTAGATAGCGGCGCCTAACCAAGTTAGCATTGCCTCCATTTGCGGTGAGCAAGTGTTCGGTGTCACTGACACGTTCATTTCTGACATTTAAATCATTACCAGGTGCTGGGCCACCAGCGATCAGTGCCGATACTTCAGCTTCAAGGCGGACCCTTGATTCCGCCCGCCGGAAAAAGGAAGAGGATGCCCTTAAGGTCGTCTCCGCAAAATCATGGAACGAGCTCTGGACCTCCCGGTCTCTAGCCCCACCAACCACCTCATGGCACTGGGGTGGTGAACACTTTCAGGGAGCTTCAGGAGGCCCACCTCAAAAACCAATATACTCGTCTCACAAAGACAGGGTCGGGTCGCCGCTTTCTAGCTCGTCTTCACATCCAGCACATACAATTCACAGAAAAGAGATGCCGCCTTCCCGTACACTGGAGACGCACCCTCCACGTGCGGCCGCTCCCCACCAACATGCCCAAAGAGGACCATAATGGCAGGCGCCTGGCGCGAGCGGAAGCCTTGCACCGCCATTTTCGGAGCAAACCAGGAGTCATCTACGTGGACGCCTCCGGCCCGGACCCCAGGGGATGGTACACGGCCGCGGTCGTCCACGGGGGCAAAACAGTAGACGGCCTTACTTTCAAGGCCCAGTGACCAATTCACGCAGAAGAGGTTGTCATCGCCCTAGCACCTTCCGACTCCTGCTCCAAATACATAATCACCGACTCGCGAGGCGCTTGTCGAAGCGTCGAGCAAGGGTGGGCTACTGCCCTGGCTTATCGCATGCACCAAAACCGACGACAATTAATGTGAGTAAAAAATAGAAATACCTGCAGCTAAAAATTAGGGATGATGCTGATGTTCCTGGGAGGTTAAGACCCTCCCCGTTTCCCCCACTTCCCTCCAGGTGGCGATGGTAAGGATTTCAAAATCCTGGCAATTCTCCGATGACTCAGTGAACGCGCGGCATATTGAAAGGGCTAGATTACGTCTTCGAACACTGTGTCAACTATTAAAATCACACGGGTCAAAACAACTGGCCTAGTGTGGTTAGCGTGAACCGCTCTCTGTCAAGAGCACCATGGCTCTCCACTAAAATTTACCAGCAGCGAAATCTTTTTCACACCGTTTTCACACCGCGTATGACGTCACACCGCGTCCATCACCTGAACCGCGCGTTTTCGCATGCGCAGCATTGCTTGTAAAAAGGGAGATGTAATCGGCGGCTGTATCGCAACGCTTGATATGGATGCACAGAAGAGTCCAGCCGCTGCTCAACGGCGGTATAGAGAAGAGAACATTAACCATTCCGATCCTGAGGTTGTCGCCTGGCAGTTGGCTACTCATCAAAGAGAGAATGAGCGTCAGAAGGTGAAGACAGCAGCGGAGACGCCCGCACAGAGATAGGAACGCCTTGCAAAACGGCGACGTCAGACTGCCGAGCGTAATAGACGCCGCATAGCCGGCGAGATGGAGCCTATGGAAGGCGTCAGTCAACGGCAACCAACCGAAGAGGATGTGAAGGCCCGTCATGTGACTGATCACACTGTCCGAGTTTCCGAAAGTGCATCTGCGACCCCGCTATTTCAAGAAGACATGTCTCTCATTTTTAAACATACAGTGCCAACAACAAGCCCGGCAAGGGAAACTTACCTCCCGCAACTTATATCCTGGCATGGCGGAGCTAACAATAATAATTGGTTCTCATCATCAACAAAACGTTTTTTTCCACCGAAATGAAACTCCTTTTTGGACCCCCCGGCACGCAGGCCTAAGGTGGCCCTACTTAGGAGCCTCGCAAACTAAGGTCTGGTGAAGACACATTGTCGCTTCACGGCCTCAGCCGCCACGCGGATGGCTTGTCGCTGCTTAGCGGGGTCCTCGCTCCGCAGCAAGGTCTCCCAGGCTTCTCTATCTTCTATCTTTTGCTCGGTTCTTGGGGAAAGGAAATGGCGCAGTATTTGTCTCATATATTGTTGGACACCTGAACCGCGCCGTAAGTGGAGGAATAAAGGAGAGAGTGAAAGAAGAAAGGAAGAAAGAGGTGCCGTATTGGAGGGCTCCGGAATAATTTCGACCACCTGGGGATCTGACGTGCACTGACATCGTACAGTACCCGGGCGCCTTAGCGTTTCGCCTCCATAAAACCGCAGCCGCCGCGGTCGGGTTCGAACCCGCGAACTTCTTACCAGTAGCTGAGCCCACTAACCACTGAGTCACCGGGGCGGGTGCGGAGCTAAACCACTGCCATGTTTTGCGTTCCCTTACGGCGCGGTCAGTTTGTCCAGAGAGGTATGTGAGACAGGCGTCAATTCCTGGGTTCTAACTCAACCGCGGCGGCTGCATGGGCTGTGCGATGCCAGTGCACGTTAACGATCCCCAGGTGGTCGAAATTATTCCGGAGCCCTCCACTAGAGCACCCCTTGCTTCCTTTCTTCTTTCACTCCCTCCTTAATCTCTTCCCTTACGGCGCGGTTCAGGTGTCCAACGATATATATGAGACAGATACTACGCCATTTCTTTTCTCCAAGAACCATTAAAAAAGATTTCCTTTCCTCAAAACCAATTTTAATTTCATCTTCCTTCCCTTACGGCCTGCTTCGGGTGGTGGTGGTGGTAGTGTTTTATTGAAAAAATAGTAAAAAGGAAGGAAAAGATTTTGGCTAGCCCCGGCATCTGCCATTGATACTGAAGCACCTGAGCTGGGGCAGCGGAAAGAAAGGATAGCAGGCAGAATGGAGAAATGAAATGAAAAAGGTGAGAGGACAGGAAGAGAGGATAGGGGGAGAAGTAATATGTACAAACTATTTACGCAATAAGAAATTTGTTCAGGTTGTGCGCGTGATTAGTTCGTTTTAGAGGAATGAAATCACACACGCCCACAGCACTGCGTTGGCTACAACTAGAGTGGGGTGTCCAGTTGCTAATCGTTCAAGGTAGAACTCGCGGAGCGTTCGGCCACTGCGTATAACTAACTGACGGAGAACAGACGGGACGTCAAGCCCGTGTGTTCGAGGAATGCACAGAGGCTCACCAAAGATCGCTCACGAGTGCGCGCACTGCCTTGCGCCCACAATAGCGTCTTGATGGAGTAGGGTAGTGTGCCCTGCGCCCTATCGTCCGCAAACATATCGCGACGAGCATCGGCGAACGCGGCACAGTGAAGGAGCAGGTGTTCTAGTGTTTCCACTGCATCGCATCCGTCACACATCCCTCGTCGCGGTTCCGTGACGCTCCCGTCGTTCCCCGGGCCACACGCAGCCAAAGCGCGCGGAGGTTCATTACACGTTGTGACCATGTAAGTGCGCGACAGCCGGTGATAATGTCGATGCGCTCACCTCCTGCGATGCGTGTGTCGGGGTAAACTTTCAGAGATAGCCGTGGATGGCCGCACGCACATCCTCCAGCGCAAGGGGCAGATTGAAGGCAGGTAGTTGGTGTGCAGCGGTCGCGAGGTCGTCAGCTTCATTGTTGCCGGCGATGCGCAGTGACCGGGCACCCACTGTGCACAAACGGCACATCCTCTCTGCGCCAGGCTCTCGATGCGCGAGCGAATTTCCCGCACGATTGGGGTACCGCGGCCGTTAGATTGCAGGCGGCTGAGGGCGGCGCGGTAGTCGTAAAGCAGAGCACTGCTGGGTGGCGGAGGGCCGAGGGTGAGCAGCAGGTCCAGCCAGAGTCGCATCCCCATCAACTCCGCCGTGGTAGAGGAGCCAAGGAAGGTTGCGTGTTGCTGGCTGTGCAGTCGCAGGGCGGGGATGGTAGCCGCCGCTGCAAGGGAGAAGCTGTCGCGGACAACTGAGCCGTCGGTGCACACGAGGAGTCCACTGAGATATCTGAGACAGGCGTCCTTTCCTCAAATTGTCCAACGGCCCACGCGTCGCGTCGAACGGGCGATGAGGTTCCATGCATCCCTTGGCAGCCGTGCAACATGATGTCGCGTCTCACTCTTCAAGACGAAGCTAAAGCCACCTCTATTTTTTTTAATTCTTTCACTCCTTCCTTTACCCCTTCCCCTAAGACGTTGGGGTGTCCACCGAGATATGAGAGACAGTGGCCACTTCCTCTCCTGAAAACCAAGCTTCATTTTTTTTCAAATGCGAGAGGAAATGTGCATGTTCTGACATAGCACAGAAAACCGTTTTTCTGCTTACGCGCGTTCGAACCCGACCGCGGCGGCTGCGTTTTTATGGAGGAAAAACGCTAAGGCGCCCGTGTGCTGTGCGATGTCAGTGCACGTTAAAGATCCCCAGGTGGTCGAAATTATTCCGGAGCCCTCCACTACGGCACCTCTCTCTTCCTTTCTTCTTTCACTCCCTCCTTTACCCCTCCCTTACGGCGCGGTTCAGGTGTCCAACGATATATGAGACAGATACTGCGCCTATTCCTTTCCACCGAAAACCAATTATTATTATTATTATGCTTACGCGCGCTATACAACGAGAATACTTTAAATGACAACAAAAGTAATCATTATTCTTCTCAAAAATTATTTTCTTTCTACAGCTTAATAAACATTTCGCTGCAATGACTGTAGCACAGCATCATCGAGGCTTCAGGCATGCTTTAACAAAAGGTCTTTAAGCTAACTTACTAAAAATTTCTGCTAAGCGATTACTATTTTGGCCGCTGAATACAATAACATGGCGTGCCTAGGTAGTTGTGGATCGGCTCTGTTTGCGGTGTGTGCTTTTTCGAAGAGTGTCATAATAGACACACCTACTTACCTGGCGCTGTGTCACCGGCGATCAGTGCCGTTACTCTGCCCGCTTGTGCCGCGATCTTCCGCTTCAAGGTGGACCCTGGATTCCACCTACCGGATCGTCTAGGAGTTCGGCCCAGTTTCCAACCGCCCAGGCACCACAGCCTCGTTCCGTGCGTGGGAGCCAGGGCTCCGCACTGCCACGCGATGGCGTTCGCTGAACCGCCGCCCAAGGCGCACTGCTTCTCTCTAGTGTGCCTGAAGGCAGCACTGTGGACGACATCATCGATGCCTTAGAAATTGTCACCGGCCCAGCAGGTGTCAAGTCGCTCCAACACATGGGAGGAGTAAAGTTTGGCGTTGCGGACGCTTCGGACAATTATATAATATTAATCGGCTTTTGCGGAAAGGAAATGGCGCAGTATCTGTCTCATATCGTTGGACACCTGAACCGCGCCGTAAGGGAAGGAATAAAAGAGGGAGTGAAAGAAGAAAGGAAGACAGAAGTGTTGTAATGGAGGTCTCCGGAATAATTTCGACCACCTGGGTGGTGGTGGTGTAAATTTTATAACATACAGGGAAGTTTAGGACGCAAAAGTCCTTGGGCCCGCGCACGGCCCCACTGCACTCAAACGTTCATGTCGCGGAGGCTCATGACGCTGGCAGCCCGGCCTGTGGCGATGGCTTCCTTGGCCGGGTCCTCGGAGCGCAGTAGGGTCACCCAAGCCTCCCAAGTGGTAAGGTGCTCCAGGCCCCGCGGGGGAGGATCCGCCGGGCAGAGGAAAAGCATATGGTCGGGCGTGACTTTAGGGTGGTGGCAGAGGGCACAGGAGGGGTTTGTGGGGACATGGTGATAGCGCGAGCGTATATAATGGGAGGGTAAGGTGCGTGTTTGGAGCCGCCTCCAAAGTGTCTGATGATAATTGTCGAGGGAGGTGGGGAGTGGGGGGTGCAGCCGACGCTCGGCTTTGTATGCCTGCGTCAGTTCACTGAAGGAATGCATGCGCTCCCGTGAAAACCCCAGATCAGAGGCCGCCGGTGCCCGGTTGAGAGAACCTCGGGCTAAAGCGTTGGCAGCCTAGCTTCCGGGATTCCCGGAGTGGGCAGGCACCCATGTCAGCTCCATGTGGCGGGGCTGGTGTGCGGCGAGGGAGTTCAATATGCGAAATGCAGGGACGTGAACTCTCCCTTGGGCGAAATTTAGTATGGCAGTTTTAGAGTCCGATAGTTTATACCGGGCCTCCGTGCATGTGATGGTTTGGGCAATAGCGGCCTCTTCAGCCTCCTCCGAAGTGGCAGTGGGGGACACGTGAAGGGTAGCAATCGGTTGTAGGGAGGGGTTCGTGATGGCTACAACCGCGTCCTCGCCTGTGCATGCAGCATCCACCCAAAGGGCATCCGGTTCCATGGCATAGTTTTTGTGCAGCGCCCGTGCGCGAGCTCTGCGGCAGGGTTCGTGTTAGCTGCGGTGCGTGTTTTTAGGAAGAGGTTGAATAAGGTAGTTCGCGGTGAATGTGGTGGGGGACCTGGAGCTGCGTGGGATCCGTGGCTGGTATCTTGATGCCGAGGGTGCGTAAGATGTGTCTGCCGGTGGTAGGTCTCGCGAGATATATGTACTGTGTCTGTCGGTGGGCCTCGATAAGCTCACCTATCGTGTTGTGTAGGCTTAGCTGGAGGAGTTATTCGGTTAAAGCATTTAGTGGTAGGTGTAGTGCTGTCATAAATGCTGTTCGGATCATGGCATCAAGGGTGGAGATTTCTGTGGCCTGGAGTTTCAGGTAGGGCAGCGTGAAGAGAAACCGGCTGAGAACACAGGCATGAATGAGACGACATAGGTCATGCTCCTTCGTGCCCCGGTGGTGTCCAGAAACTCGGCGGATTAGGTGGGATATCAAAACCGCCATCTGATTGAATTTCTGGATGGTGAGAGTGTTTTTCCCGTTGTTCTGGATGTGGAGGCCCAGTACCCGGAGAGTATGTACCTCCGGGATGTACCGGTTTTCCAGTTTCACGGTTATGGGGGCGGTGGGGCAGTTTCGAGTTGTGGGGCGGTGTATGAGGAGCTCCGACTTCTCCAGAGAGCATGAGTGTCCGATACTCCGCGCATATGTTTGGGTGAGGATAGCTGCCGACTGCAGAGTATTCTCTATGTCTCCATAACTGCCATGGGTGGTCCATAGAGTGACATCATCAGCATAGAGTGTATGCCGAAGGTGAGGGATAGTTTGTAGTTTGTGGGCAAGGGGGATGAGGAAAGGAGAGAGGACCGATCCTTGAGGGGTGCCAACCCCACTAAGGGTGTATGGATGGGATGTGTAGGGAACGAAGTGAATTTCGGCCATGCGGTTAGTAAGGAATGCTTGAATATACATGTACATACGTGCACCTATGTTCAAGGGGGAGAGCGCCGCCATGATCGCTTTATTGTATAGGCGATCAAAGGCCTTGGAGAGATCCAAGGCGAGGACAGCTTTTGTGTGGCCTGGTTTGAGGTCAGCACACTTCGGGCAGCAGAGGCAGCGGCAGGCACAATCGTGCAGCGCCTGACCATCGTCATTGCTTTGCGCAGAACAAGCATTGTGCCGACTATCTACCGTCTACCATCGACTATCTACACTGCTGCATCTCTCGCCCCGCTGGTAATCTGGACGGACAGCAGACAACGCCCCCTTCAAGCCTGTTATAAAGCCCAGCCTGCCGACGGATGCTTCACACTTCGGGCAGCAGAGGCAGCGGCAGGAACAATCGTGCAGCGCCTGACCATCGTCTTTGCTTTGCGCAGGTTGGTTGATTTTCACTGTATTTAAAAAGTAACCGCCTGTCCCGCTGCCGCTGCTACCGTAGGTTGTGTTCAATATGAGTACTGTGCCGACAGATACTTGTCTTACATGCTTTGAGGATTTTTCTGATGGTCAAGATTTCATGACATGTGCAGAATGTCGTCAGCCCTACCACCTTGGTTAATGCTGCGCCATTAGCGAGTGAGTATGCAAAGCAAAAAATGAAGCAGATAAGAAAACATTAAAATTCCCATCATGCCGCTTACCTTCGTCTCGTAGTGGGCAAACGTTCGCGCTCCCACCTGCTTTGGGTAAAGAACTTTCAGAAATCAAGAAGAATTTGACTATACTTACTATCAAGCTGGATGGCCTGACACCATTAAGAGATACCGTGACAAGCATTGAAAAATCTGTTACGTATATTTCTGAGACTTACGACACACTACTAACGACTTCTGTGAGGCATGATGGAGAGATTGAAAGGATACGCACTAAACTTGAAAGCACTGAAAAAGATAAAAACGAGCTAAATAAAGAGCTAAACCATCTGCATTAATACAGCAGAAGACAGAACATGGAAATCTATGGCTTGCCCTTTGAAGAAAAAGGAGACTTGCTATCTAAGGTAAATGATCTTGCGGTGACGCTCGAACTACCCTGCCTATCAGACTCCGATATTGAAGGCCTGCATCGTCTCCTATCACGCCAAAAGAAGGTGCCTGTGGCACTGATAAGGGTTTCTAGGCGGGTTCTTAAAGATACATGGCTTGCAAAACACACAGCCCTCAATGAACAGGATGACAAGATACCATTTTTTGACAATTTGACTGCCACTAACAAGAAACTTCGATGGCTCGCTAAAACAAAAGCTCGCGAGCAGAACTACTCTTTTGTGGGGTCGACAGAGAGAAAGATTTCTGTGAGGAAGGAGAGCGGCCCTCCAGCAACAAGGATAGCTTCTGAGGAGGACCTAAGCAAGATTGTATAGGCATCGTAAACTTGGAACCTTGCTAAATCTCTGTTTGGAAAGATGGCTTACTATAACCCTGACCTTTTTAATCAATTGTTCAATGCCAACACTTATGCTCCTCAAAAGGTTCTCTCCTTGTATCACCTAAACGTACGCAGTTTGAAGAATAAGGTCGAAGAAATTGAAGCTTAATTAGAGGAACTAAAGCGTGGTTTTGATGTCATTGGTTTCACGGAAACTTGGTATAGCTCTGATGCGGAAGTTGTGCAGATTCCATGCTACAATCACATTTCTATGTACCGACACGGCAAGCGCGGAGGTGGTGTATCTCTATATGTACACGAACGTTTCCCCTATGACGTTCTTACAGAATCATGTGTTGTAAATGAAAACTTTGAAGTTGTTAGCTTACTGCATCGCGACATTGCTTTACTTTTAGTATACCGCCCCCCTCATGGTAATCTTGATGTATTCCTTGACTTCTCTGATAGTTTCCTTAATTTAGCGAATCAAAACAGATGGCGTGTCATTATATTTGGTGATATGAACGTTTATTTGCTTAAGAAAAATCCGATGCAGACTAAACTACTTGAATTGATGTTCTTACATAGTTGCCAAAATGTTATCGACCTACCTACCAGAATAAGCCAGGAAATAGAAACACTCATTGATCACTGTTTTACAAATTTTTCCCCACATACAGTTACCGCAGGTGTCGTTTCATCAGCCATAAGCGATCATATGCCATTTTTTGGCTTGTTTTCAAATAAGCAACACTCTGCTAAACCTAAGTACAAGCGACGAACAGTGAATGAAGATACAGTTGCCTGTTTTTGTTCACTTATGGCTGAAACTTGTTGGGCAGAAGTATATCTAGAAAATGATCCGTCCGTAGCGTACGATATATTTTTAGAAAAGGTACAATTACAACATTGTATTTCCTATGGCTGCCGTCCATAAGCACAAAAAAATCTAAGAAAGACAGGATTACCCCGGTTCTTCTCAAGCGCATTCGATATAAAAACTCGTTATTTGCTCATTTCTTAGAAACAAGAGACCCAACCGATTTTGAAGAATTTAAGAAATTTAGAAACAAATTAAATCTGGATCTAAAGAAGGCCAGAACGGCCTATTATGAAAACAAATTTTCTTCAATAGTGGACAAACTCAAACAGGTCTGGAAAGTTGTAAATGGCATGATATCCAACGGGAAACCTCGTCTGCCTTCCGAGCTACTGATTAATGGAACTTCCTGCTCTGGTGTAACACTTTCTAATACTTTAATGAACATTTTCTTAATGCAGGCGCTTGTAATATCACAGCGGGCACGTGTCGCTCGTCACCCATAGACCTTTATATGAAAACTAGTTGTTGTGAGTCTCTATATCTGACCCCCGCATCTGAAGAAGTCGTGGCTATCGTTAATTCCGTTAAAAATAACTGTTCACCAGGTGATGACGATATAAGTACGGTAGCAGTAAAAGCCGCTATTAGAAGCATTAGTCCACCTTTAACACATATATGCAACAGAATGCTCCTGACTGGTATCCTCCCTGATAAGATGAAATCAGCTCGAGTTACAGTAATCGACAAGGGAGGTGACAAAAATGATATGAACAATTATCGTCCTATCTCAATATTGCCACTGTTTTCTAAAATCGCAGAACGTGTTGTATATAAAAGGTTACAAAACTTCCTAGATAAAACAAACATAATATGCAAAGAACAGTGTGGATTCCAGGCTGGTAAATCCACGCAGACTGCTCTACTGGCAATAAAAGATCGCCTTCTTTCTTACTTCGAACCGAAGCTTTTCACCATCCGAATATTTTTAGACTTTCGCGAAGCCTTTGATTCAATTAAACACGATATCTTATTACTAAAGCTAGAAAAATATGGAATTCGCGGTATTGGACAAAAATTGTTGGAAAACTATCTTACAGAACGGAGGTAGTCTACATGGCTACAGGAGCTTAAATCCGACACAGGTTTAATAAAATTCGGTGTACCACAAGGCTCTATCCTCGGCCCTCTACTCTTCATTTTATATTTTAATGATATAGTAAATATACACTCCACTTCAAATATAGTCCTCTACGCTGATGACACCAATGTCTTCTTTTCCGGTCCCAACCTTAGCTTGCTTGAATATCGATCCAATATCTGGCTCAATGAACTGCGAATATGACTTGATGCCAGTATTCTTGAACTAAACATAAAAAAACTAAATATGTGCTTTTTCGCGCCAAAAATAAGCCCCTTGATCATAATATCCGACTATATTTTAATAACACGCAAATTGAGCAAGTGAATTCTCATAAGTTTCTAGGAGTCCATTTTTGCAGTGACTTGTGATGGACCGATCACGACAATAGTCTGCGGATACGAATATCAAGATCAATTGAGTTAATTCAACGACTTCGTTATCTTCTTCCAATCCATGTAAAAAAAGTTATATTTTTCTCTTATTCATTCTCATATTGTGTATAGTCTCTTAGTGTGGAGAATATGTAATAAAACTCACTCGGATAGGTTGTTCTCTCTACAAAAAAGAGCCTTGCGCACTTTGGGTAGATATACTGTTAGTACTAATGACATATTTACCTCTTGTAAGGTGTTACCGGTTTTTCTATGCTACAATTACTCCTTAGCACTCCTAATCTACCAAAAAATAAAACATGACTTTGAATCTTTTTCCCGTTCTTATTTGAATAGAGCAATTACACATAACTTGCGCACAATTTCTTTGATTGGTTCTAGGCCTCGTACTAATTACGGCACCCAGACCACATATCACCAAATAACAGTTTTATGCAACACATATCCATAAAAAGTTATATCCATAAAAACCAATTATTATATAACACATATCCAACATTAATTGCTTGTGCCCAAGACAGTGTCAACATTCATCAATTCAAGAAGAAAATGAGGCTTCTTTTGAACAACCCCGCGTGAAATTTTATTATGCATACCTGCTGCATTTCTTTGTTATTCCTACTGTACTGTGTGTATGTGTTTTTCTTTTGTACGCCACTTACTATTGCCCATTGTTGATAACCTCTTCAGTATTATTTTCTACCTGACCAGCGCTTGTGTAATTGCTTATTTTGAATTCCTGTCTTTCCGTGTTTGGTGTACCACTGTTCTCATATGTTACTCCGCACCATCTGCACCGACGTGTAATGCGGGTGTTAGGCCTTGTCAGGAGACATCCTGGTCTCCTTTATCCTCTCCCCGCGGACACCATGTATTGTTGTCCGAAATAAATGGATTTACATTTACATCTTTCAGGCCGGCAGCCAAGCGCCATAACCTCTCAGCCACCACGGCGGCGGTTTAATGTATGCGGACGGTATTGTACTGTTAGCAGATAGCCGGGAAGATTTCCAAACTTTGGTTAATTGCTTTGGAGACGCAGGAAACAGTCTAGGTTTCAGTTTTAGCGCAACTAAGTCAGGTGTGATGGTTTTCAACGGCACAACTGATCGGGAGCTTACAATACAAGGCCATGAAATACCCCGGGTGGCCGAATACAAATATCTTGGGGTATGGGTAAACAACGGGCATATGTACACGGAAAAGCACGAACAGTCGCTCATAGCAAAAGGGCGAAGAGATGCCGGGATAATGAAACATAGGGCATTGTGGGGGTACAACAGGTATGAAGTTCTCAGAGGTATTTGGAAAGGAATAATGGTGCCGAGGCTTACTTTCGGGAATGCGGTTCTATGCTTAAGGGCTGAAGTTCAGTCGCGATTAGAAGTAAATCAGAGAACTGTCGGAAGATTAGCACTAGGTGCCCACGGGAAAACCACAAACGAGGCAGTACAGGGAGATATGGTCTGGCCAACGTTCGAAGCACGGGAAGCTCAGAGTAAAGTACTATACGAAGAACGCCTGAAGAAATTGGATGATAACAGGTGGGCAGCTAATGTATTTAAATGCCTGTACAGAAAGAGCGTTGACGCACAGTGGCGGAAACGAACTAGAAAGCTGGCCAGTATGTTTGCCAGAGGCGAGGAAGGAGAAAGAAAGAGCATTAAACGATAGGTAATTACGTCGAGGGTAAAAATTGGATAGACTCAATGGAAAAGAAGCATAGTGTAGAACTATATCGATGCTGGAAAAGGCAGATCAGGAAGGAAACGTTTTATGATAACTCAAGAGGCAGTGCCCTCCTGTTTGAAGCTAGGTTAGGGTGTCTTATAGCGCGCAGCTACAGAAAAAAAATTTAACGAAGATGAAACGTGCTGTGTGTGGTAAATCTGTAGAAACAATAGAACACCTCATCCTAAAATGCGATGGTATCCATCCCGATGTCGATGCAGGCACAGACACTCTTCCTGAGGCCTTAGGGTTTAGAGGTAACAATAGTCATGTAAATATATCTGCGGTGGAAATTAGAAAAAAGTGATTGGAGGATTGGTGGCACAAAAGCAGAGATGTGACATAAGTTTTAAAGTGTAGGAAGACGTTTTTTAAAGGAAATGGCGAATTGTATTAACAACTTACAGCAGAGTAAACAAAAATAAAGAAAAAACTGAACATAGTGGCCACAACCACTGCCCGTTTCAAAGGGGATGCTCCTACCTTCCATACATCCATCCAGCAGAGGGGCTGATTTATCTAAGGCATTAGGGTTTAAGGACAGTGACGGGAAAGTAGATTTTAAGCGGGTAGAAGTAACCAAGCGAAGGTTATCTGATTGGTGGCTAAAATCAAGAGAACAGTAAAATTTCATAAGTCATGGCTAGGTGGCTTGAGCCACCGCCCGATTTAAAGGGTTCAGCCGTATCCATCAATCCATCCATCCATGCAGTTTAGCGGTTCTGGCGCCTTGAGATTCCGCTGCCCAAGCTCGATTTTCGCTTTGGTGGCGTGAATTGAATTCAAAACGGTAAGGAAATTCGTTGCTTGAAATTAAAATTAGTAGTGTGGCAGCCCTAAAATTTTGTGTGCAAGAATTTATCTTGTGCAAAGCAGTTTATGATATGGACTCGGCCGAGTAGCACTCGAAGCTATTTCACCTTTCGCTTCTTCGCTCAATTCATGTTTCATTCGATCTAATCATATATCTAAGCATAATAAATATAAGTGGGGTCTTCGTGCCCATTTCCGCTCAGAAGGGAAGAAAATTATTGCACCGGAAAGTTTTTTGCTTCAAGCTTATCGTTCCTTCTTCACTCTACATGAAGACCGTTCAAACATTGTTGCGGGCTAATTTTCAAGATGCAGCGCACTAGTAAAGCGTGGCTATTTATGACATAGGTTTTAGGCAAAGTCTTTCTCACGCCAGGAATGTATCAGACGGAATGAAAGTGTGCGTCGGATCGTGGACAATAACCCAACACGAAAGCTTTAGAAAACGGCATTTTTATTCCGTTGCGAATGATCATAGAACGGGCACAATTTTCAATAAGATCCTTTCCACTGGAGGCTAAAGGGTGAGGCGGTGTATTTGTTGAAGCACCATCAAGTGCCAGACATGACATCGGAGAGGCAGAGTCAGAGTCAAGATGCTGTCGCTTAACCGCTGGCTCCAAGCCTGTTTCCGGATCTGCAGGCATCACAGCAGGCAAGGAAGCTTGGAGAGGCTGCATCGCACCGTTGTTGTTGACTTTCGGCCGACGTCGCTTGGATGCTTGCGCAGAAGGTTTCCTCTCCCGAGGTGGCTTTCCATGTCTCCGTGGCCGCGTGAGATACCTGGGAGCGTTCGGAAATAATCTAGGAACTGCATCTCTGGAAAGCACGGGCCTCTTTTCCGCTTCAATTAGCACTCTTCTACCGATCTCCGCGTAATATGCCCGGGATATCGCGTCCCCGGCAAAGTGCTTGGCGCAGACATGGTCAGTGGGCATTAAGGTGCGCTCTGCCCTAGGAATCGCACAGCGCCACTTCTTCAAGCGAACATTGTCGGAAGGGGCTTGGAATAAAGGCCCGAATTGCAGTTCGGCACGAAGCACTTTCTTACCATTGCGCAGCACTCACCAGCTGTGGGCTACTCTGCCGACGATAGCCAAACACAAGGTCTTGGTGCAAAATAAAAGAACGCGTTTAAAACAGTTCAGAAGTGCATCTGCACACTCAGAAATGTGTCAAAAACACGTGCCCAGTGCCGCTTAGTGTGGGCCAGCCTTTCGCAGCGCCCTCTATGTTGGCGACCGCTTTACATGGCAACCCCCCCCCCCCCCCCCGAACATATTGTGGCCGCGAGCGGGCGGCTCTCTCGCGCGCGGCGTTGAGAAAGTGTCAACACCTTAGTATGTTATTTTTACACCGTGCCCTTGACTCATTCTCACCCTCTCTCCGCTGACCGGTCACATTAGAATGGCTAGGGTTAAATCGCAGGGGGTGGCAATAGAATAAGGAAGAACTATGACTTAATCGGATTTATGATGGCGTCATAGAAATCGGTCACAATGAGAGAAATTTACAGCAGCCGGAAGCATTCTGGCCACCGAAACGTTGGCAAGAGTGGGCTGGTTGCCAGACCTACCGGGCACACCTTGGCGGCACGCCGCTGAATCCCGCTGGGACAAGGCCACTTGACATTTCTCGCTTACTGGTACGCTGTAGGGAGCGTTTATGTACCGCCTTGCTTAGTGTGGGGACATCCTTTGATGTACCTCTTGCTGATGCCCCCTAAACTTCAGTGTGGCCATTTCTGCTGCTTTCGTAGAAACCGTGCCATGTTGGCCCCCAACTAGAATAGCACAGTGAGCTGCTTTTGTATAGTGAGCCTACAGGTACTTCCACTTTTGTGTGCCCTGGGGATAAGGCGCAGGAAAAAGAGGGACTGATCGCTGGTCAGCTGCCCGCAGCTTTTAACAGCGCTGTGCTGTGCTACTCTTAGAAAAGGCGCAATGCCGCCTTGCAGGCTCCCCTAACTGCAGCATCCTTTTCTTCCAAATTCGCACCCGTCTAACAAAAGCGCGCGGGGGGGGGGGGGGAGGGATGGAGGGGGGGGGGAGGGGAGATATGGCAGCACCCCCTAAAGAACTTAAGGTCTGCAGGCTCTTTCTTCCTTCCCTGAGCTATGCCACGCAAAAGAGGCCTACATAGATGTTCTGTGCGGCACGTTTCAAAGCTATGAGCGATGTGAGGGTGTTCCAGATGAGGCCAGGAAGGTAAACAATGGCGAACCCCACCTATTCCTAAATGTCGGAGTGGGCGACGACAGCGACAACAATGCGATCGGTTCGGCAAACACGTGACACTGTTTTGATTGCCTCGGGGAAAGCAAAATCGTGGCACGTCGCGACATGCTTCCGAACGCACTTTTTTTTCTGTACGCTGACCGTGCATGCAGAGTCTACACCTTGTGCTGCGCTTGCGGTTGCGTGTCCGTCGAGGTGATGTGCTAGTGCATTAAATGGAGCGAAATGTGGATTACCCTCCTGCCAGGATATGTCTAACAAGTGCTGCCTGCCCAATTGCCGGATTAATTGCAAATCGGGACCCAAAAACCATGTTTTGAAGTCTCCCCGGGGTGAAGAACAGAACGTTTGGATTAGGGCTATACCATGAGCAAATTTCGTTGTGTCACCGCAAGGCTAAGATGTTTGAAACGTCTCCAAATAATACTATGTTCTGAAAAATAGGATAGACAGCGCTGCATTGTATAAATATCGGTAAACCAGGATGATTTTGTTTTCAGTTGTATGCAGCGAATCCAGCATTTCAAGGGATAGCTCTCTTGCTAAGTTACCGCTGCTTTTTAGAACGAATTGAACTTCCCTCTAGGTTTGCGAACTTCACTCGTTCGAAAAGGCCACAACATCGACGAGCTTACAGAGAGCACCACAACTGCGCCGATTTCGCACAGCCACAATCCCAACAAAGCTTCCAGAATGCCCGCCTGATCTTTCTAAGCCATGCGCCTCAAGGGATGTCCTCGACTTCTAGCGAACGCGTCGTGAGGCGGCTGCTTTGAAACAAGCGCTTGAAGAGTCTGCCGAAGTATTCTGCAAACAGCAGGAAGTATATAAGATTATAAACTTGACAGAATATTTAACCAGCAAGAAACATTCTTGAAACATTATTGAAGGCCAAGCTCCAGGCATCAAAGATGCCGTTGCAGGAAAAGCTGATTTTATCATGAGAGTTTACGTTGTAAAGACGCCGATAATGATAATGGGGACCGATTTCTCCATTACATCTGTAGCAAAACAGCAAGAAATCGGCGGGGGAGCTACTTATGAGTACTGAGAACAGCTGTGTCGACCCCAATCGAAATCCCAAGTCCGCAAACGAAGACATCTGCTTGCTATGTTGTAATTAGGTGGACGGCGGAAGTGTATATATTTGTCTTGAGAGCAAAATTATAATACATACATGTGTCCCCCAATAAAACTACATACGCAGCTTTGAAGCGAATCGAGTGTGCTTCATTTCTCAGTATAGCTGCGCTTCATTATATTGTAGGCATAGAAATAAGGAAGGTAAAGGTTTTAAAACAGATGTAAATTTATTTAAAGGAATGTGCAAAGATAAACGTTTACTGATAAAGACGAGAACGCGACAGAGTTGCTGAGATTAGTTTATATAAACAACCTTTACAAAGCTGATTAATGGCTATTGCCTCTAAGTGTATGTCTCGTAAAGTGCCAGGTCTTTATTATAGCGTTTAGTAGAAGAAAAATTGTGGATTGATTATTTGATGCTTATTTATGCTAGGTGATCCCGGCCGCGATTCCACAAACTCCACCACAAGCGGCGGCGACTGCGGGCCTCTTTTCGTGAGGTCACGGGAGGAGTACTCAGGCCTTTTCAAATTCTCTAGAGGGTGTTGGATATGGGCGTGGGTGTTTAGACAATTCCCCACTCAGCGCTGCACTCCGGTTTTACTTTTTTTCTTCTGGAAACAGGGTCCTCTACAGAATTCTCCCAAGCCCATCTACCCAATCCCCTTTGTGCTCTTTTTTGTGATTGTCCTCCAGCCTGGTCCACAGAAAACGTCGCGGAGGGACTTTACTCCAGCCTCGGCTGCCCTGCCAATACATAGCAGGTGTTAGGGAACAAAATGGCGGCCAGAAATCGCCGCCCATTGTGTCTGATGGCCGTTTTAGGCTGTTTTAAGCAAGGGGGTACATGTAGGCTCCTGCTTTTGCCTTGGGTGGATGGTTGGATGAAGAGATTAACGTAGAAGCGTCCCCTTTGAAACGGGGTGATGGCAGTTGCCACCATGCTCAGCTTTTTTTCCCTTAATTTTTCTTTAACCCTGTTGTAAGTTAAAATTCGCCATTTTCTTTAAATACGTCGTCCTACACTTTTAATCTTATGTCACCTCTCTGCTTTTGAACCACCAATCTTCCAATCACTTTTTGCTAATTTCCACCGCAGACTTACTTCCATGACTATAGATATCTTTATACCCTAGGGCCTCA
This sequence comes from Amblyomma americanum, assembly GCF_052857255.1. Taxonomy (NCBI): domain Eukaryota; kingdom Metazoa; phylum Arthropoda; class Arachnida; order Ixodida; family Ixodidae; genus Amblyomma; species Amblyomma americanum. The sequence continues at coordinate 87,558,474 of NC_135507.1, forward strand.
GGAAGAGTGACTTTGGCAGCATCGACAGGAAGATGGATACCATCACATTTTAGTATGAAGTGTCCGATTGTTACTACAGATTTACCGCACACAGCGAATGTGTCATCTTCTTCGTTAAATTTGTTTTTATATCTGCGCATTCTAATTAAGACATCCTGACTTAGCTGTAAAGAGTAGGGCACTGCCTCGAGTTGTCATGAAACGCTTCTTTCATGATGTGCTGTTTCTAGTATAAATATAACTCTACGCTATGCTTCTTTCCCATTGAATTTATCCAATATTTACCTTCCGCGTTTTTAACCTGTCGTTTAATGCTCTCTCTTTCTCCGGCTTCGTCGCGTTGCTGTGCTACTGTCTCTATCAATAACGTTCTGACTACATTGGCTACTGTATAGATTTGTGTAGAACTCTTCGGCCACATTAACGATACTATCCATATTGCTAATGGCATTGCCCTCCTTGTCTCTTAACGTACACATCTGGATTTTACCTATGCCCGGTTTCCAACGAAGTATACTCCTTTCCCTACTCTCATACAGGCGTACCCGCGCTTAGAGTGGAGTGCAGGTAGGCGGCGACTAGAGGTTGCCCTCATCGGTGACGTTCTGCAACATTGCGTCGAACGTTGTCATGTGGCGTCACTGCTATTTAGAAGGTAAGGGTTCCACGGGGCTGCCTCCTTAACTGCGGGTTGTAGGCAAAGGGAAGGTAGAGCAAGATCGCGTTCGATGGTCTGTGCTCGATGTCAACGTAGACGGAGTGTACTTACATGTAGTTCCTTTCCACTTTACCCCTTCACGGTGCTATTGAGATGTCCACGCCAAGCGAGAGGTACAGCCGTCTAATTGGGTTTTATAGAGCCAGCGTAAGTTATCTCACAATAGTGGATTGCAAACGTTGTTAGTTCTAGTAAGTAGCATTAAGAAAATAAACGATATACATTCACGCATGTCAACCCCCATCAAATACAACCGATATCAACCCTTCTTGATTTTACAAGACATCAAGGCGCTGACTAACAACGCATTACCCATTAAAGCAAAAAACTTTAATGGTCCCGTTCTGCAAAAAACCCGGCATCGGCGCGACTGATGTTGCGGATGTTGCCATCGAACTCAGTATTCGCGGAGTCCCCATTCCTCGAGTGCCCAAAATTAAAATCTTGGGCCTAATTCTACAAGAACACGGCTTCAATGGTGACGTAATCCGGAAGCTTCAGGGAACCTCGCAGCAAATTATGCGACTCATTCGCCGCATTAGTAACCGCCACTCGGGCTTGAAGGAAAGCAATACTCTCCGTTTAGTACAAGCCTTTGTGATAAGCCGCATAGCTTACGTATGCCCTTACCTACATCTCAAGTCAGCTGAAAAAGAAAAAGTGGAGGCCATAATCAGAAAATGCGTCAAACAGGCAGTTGGGCTACCCATGCACACAGCGACTGAGAAAGTGTTAGGTCTCGGTCTTCATAACACCCTAAGCGAGATTATTGAAGCGGTAACCGTCTCGCAGTACGAACGACTATCGGCCACACCAACTGGCAGACACATTCTGTCCACACTAGGCATAACATACGAACGACAAGGCGGACCCACAACTGACCTTCCCAAAACATATACGCCAGCTTCTGGTCATTCCTCCACTACCTCGAAACATGCACCCACATTTCCACGCTGAACGTCGTACAGAGAGAGCCAAATCATTAGGCAAACGCTTTCTTAATGATACCTCTGTGGTATATGTAGATGCGGCAGATTCTTCGGCTGACAAGATGGTAGCTGTGGTCACCACGGAACGTGGTACACTCATAGCTGGGGGCACTATACGCACTCAGCACACACATGTTGGAGAAGAAACAGCCATTGCTCTAGCCATTGTGGGATCCTCGGCAGAAACCATTGTCAGCGACTCAAAATTGGCTATACGTAACTACACGTTTGGAAGAATATCCCCACACGCAGCACAGATTCTGCTAAATTATCAACCCACGCGGCGCATTCGCCTAATCTGGACGCCTGCTCATGCTTCCCTTGCTGGTAATGAGGCGGCTCATAACCTAGCTCGAGAACTGTCCCGCCGAGCTGGGTCGTGCAGCCCGCCCGCCCTATACTCTGGCAAGGACAGGTTGTTTTCTTACAGAGAAATCCTGCAGCACTACAGGCTTGCAAGACTCAGATTCCCCCCAGCAGATAAAACGCTCTCCAAGCAAAGGTTGTCAAAGGTTGTCAAAGGTTGTCAAGCGGAAGTGAACCGGATCCCTTCGATCGGGAGCCGGCCACTACTTCTTCACCAATGAGGATGTTTGTTGAGGAGGATAAACAGGGGATTTGTACATGAACGTCGCAAGGCAGTGTGCGCAAATGACATTAAAGGAAAATCTAGTTTTAAGGGTCACTAATTAGCGGCACGGATTTTGTGCGATGACGTGTAATACAGCAGCATGTGATGTCGCGTGAAAGGCTACCGATATCTGCGTAATAGTATGCCAAGGAATCCCCAAGCGACCGCATGGACGCTTTAAAACTATCGCGCCTTATTTGCAAGGTGAACATAAATAATGAAGTTTATGGAGGCAAATTTCACCGCCATACCAGCTATCAATGTGCACAAACAAGGGCACATGGGAGCATATAATATATCTGGCCGGGACAATTACAACACCAAGTTGTGCCGAACATCTACACCAGCTTTTAAGCTCGTGTACGTGACAACACGAACGACAGCACCGCAAATGGAGCCGGTGCTTATTTGATTAGGTACCGCTAGCTAACGCATTCTGCGCGCAAAAAAATCAGTGGTCCAGTAAGAGGCTTCTGCTCAACAAATTCAACGTCGAAGTTTAACCCTTCCTTGCATTCAAAGCTGATTGTGTACTGGCGGTGTTGCATCGAAGTTTTAATCAATTTCACTTAGAATGTGAGATGTAGGTGAAGCTGAGATATTATTGTTACTCTTCATTTTGCTACACCCTGTTGACGACGCACAGCGGAAAAAAAATACACAGCCGTGTGCTGTACAATGAAAACTGGCCTTCGAAAAATAGGTTGTTTGAGGAAAAGAAACGGTGAAAGATTTGTCCAATGTCGGTGGACACCCCAACCGCACCGTAAGAGAAAGAAGGAAAGCGGTATTGAAAGAAGAAATAGAGTGCTGCCGTAGTGGAGACTTCCGGAAAATTTTAGACCACCTGTGGATTTTTCATAGCACAGAACACGGGCGCCTTTTCTTTCCTATAAACTATTATTTTCATTATAATACAAGAACACGGCAAAACAGAAAACAAAAATTGGTCAGTGCACGCTAAAGATCCCCGGGTGCTGGAAATTATTCCGGAGGCCACCACTATGACACCTCTTTCTTCCTTCCTTCTTTCAGTTCCTCCTTTATCCGTTCCATTACTGCGCGGTTTAGGTGTCCGAATAGATGTGAGATACTGCACCATTTCCCTTCCTCAACAACCAATTTACAATTTGCATATTTGAAGAAAGGAAACGACGAGTCACTGTCTCACATATCTGGGTGGACACCCAAACTGCGCTGCAAGGGATGGATAAAGGCGGAACTAAGAAAAGAAAAAAAACGGTGCCGTAGTGGAGGGCTCAGGAATAATTTCGACTATCTGGGGGTCTTTAACATCCACTGACATCGCACAGCACAATGGCGCCTTCGCGGTTCGGTAATATCGAAACGCTGCCTCAGCCGACTGTATTGATCGCGTGCTCTCTCGTCAAGTGATCGCGTCAAGTGCCCTTATCACTGAAGGGCTGAAGCTTCGTGGACTTGGCGGACTGCAAAATTCTCCGTGACCGTCGCCTCATATATTCCCATTGTAAAAAAAATTGTACGGCACTTAAGCTTCGCCTTGAAGAGTGGAACGCGACAGCATGTTGTAGCACTGCCAGGGAGTCCACGGAACGCCATCGCCCGTTCGGCGCGACGCCTTTCCCGTAAGACAAATCGCGCCGCTATGTACGGTGAAACGGACGCGCGGAACAGGAAACCACGTAAAAGCGATGCGAGGCGCCTCCCTGAAACGCGCCGGACTAAAGTTGCAGTCTCAGTTAGTCGGCACATAGTTCTCGACAAACCCTGCGCCACGAACGCGAGCATAGCTTCCTCGCCGAACGAACGGGCAACAAGCCGCAAGCTTCGTGGTGAACGTGTTTTGGATGTGCGCTGCGTTGTTCGCCGCTCACCGCGTGATTCCTGCGTGCCCTCACGGCCCCACTGCGCCCAAACTAGAGATACGTCAGACGCGTCATTTCCTTTCCTTAAAAATAAATTTTCATTTCATTTTCCTTTCCTTACGGCGCGGCTCATGTGTCCACAGAGATATGTGATACAGGCCACAGTTCCTTTTCTTAAAACCAATTTGTATTTCATTATCCTGCCCTCGCGGCGCGATCCGGGTAGACCACCGAAATATGCGACAGGCGTACCTTGCTTTCCTTGCGCTGCCGTCGTGCGTTATTTGCTGGGGCAATGGCGTACATTGCGAGGAGGAGGAGGGATTTTTCACCACGGCCAACGCCGACATCGGCTTTTCTGCGACACGAGCCCCTGAACGTTGCCGCGTTAACATTGTGTCGGCTTCTGACATTCTCACATTAACTTTCAGTTGTTTAGACATGTGGATTGCTGCTTACTACCAGTTCAATTAAGGAGCAACAAAGATATATCGAAAATCGTCAACCGCTACGTGAGCAAAATAATCCTCAGCTTATCATATGAAGGTTCCAGTTATTGATTGAAATCTGCATTCTTACAAATCGGTGAGCCTGAACGTCTACAACGCATGTAGCGAAGCTAGGTGGTTCACCACGAGTGAAAAGAAAATTTTTCTTGCAAATTTTGCTGCCTAGCACAAGATGCGAGATACCATCTGCCCCTGCATGGCTTGTGTTCATCCAACAAATATGGCTCGAAACTTAATTTCTTTAAGCATGGCAAATTCAATGGTTTAGTGTCTGTATTCAGCTGTTTGGATTGTTACTCCTCCGAGGCTGCCAGTTAGGCGATTCTAGAAATTACAGTGAAGACAATTCACCTGTTTCACTCTTCATGCTTCAGAAATCAGTCTTATCTTGCCACGATAGGAATGCGATGAGAAAAAAAAATGCGTATTTGATGCCGGACTTTCAGCCGAGCAAAAGCAATTAACAAAGTGAAGACAGAGGACATAAAGATGCACACGGCACACGAAAGGAAATTTTCTTGAGCATACCGAGCGATGACTTCTCATGGACGTCCGGAGTGAGTGGAGCAGGCAGCTTTCGAGGAGCTGCCGAAGGTGTCCCATCATTATTTGAGCGTTTATTACGAGAAAATGTTCAAATTATTCCACAAGTGAGTCAAATTATTTTTAACCGGGTTGTGGTTTTACTCGACTGAAGGATTAAACCATGCCAAATCGTAAAACAGTTCAGACTACCTCGAGGTTGCAAACACCATTCGTCCGTAATAATGCTCTGGGTTTGGCGCTGGCAGTCATCATCACCAGTTTTTCGTGTTCAAAAATTCACTGAAACGCCTCCCGTGCATTAAAGAGCGCGAAATTAGCACTGAGTGCTGAAAATACTCTACAGGTAATAGAAGAGTTCAACAAGAATTTCTTATAACACAGACAGCGGGATGAGCAGAACCAAAGAATTTATAGGTGCAAGAGTAGCACAGCTTGCATCAGCACACATACCATGATTATGCAAGGTATTCCCTAAGGTAATCGTTGAAACGTTTGTGGAATGTTAGCCTTTCGTTGGCCAATAAAGGTGCCTGGCCTTCCTAAGGGCGGGTGGCTGGGCCCCTATTTTTGCCTTGAACCAAGTGATAAAGACACACGCAGAATGTAAGCAACCCCGTTATTGTCCTGCGTATAGTAGGGGAAAACGTTTCACTTATCTGAATCCAAAGCAGTTTCGTGGGCATCGCTTTTCTAGTGTTTAGACGATAAATATGCAAAGCTGCTGAAGAATAAAACTATAGCGACCTTATAGGTACGGTAAAAGAACTATCGCCTATGCCACTGCTAAAATTTGGAACCAACTGCCTGCTAACTTAAATGTAGGCCAATTCTCAATCGCCGATATAAAAAAAATTTTCCCGGAGCCAGCAATATTCGACTCCACTATAAGTCTGTGTTTTTCTTCGATGCCTTCTTCCTTTTATTTTTTTGTCCTCCGAACTATTTTATAATTTCTTGAGCATTTCGCCTTTCTTTGTGTATAACTGTCGCATAACTGCTGTTACATGAATTCTGTTAAAAATACCGAGTTGTCTGGCTATAATTATTTTTCGCACTTCCTGCATGGGCCCAAGTCTAGCCGAGAAGGCTAAGGGCCCACATGATTCACATGTACTTCCTACTAGTCGTTTGAATAAAACTGATTTTGATTTGATTTGATACCGAATAGCGCCAGTAAGAAATAGTGATTCACTTCGCGTGTGTGAGTGGTTTTCGTGTGTTATCCTGTACTGAGATTTCCATGTGAATTTTAGTCTTGTAATTTTAATATATTTGGCATCGTATATGTATTAAAGTGGGAAATTTTGGGGACAAGTAGGGCAGCGCGCGAAGATCCTGTAATTTGTTTGCCTGAAAAAAAAAAGAACCGTGGAACTCTTTTTCGTATATCACAAATTCAGAGCAAATGAACGATCCGCGATGCAGCAGCTTGACGTATTTCCTGCCTTCTTGGCTACAAACTGCCACAACAAGCATAAAAATGATTAGCCGCATGCTTCATTCTATTCGTTGCACCGAGGATTCAAACAGAACATACACACACGCAAAAAATGAACACTTCGGACTTGCGAGCCTATGTAGTAGCTTCGGTTTTGAATTTACTAGTCCGAACTTAAGACAGTAACATATTTCAAGGTCAATTCTTAAAAAAATACACCGCGCATAATGACAACGACTCACTCTTGATGCAGCGTCGCTGCTTCGAGGCACGCTAACTAACGTGGTTAAAATGCGAATCTGTGTTTAGAAACGACAAGCAACATATTTTCAACAGCGCTTCTCTCGAAAACAAAAAAAAACGCAAGAAACCGTCAAAACCAAAATAAGTTAAGCAGAAATGTGAAAATTTTTCTTTGGAATGCAGGACATGTTGTGTTAAATGAGCACAATTCTGTTTTCTTTATCGTACTAGTGGGTGCGCATAACGCTTTTGAAATTAAGTTGGCCAGTAAAAAATCTTTCCGTTCTCGTTAACACTACAATGACGAATCTACTTCGCAGTCCTAGGTTGTTGACAGGAATACAAGATTAGCTCGAAGCGCTATGAAATAGCTGCCGAAGAAAAGGTCCGTTTTACGCAGAACATGGAAACGCCGCGCCTCACGTAAGAAAGTTTTGCGAGCCATGACTAAGCCTAATGACATCGCGAGACTCAAAGAGTCTCTGGTAACAGACGCCTCTTCGTCGCTGTTCCCATCGCAGGGACGTTGGACGCAGCAGTATACGCATTCGCACCAGGTCAGACAGACACTGACGAATGGAACGCAGTAGTTCTCGAAAAAGAGCCTACGGTCGTAGCTGTCCGTGCTTAGGCGACGCAGCGCGGGCAGGGACGTCAGCAAGTTGTGCAGGTCCTCCGGCTCTCGTTGCAGCGCGTCGATCGTGAACGCAATGCCCAGGGTCAGTTCCTCAAGGCATGGAAATGAAATCGGTTCATCGTGCAGGCACCCGCGGCAACTGGCATCACCCACGAGGCGCAGGTTCCTCAGTGTCCCGCTGGTGGCGTAGAAGAACGCGTCGAAAACGACCTTGAGCAGCCTGATGCACAGCTCGACCGTTCTGAGTTTAGGAAAAGCGTCGTAGTGCAGCGGAGTGTCATCGCTTGATATCTCGCAAGACACCAGGCGCAGTGTCTTGAGCTCTGGACAGAGCTTGGCCAGCGATGCGAGCCTTAAGCCTCCGCAGCACCAGAGGGAAAGACTCTCCAGCCGCGGCCGCGTCTTCAGGAGGCTCTGTAGCTCGGCGCCAACGTCGGCGAAGCGGATGACAGCAGCCAGGGACACTGACAGACTGCGAAGGTAATGGAACGCCGACATAACGGCGAACGCTGGCAATGACTCCACGATTACCTGCAAAAAGCGCCACATCACCCAACTCATTAGAATCAGAGGACTACAACTTCTTCGAAGAGATCCCGAGGAACTCGCGTCATCTTCATATACCCAGACGCGGCGCGGTGGCCGATTTCCAGCAGAGGCTCCTTTGCTATGCGATGCGCCGCGTGTTAACCCTTTGTGGGACAGCAGATATTTTATCCAGAATAGATTAAAAATTTTTGTATTTTACACGAGGTGCACAGAAACGGTTCACGACAAATTTTGCAATTTTAGTAGAAATAAAGTGGAAAAAAGTGGGACATAATTGTGCCGTTGGCATTAAATGGGGATAAATAAAATGGGATGCATTTGTCCCACTCACATCTTTCCTCACAGAGTTTGTTTTTTCTAACCACTTCTTGAACTTGTTTGCACTACTTCTCTTGTTGTTTTACTTGTTGCACTACTTCTCTCATCTTGCAACACCAACAGCGTCTACGCTTTTGTTAGACTTTCAGAGTTGTGTTCTGTGCCGATGAGCGAACTTCACCCGAGATGCCAACTATATTTGCCATTTTTTGTCACCCTGCATTTTCATTTGGAAGGGCTTCTTGCTGCTGGCGGTTCTTAATGTTTAGCGACAAAATATTTTGGCGCTCAGAACAAACTCTACATAGGATGCTTGAGAAGTAGCACTCAATATTCAGTCAATAAATGTCCCACTATTATATAGTCCAACTATGTTGGACTAATAAATGTGCAAAAATAAAAGTCCATTACCTTCGAAACAAGTGCACGTTGTGATCTATAGTTGTGCCTCTGTATGCAGAAAAAAGGAATCACTCACCTGGCATTTTGACTGTTTTTTTCCAGATCGAATAGAGCCAAAAACATGCAACGCACCAAAAAAAAAACGAAGTTTCAAGATCCTGACTCGCTGCCTCATCTAGTACACCCGGCTGACACCGTTTTTTTTAAAGAAATCATTGAAACCTAAATATAAGTGGGAAAACAGAATACGTCCCAGAGCATCTTACGAGCCCTTCAGTATGGGGAATAAAGTGGGACGTGTCTCCCGTTGTCCCACAAAGGGTTTAAGAAACCCCCGGTGGTCGAACTTCATCCAGAAACCTCCAGAGACATGTCGCACAGCCTGTGCGCAGCTTCGTTCCGTTCAACCCTATACACAGAACGAGACCATAACATACAAAAACATATTGGATCATGCATTGTAACCAGAAAGCAGAACCAGAAGCACCGCTGATAAGGATTAGCAGAACAGATGAATGGCCACTTGTGTTCATCATACACAAAGCCAAAAGAGTATTTCAGAGTCTTTTACACCCGACAAACCTTTTCAAATGCAAAGTCTGGCTCCTAGCTGATGTACGTACAGCAGCTTTCATGCAGCAGGAAACTTTAGAATGATGTGAAGTTTTTGTGTACAAGGACCAAATTTCAGAGGCGAAATTTCTTTCGCATATTTATAAAGGTGAAATTCTAAGGTCCTAGTGAAGCTCTGGGATCAAATCTCTGTTAGGAAAACGCATTTTCTTGTAACCAGGACAATTAACTAAGATTACCTTTCCATCCGAGACCGCTGAGCGCACAAATGACATAAAAGTTTGGCAGAAAATATGCTAGAACAAATAATTTTGTTCATTGATCCACCCGTTAGAGCAGCGAGTTTTGTTTCCCTATTTGAGGATCTGAACATACTCTTATTTTGTTAGTAATACAAACAATCAGCGGAAACATTACGCGTTGGTCGGTTGCTTAGTCAGTCTTCTGAAACCCTGCCAGGAACACCATAACAGAAATGAGCTGTGTTTTAACTACTGAAAAAAGGAAGAAAGAAGCGGCGTAGTGGAGGGCTCTGGAATAATTTTGAACACCTGCGGATCTTTAATGCGCACTGACATCGCACAGCACACGGGCGCCCTTGCGTTTCACCTCCATCGAAACGCCGCCGCCGCGGTCCGGTTCGAAGCCTGACCATCCTTTATCCCTTCTCTTAAGGAGCGGTTCAGGTGTCCGCTGATATGCGAGACGGATACTGCGCCATTTTCTTTCCCGAAGTACCATTTTTTTTTCATTTTAGTACTGCTCAATCTGGTAAGATGGCGAAAGCTGTGGTGTAAAGGCAAAGTAGACGCGGCTTGGCATCTGTAACGTTGAGTGCGTTCCGCGCACTTGATAGGCAGCGCGCCAACCCTGCCACCCTGGCAGGTGGCAATTATTGGTTGGTCGCGACAGTCTGGTTACCCAATGAACGCTGCGGCCTATTGCTTCAGTGCCGCATGTTTGCCACAATATTGTCAGCGCTAATGCATGCAGCCCACATCTCTCTCTCACCAATCGTAAACTCTGCGCTCGCATGTCTGACCTTACCCAGCAATCTGCCGAGTTGGCTGCACAGCTCGCTGACAATAACTGGGTAGATACATGCAACAGCGCAGCAAGACAGATGTCGAGCAACACTTGGCGGCTCTTTACGAGTCTCATAGACCCTACACAAACACGCAGGGAAACCAAGAAACACCTCACTCGCGCGATACAGAATTTTCAAGGAAAGAACTGGAGGACGCTTAAGCTTCGTCTTTAAGAGTGAGACGCGACAGCGTGTCGCAGCGTTGCCGAGAAGTACACGGACCACCATCGCCTGTTCGGCACGACGCGTGGCCCGTTGGACAATTTAAGCAAAGAACGGCCTTTCTCACATATCTCGGCGGACAGCCATACCGGGCCGCAAGGTAAGAGAAAATCGATCGTTCGTGCGTTCATTTAACCAATCCATTAATTAGTTAAATAAGTGTTATTAATTAATGATTAATATTTGTTTTTTAATCGATCGATCGATCAACCAAGCGATCAATCAATCAATGATCAACCAAACGATCGATCGATCAATTGATCGATCGATCAAAGATTGATCGATCGATCAATCAATCCTTAACGGTGTCGCGTTAAATTTCCTTCCGTTACGGCGCGTTTCAAGTGTCCACCGAGATGCGCCATTTTTAGCTCACGGCCAAAGACGCCGACGACACCGGCTTTTCTGCGACACGAGCTCCTTAACGCTGGCGCGTTAAAACAGCGCTGTCAGGACCAACAGGGTCCCGGAATGAGGGACTCCTCCTTGTATTGCAAGGGGCGATACCCACTAGGGGCCTCTCCCCGAGCACCTACCTATATATATATATATATATATATATATATATATAAGTAAATGCTTTTCACCTCCAGCACTCTCACTACGGCCATGTACCTCAAAGCGCGACGGACGAGTCCACTGAGCCAGGAAGCCAGTTATGCGTTCTTCCTTCCCTCAAAATCACCGGAGTATAGAACGTTGTCAACGCCATGCAATGAACACAATGAACGCTGATGGCCTATAGACACAGAGACGAGCAGTAAGTGGTTTTTTATTGAAATAGTTATAAAAAACGAAGGAAAAGATCTTTGCAATCCCCGACATCTGCCATCGATACTGAAGCACCTGAGCCGGGGCAGCGGAAATAAAGGATAGCAGGCAGAATGGAGAAATGAAATGAAAAAGGTGAGGTGACAGTAATAGAGGATAGGTGGAGGGAAACAGAGACGAGCGCTCGGTTTCGATGGCGGCTGAGTGACGTCATAGCTATCACGTGGTTTCTCCTCGGTTCAAGGAGAAACGCGCGCACACTACGGTGAAGCTACGGAGAGGAGTAGTAAAGCTTTCACATTAAAATTATGATCTGTGAGTACCTGCTACCTTTTATCTCGGATATTTTTCGGCGTGCACAGGCTGTCGCGACATCAGAAAACATATACCTGTCGGGATATCCGTGACCTGAGTCCTAAAGCCTACAAGCGTTCGCGCATAATGCGTCAGCTTACATGAGCGCGTTTACAGGAGTGTTGTAAGTGATAAGATGCCAGCCAGAATTTTTGCAAAGCATCAGTCGATAGAAACGCTTCATAAGCTTAACAGACGCTTCATAGCGATCTATGCATAACATGAAACTAATCGTCACTGTGGTTAAGTGCTGAAACCGCAAAAATGAAGCCCCGAATTTTCCTGTGTTCCCAGCGGCAAGGAAATGTCAGAGAGGTCTAGAACGCGCCACCCACAGTTTTCCCCATGATTGCCACAACATTCAGGCCTACATCAGAACCCCGTGATTACGGCAGCGGCAAAGACCAGCATGTTCATTGTGGGTTAAGTGTTCCTAATCAGTGCTGTTTGGACAGCTGGCTAATGGTAAATTTGCCTCTAAGGGATACCCCGAAGCCGACTTCGATGCTACCTACTCCGGCAAATATCCATCGTGGTGCTATCAGTTAAAAAAATAGCTGCGGTTCAACTATTGCTTAACCTGATTAGAGAGCGAAAGCTGTGGTGTATCGGGTAAGTAGACGCGGCTTGGCGCCTAACGTTGCGTACGTTCCGCACACCGGATAGGCAACGCGCCCACCTTGCCAGCTGGCGGTTAACTTAATGGTTCACCGCGAGAAGTTGAGGTTGGTCATCCAATGAACGCTACGGCTTACTGCTGCAGTGGCAGGTGTCTGCCACAACGTTGTCAGCGCTAATGCATGCAGCCGATATCTCCCTCTAACCACCGCCACATATATACCTCAAAGCGTGACTGATGCGTCCACTGCCCCGGGGAGCCAGTTATTCGCCTTCCTTTCTCAAAATCATCGGAGTCTAGAGCGTTGTCAATGCTAACGCCAAAAAACACGAACACCGAAAGTCTGTAGCTTCACTGTAGCGTTTCTGCTACAACGTTGGGAACGCCAACTCATGCAGCGCACATGTGTTGTTGCGACTGCATGAAGAATCGAAAGGAAAGTACACGGGCCTGCCCACTGTCTCAAGCTGAGCCACAATCGCAGCCTCGTGCAGACAGTAGGAGTGTTGAAAGCACAGGAAATGTTCAAAGAAAAGATGAGCGTTGCAACAACCACGTGATCAGAAGCGACGAGGACGTTTTAGCAACAGATACCCCCGTGGCTGGGGAGGATCAGGTAACAGCAGATCTGTTGAAGGATGGAGGGGACATCGTGCTAGAAAAACTAGCCACCCTGTATACGCAATGCCTTATGACCTCAACTGTACCAGAAGCTTGGAAGAATGCAAACATTATCTTAATTCATAAGAAGGGAGACGCCAAGGACTTGAAAAATTACAGGCCGATCAGCTTACTATCCGTTGCCTACAAAGTATTTACTAAGGTAATCGCTAATAGAGTCAGGGCAACGTTAGACTTTAATCAACCAAATGATCAGGCAGGCTTTCGTAAAGGATATTCCACAATAGATCATATTCACACTATCAATCAGGTGATAGAAAAATGCGCTGAATATAACCAACCTCTATATATAGCTTTCATTGATTACGAGAAAGCATTCGACTCAGTGGAAACCTCAGCAGTCATACAGGCATTGCGTAATCAGGGGGTAGAAGAGCCTTATGTCAAAATACTGGAAGATATATATAGCAACTGCACAGCTACTATAGTCCTCCATAAAGTCAGCAATAAAATTCCAATAAGGAAGGGCGTCAGGCAAGGAGACACGATCTCGCCAATGCTGTTCACCGCATGTTTGCAAGAGGTATTTCGAAGCCTGAATTGGGAACAGTTGGGAATAAGAATAAATGGAGAATACCTAAATAATTTGCGATTTGCTGATGACATTGCCTTGCTGAGTCACTCAGGAGGTGAACTGCAAATCATGATCAACGAGTTAGACAGGCAGAGCAGATCGATGGGTCTAAAAATTAACATGCAGAAAACCAAGGTAATGTTCAACAGCCTAGCAAGGGAACAACAGTTCACAATTGGCAGCGAGAGCCTAGAAATTGTGCCGGAATACGTCTACTTAGGGCAGGTAGTGACAGCTGATCCAGATCTTGAGAGGGAGATAACTAGAAGGATAAGAATGGGCTGGAGCGAATATGGCAAATTCTCGCAGATCATGAGTGGCAGTTTACCAATTTCCCTCAAGAGGAAAGTGTACAACAGCATAATCTTACCGGTACTCACCTACGGGGCAGAAACGTGGAGGCTAACGAAAAGAGTTCAGCTTAGGTTAAGGACAATGCAGCGAGCCATGGAAAGAAAAATGATAGGTGTACGTTAAGAGATCGGAAGCGGGCAGAGTGGGTGAGGGAACAAACACGGGTTAATGACATCCTAGTCGAAATCAAGAGAAAGAAATGGGCTTGGGCAGGGCATGTAATGCGAAGGCAAGATAACCGCTGGTCCTTAAGGGTAACGGAGTGGGTTCCAAGAGAAAGTAAGCGTAGCAGGGGGCGGCAGAAGGTTAGGTGGGCGGATGAGATTAAGAAGTTTGCAGGCAAAGGGTGGATGCAGCTGGCAAAAGATAGGGTTAATTGGAGAGACATGGGAGAGGCCTTTGCCCTGCAGTGGGTGTAGTAAGGCTGATGATGATGATGATGATGATGACCCCCGTGGCAAGCAGCCCTCGCCACATGTGCGAGAGCCCCTATATCCCGGCCCCCTAACGTCAGGAAGCCACCACAGCGCCTCCTCAGCGCACATCTGTCACAACGGCCACGTATATTAAAGCGCGACTGCGGTGTCGACCGTCCCAGGGGGCCAGTTTACGCCTTTCCTTTAGTTTCGCAGAAAATTGAAGGTCGGTTTTGTTGCGAAAGCAACACTACGCCAGCCAGGCAGCCAGCTCGGCTCGTCGCGTGGTCGCCCTTCTGCTACGCCGTGGCCGACGAACGACATTGAGCCGCAGTTGCCTAGCAACGCCGTGGCCGCGCTCCAAAAGATGGCGCCGCCGTCGACGCCGCTGCCATCGCAGTGCGGCTGATTGGTACTGGCCAACCATGAAACTAAAAGAGCACTAGCAAAATAGAAGCAATCAATAATGCTCAACCACTTGTCTATGCATTCCTGCACCTCCTCCGAGACTAAAATACACCACAGATGGAATAAACAGTGCTAGCAAGGCGCAAGGCACAGACATGTTTTTAAACGGCCGAACTCTTGTTTTTTTGAGAATCGACGCAAGCTGGTTCCACAGCTCGCGCTTTTCAACAGCTGTGTATGAGTTTGTTAGGTCGGCAGAAGCCATAGCCAAGAGCGGATGGCTCTCCATTAACTCTATTATGATTAGCTCTTGCTCGCTCGACATTCTTCGTGTTGGCGCCATTTCGAGAGTATAATTCCCGCTTAGAGAATTGCAGCAGCGAACACAGCGGGGAAAACAAACAGGGAATATTTTCTGTTCCGCTTTTCGAAAGCAGGGAATAACAGCGAAAAACCTTTGCTCTGAGTTCGGGCTAATATGTTTATACAGGAACATATGCGTGTGCTGCGCTGCAGCAACTTATAGCACAGCCAAGAACGACCGAAAACAAACAAAGTTTTTAGCGTGCGCCCAACCGCCTTGCTTGGTTCTTGCTCCTTCCCAACTGAATCATTTGTGCCAGACGTTTATGAAGCCAAAAAAGTTGATTTTATCCAACAAGCCGTGCTTCGTGGACGTTATGTATTTGCTAAAGCGAAAGAAATAGAACCCAAATCATATGCTTGGCATGTGGCATCTTTAAACCAATAACACAGGCTTACCTCAAGTTGTCTTCGTCGATTTTCGGGCCCGACGTTTCGTGCAGGTTCCTTTCTGGAGGCCCGTGACCTTCATTGGCTTCGATAATTGTTATCCGCGCACTTTGGACAACCAAATAGAACCCTGATTTCAGACGACGCGTAAAAAAGCAGGAACTAGCCGTGGGATCAGCTGTTTTCTTGAAGGACGCCATGTTCACTGTTTAAATCTGCCAGCGCGCCCTCGTGGCAACAAAACTTACCCACGAAAGCAGTTATTTGCAAAAGTGAATGTCCTTCTTGTTTTGCTTCATGGCAGTGAGAGTGAAATACACTTTTATGAAAGAATAAAACAATGTTTATTTTATTCACTGCGTGTTCTTATAAAAAAAGTTAGCATACGGCCCCTTGCCGTGCAAACTGGCCTCTTGTCGTGCAAATAAACTCTTCCGGGGCGGCACCCTACTAGCCATTGGTTGATTCCGCGTTCCGTCACGCGTTGACGTCTCGCCTTGCCGTCATGCTGTCGTCATTTTGACGTAACGCTCTACAACTTTAGAGCGAGTTCCGTAATTCGGGCCCAGATGGGCTCCGCTGGGGTATAGGGAGAGGAGGTGTCGCCTCGCGGGGGGTTATATACAGTATTGTGCGTTTTGATCGCGGACACATTCAAAAATTTCCCCGCCTCAACCGCTGGCTCATTTGCGGTGAAACTGCACACAGAGCTTGCGTATTATGGTAACTTTTGTATCGTAGCAAGTTTGACAATGGTACTTACTTAGTTGAGCCGTGCATGATGCGAAAACGTAAGCGTCTACGAGAGATCGGCGAGCCAAAACCCGCAGACGACACTTTTTCGCTGAATGGTGGCTGTGGCGCCATCTGTTTTCGGCAGCGGAAAACGTCACGACTAGGCCGCCGAGGCGAGCATTGCAAACAATATTCTTTAAAAGGTAAAGCCTCGTTAAATCATTTGTTCTGATATTTTTAAGCTTAATTAGTCGAAAATGTTGTAAGCGCTTCAGTAGAAGCAGACGAAACGACAGGAACGGCATATTCAAACGGCCCGCGCTCCTTGCAACGCTCTCCTCGACGGTCTTGTTGCGACGCTTTGCGCTACCGCAAACAGATGGCGCCACTACCGCCCTTCAGCGAAAAAGCGTGGTCTGCGGGTTTTGGTTGCCGATCTCTACGTAGACGATTATGTTTTCGCATCATGCACGGCTCAACTAAGTAAGTACCGTTGTCAAACTTCCTACGATACAAAAGTTACCATAATACGCAAGCTCTGTGTGCAGTTTCACCGCAAACGAGCCAGCGGTTGAGGCGGGGAAATTTTTGAAAGTGTCAGCGATAAAAACGCGCAATACTGTACATAAGCGCTTCGCCTCAGTCGATTCTAGTCGCTATGGAGAGCGCGAAAGAGAAGCAACAACGAAAGAACGAAGCGAGCGAAAGCGCGCTCAAGAGAGGGCAGAAGAACTTGCCGCACAACTCGAGAAGCGTCGTAACGAAGATGCGGCCAGAAGTCGCCCCCCTTCCGGGGGTGACTCCAACTGCGAAAGAGACCGGTTTGAGTTCTCGAGATCGTCGGAATGAGACGCTGCGTAGACGAGCTGCCGAGGAAAGGAAACTTTCGCAATTCAACTAGGGTTAACCAGAGCTAAACCACTGCCATTTTTTATTAGCGGCCGCGGTGGCTCAGTGCTTAGGGCACTCGGCTACTGGTCCGGAGGGCCCACTTTCGAACCCGACCACGGCGGGCGCGTTTCGACGGAAGCGAAACGCTAAGGTTCCCATGTGCTGTGCGATGTCTGTGCACGTTAAACATCCTCAGGTGGCCGAAATTATTCCGGAGCCCTCCACTACGGCACCTCTTTTCTTCCTTTCTTATTTCACTCTCTCCTTTTCCCCTTCCCTTACGGTTCAGAAGTCGTCCGATATGTGAGACAGATACTGCGCCATTTTTTCCCTCAAAACCCAATTTCCAATTTTTCTTTTTTTTTATTGTGCAGCAGCTGCAGCCACCGAGTTAGTAAGGCCGGTGGTGCATGGAATGATGGCTTCGTAACAAACACAACCGATCACCCAAGTTAAGGATCGCAGCCTTGATCAAGGACATAAAGGCACACGCGGCACAGCAATGGGGTCAGCTCTGCAACAGCATGGAGGTAACCTGGGCCTAATAGGCACATGGAAAATTCTGCGCTGCCTCTTGGGACTCCACAACAAGATGAGCACGCAACAGCGTAATGTAACGCGCCTCATTCACAGAATAGGTATAGATGATGATGTCCTGATCCAGAATCTCAGACAGGTACATCACAACCACTCCCAAATTACCCCTCCCTTCCTACTGGGGCGTAGAAAACCTCGAGCTCGACGCTGACATAACAACGTGAAAGGTTAGAGCAACAATGTTCAGACTTCGCATCACGTCTGCGCCAGGAGCAGACAGGATCAAAAACAAAACGATACGAAATTTGGACGAGAACTCCATTAAAGCCCTAATAGAACTTTTCAACAAGCACTGAAAGGAAGGTACTCTTCCCCCGAGTGAACCCACGCGAGGGTCACTTCCATCCCCAAGCCCGGAAAACCACTGGACCTGTTAAACCTCAGGCCAATCTCCCTGACCTCATGCTAGGGAAAGCTATTTGAGCACATAACACTAAACAGACTACAAAATTACATGCAAACAAAAGAGCTCTTTCCAACACAATGCTAGGATTCCGAAGCCATCTATCAACGCAAGACGTAATGCTTCAAATCACAGAAGAAATCCTACATCCCAGACATTACAAACACACATGAGCAGTGCTATCCTTAGACCTCATTAAGGCGTTTGACAATATCCAACACGCAGCCATACTGGACGCCTTATCCAATCTAGGAACCGGGACTCGAACACATACCTACATAGTGGCTTTCCTACTAGACCGCACAGCGGAAATCAAACTAGGCCCTATAGAGTCCCGCTCCTTTCCTCTGGGCAGCATGGGGCGCCTCAGGGGTCACATCACTCTCATTCTCATGACTCGCAAGCTAGAGCGCATCCCAGGACCTCTTCCACTCCCTCTATGCAGACAACACTGCCTTATGGACCACCATGGGTAATGTTGGGACCATGGAAGAAACCCTTCAAGCAGGTGCGGACGCGGTAGTGGGGTGCGCTGCCTCTATAGGCCTCGCATGCTCCTCTGCTATGTCTGAACTCTTGCTACTCTACCCTACACCGAACCACAACAGGAAGGAAAACCCCTCCATACACGTCGAGGTCAATGGTCTACCAGTGCCAGTGGTTGAAAAGATACGTATCCTAGGCATAGAAGGGTGAGGGTTCGGGCTAGTGGGTAGTCAACATGAGGATCCATAGTGCACACAATTGAGGGGACACAACACGAGCGCTAAACTTCCACTGAATGAACTTTATTTGGTGCTGACAGCCTGATAAAGATCACGTAAGGTACAGGTATAACCTATAACAATGATTATTTTGTTAAAGTCATGATGTGTCAAAGGAAGAGATAAAAAACCATAAAAATCACCAATCAGTGAGCAAGTTTCACACTATCGCCCACTCCTTGAAGCTAAAAAAGCTATGTATTTTCTTGATAATACCACCGAACGATCACTGATACAATTCTGCAATTGCTCTTTTCCCATTGCTACAGCATCAATTACTTCCCTTGTTTTCTGATCTCTATTTTTTCCTTATACTCAACACTCCTCGAAGTTAGGCGTACAGTTGTGATTATGGCAGTGACGAGACAAATTATCTGGCCCCTCATTTCTAACATTTGTGTGGCTCTCGCTGAGTCGCTTATTTAGGCACCGGCCTGTCTGCCCTGTATACAACTTGCGACATGAAAGCGGCAACCTGTATATAACATTAACGGTGCAAGTTACAAAGCGGTTCTGATGACGTACAGAACAGGCCTTCCTATCCTGCTTGTCCGGACATGTGTTCTTACACATGCGGGATAATTTTTCTGGAGCTGACATGCAAATTTTAACACCAATTTTCTCTGCAATCTGTTTCAGGCCGTGGGAAATCCTGTCAATATAAGGCATTACTTCAATTTTGCTGGGACCTTCTTCATTATCAGTCAACCTTGTGTTATTCTTTGTCTGCGCATGCTTTCTATTACTGATACTACAAGGTACCTCGGGTAACCCAGTTCCTGAAGGAGATCAACCTGATTGCTGAAACTTGTCATTAGGCAGGTGCACGACTTATTGACTGCATTAGACAGGCGTGTTTTTACAACTCCTCTCTTAATCAACTTGGTATGCACCGAGGTAAACGGTAAGAGAGCCTTATTGCCTCTAGGCTCATACATCCAGCAAACACGACTCAAAGAAACTAATTTTAGGGTATGATACGGTTTCTTGATTTAAAATTAAAATGAAGGTCGTACAGCGCCAAATAAAGTTCATTCAGTGCAAGTTTAGCGCCCGTGTTGTGTCCCCTCAGTTGTGAGCGCTATCGAACCTCATCATAGGCAGGTTCTTACAAAACAATGTACGAAACACGGAGACCATCTCCAAACTATCAATTACGACATATGACACCATCCGACTGATTAGAAGAATAGCCAACAAGCACCGAGGAATGCGTGAACATGACCCGAGGCGGCTGGTGCAGGCAGTCATGATTAGTTGGATGGTTTATTCCCTTCCCTACCTCTACCTCACAAAGGCGGAAGAAGAGAGCGCATATGCACTAACAAGACAGGCATACAAGTCAGCCTTAAATCTCCCACAACGAGCTCCCACCCCCATCTCCTACGCATGGGAGTACACAATACACTACAAGAACTAACTGAAGCTCATCGAGCGGCTCAGATAGACTCTCCTCCACAAATACAGGTAGACACATTCTCACATCTCTAACTGTTCAGCCAACAGGTCCACCCCCAAAAACACCCATGCCATCCCAACACACATCAGGGACAGACTCATAATTCACCCTCTGCCTAAAAACGTCCACCCAGTTCACAACCAGGCCAGACGCGAAGCACGTGCCAAGGCTTTGCACAAAGCTCATGCAAACAACAAAGACACGGTCAATGTGGACGCGGCAGAGTACATCCACAATTCGGCCTACGCCATCACTGTAGCATCGCATGACCTCAAACACATAGCCTCCTGTTCGGTTAAGGCAACAACCTCACTTGAAGCCGAAGAAGCAGCCATAGCGTTTGCCATTTCTTCCTCCACTGCCACACTCATTCTGAGTGACTCTAAAACAGCAATCACGTATTTTTTGCGGGGACGGATTCATTCTACAACCCGTAAATTCTCAATTCTTGCTCCACAGTACCCCGACCAGTTCAAATTGTTTGGGTGCCAGCCCATACAGGAAACCCCGGCAAAGAAGTGGCCCACTCTCTTCGTCAAGCGTGCTTCAACCGAGCAGGGCACACCGTAGACAGAGGTAGCCCTAGGGACCGGCTCATCACCAATCATAAAATAACCCTCCATTACAAGGAGCAAAGACTCCGTCTACCCCCCACCACACATCTTCCTCCCGAAAGAACAACAAACTGCCTGGACACAGCTCCAGGCTCGCACATTCACTTCACCGGCTTCGTTGGCCCTTATTCACCCAGGCAAATAGAGCCCCGAATGCTCTCTTTGTGGGGCTCCAAGAGCCAACCTTGACCATCTTTTATATTTCTGCCACCGTGGCAGAAAAAGGCAAAGAGGATTAAAGGCTCAAATGCCATCGATTCGAATCCTTGCCGCTAGCTAGCCTCCAACTTTAGCCCATGCAATCTATAACAAACGAGAAATCGTATGACACCACCCTGAATGCTGTAAGGCGTGGGTGAGGGAAAGAATCCAGGAAAGGCGGTTAAGTCGTTTGAAGCCGGCGCTCCCCCACGCTTCCCTCCTATTTGGCTGCCGTCTCAACGGGCTTGCCGTTGTCAGATGAGCACATGCGAAGCAGACAATGCAGCAGACGACATCGCTGCGCCCAGAGTTATAGCACAGCGCGATCCGCTACTGCGGGGCTCCGTTGGGTACACGCTGATTGGTCCCGACGCGGCTGGCTCGCATGAAGCCGACGGGCACGTGGCGCCATCTGACGCCCCCAGGGCGACCTGTGCATGTGCAGTGGCGCCTCGTGGAAGCAGATCACTGTAGCGGATCGCGCTACGCTATAACTCTCACTGCTGCCGCAATGTGAGCCGTCGGACAAAGACTCCCAGTAATCCTTGCGAAAGCGCGTGATTTCTGGCATACTTCTTGGCGTGCGGCTCGGATAGAGGGGGCCTCTCCCGACCTTTCCTTCCTCCAAGTTGTACAACAAATGGTTGTGTCACAATTTTGGTACCAATCTAGTCGGGAAACTGGCACCATATGAAGGTCCGCCAGTTGTTCCATACAAGCAAATAGCGCGTCGGAGACGACAGGGGAGATGGTGGCTTCTCATGGTACCTCTTGTCATAAAGGAAAGAAAAAAAACTAGAAGAGAGCGTGACGTCATAACCTTGAAGCGTAGTCATAAAAGATATAATGGAAAGCATCATGCCAAATAGGCCCTCACGTGCAAGGTAGCGGTAGCTCTTAGCCGGATTTCAGTTTCGGTTTCGCTCTCTCGCTGTGTTGCGTCAGACTAAAAACGCACCACTATCTAAGCACTGGTTGGAAGTCTGGCAACTGTAGTGGGCCTATTTCCCAAGAGTGTCAGTGCGCAAAAGGGTCCTCGGTAGCGGCGTCAGAGGACGATGGCTTGCAGAGGCTGAGCGCGTGACGTCAGGCTCCCTCCTAGTGTTACTTGTTCCTCCATGCTTCTTGTGCATGCCGCCGTCGCACTCGCTGCTAGGGGCCAGACGACTACAGTGGCGACGCCTCTGAGACCTGGCGAAACAATGCGTAATGGGTTTCTACGTCTCCCGAGCAGGGTTTTCATTCAGGCCTACCTGACTCTGCTCCAGAAGTGCAATGTCGCTGGCGCCACCTGCTTTCCTGTTGCGACCTGCCGCTGGCTCCTCCGCTTGAGCAGCCTTCTGAAATGAGAGGCACGAGTGTGCCAGTTTTGGGTTTTACATCGCATTAGCAGACATGTTTGGAAACATTTGGACACTGTGCTGCGTTGTAGTTTAGATTTCCTTTTGGGAGCCTAACAGTTCGCGATCACCCAACTTTTGGATTTTCTCCTAGCAATCAGGAGTGGTATTTTTTAGTTTCTTCAGTTAAGTTCAGTTCAGCTCCGAATAAATTTATTCTGTGCGAAAATAACGCATGGTTCACTGTGACCGCCTTGCCAAATAGCTCAAAAATACAATCGTTCCTTGCTACACTATTAAGAATTCTATAGGTCAGTGCGTTTACGCGCGATGGTTAAGTATAGCCCGCATGGAGCGTTTTTCCGGGCGATTCGTCGGTGTCGACAGCAGGGGAGCGTTTATAGCCTCCAGAGAGAACGTTTTTGCCAAATCGTGTTCTGGCGGTACAGAAAAAAAAAACGCCGACGCCGCGCCGATGCCAGTACAGAGCAGCGACAGAGGGCCAATGAGAGCCGGAGCGGACGTCACGTGATTATGGACGGAGCCACGCCGGCATGGAGGAAGAAAAAAAGTGAGGTAGCATGACGTCACACGCTCAGCCTCTGCAAGCCATCCTCCTCGGACGCCGCTGCCGAGGGCCCTTTTGCACACTGACTCTACGCCAAAAAAGGCTCGCAAACCTTGGATATCTGCCCGACTTGTACGACTCGTGAAGAAACACAGTGTTCTCTAAATTCATTAGAACTAAGGATACTACACTTTTGGCTGAATTGAAAGCGTTTTCGCAATCGTTTGAACAATTAAATTAGGTCAGCTAGGACTACTTACTAAAATAACCTATTTGATAGAGAACTCTCCAGTAATTCTAAAGAAAATTGGAAACCTCTTAATCTGCTGGTAAACAGAATTACTCGTCCAAACAAAATTAAAACCCTGAAAGTTGAAAGTACTGAACTAAGTGGATCGTGCTTGGCCAAAGCTTTTAAAGAATTTTTTACCTCAGTTGGGACTCGCTCTCATAACCCTGCCAGTTCGAGACTTTTGGGTTACAAAATTTCACAATCATTGTGTTTTGAACCGACTAATGAAAATGAGGTGTGCATTAATCTAAAACCAAGAAAGACATGGCAAGTCTAGACTCTTGTAATATCCAAACCCATCCAATAAAGTATGTGTTACATGAAATTGTGCCATGTTTAACGCATATATATAACATTGTTCTTTCTACCGGCACTTTCCAGCTGCCATGAAACTTGCTAGGGTGGCCGTAATTTATAAAAAGGGAGACAGAAATAATGTAAGTAATTATAGGCCAATATCCGTTTTGCCCTTGTTCTCTAAGAGGCTTGAAAGTGTAATTCATTTCCGTGTTCATAATTTCCTACAACACACTATTATAAACGACTGCCAGTATGGGTGCACCAAAAATAGATCAACAGAACAGGCATTACTTGGTGAAAATGAGTATATTAAGCAATATTGAATCCTAGAAGCTTACATTAAGAATTTTTGTATACTTTAGTAAGGCTTTTGATACGCTTAATCATAATACTCTCTTTGTAAAGCTCGAACATCACGGAATACGTGGTCATGCCCTTAATCTTTTCAAATCATATATGTGCTCGCAATCACAATTAGTTTCCATAAATAATTGCCAACCTGAAGTTCTACAAATTTAAAACGCTGTGCCCCAGGGCAGTCTTCTAGGTCATATACATTTTAATATATACATAAACGACATAGTCAACATAAGAAAAGAGATCAAATATATTATTTATGCTGACGACACCAGCTTATTCTGCTCCTCCTCAGATAAGAAACAACTCACACCACAAACACACCACTGGATAACTTGAGGTAATGCTCTTCATTGAATTCATTATTAGTAAACCGAGAGAAAACAAAGGCAATAATATTTCATTCCAAAGGCAAGATAGTCACCAATCCTCCTCCAATCCTTTTCAGCGGCACAGAACTCCAATACATCGAGGCATTCACCTCCCTTAGCATAGATTTTACTCCCACAATGTCATGGAATACCCACATTAGCAAGATATTCATCACCCTGTCTAAAATCATAGGTAACATCGCTCGTAATAAACATATTTTGCCCGCGAAAACGAATCTCGGCCTTTCTTACGGTTTTTTCTTCTCATATATAGGTTACTGTTCCTTGATATGGGGAAATACTACTGTGTCGAATACAAAAAAATTGTACAGTACGGCAAAAATGTTACAGATCATTATAAATGCTTCCTTTGACGCCCCGACTCGCCCCATAAGACAAAAGTATAAAATTATTCCGGTTGATAAGCTATTTGATGAGAGGTTTGCCTGCTTTTATAAAAAAAATCACGGCACGAAATGACCTTTTTTTGATCCGCACAAGTAGAAACCATGCAATTTTTGCAATACCCAGATTCAGAACAAACTACGGTTGTGCGATGTTCAAATATATTCTTCCGAAATGTTTAAACACCCCTCTCTATAGCAATTTAACAAAAATGCCTTCTTCTGCACTTAGGGAGCTGTTCATTAACTACGTTGTATTTTGTTACTCGGTTCAAATGTTTTTACCCGTCATTTCTCTTTTTTTCTTCTTTCTCCAACAATGTATAATCATTCTCCTGTGTAAGTGTCTCTGCTAATGCTGCTGACTTCTACAGGTGACCTAACTTGTCCAGCGGTCATTGCGAGCCGCTTTTTTTTGCATTGCCCACGGTTTTTGTACGACAAAAGCTGAAATAAACTTGGCATGATTCTCCGGAAATAGGCCCTCCACAGTTACCAGACTGCCAACCCGCTTGGATAGCGGTGCTTTTTTGTGTCTGACGCAACACGACGAGAGAACGAAACCGAAATCCGGATAAGAGCTACCGCTGCTTTGTCATGTGAGGGCCTACTTTCCCATGATGCGTTCCATTATATTGTTTTACCACTAGGCTTCAAGATTATGACGTCACGTTGCCTCCTAGTTTGTTTTTTTTCCTCCAGGTACACCGGTGCACGCCGGCCGAGAGAAACGCGCACGCACGGAGGATGCGCGCTCGCGAGCATTTTCCGCGCGAGAGCCAGCGGCTTTACTTCGCTTCCTGCACATCCGTCTGATTTCAGTACCCTGCCTCTTTCAGGTCAGGAAACTCTCTTGACGCTAAGCCTAATCGCTCTCCCTCACTTCTTAGAATGGGAATAACGAGACTGCACTTTTTATGCATTTCTTTCATGTGATTAGGCAAAAAGAGTTTGCACATATTAGCCCTATTTCTTTATTTTCCATTTGAACTTCTATACGATTTTGACAGAGGTGGAACACTGCCAAACTGCAAGAAAAGAATGAATAAAGGCTACGAAAGGTTCAGGTTCAACTTGGTAGGGACGAAAGCACAGATGCGTGACTTCACGACACATGTCGACATATATCTGCGTATCTTTAGGTCAAATACTTTTTGTCGCATAGCCTTTTACGATATGTCCCACACTAGCCCAGCGCTGCATGTTGCGCGCTTTGAAGCTCTAAATGGGATTCTGAGTGTGCTTGGCGTGTATTTTTTTTATGTGGGCTATCGTTATCTGCCTCGGCCGAAACATCGCATCAAGCGAGCAGACCCGCCTCCCTCTCCGTGAGTAGCATGGTAAACCATGACACCATACCGAGTAGCTTAACGAGAGACTGATTAACGCCCATGTGTGATAAGAATAACTTATGCGGTGGAGATTCGAAAGCAGTGTTACACCTTCAAAAGCAGGTGATCACACACTGCCTGCCAAAAAAAATTGTATGGAGACCAATTATCACCTAATCAAAGAATTCTTACGCACAAAATCTATTGACGCAGTGTCAGCCTAGACGTCGCGAATGAGGGCCGCAATTTTAAACGTCGCAGTGTACTTTAATGAGCGCAGCGATGTCAATAAGCGGCTAAATTTTTTGCATCTCGAAATCGGCGAAGTGCGGTTGCACTGATTCGATATCTGATTGCTTGATGCCTCTTTTGTTTTTTACTACATTCTAATGTGAATGACTCGAACTGAAAGATCGAAAATTTGTTCGAATTGTGCTAGATTCCAACACTTCTCATTTTGACGATACCAGTGCCATCACGGTTCGAATTAACCGGCAGTTCGTTGTAAGCGAGCTTGAATTAACGAGATTTCACTCAAGCAGTTACCAGTTAGGCGGTTTCAGCGGTGTAGCGGCAATCGATGCCTTGCGCCGAGCACCGAACGCACGCTTACTAGAAGACTCACTGGAGGTGTCCGACTGCAAGTGGGCGGAGCTTCGACGCCAGCGCCACCTGCCTTCTTGCTGCGGCCCTCATCTCGCCCTCCAGGAACTGCGCCCTGCTTCCCCACGGGGTCAAGTGGAAACGCCAGTCTCTGCTCGAGCGAGGCAGCCTGGAAAGGTCGAGTACATCGCTTGTAGCATGTGCGCATCGCTGTCACAGGTTTAATCACTGATATCACAAGTTTAAACTAATCGAAATAAATGAACCAGGTAAAAAAAGAAATAATGATTTTTAAATCAAACGCTAATTGACCAATGAAACAGGCACAGCATGCGTCGAGTTAAAACACATAGCGAGAAACTGCAGACGGGCTTACGCAAAAGAAGTAAAGGTCGCGGCAGGAGCCATGCAATTAAGAAAAAAAAAGCTCCAAAATAAAGCACCATTAACAACAAATAAAATGAGGAGACAGGTTTGGTTGTAAAATTTTAATACTTCCTCAAACCACCCGGAATACAAAAAAAAAACAAATTAGGACAGGAGTAGGCCACCAGCAGTCGTTGTGGAAGAGCTGTGTGCTATATGTAGTGTCGGCGAACCCTGCAAAAATGTCCTCTCATCAAATTGACGTCCTCAGCAAAAACGCAGATCAGGCTGCTGCCTGTGAGAAATCACAGTGCCCCCACGCCGAGTTCGACAACAAACCTTAATAAAATTTCCCACGTTCCTCTAAATTTGATATAACAAACTTTCCCGCGTTACCAAGCTTCGACTTATGGCGACCAGTCAGGTCTCCCCACCTCTCCATCCTCCCCTTCCCACCCTCTCGCCCCATTCTCTTGCCCTCTTCCTCTCACTTCCTTCTTTATTCCCAACTATCCCCCTTCTCCTGCTCTCACCACATAACGCTTCCCTATTAACATTCATTGCCCCCACCTCGTGCCCTGTTCGTGCAATTTCCCTTCATCATCTCCCTTGAAAGCACAAATGATGATTTCTCCATCTTTGCCTCCTCTCTACCAATGCTTGACATGCCAACACCACACTTTTTTCGATAATGGGGGTTCTAATGCTATCGCAATAAATAAAAGAACAAGGGAAACCAACAGGTCAGGAGATTTGTCCTGTATTCTTCCTCCCGCATTTGTTGTGTACCACAGGAGGCGGGTTAATGTGTTACCTGCTACTCCAACCATTTCACTATGTCTAACCAGAATAGTTATCAACCAGCTTACCAGCTCAAGGGACAACGGTGACCTCTCGGAGCACACTCTGCTGGGTGGACGGGCGCGTAGGCGGACGCGGGTCCTGGCCTCGTCCATCTCCCTGTTGACACCTTAGATGAAAGTGGGGAGCAAGAACAACAGATCATCAACTACAGGCGCAAGAGAGTGAACAAGTGTGCTCGAGAATTTTGCGCCATAATAGTTGGTTGTGGCGTGTTGCGTGTAGTCAGTGTTGTGTGCTGGGAAATTGTATGGCGCATAAGCGGCTATGAACACGCCGGTCTCTGAAGACATCGCCTTCATTTAGAAACTTCAAATTACAACAAACCAACCACTGCCTTTCTCCTTATACAAAAAATGGGTGTGCATTTATTAGAATTTTCCACTCCTGTAACAGCCTGTGAAGGCTGACAGAAAGCAAGAATGAATGAATGAATGAATGAATGAATGAATGAATGAATGAATGAATGAATGAATGAAATGGAATGTAAACAGTTTATTCTACATCTATCGACCAATCATTATTTAACTGCCACCAGCTACTGTGAGCAGTTTGCTCTCAATCCATTGGGCCTCGGTGGCCCATCGAAGTTCCTCCTCCGAGAATTTTACGCTCACAACGCTTACGCTGACGACGCCGCCAGATTTTTGGCAGAACGGGAGCCTTAACGCTACTGTGTTGATATCTTCTTGGAGCGCACGTTGAATGCAATTTATCCATGATAGTATTTCCTAGGTGCAGTCTGCTGGCGACTTCCTCATCCACACGGTATCCCATTTACGTTTTTGGGTCGGCTAGGATATAGGGAACAGGGTGTCACCTAGTCAAGGCCAATTCGTTCAGTGTTCAGAAAGTGGTCTTCGACGTCAGCAGCCTCAACCTTCAGTGATTGTTCGGCATTCCTCGAATGATCGCTGCAGACGCATTGGCCTCGTGCGCCACCCAGCCCCTTTCCTGAATTGTCCTGACAGGCACACATTTGTTGTAACGTTTGTGTCCCATCGCCTCGAGAAATCAAATGATAAAACCACGCGCCACTTATAGCAAGAGCAAAAATGATCTAAAGCGCCTGAAATATACGCTCGACATTCAATAAACTGCTGCAGTGCTCTCTGGATTGCAGTCGATAATTGTCCTGGCCACAGGAAACACAAATCAAGAGCGCTGTGCGCCACGTAGGAGGTGACACGAAGGGCCTTGAATATTGAATCTAACCGCTGTTGCGCATAATACAAAAAAGTTAAAGCAACCGCCCGAACACGCGGATAGAACTTCGGCGCTGCGTTCCCGTGAAGACCAGTCTTATGGAGTCGTTTTTTGCCAGGAATATTGTTACATGTCACATTTGCGTGCGCAAAGCTACCTCGATATTATAGGTGATGGGATTGCGGGCGGGGTAAGCAAGTAATTTCATGCACATAAGCAGAATGTACCCACCTAGGGAGACATCCCCGCGTTGTAAATAAACGTAATGGAAGAGCGGGGAGGACTAAATCAAATTCAGTGCATAATTTCGCCAGTACCGCCGACGGAGAAATTGAAGCGCCACTATGGCGGTGAACGAGCTCAACTACAGCGACAAAAGAGTTGTATAATTAGACAGCAATAAGACAAAATTTTGGGAAGTTTCAGTTAAGTTTTCCCAAAAGCACTCTCTTGAATCATTACGATGTAAAATTTTGGGGTTCTACAACTGTGGCAAAAATTCTCGGGAAGGTATCCCTTAATGAGATCTGCATTAATAGCCAAGCCTACCTCGGCCTTGCGGCACCTCGTGTATCCTCGATGGTGTCTCTGCGGGAGCCACCTGCTTTCACGTTGTAGAGGCCAAAACACCTGCTTTGTCATTGAGGCCGTGGCACCTGCTTTCACATTGCGGGCTTGAGGCGCGGCTTTGCCTTCCAGGACTCAGTCTGCCTGCAAGTTGAAGCAGAGGAGACCGCATGTTAAAACGTCAGGGTAAGAGGCCACCTGAAATTAACATATCTTTTATAAGCGGCTATCAGAGTCTGGCCAGACGTGTAGCACGTGGATCTGCCAAGGGCCTCGCATTTCAGTGGAACCCGTCCTGTGGAATTAGTCACAGGATACTAGTTCAACCAGAATCACCAATCTCGGAGGTCGCGATGAGCCAGCCAGGGTCGTGTCTGCGACGATGATCACTCGCCCTCTAACCCTGTCTCTAAAAGAGCGAAAATCTATCATGCGTAAGCAGTAGAGCGAACTGTAAATGCGGTGGGTAAGACAGTGCATTCATTCGCTGCCTCTGGCCCTGTGTCGTGGCGGGGCACATCACCACTGACCTTGTACGACTGCAGGCCAGGAACGGGGTTAATTCTACCGTCCATTAACAAATCCTAACCAGTAGTCCCACGCCTGCAGCGCCACCTGCAGGGACGCACTTAAAACCAGCGTCGAACCACATGCGAATATGTATGTGGTTCGACATACTTCTGACCACATACGTCGACATACGTCTAACCACATACATACGCACAAAGGTGCGTTCACAAGATCGCTCGGATGTTTACAGAAATTTTTTGCGATCACACTTTGTTTCGATGTTTTCTAATCGACTAATACGTGCGTCCGTAAACTGCTTCACCAGCATTTTAAGGATCTTGTTTATTACCTTTTCATATGCTCGCCGGCTAGCGCGACCCTGACGGCTGAAGCCCGGCTCGGTTTGCACTAGCACTAACTGGACCCCGAACGATGACTGCGACGCAAAGTACAAAAAAAAGCGGCCACTTAAAACGATGCAAACCTGACCCGACGTAACGTGCGATTTACCAAAGTTTCGCCGAAAGTGCTAGCCCGAACAGCACAGGTAATCTGCGCAATATTGAAAATATATTGGCTAAGGCTGTCGCGTTGTTGGACCGGCTTTAGCCAATATACATCCAATATTGGTCCGATTAGTTGTACTGCTGGGGAGCTCGTGGACAAGCAGGAAGTTCTGCTAGCCGTCGTGTTATAGAACACCCATACCTACCCCTGCAGGTTATTCGGGCAGGAGTCCACAGGTGGCGGGAAGCGGCAGAGCCACCGGCTATTTCTGCGGGAGGAACTGGAAACGAAAGTCGCTTCTCCAGGAAAGAGACCCCACTGTGGTAAGAGGATGACTCGTTTAGCAGGTCGCTGAAAAATTATATAGGGTACTAATAACAGTACCAAAAAAGTCCACAAAACGGGTTCCGCGATCTGCAAGTGTAAGGTGGAGAGCATTGTGGGTCGGAGTACCCACGTATGTGACTAAAGACTCATGACGTGATGCATTTCCTATGAACGGCGATCCTGATAGTTCAAGACACAAGCTATAACAGGTGATTCGGAGGACTACAGAAGGAATATACCGTATATATATTCGGGTAAACTGCTGTACTCGTGCGCACGCGTTCCCAAGGAGCTGCCAGATGAGGAGAGCCACCTGCTTCAGTCATTATCATTTTAGAGCATGTATCCCTGTGCATCTTAGTGCTATCTGTTAAGTTTCGTCCATGAAGTTCCGCGAAATGTTCATTTGAGCTGCATCTTGAGTGATTCGTTTTGCCAGTATGCCGCAGGTGAGAGTTTCTGACGGGAAAAACGACGCTTAACCGCGTACAATACAGCTATTAAGCTTCGAGGTGTCACATGCGCCAAAAAAACACAGAAAGCGCGCAGCAGGACGCAGCTTCGGCGTCGGCGAAAAGTGCGGCGAAGAGAAAGGCCTTTGTGAGGATGATGACGATGACAGCGATAAAGAACATTTAAGTGATCCCGTACTAGCCGCTAGATATGGCGTCAACGTCTAATGAATCATAACATATTTACATCGAATATCGCTTGGAAATGTAAGTCAAAAGTGCCGCTTTCGGATAAGGGCCGCATCCTAACCTTACCCAGCCTAACGTAACCTAACCTAACCTAAAGTGCGGCCCTTACCCATATATATAAGGGCATGTGCCGCTGGAATCTGTGACGCAAAAAAGGGAATAACGGCAGGTGCATCAATTCTGAGAGCTGGCTTCGGTATAGCTCAGGGTTTGTACTTATATTGAATTTCATTGCCTTCTAGCTCCACGCAGATCGTGTTATATCGGACTATCTCGACGGTACACGGGCCCAGCTTGAAGCGGTAAGAAAAGACCAGGTCCCAACGTTACGCAGGCATCTCCCGATTCGTTCTCGAAAGGACCTCTTCTCTTTTTTTACAACTTTTGAATTATTATGCCCAAGCTTTCATAGCATTGCACTGTTGTTCCACGACTAATACTGAGTGCGACCGATAAACACGAAACCAAACACATGTTTAACTTTAGCAGATATTGCTCCCGGCTTGCATCATGGACTCGACAGCATTCGCACGAAGATTCCGCTTCAGGAAGTCGAAACAAAATGGGCCATGCATTTCCGAAGGAGTTAAAATACGTTTGAAATTCATATTTCAATCATTTGGGCTGGTCTTAATGCCATTCTTCGGAAAATGCGATATCATTTGGTAGTTTGCCAACATCCAAATATTCAAAAGGACCCCCATTTTTCAATTAGGCTCAGCCTGAAAAAATTGTGGTGCATTAGTGGATATTGGTAGGTGAATTGAATTTTGTAAAAATGTGAGTACTGTGGATTAATGGGTGGATTAAGAATAGTGGGTCGGGTTCGTATAAAACCATACGATAATCCAATGCAAGGTGCTCATACATTCGAGTTCTTGGGCCACCGCGACGGAACAGCGTAAAAGGTGCCAAAGTTCAGCGAAGTGCGACCACTGGCCCCCTTTCGCCATGCCGCCACACTGGCACACTGCCTGCCAGAATCGCTGCCCTCGCCTGTTGATGCGGCTAGGAGCACTCTTCGGCATAATCGGGACGACATGCGGCTAAGAGTAGGATCAACAGTGAACCGAGTTCAGGCTCACTTTGGTTTGGTTTGGTTCATGGGGGTTTAACGTCCCAGAGCGACTCAGGCTATGAGGGACGCCGTAGTGAAGGGCTCGGGAAATTTTGACCACCTCGGGTTCTTTAACGTGAACTCACATCGCACAGTACACGGGCCTCTAGAATTTCGCCTCCATCGAAATTCGACCGCCGCGGCCGGGATCGAACCCGCGTCTTTTGAGCCAGCAGCCGCGCGCCGTAACCACTCAGCCACCGCGGCGGCGGGTTCAGGCTCAGGCTTGGACAAAGGCTAATACCGCTACTAAGCTAATACCACTAAGCTAATATTAAGCTAATAAATGCTAAGCTTATACCACTAAGCTAACACCGCTGAGCGCTTGAGTACCCAGCCCAGTAGACTCACGCTGGTACTCTGCTATAAGATCCCTACAAAAAAAGTTACTGGGAGAAGATAAACAGACCAACGGCGCACGAGAGACCAAACAGCTGGAGTGAACGGGTAGTGAAGCTTTTCACACCAGAGTAACGCGTTTAGAGAACGAAGAAAGTAGCTTTACAAGGACGCGTTGAAGTTGCTCGATCGACACCAGCTGCTGTCGTACGACTTACGACCAAGCCGCAACGCTTCATCTCGGGAATGAGACAAAAGTTCGCGAATGCACAGCGTTAACCGCACGTGATTAAGAAAAGCTGCCAGAGACTCGGCTCTTGATTACGGGAATCAAATGGAAGTTGCTGGATGCAGCAAAGATACGCCGGGAACACGCAGCGTATTATTGCTCCAATCGGAACCCATACGGATGACCCTTCTCAAAGGTTTTCAGCAGTGAGAACGCTGAGAAGGCGCTTGTGCACCATCATAAAAAGCGGGCTCCTAGCTTGCCGGGGCAGGAACCCGGAAAGCCTCCGACTCCCTAAAGCATAAAGTCCTTCTTGGCAAGTTATATCCATACGGCATTTGTAGAGAACCGCTAATGCTGCTTGAGTCCTACATAAGTAACAAAACACAAGGCGTTTCACTAAGCAGCCAACAATCTTCCTTGTTACCTCTTGTCTGCGGTTTGCCGCAGGGATGTATACTGTGCCCCGTTCTTTCTAAAACATATATTAACGATTTAGTGCA
This sequence comes from Amblyomma americanum, assembly GCF_052857255.1. Lineage (NCBI taxonomy): Eukaryota > Metazoa > Arthropoda > Arachnida > Ixodida > Ixodidae > Amblyomma > Amblyomma americanum. The sequence continues at coordinate 87,592,576 of NC_135507.1, forward strand.
AATTGACAAAACAGTTAAATTTTTCATTTATGCTCCAGACAGTAGCTTCTTAATTATCGGCAGTGACCCAAACACACTAATCGTGAAACGTAATGAAATACTTGATAAACTTTGCGTGCGGTCGCAGGAAATTTAATAAAATTAATGCTAGGAAAATGAAAGCGATATTATTTCGCGCCCGAAATAAAATATTTAAGGTGAACAGTACAATGCGACATTTATGCCAACCCTTCGAACTTGTCGAAGAACATAAAATTCTGGGCGTAAAGTTTCAGAGCAATTTGAGCTGGAACGATCATATCGGTCACATCTGTAAAAAGCTTTCTGTCGTTGCTGGCGCGCTATCCCGCTGTCGAATGCTATTGCCTGTAAAAGCTAATCATCAAGTATATTGTGGGTTATTTTTCTCTTTTCTCTAAAATAAAATATTGCAACCTAGCTTGGGCTGCCACAGCAAAAACCAACATAAACAACATCATCATCCTTCAGAAGAAAATTATGTTCCACATAGCAAATATTGATCCCGGCTTGACCACCGCCAGTAGTATTGATGACTACAATCTTATCCGAATTCATCACTTTCATGAGTATCGCGTCTTCAAGTCATTTCTCTTTTCCACAAAAGAGTTTCCTTTTTTGGAACGTGCATCTTCATTGACAAGCCATGAACAAAATGTTGCTACCCGTAACACCGACCCTTGGCTCATTCCTCCTTTTCGCACCGATTATAAATTGCAGTCCATAAAGCACAATCCACCTGTTATATTAAATCGCCATAAAGAAAGGAATAATTTTTCACGCAAAAAGCTAGATGAACACTCAAGTCTATATATATATATATATATATATATATATATATATATATATATATATATATATATATATATATATATATATATATATATATATATATAGAAAGTGCATACTTATATACACTCTGTACAGCATTTCTTTGTATATACTGGCTGTCGCCGCTCCGTAAACCTCTCCGGGACACAGCCAAGGCCAAGTCGGACCCCTTAGCCCGGAGAACGTTCCAGTGTATAACTGGAGAATAAATTGAATTGAATTGAATTGAAAAATTGAACCTCTCGCAAAGTAAGTGGGTGGTCATGCACTAGACACTGCTGCAATGCTCACGGTAATTGGTGAACATCACAGTAAGGAATCGTAGCGCCACCAGCGGTTTTCAACGCAGTCCGATGTCCCCATCACTTCCCTTTACAAGTACGAAGCGCTCTTTTTGGCATTTTCCGATCCACAGTTTGATGGCCTCGTCGCACTGACCCACTCACCCGTGTTCGCCGCAGCAAAGTACAGTTTAAAGGAGGGTCGATTCTTTCAATTTCTAATTTGTCATGAAACCTTCCTCAAAGGGGCTGTTGTACTGCTTGGTGTAGTGAGGCTCACGGTTGACGCTGTCAAAGAAAAACTGCCGGAGAGCTCGCCGAAGAGTTTCTCTAGTAGTCCACGGTCATTGAGGCGCACTTACCGTAATATACTCCAAGAAGCTCATGGCTTTTCATTTTTAAAAATAATAACAATTGTGTTATTCAAAACAGCGACAGAATATTCATCATGGAAGGGAATACACTGGCTGGACACCATGGTAAGCTAAAGTACTCAGAAAAGTTACAGAAAAGTTAGCATACATGTACTGTTTATTACTAAGGCATATATATATATATATATATATATATATATATATATATATATATTAGCAAACAAAGCAAATGAAATAAGGGGCTCGTTTGACATTTTAAGGAAGCCAACAGTCACCGAAACCAAGGTGCATAGTGGAATGTTTCTATTTTTTTTAATTTGTAGTGCCAGTCAATTGGTTTAAAGAAAATGACATAGAAAGCAGCTGAAAAAACAACCATGCCGCCGGTGGGAACCGAACCCACGACCTCCGAATATCGCGTCCGGTGCTCTACCAACTGAGCTACGGCGACGGCTGTCCACTCTGCTGCTTTCGTGGGCATTTATGTTTTTTGCGTGTAAGCGAACCTTAAGCGTGTTCACTAGCGCCACCCTGGTCCATAGCGGTGGACGTAGCACGTCCTGTAATACCGCCAGTGTGACGTAGAACGCCATCTCACATCCGTGCATCCGTGAAAACGGGCGTTTTTTTCATATATATATATATATATATATATATATATATATATATATATATATATATATATATATATATATATATAACTTGGTAAGCTAAATTACTCAGAAACGTTGCAGAAAAGTTAGCATACGTGTTTTACGGTTTATTACTGGGGCAGTGGTCAAAGTGGAAAATGCCCGTTTTATAAGGTGACTTACGTTTCACTGCTGTGTAAGTACGGCTAGCGCAGATCACCATCATACAGTAGGGGCCCCGCCGTGGTGGCGGGTCAGTGCTAATGGAGCTCGGCTGCTGACTCAAAATACGCGGTTTCGAACCCGACCGTGGTGGTAGAATTTCGATGGAAGCGAAATTATAGAGGCCCGTGTACTGTGCGATGTCAGTGCACGTTAAAGAACCCCAAGTGGTCGAAATTTTCGGAGCCCTTCGCTACAGCGTCCCTGATAGCCTGAGTCGCTTTGGGACGTTAAACCCCAATAAATCCTTTTCTCCTCCCGGCTCACGGGAGGTAGGCCCCAAGAACGACCGGCAAAGTCTCGGTACTTCGTTCCGGAAAAATCAAACCAGCAAAAAAACAAGGGTAAAATGATCAACTTGTGTACTATGTACACAAGCCGTTGTTTTAATGGTGAACTGTGTAGTCCACAATTTCGGAACTAACTGGAGATTAAGCGGCAGATGTTTATTCGAGGCCTTGAGTTAATGCCACGATAAACTTTTGACACTGAGTGTAGCTATCGTTTATCCTCTTTTGGCGCATTGGATGAAAGAAGGCCGTTCAATGGGTTACCAAACATCCGAAACAAGGGACCCAAATTGCCCAATGAGAAAAAGTAGGCTTACCGGGCCAAGGGGAAGCGTGGTACTCTCCATGAAATATCCTGCCGGGTGGGAGAAACGGAGGGTGACGGGTGTCCTCGCCGATGCCACCTGCTTCCATGCTGGCGCTACATGGCTGGCTTGTGCTTCCACGCCGGAGGGGAGACAGAAGGCTCTTGTTGCAGAATAGGCCAACTGCAACGGCAGGGGCGTGTCGCAAGAGACCAGACAGATCACGTGCAACCTAGGACTGCACACAAAACCAACCCCCCACACACACGCACGCACGCACGCACGCACACACGCACACACACACTGTAAGAGTTCTTCCGAACTTGGCCGCTTCAAGTGAGAAGCTTTTTCTAAATTGTCTTTTTCGAAATCCGCCAGGCAACTCGGTCGAAGTGTGATTGTGTCTAAAAAACGGTCGGATGTACGATATGAAGAGATTAGAAGAATTAGGACCTTAAAACCAACGGATGTCTTTAAAGGCATGATGGTGAAAAATAGATTAAAATTGCGGTTGGGTGGTAAGAAAACAAAAAACGGTGATTACGTTATGACAGATATTTGAAACGGCAACCAGAAAATGGCAAAAACTCGTGATGAGGCTGGTGAGAACCTTCGAGGAAAGGAAATCGACAAGAAAGACTGGTTTGGTCGGAGAGATCGCGGGCACACTGCCGTAGTACCTCACCACTGGAAGCATCTAATCCTGGAATGAACCCGGCCCCTCGACATCAAAATACGTTGGTAGTTTTTCAACGGTCCAAGATCTAACTCCTCAGACATGCAAAAGAGATCTGAACTGTTCGAGTCCTCTGAAAACTAGAGAGGTCTTTGCAAATGCACCTTCTCCCAATCTTTTTATCATTTCGTTCAATTATTACGCCTATATGTCAGAAAACTCAATATCTCCGTTTTCTCCAGGAAAACCAGGGGCGGTTTCCAGACTCCATAGATGTGTTCACAATAATCTCACTGGGGCCCTATGCTGCTTGTATGATGAGCCAAAAAACCAGCGAAAAACAACACGACGAACCCGTCTCCTTAAAGAGAGCCGTTCCTTACCGGCCATGAAGGAAGAGGGCGTGTGAGCTGTTGAGCCAGTCTTTCCTGTTTCTTCCGCCTTCTTTCATGTAGTGGCCCGGAAAAATTCTGCTATTTCGCTTTCCGCTGGACGAGACGAAAGAGCGCTCCTGCAATGAGAATTGGTCTCGTGGAGGAACCGACTCCGGGATCTGGCGGGACGTGCTATGAATCAAGCGTAAAAAAAAGATTCCCCGCTTGCAATGCACCGCTAATTAACCCCCCCCCCCCGATTTTCATCGGAGGAATTAAAACAAGGCAAAAATAAATCGTCAACAATACGGGGCCCCGCCGCGGTGGCTCAGTGGTTAGGGCGCTCGACTACTGATCCGGAGTTCCCGGGTTCGAACCCGACCGCTGCGGCTGAGTTTTTATGGAGGAAAAACGCTAAGGCGCCCGTGTGCTGTGCGATGTCAGTGCACGTTAAAGATCCCCAGGTGCTCGAAATTATTCCGGAGCCATCCACTACGGCACCTCTAACTTCCTTTCTTCTTTCACTCCCTCCTTTACCCTTCCCTTACGGCGCGGTTCAGGTGTCCAACGATATATGAGACAGATACTGCGCCAGTTCCTTTCCCCCAAAACCAATTATTATTATTATTATTATTATTATTTAACAATACGGGCGATATAAAATGCGCAACACCAATGTTCAGTTCTAATTAAGAAAGAGTTTCACCCTAATGTTAACAGCTGTGATTTAGTGGCGCAGAGCGAACGCAGGTATTGGACTGAAACTAGAACCCAAGCTTACCGCTCGTTCTCAGCGTAACGGCCGAGCGGAATACTTCAGTTGCCGCCGCCTGGTTTCTCGCTGTGGTCGTTGAAGGTGCAGCCGCTCGTCCTCCACGCTGGGCATGCTTCTTCCGCGGGAGGCAGTGGAAACGCAAGTCTCTCCCCGAGGAAGCCTGACACCATGCTGCAAAGAAGGACGTCTAGTACAGCGTGTTGAAAAAAAATGGCGACAAGTGTAACCTGCGTTCACATCGGGCCAACACACATGCTAATCTGTGTCCCCCGAGATTATTTTCTCGGCAAAGACTGATCGGTAAGCGCGAATGTCGCATAGACCACACGAGCTAGAAGGATGTATTGGTTTCTCTTCTGATTTAATTTTCTTTCGGCCTGCGTCATAGGCTGAAACGACACCATGAATGCGCCATAAAATTCCCGACAATTTGCTCCTCTATACAATGTAAAGTTACTGTAATTATAGAGAAGAAAATGTATCAAAACATGCAATCGCTAGGCCGAGTTTTAAAGGCTGGTTCCTGCCCTGCTCGTCGCTTACGTCTGTTCAGTGTAAATGCTCTTATGCCGCGGTATAAGCGTGCGTTGAATTATCTTCTTATATTTAACACATGTGAACGTGCTTTAGTCTACAAAAAATGGTCATAAAATCTGAGGTTCCGGTAGCACTTCTTAGTACTGAATTATATTATGCAATGGGAGAATCGTTTGTCGAAGCATGCACTTCGAAGAGCGATTAAGGGCTTAAAAGGCGCGAGACTGTTTTGCCTTCGTTCGCGCAAAGAATCGACCTCTAACCACGTTTTCAGTTATTAACACGGGTGTTCGGCTGGTCGGGGTTCAGACATGCCCGTAACCTCCTTTCCAGGCGTTTTAGCCTTCGGGCACGAACTCACACGGATACATGAACTGAGTAGTCTTGTTCGTCGGAACACTAGGCAGATCTTCTACAACGCGGCCACATTGGGAAGCCGACATTGGAAATCGTGGCAGCGCAGCATGCTGAGCAAACCGAGTTCAGCATCCATCTACCACAGGATAACGTTCAGTCTTATCCCGACCGCTACGTTAGCCCCGGATGCGAAAATCAGGCCTACCTGTCCAGAAGATTTCTTGGCACAGCTCATACGCGGCGGGCATGACTGCTGATGTCACCTGCTTTCAAGGAACGGCGGTATCCACGGCTTCCGTCACCACCCATGCAATTGGCTGTGGAGAGCTGCATGCCTGCAAAGAGAGGTTGCGTCTCGTATTGCAGGTGATGAAACACTTTCGACGTCCTACCAGAAAGCCAGCTCTGGCGAAACCAGGGAACCGACGTCTCTGCACATTTAGCGTTTACGAAAGGAGTTTGCATACAGCGCTTCTATTTTTTTACTTGCGTGTGACACAGTTAACTATTTATTTGCTGGATACAACAGCTACAGTGCATACTAAAAAAATTAGCGCATGATTCGCGAATTCGATATCAAATGAAGGGCGTCAGCTAACTTGTTTTCTCCTACGCTTACGACAACTTTGCATACCGACATGTACATCACAAAACAACAATACGTATGGTACCACCCGCATCTCTGTGCGACCAATGGTTCGCCCGCTACGGCCCTCCGAAGGTCGCCCCCTATTACGCTTTGAAGGGCCAAAGGCAGACGGTAAAAATATATCAGACAAACCGGGAATACCAATATGAACACCAATACGACCAATACGGATACGGGAAGACAGAATAAAATCGTTGCTCTCGGTCAGGTGTGTTTGAAAATTTTTCTTCCATTTTTTTTAAAGCGAAGGCTTTACTAGCCGCAGATTGAGCAGTTTCGCGTGATTCCTGGACAGCCATGCTGCGCATGCGCGAGGAGCAGTGACGACACACGGCGCATTACTCTCGCTCCCTAGTCCCAACTGCGCATGCGCCACAAGTAGCATCGAGCCACAGGTGTTCCGCCGCTGCGCTGCGCCGCGCCTTTCCTCAAAATGCAACTTTCAATTTTCAGTTTTCTCTTTCTTCTTTCCCTCCCCCTTTATCCCCCTTTTTTTTACGGCGCAGTTCGGGTGTCCACCGAGATATGCGAGACGGTTACTGTGCTTTGCGCGCTCGCTGCGCTATCTGGCATGACGTCACACCGCACGGCTCGCCGCCGCCGCCGCCGCCGTTTGATATGGCGTCACACCGCGTTGCGCTTGCCTCCGCTTGCTTCACCAGCTGCGTCGCATGCCTGATAACATGTCGGATGATTGGAAAGGAGAGCTCACGTGTGCCGCATCCACAGCTGTGTCGTCTTTAATGCGACAACAACATAGCTAGACAACCAGACTAACTTGGACTTGCAATCTATATTAACCAATGCTAAACTTGCTGTGCCTTAGCTTTCGCTACGTATATCCTGGGATATCCGAGCTAAGCCACTGCCGATTCTCTCTCTCGCTCCCTAGTCACTACTGGGCATGCGCCACTAGTAGCACCGAGCCACAGGTGTTCCTGAGAATCCAACTTTCAATTTCAAGTTTTCTCTTTCCTATTTTCCTCCCTCCTTTATCCCTTCCACCACGGCGCGGTTCGGGTGTCCACCGAGATATGCGAGACCATTGCTGTTCCATTTCCTTTCCTCAAAAACCAAAGAAAACAAGTGAGCCGACGGCGTTCATAGTGTTCTTTGGCGTTTACTTTGCAAACTCCGTTCATTTTCACAAAAGGCGCACAACCGGCTCCGTGGGTAAGGGGACACCTCAGTCACACTGCGAGTAGGCGGTGACGTCGACCTTCAGATTCAGGAAGTTTTGCACCTTTCCGTTTCTCAAAAGTAGGCCAAGATTTAGATGTCGCCGATTGTGAGGGAAGAAAAATTCGCTAGCTGGCTGAGTCAGTGGAAATCTCAATCCGGTTTTAAGGTACTTGGTGGTGGTGTCAACCTGCTAAACAATTAAGTGCAGTTTAACTACTGCTCAACCTAGGTAGAGCTGTGTTAAAGCTGTGTGTGTATGTGTTAAAGCTGTGGTGTATCGGGCAGCTAGACGCGGCTTGGAATATAATGATGAGTGTGTTCCCCACCCTGGATAGGTAGCGCGCCCAGGCTGCCTCCCTGGCAGTTAAATTAATGGTTTATCATGAGCGTTTGGACACCCAATAAACGCTACGGCCAATTGCTGCAGTGCCGCGTGTATGCCACAATATTAACGCTACAGCGTTAAGGAGCTCGTGTCGAAGAAAAGCTGGTGTCGTCGGCAGCGTTGACCGCGAGCGAAAAATGGCGCATCTCCATGGACACCTGAACCGCGCTGTAATGGAGGTTCAGGTGTCTACCGAGATGAGCCATTTTTCGCTCACAGCCTTCCCTTATGGCGCAGTACGGGTGTCCAGCGAATTGTGAGACAGACTTCATTTCCTTTCCTTATAACCAATTTTCATTTCATTTTCCTGCTCTTATGGCCTGGTTCAGGTGTCCACCCAGATATGTGAGACAGGCGTCCTTTCCTTAAATTGTCCAACGGGCCACGCGTCGCGCAGAATAAGCGATGGCAATCCGTGCACACCTTGGCAACGTTGCAACAAGCTGTCGCGTCTCACTCTTATAGCGCGTTCACACTTGGACATTCGGTGGCGAGCGGGAGCAGAATCCGCGGCCGCCAAAATGCTGTCTCGTTCACATTCCCGGCCACCACGTCGTCGCTCATCGTCTGTGTGTCGTCTGCTCACGGCGTACACAGATGTGGCAAGATGTTAATCGATGCTGTCTACATACCAAAACCGTATGCACGCTTGCGTACGCTAAATGCAGCTATTTTGTCGGACGTTACGCCATTTCTAACATTCTCACTTTTTAAACGCCTAGTGGCGCCATCTTGTGGTTAGGAGAGGAATCATTGTTTTCAACAAACCGACGCCCCTCTTAAGCCTAAAAGGGGAAAAATCGTCACCCGAATAAAAATTCAAGCAAATTTATCGCTCAAACGTTTTCTTATGGGCGAGATAAGACAAAGCGAAAGACCGCTGGCTCTTTTATGGCCAGTGAATGCGCTGAAAAAGGCAGTAACAGCGACGCATTCAGTCCGAAGCGAGGCGTCCTGCATCGAAGGGCGCCGCCATGTTTGTCGCCGCGGGTACTCGCCTTCCTATTGGCTGATGAGATTCGGCGGATTTCTTTCCGGCGGCAGAATTTGGTCCTGGACCGATCGGCCTTTCCGCTGGGTATTTCTGTGGAATCTTCGCCGCGGCAGCGAATTCCGCTCGCTCTCGCAGCCGAAAGTCCAAGTGTGAACGCGCCATTAGACGAAGCTTAAGCGTCCCCCAAATTTTTTGTCAGCGCTAATAGACATCTCTCTCTCTCTCTCCATTCCCACATCTCTCTCTCTCACCACCCCCACGTAGCTCAAAGCGCGATTGAGGCGTCCACTGACGCAGGGAGCCAGTTATGCGCCCTTCTTTTCCTCAAGATCTTCTGTCTAGAACGTTGTGAATGCCAACGCATTTGAACACAATGAACGCCGACAGCCTTTTTTTCAGCACCGCGTTTCTGCCTAAACGTTAAGCCAACGCATGCAGCGCACATGTGTCACTACCGCCACTTAGCTTAAAAGGCTCAGTGGTTAGAGCACCCGGAGATCCGGAGTTCCCGGGTTCGAACCCAACCGCGGCGGCTGCGTTTTTAGGGGGGGGGGGGGGGCAAAACGCTAAGGCGCCGGTGTGCTGTGCGATGTCAGTGCACGTTAAAGGACCATAGGTGGCCGAAATTATTCCCGAGCTGTCTACTACGGCACCTCTTTTTCCTTTTTTTCTTTCACAACCCCTTTATCCCTTCCCTTATGGCACGGCTCAGGTGCCCGCCTATAGAGAAGTACTGCGCCATTTCCTTTCCCTAAAAAAGAACTTTCGTCCCAGGGGGACAGTTATGCGCCTTTTCTTTGGTTTTCGAATGGTGGGTGAAGCTTTCCGTTGCTTTCGGAGAAGCTGCTGGCCCTCGGATATCACAACTCGTTCGTGGAACGCAAAGAAGCGCAACTAGAGTCACAACGCGACAGGCTCCGGGAGACGAGCACTGGCAGAACGCTCCTCATAAGACTGGGACATCAAGCAACGCTAAGAGCAAAGCAGAGAACAGGGAGTCTGCCTGATAATTTCCGCAGCACCATCAAAATAGGCTCGCTCCGCAAAAATATGGATTCAAATTTACACGCAGCTAGGCGAAACGCCCGAGCGAAATATATAGAAAAATACTTGTCAGTCAAGGCGAATACGGTCTACACGGACGCCGCGATCTATGCAGACGATACTAACGTATTTTTTTCAGGGCAAGATAGTAATATTTTGCAAGCAGCCTCCAATAGTTGGTTATCCCAATTGTCTGTTTGGTTAAAATCAAATAGGTTAGAACTTAATGTCAGGAAAACAATGTACATACTGTTTAGAGCCAAAAATAAGGAAGTTCCGAACAACTTCCAAATTCACTTCGAACAAGCTCCTATAACTCGTGTCAGCTCTACAATGTTCCTTGGAGTCATTTTTGAAGAACACTTACTCTGTACAGATCATGTAAACTACGTTTGCACTAAAATGGCTCGCTCTGTTGGTATCCTAAATAAATTTCGCACAATACTACCTCGAAAATTCAAACTACAAATTTATTTCTCTCTAGTCTTTTCGCATGTACAATATTGTTTCTTGATCTGGGGAACGACTACCTCAACCAATCTTGTGAAAGTACTTACTTTACAAAAAAGAGCTGTACGAGCGATTGATAATTTACATTACAGTGAGAGCACGGGTCCTTCCTTCCTCAACCATAGACTGCTAACCATCACGGTCGCTTACCACAAGAAGCTTGCTGTTTATATCAGAAACTTTATGAAAGGAAACTGGCAGACTTTCGAGAGCACATATTTAATTGCCCAAACAGCTTACAGTCTAAGGCGCCCTCAATACCATGCATCAAAATCCCGTACAAACTATGGGTTCCAAAAACTAACTCACATAATTCCTCATACATTAAACACCTATCCATACTTAACAGAATTGTCAGTACAAAATATGTCCGAGGTCAGATTTAGGAAATCTGTTCATGAATATTTTTGTTATAGCTAGTTGTGGTGTGTTTTTACCTAATCAGTTTTTGTCTTTGTTATGTTTTGCTCTTAGTTTTGTTGTGCTTAGCTCTATGCATGACTGATTTCTGTTTCGTTGTCAATATATCCGCTGCTTTTCTAGTTTCTGTTACTTATGGAAATTTTGTACCATTGCCAAGTGCCACTTTGTTTTTTTTGTTTTTTTACATGGGGAGGGCAGGCCTCTGTCAGGCGCTACTAGGCGCCTTTAGCTTACTCTCCCTTGTTTGCAGTCTCTGTACTGGCCAAACAAAACCAATAAATGAAATGAAATGAAATATCCCCAGAGACGGGAAACCACGGAGCAAAAAGTCGTCGCGACTGCAATAGGCTCACACAATAAGGAGATCACTTGCGCGTCGGCACGGGACTGCACGGTAACCGAGGGAGAGGAAATGGCTATTGCTCTAGCGGCCGCGGAGGGTTATCGCGTGAATAAGTCCTTAACAATCCTAAAAGATTCGAATGAGGCATGCCGTATATACATTAACGGTAGCATAGGTCATAAAGCAGTCCAAATACTCCTCTGCGCAGGCCTACCCAAAGATCACATTAGACACCATTTTCTGGATACCGGGACACGCCGAGATAGCAGGCAACCAAGGGGTCGATAGAGTCGCTCGCGAGCACACTAACCAAGCACTCTTGAACGAAGACCCGGAGGACTTCTTGAGGGTAATCCTGAAGTACTCCGACATTCTAAATTATTACAGACGGACGAGGCTAAAGCATCATCCTAACCACAACAAATTAAATCAACAAGAAGCAGTTTACTGGACAAAGCTGCAAACCGGAACCTTCCCCAATTTACACATCCTTAGCAAAATGTTCTCCAACCAATATAGGGGCATCTGGCCATGGTGCGGTGCAACACGCCCCCTATACGATATTACTTGGGAATGTGACAGAAATAAGCATTCTATGGCTCATAAAATCCGAGTACGGAGCAGTGGGAGAGTGTGCTTTCCAGTGGCAACCCAATTCTCTAAAAAAGTTTGGTCATCCATGCCCAGCGAGCGGCCAAACTCAGCGGTGGCTTGGAATAGGGGCGCTGACGTCTGCAAGACACAGGAAGACATATGCTTGAAGATGAAGACCTCTGTCTGACCCAAAGACCTTCTTTAGAGCAATAAAGTGTACCCTATCCTATCCTATGCTTTGCTTTCGAAGGTGTTGGTTAAGTACTCTCTCTCTCTCACCACCGCCACGTACCTCAAAGCGCGATTGAGGCGTCCACTGACCCGGGGAGCCAGTTTTTCTTGTGAATAGCTTATTGTTTAGGTGACGAGAAGTTTTAACAACAGACTACTTTTTTGTCGTGGAGGAATCCTGTGTGCCGGTCCTGAATGTGGGCGGAGCTTAACTGCAGTCAAGTTTATCAAACTAGAGTGTATTAAATATATACATTTACTCTCGCCGAAGAGAAAGATTCTCTCGTTCTTGTTTCTTTTCCATGCTCTTGAAGCAGTCCATAGACATTTTGTAGCCGCTAGAGCAAGTACTCAATCCGGCAGGAGAGGCAGTTCTTAGATGCTCTAAAAGCAGTAGATATGATTACACAAGCTGCCGAAAGGTGCACCTAATTACCGACAGCCACACTTACTGAGTTATGCTCCGTCGCTATATATGGATGGAGTGCAGGACCTGCTTTCACGCCACAGCTTGGCGACGGCGCCGTCTTTGATGCAGTGTGGTTGTCCTTGACAGCTTTGTGCCATTCCAAGCTGCACAGGAAGAAACGCGTCTCTTCTCAAGGCAGCGACCTGCAACACTAAAACGCGTCGCCCAAATCATGCCAGGGCCTTCGCCACACAAGTGGTGCTGCGATTCTTGCGATCCATCACCATCATGTTCAACAACGAACACACCGTTAACAGCCACACTGGTCGCAACAAAAAGTTGGAGGACGCTTAAGCTTCGTCTTTAAGAGTAAGAAGCGGCAGCGTGTTGCAGCGTTGCTGAGGAGTACATGGAACGGCATCGCCCGTTCGGCGCGACGCCTGGCCCGTCGGGCAATTTGAGGGCGAGTGTTTCACATATCTCCGCGGACACCCGAACCGGGCCGTAAGGGAAGGAAAATGTAATGAACAATTGCTTTTAAGCAAAGGAAATGACGCCTGTCTCACATTTATCGCTGGACACCCAGATAGCGCCGTAAGGGAAGGAAAAATTGATCGGTCGATCAATACATCAATCAATCAATCGATCAATCGATTAATCAATCCATCAATTTTTAACGTTTTCGCGTTAAAATCTCTTCCCTTACTGCGCGGTTCAGGTGTCCACAGAGATTCGCCATTTTTCGCCCCCTGTCAAAGACGCCGACACCAACGACACTGGCTTTCCTACGACACGCGCTCTTCAATGCTGTCGCGTTAAAATCGGCACCCCATTCCAAACTCGTGAGTGGCGGAGGCCCGATACAAAGCGTTCGTTTGAGTTCTCCCACATGGCAGTCCTTGTTGCGTCTGAAGGAGACATGAAAAGCGAGCGCACGGCCCTGTCTACCGGCTCAAGCTGAGCCACACACAATCGCTGCCACGTGCAGACAGGAGAGAGAGATTTGAAGAGGAAGACTGAGAGGCGCGCGTCGCAAAAAAACCGCGTCCGTCGAACCGACGACGATGGTCTTACCAAGAGGTACCCCCGTTGGTAAAAACCCCTCGTACTAAGCCTCGTAGGGCCAGGAAGCCAACTCCTCTCAGGGCTGCCACGTTGCCGAGCGGTATATAATACTCCGCTTCCCACTATGTGTGCAATGTGATAGAAGCGACGCAAGCACTGCGTCCCCAAAGGCATATCACGCCGCAGCGTTTCACTGCACAGAAGACAAAATGCGTCTCCTGAACAGCTCAGCTACGCCGGGTTGCAAAGTGGCTGCAAAAGCCGAGGGAAGCAGGAAAATTCAGGGAAGAACTTTGTTGACCTAAAGTGCGGTGAGGCGAAAGCCTTTAGCGCGGTCTGCTGCTTACGTCCCTGACGTGCGGTGAAGATGATTTAAAAACTACAAAGAGCGTTTAGGTGGCATCCTTCCTGATCGGCGTTCAGGAGGAGTCTTGCGCAATGCCAATACCAGTTCGGCGCGACGCCTTGCCGGTTCGACAATATAAGCAATGGAAAAGACGCCTGTCTCAGTGGGGCCCGAACCTCGGTAGACATATCTCGATGGACACCCGAACAAGTGTGACAGATTTCGCGAACGGACGGAAGGCCAACGATGAGCCATTAAAAGCATTCGACTTAAAATTCGAAAAGACGCTGCAGTGCCATAACTGCAAGTGGCATAATGCCAGCCCCTTTTGAAGCAGGTGTTACGGCTACACATCGGGTGTGCAGCCGTGAACGCGTCCAGAGCACGTAGCCTAGGCGTGTTAGGAAAGTATTTTGCCCTACGCACTTCTCTAAGCATCGGTGTGAGATTTGATGAAAGCTATGCGTTGTTAAAATTCCGTGCTAAGAAAGCAACGTGCTGCGGCGCTCAGATCGCAGTGCGCATCTCCAGCAGAGCTTGTTTATAAGCTAACAAAAAAGACACGGTACAAGTTGAAACGTGCCCTCAAGACTACCAGCTCTACGCCATCCACTCACCTCGGAAGTCATAACCCTATAGGTGATGCCCGCTACACAAGGCACTTGGCAGCACAGAGCCAAGGGTCCTCAGTTGGAGTGCAGAGCGAGGAAAAAGCGCTCACACGAAAGCAGCGGTGTGTGCCGAGGCATGCCTAATTCTGAACAGCTGTGCTCTGTAGTTGTGCAGCGCAGAAACCGACGGTTGTTAGGAACTGCGTTTTGTACCAAGGCGTCGTGGTGTCGGTCGTTTCGGTGTCCTGAAGAATACCTCCACAAAGGTGATCTAAAATGAATAGGACTGCTCATAATATTGTTAATAGCAGTGAATGGGCACACCGAAGAACTACTACCGCAATCTTGAACGCAGAATTCGAACGCCAAAGCCATTAAGTCCTCGCCGAAGGCGGACTCAACTGGGCAGCATTCTCATCGAAGGCAGCCGATGAGCACGTATTTCTACTGTTGAAACATCGACACTGACATAGTTTACCCAGCAGAAACTTTCCTACATTGCTATCACTGAGCGCGAACTTGTGCACTAAAGCTAAATGTGCGTTGCCAGTGATCGGATGTCACAGCGAATACTAAACCGCCGGTTCACAGCACGGGGTGTCTCTCGCCAGTCATCACCACAGACCACGCGACAGTCTCATTGGCCGAGATGTCGCACGGCGCCTCTAGCGCCAACGTGACCGCAGGCAATGTGAGTCTCTCATTGGCCCGGATGTCTCACTGCGCGTATCTCGGCAGTCGTGACCAGGTGCCACGCAACAGTCTCTCATTGGCCGAGATGTCGCACGGCGCCTCTAGCGCCAACGTGACCGCAGGCAATGTGAGTCTGTCATTGTCCCGGATGTCTTACTGCGCTTATCTCGGCAGTCGTGACCAGATGCCACGCGACAATCTCTCATTGGCCGAGATGTCGCACGGCGCCTCTAGCGCCAACGTGACCGCAGGCAATGTGAGTCTCTCATTGGCCCGGATGTCTCACTGCGCGTATCTCGGCAGTCGTGACCAGATGCCACGCGACAGTCTCTCATTGGCCGAGATGTCGCACGGCGTCTCTAGCGCAAACGTGACCGCAGGCAATGTGAGTCTCTCATTGGCCCGGATGTCTCACTGCGCGTATTTCGGCAGTCGTGACCAGATGCCACGCGACAGTCTCTCATTGGCCGAGATGTCGCACGGCGTCTCTAGCGCCAACGTGACCGCAGGCAATGTGAATCTCTCATTGGCCCGAATGTCTCACTGCGCGTATCTCGGCAGTCGTGACCAGATGCCACGCGACAGCCTCTCATTGGCCGAGATCTTCCGATGTGCTGGGACAGCACGTGACGACCGAGCCAGCACGAGCAATTCGTGGATAGCGCCGGTAAACGCCCCAGCTTGAGGCACTTCGATGGCGGCGTCGGAGACGGCGACATCGAAGCACGATCCCTACCACTGCCGAAGTCAGCAGGTTTACCTGGCTCCTAACCCGCCGCGGTGGCTCAGTGCTTAAGGCGCTCGTCTACTGATCCGGAGTACCCCGGTTTGAACGCGATCGCGGCGGCAGTGCTTCAATGGAGGCGAAACGCAAAGGCGCCTGTGTTCTGTGCGATGTCAGTGCATGTTAAAGATCCCCAGATGGTCTAAATTACTCCGGAGACCTGCACTACTGCACTTATTTGTTCCTTTTTTCGCTACCTCCTTTATCCCTTCCCATACGGCGCGGTTCAGGTGTCCGCCAGGATGTGAGACAGATACTGCGCCATTTCCTTTCCCCCAAAACCATTTTTGATTTTCATTTCATTCCGAGCGACAAAATTTATGACGCAGATGTAGATGAACGCAATGCTTACTCTGCTAGTGCTGCAGCGCGCACGAAAGAGGCGCTCAAACACGGGTGCAGATTCCTGTACAAAGACGGCGCACAAGACTGAAAGCAGCACGACTGCCAGAGAGAGTTATGCGACCACACAGGCAAATTATTGCACCAAGATAATTTCCTGCGACTGCGTAAAGAAGGCGACGACGTGCACTAGTCTGGAAGCCGTCCCTCCGAGCTTTTTGATTTTACTGCACCCGAGCTATGTATTAGAGCGGCGGTTGCAAACGTCTTCAGACTACCCTCACCTGAAGCACCTGTATTGGCGCTTGGCAGCGGGTGCTGTTACACCTTCAGACGATGGAATGTGGTCGGCAGAGCTCACACTTGCATCATCTTGACAGCGGCCGCTTTCAACAGCTTACATGCATGATATCGCGCCCCGTTGCAGCCTGCTGAGTCGCTTGTCACTGAGATGGCCGTGGCATTCGGCGCAGCGTTCGATCACCAGAAGTGCTGGGATTTTTTATGACGTTGGCTTCCCACTTCTTCGCTGTTTCTCGCGCTATGCATTTCCCTTCCAGCCCTAGCTGCGGCGTTGGAGTCCCGTTATTTTATTTCGGTCTCCTTTAAAACACAATTCCTGACGACAAAAACTGCATCTTTGCTTGGCGCGTTCGTCCTAAGAGCTAGCGCTTTGCAGGTAGAACCAATCTTAGAAAGCTGGAGGGCGTGGCCTCCGCTCTTCGTAAAGCACTGCCGCCGAGAGCCGAAGAGTATGGACGGCAGCAAGTGCATACGGGGAAAAGCAGCCGACCATGCGTACGTGGCATGCGGCTTCAGCAAAATTGCTACCGCCTGTCGGCGCAAGAGCTTTATGAAGCGCGGGGGCAACGCGCTTTCTTGTTCCCTCTCATATTGCTTCTACCTGTATATTATTATTTGTCTTTCCATGGCGTAAAGTAACTACGCTGTCACTCGGTACAGTTTCCGGACAACTCAGCGTGCACACTGGCATTGCGTGTTGCTATGACGTCATGCGTAAGGTCACTACATGAAGACGTAAATCTTCACGGAACGTTGCTACGTCAGGGCCGCAGAACCGGAAAACATGCCTTTAAGAGCTGTCACTGGGAAAGGTGAGGGGAGTTCAAGTAACACAATCTTTCCGTGACAGTTAATGTGACAAATGTTTCATGTTATTGCTTCTGTATTGGTCGTAAGTTTTTTTATTTTTGTGGTAAATCTCTCGTCCGGTTAGGAAAACCTCCGCCCAGGGCATCTACGGGTATAATATTTATGACTGTAATGATGTGGCCTTGCTATGTGATGACGTCAAAACCTCCCGACAATGGCCATATGTTCGAGACCTGGCTGCGACAGATGAAGCTGAACGACTACAGGAGGTGTATCTGGTGCTATAAAGCTGAATGAATATTCAATTGTCATCCCTCGTAGCCATATAGGCTACCTGGAATAACGTAATACAGGGCGCCGGATTAATAAAGACCACTTGAATTTTCCTTCTATAGAAATGCGGCCGCCACGGGCGGCATTGAACCGGCAACCTAACCTCAGGATAAGCTGCCGAACGCCAGAGCTACTAAGCCACAGGTAACAACAGTCCGGTAACAAGGTGCAGGTGCGTCAAAGCTGAAGAGTAGAGAGGGCTTCAGGCTCTTACTTGGCTAATTTGTTTTTTTATAATTTATTCCCCGCGCTTGAGATTTCGGCGATGGGGGGAGGACGATTTATAATCGTGGCAGTGCTAGCAACCAACCAGTTTTAAAGTGTCAAATGTTAAATGCGTGCTGCGAGGATATGTCTTCAGCACGAAAAGAAACGTGACCACGGGACCAGCGCACATGACGAAACTACCTGAATTAATACGTACACAAGTCACTGACTGCCTGGTAGTGTACTTGAATGACTCGCACGACTTCGCAATTTTGCAAGTGGGTCTCACTAACCCATTAAATATCTCTACACATGGCCACGAGATCCACGCACAACATTACCACTCTTGAAGAGACTGCGCTGAAGCAATTGCGACATTACGTGACCGACACCACTAGTTTCTGAATTCGACGCATATTCGTCCCAACGTGGACTTTGTTCGGACCAGCCCTAAAATATGCAGAGGTTGCCGCGATGTTCTGACCACATATGCTTCAAACTAGTGGGGTTTCTTTTAGGGAGAGCAGGCTGTCCATTCACAGGGAGGCGAACTGATCGTGACAACCATCCTCCGCCCGAATAAGCTTCAAGAATGCGTGCCCTTTCTCACGCAGAAGCTACCAACGACACCTCACCCGTGCTAGGCTGTGTGTAAGGAAACCACCGGGGAGCTCGATTAGTAACCCATGCGCAGACTCCGCAAAAAGCGTCACCACCGCATTCCTTCGGGCGCGCCATAAACCCGCACTGCGCTTTGCGCGCGCACCAGTGCAGCAGCGAACTATTTACGGGTATAGCGGATGTACGCGGCGGACTGCAGACGACGCGCTAAGAACAATGGGCCAGAGAGTGCGTATGGTCTATCGCAGAACCATCCCGTGTGTGCCTTGGAAAAGATATAGTACGGTGAGGCCAGGGGACAAACCTGCACTGCGCAGTTTGCACCACTAACGTATCACGAAACGTAGTCATTGGCTAGTTTGTTCCCTGAACCGGAAGATCTGGCCTACCTGACCGAGTGCCACTTTGGTGTACATCACCCGAGAGCTCCAGCGGCCAGCGCCTCTGGGGTTACCTGCTTTCAATTGAAGTAGGGTCTCGGCCTAAAGGCCTCGCAACACGCACCGACAAGAGAGGCGCGACTCCGAATTTCTAGGCGTTCGAGCAAAGCGACAGCCGAGCCGCGCCCTGTGAATAACCAGCTATCTTATGCGCGTATGTTTTCACCGTCTT